>NC_091201.1:27914827-28539358 GCF_040958095.1 Procambarus clarkii
CACACGTGAAAGCGGTGGTGCTGCTTCTTTCAGGGAATCGCAGAAAATTATTAAATACAGAGGTCTAGCACACTGCTACAGCTTTGTTCCGATCGGCTCGGAGACCCTCGGTTCGTGGGGAAAATGTGCATTGAAGTTCCTGAAGGAATTGGGGGACAAATTGATCAGCGCTACAAAAGACCAGAGAGCAAAAAGTTTCTTGTTCCAGCGCCTCAGTGTTGCGATTCAGAGGGGAAATGCCTGTTGCGTCTTGGGCACTAGTCCAACTTCAGAGGAATTCGAAGAAGTGTTTGACTTGCAACAATGATCGAACCCGTCTGTGACATTCATCAATGTTTCCCATTGTTGTGTTCTTCAAGAGATCCATAACCTTTAAGCACCTTTTTGCATTATTATTTTTGTATCAACCCATGTATATCTTGTAACCATCAAATGCATAATAAAGCACAAAAAATATTCAAGGAAGGGGGTGGTAGGAGAAAAGCACACAGAAACTGTATTGGAGGGGATCTAAACATTCCCTCTAATGCGTTATGCGTGGTTTCCTCCGAGGCTATGGGTCCCCCTTCTTCCAGCTAGAGGTGGTACTCATATATATATATATATATATATATATATATATATATATATATATATATATATATATATATTATATATATATATATATATATATGTATATATATAAATAAATAATACACATTCATAGATGTATACACACAAAGATGAATATATTCCAGCACACATGCGTGCGGGGTACGAGGAAACACAATACAGGAATTCTAAGAGAACTTAGAAATGGGTGTCGTATTTTCTGGGCGGAGGCGCCCAGGCGTGTGGTTACGGCTGCCATTCTCTCGCTCCACCCGCTGCGGTACAGTTGCTGCTGCTGCTGCTGCTGCTGCTGCTGTATCTTCTCGTATGTCTGCTAAAATTGCTACTGACTCTACTGATAGTAATGTTCCTGTTGCTGCTGTTCTCTGTTATTGCCTTCCAAAACATCTCTCTCTCTCTCTCTCCCCCCCTCCCCCCCCTCCCCCTCCCCCTCCCCCCTCCCCCCCTCCCCCCCTCCCCCCCTCCCCCCTCCCCCCCTCCCCCCTCCCCCCCTCCCCCCTCCCCCTCCCCCCTCCCCCTCCCCCCCTCCCCCCTCCCCCCCCCCCTCCCCCCCCAGTTCCCTCTTCTTTTGTGATCTAATCATTTCCAGTTTGGTGTGCTTACAATGTGATGGATGTTGCGTATCTTTCAAGTTGTGTGAACTAGTGTTGCGCCGCACAGGTGACAAAGTGTACACAATGTAACCAACACTCATAAAAACCTTCGAGTGCTAATAAGTAAGTTTAAAAATGAAGAAACATTAAAGCGTGTAAGAGATTCTAGGCAATGTGAGCACAGAGCAGAGTGTAGGGTCTGCTGGGCAAGGTGAGCACAGAGCAGAGTGCAGGGTCTGCTGGGCAATGTGAGCACAGAGCAGAGTGCAGGGTCTGCTGGGCAAGGTGAGCACAGGAGCAGAGTGCAGGGTCTGCATGGGCAAGGTGAGCACAGAGCAGTGTGCAGGGTCTGCTGCTTGCGGCAGTCTGCGTAGCTGTACACCACCAGGATACCGTGGAGCTCTCTCTTGAAGAGGGTCGACTCTCATTTGTTCCACTAATATTAATATTTCATTAATGATGTTGGAGAATGTTGGGCGGCGGCGGTGCCGGTGTTCGCAAGAGTGGACGCTACACACACTTTCCTCCGGGTTTATTCTCGTCTATTTTGACTATCTGTACCTTGAGTGCATGGTTGCTTTAGTGTACATATTGGGGAGTTACCGTCATGCGCTTCCTATGAGCACTCTGTCGTCTGGGTTCTAGACACAACAACACTAGCACCTTCACATTCACATACCTTCTCATAATATTTTTATCTCAAGTTTTGACAGTGTAGGCTGCCATGAAAAACACAAATGGAATTTTGTGATATATTTGAATTGGGGCTCAGGTTTTGATGCCATTGTGTGTGGATGTAGCCATCCCACCACCGCCCACGGGTTGGATATGGGGGGTGCGTGAACTAAATTAACTCTATAAAGCATATAAAATAACTAAAGAAAACGCTTCAACATTGGGTGTTGTGTCCATGACAGATCAACTTCGAGCCGCTACCAGATATCCGACCCCGTCCAGGGGGTAGGGAGGCTCTGGTCACAGACAAGACCCTGCCGGTCTCCTTCCCCGCCCAGAGCGTCGTCAACACCCAGCCCGCCCTCCCCACCGATGACTGGTTTGGTATGACCCTCTCCCCTCTTTTTACCTTTCTGATCTCATGAGTTAGAGCCCACCTTCAGCACTTAGTCCAGATCTGACCCACTCTCAGATCACCAAAAGTTACCTATTAAGTCATGCCGCATCAGTGTAGAGGACTTGCCTCCACTCTAAAATTTTGATACAAGTCATTTTCGTTCCAGAATTTAAGGATATTTTTGTTTTATAATTTAATGTCTATGCACTTCAAAATTGTATGGTTATTTTCTAGATAAAATACAGTTTGTATAATTCACATAAATAATGTGTTTTTGTTTTGTTTTGGAGTGAAACATAAATTTTCTTTGCAGCGGCGCCGCATCAGAATTTCCCGCGTAACCAGCTGCAGTACGTGAGAGAGATTGGCAAAGGCTGGTTTGGTCAGGTTAGCCTACTTTTGTTATTTTGTTATTTTGGTCTACTGATGTGTGTGTGTGTGTGTGGGTGGGGGGGGGTGCATGCATGTGTGTGTGTAGACGTACATACGTACACACCAAGCTGTGATTTAACTGTCGAGCATCAGCTGTAGGACCCCGCCTTTTGTGTTGTCTGGATGCACTGGTTCCTGACTCACCTGATTGTTGTTGTGTGTATCATGCCTGCTTTTATACTGAATGAAGTTAACCTCGTCTACCTCGGGATAAAATGTTTTCCACTTATTCTCTTATCTCTGACATTAAGGAAGTTTTTTGTGTGTGTATGATTGATGTATGTCTAGTTCTTCTCTTCTTCCTAATAAACATATTATCTCGGTCTTATGTGTTAATTTCACATTGAATTTTTTATACAGTGATTATGTTTCCTTAGTGGCTTTTTTCTTTCGTATTTTTGTAATGTTCCCTACACATGTTCTCATTGTGACCCCTCGGATCTACATCCCGTCTTATAGACAATCTCTAAACTTTTACTCTCTTGACTCTTTATTTTTAGATTTACCTGTTGTTTACATGTAATCAATTTCCTGTGTGTTTCTACTCTTGAAGCTCGACCTTCAGTTCAAACTTGTCTTGAGGTCTCCATGTCGGAGACGACATATTTGAATACTGTACTAGTTTCACAAAAGGCCCTCAGTGCCTTATTCAAGGTTTCAGAGTGCTATATGAATTTTGGCAGGTCTACGTGCATCACTGATGCTCTTCTCTACACACATCCCATGTTAGGTTTGGCATTACATCTACTACATCCTCTTCCCTTTCTGACGTGGGGACACCTCTCTCCCGTTTGCAAAATAGTCTTCATTACAGCTGACTGGGTCCAGCAACCATTCCTTTAGATCATCGAGAAGTATTATGAAATGCTCCTCCATTTCTGTTGACAGTTTTGCGTAATCTGCAAACACCAATACGTAAGATTCTTTATGGAGTTAAATCGTTCACATATACAGTTCATATAAAGAATTGTATGAGTAGCAGTGCCGGTCCCTGTGACACGACACTTGTCACTGCTCGCCACTCTGACTTCTCTCTTAATGTGACTGTCTTCGGTTAGTCAGGCACTCTCTCTCTCTCCCAGTTATAGCGATCTGATTTTTCAGTCTTTTGGGGGGCACAGTGTTGAAAGGCCTTTGATAGTGGAGAATGATGCAGTCTGCCTGTCGTCCCCTGGACTGTCATCATATTGTTGAAGAAGTTGAGATTTGAGGAGTAAGACTTCCCTTTACTGTACCCGTGCTGACCCCTCAACACGAAGCTCCGCCCCTCTGGAGGTTCATTAAGGTTGAATAAACATGTCGGGTGAAAGGAGTAGAATGTGAACAGCATTAAAAACATGAACATGACAGGAGAGGTGTAAATGACAGCAATCGTGTAAATGAGTGAGTGATGAGAGCTGTCCATTAACAGGTTTTGGAGGGTCGAGCCACTGGAATATTCAGCGACCACACCAAAGGGGACTCGCCAGTCCCATCTACGGTGACCCCCACCACTTGCTCTCGGGGCCAGACGCCAGTCGCAGTCAAGGTCTTGCGGGAGGATGCCACCCCAACTGAGCAGATGTATTTCCTCCACGAGTTAAAACCATATCGTGATTTGTCGCACCCAAATGTTCTCAAAGTCTTGGCTCAATGCTTGGAAACAGAGCCACTCTTAATTTTAATGCAGTTGTGCCCCAGGGTAAGTTATGCTATCTTTTACTGCACCTTAAACTACCTACTCTAACTTACTCGCCTCAGTTTAAATAATGTCATCTCAATAACTCATTGGTTTTAGGTTGTTTATTTTTAAATTTGCACATCTGTTTACATTGTCCATGTGATAATCTTGTATGGAGGTCAGCTATTGAAAGGAAGTAAGCTTGCTTGTAGTTGAAATTGAAATAAGTTTATTGAGGTAAAATACACATAAAGGGATGAGGTATCTCAAGCTATTCTCACCCCGTTCAGTACATCGTGTTAATACATACATATACACACATCACAAATAATAAACATATTAATAAATAATAAACATAAACAGTCTGAGAGATAAACATCTACATTTCCTAGTCAGGACCTTTTAGAGGTCCTTTAGAACTTAAACATTGCTTGTAGTTTGCTATAAAGAGTCATGAAACCAAAATCATTGATATATTTGACCCTTAAACACTGCTCTTCAGAGTTTCTAATATATATAATAATAATTTTTTTCTAATATACCTTGACAGCATTAATACATTTTCACTTTACTCTCTTACATTTGCTTTATAGTATTTCTTCCGATTTCTGTATCTTGCTGTGTTATCATTTGCATGGTCTCACGTGTTTTCGTGTGACCACCGTTTCTATATATTTGCGTTTTTATGTTAAAGTAAAAAAGTATTTTCTCTGCTAACTTGAAGCATGATCATTTTTCCATAAATATTTTTACCTTTGATGTTAATTCGCTGCCGTTTGTACTACTGTATTCTTATGAGCCATGACTGTGTGTCGAGTACTGGTCTCTGGGGTACGAGCCCAAGGTGGTGGTACAACCCGTCCTCTTCAAATTTCGTCGCTGTACGCTCGTATGCGCGTTATGGCCAAAAATGGACGTAATTTGAAATGAAATCGGCTCACGAAAGTGTCGTACTGTCCCGTTTTCTGTTTGAGTCCTCCGGCTTACTCGGTTCGGTTAGGAGAGGAAACTTTCAATTAACGGTTTTCATGACGTTTTGAAACCTTGGGAGAACTTCCTGCCCTCCTAACCTACCAGAGGACACTTAACGTGCTGTTAAACAAAATTCAAACATTTATTTTCAGTTTTATAAATTTTCAAATTACGTCCAATTTCGGCCATACGGGCAAACGGCCAAATTCAGACGTGGTTTGTAAGAGGACAGGTTGCATAGTAATTATGTCATTTTTGGCTACTAACAGTATAGACATGTACTATACATGTCCTCTATATAAATCAGTATAGAGGATCAGGTAATTTCATAATGTTGTATTTTTCCCAATTTCTTGCAACTTCTGTAGTCTTCCAGTAATCCAGAAAATTTGATTTAATAAATTTAGATAAAAATAAGTAAAGCCCGTTATAGAATTAAAAAGATTTTATTACATTTAGGTTGTTAGTCTAGTTTGATAGCCTATTACTGTAAAAGGTTAGTTTTTAGAGAGCTTGATGTTTATGTAATCTGTGCTTTTATTTAGTATTTTATTTGTATGCTCCTCCCACTCAGTCAGAACTTTGGGAGAGGAGAGGCTTTTCAGCTGACTGCCTGTTAACGAGTCACATCATTAAATTTTAGCATCTTTTATTACGAACTTTCAGGGGGATCTGAAAGCTGTGGTGAGACATGACAAGTCCCTCTCCGAGTCGGCAGTACTGCGCATGGTGGTAGATGTGGCAGCCGGACTCATGCACATGCATTCTCGCGCCTTCATCCACACGTGAGTTCGTACTCCATGGCTATATCTCCCTGCTTGCACTTGCTTGTTTGTATGTAATAAGGTACCCTGGTAGGAGACCTTATTTTATAGACGGTATGATCAAGGTAGAAGAATGTGGACCAATCCACACCCTAGAAAATGAAGGGACGACGACATTTCGGTCCGTCTTGGACCATTCTCAAGTCGATTGAGAATGGTCCAGGACGGACCGAAACGTCGTCGTCCCTTCATTTTCTAGTGTGTGGTCTGGTCATCATACTTCAGCCACGTTATTGTGACTCATCGCCTGCACAAGGTAGGAGAATCTTATAGTTTAGTTTTTAGTAGCCCCAGTTGAGATAGTGCGGTTTTGTGATAAATTTGTGTGTGTATATTTGCAGTATGCAATCCTCCAAATGTACTCATTAGAAAGAAGACGAGAGAGATATCAATAAAATACACGTGGAAGATACTGGAGGGCCAAGTACCAAATCTACACAGTAAAATAACAACGTACTGGAGTGAACGATATGGAAGAAAATGCAGAATAGGACCAGTGAAGAGCAGAGGTGCCATAGGCACAATCAGAGAACACTGTATAAACATCAGAGGTCCACGGTTGTTCAACACCCTCCCAGCAAGCATAAGAAATATTGCCGGAACAACCGTGGACATCTTCAAGAGGAAACTAGATTGTTTCCTCCATGGAGTGCCGAACCAACCGGCCTGTGGTGGGTAAGTGGGCCTGCGGGCCGCTCCAAGCAACAGCCTGTTGGACCAAACTCTCACAAGTCAAGCCTGGCCTCGGGCCGGGCTTGGGGAGTAGAAGAACTCCCAGAACCCCATCAACCAGGTATCAACCAGTATCCATGCAATATCTGGAGAAGTTAGAACTTTGAAGACTTGTGTTGTGGTGCAAGGAACTATTTTAACAAAGGTCTAGGCTGCTGTTAGAGAGTGAGGGGGTAACATATTAAGAATTTTGTATCTCGAAAATTAGTAAACCCGTTAATAAACACCTAACCTTGCACCACCCACCCCAATACGAGGAGGGTGTAAAGGAAGAGACAGTGCCAAAGGAAGAGGAGATATAAAGACTATAAGGAGAGAGTGTTTCACTAGGGAGGTTTCGGGTAATACGGGAGTAAAGACTAATACTAAGAGATTGTAACCGAGTGATGGACTCCACTTGGCAAGTTGAGCTACGTAGAGGAATTTTGATTAAAGAACCGGAAAAGTGAGGAGTATGTCAGATTAATAGCAGTGGAAGATAAAATAAATAGAACAAGGGGACGTAACAAAGACAATGGAGGAGAGAGTGAACTAGGTGTGAAGTGTGACTGCTGTAGTGAAGATGACAGTTATTGTTCTAGAAGCAGTTAGAAGCTCAGTAAAAGAACAGTATTAAATCCGCAGAGATATTTTTCTATAAAACCTACCTCTTTTTTTTTTTATGAAAATATGGGGTACATCTGCATTAGTGCAGCTACCCTAGACTATATGAAGTGGAGTACAGTGTGTCAAAAAAAAAAAAAGCTAACTAGGTGATGCTAAAAAATCACCATCATACAGGATGGTTAGTCATACAGAGGCATGTGATAAGCAGTCTGCACTGGCAGACTCCGGATGCATTTTGAGGATATCGTCAACACAAGATTGAATAAGGTAGCAGTGGTAATAAAAGTCCCCATCTCGCAGGATGGTTAGTCATACAGGGCTATATGTTTAGTAGCCGGCACTGGCAAATTTTGGGTACACTGTGAGGATATCTTCAAGAATACGAGAGTGAATAAAGTAATTGCAGAGCTTCAGGTACCTCATGCCAACTGGTCTGAAAGGTCTAATAACTGGGCATTCAGTGATGTAGTGCGGGAGATCGTGCCGTAGTTCCTGCTCACAGAGTTTGCAACTGGAGTGCTCAGGATTAGGAGACCCGTCACCTGCAGCCACCTGCCACAGGTACCGGTAACTCAACCTGATCCTGGCAACCACTGTGTCGCACAGTCTAGTGGACGTTTTGTGCTGCCCATAGATGTAGGTTTCAGATCTGAACAAATCATAGCTTTTTCCAGCCCAAACTTGGTGATAAACTCTTAGAGGTGACCATGCCAAGTTTCACTTATATTTGTGGAATTGGTTCATACATTGCTGAATTGTTTAACTCAGATCCCTGGCAAGTTTGCCTATTTAGTATGCAATGCTTTGTAAGAGATTCAGTAATTCATATTATTTTGGGGAATGACTTCTTTTACTGAAATTACTTTAAAAATAACTCGGTGTAAGGCTACACTTTCCAATGTTCATAGTGTGATCAGTTTTATGGTCATTGTAGGTTTGAAGCTAATACAGTAAGGTGTTCAAGATATAAAGCCCGTTAAACCATGGGGATAAAAAAATCACCATAATGAATGCACTACCACTAGGTAGCCGGTCGGCCGAGTGGACAGCACACTGGACTTGTGATCCTTGTGGTCCCGGGTTCGATCCCGGACGCCGGCGAGAAACAATGGGCAGAATTTCTTTCACCCTATACCCCTGTTACCTAGCAGTAAAATAGGTACCTGGGTGTTAGTCAGCTGTCACGGGCTGCTTCCTGGGGGTGGAGGCCTGGTCGAGGACCGGGCCACAGGGACACTAAAGCCCTGAAATCATCTCAAGATAACCTCAAGATAACCCAATTACCATAAGCATAATCTTGTGATCATACGGCAGGTACAGTATTTTAAGTACAGTATCAAGTTCATTCAATGAGGCTTTTACTATTATTTTGAAGTTTCAAAAGTCAAAGAAGTCTTATCAATGAGAACTTTCACATGAAACTTTCCATTGATAAGACTCCTTTGAGATATCCATGCAGAGCCTGGGTTAACATTGCTCCTACATTATTCGTGGGGATCAATATGTACATTACTCTTTCTTAAAACATTTACAAGTTCTTATTATTGTAAATTGGAATGAGTGTGTGTTACATTTATGCATCGGCCAACATGTCTGTAAACCCTTAATGCATTACAGTATTTGCATACTGACAGTCTGGTATTTGCCTTGATGGGTTGATACTACACTGTCTAGTAGTGGGATAGATTTGAAAATTTCAGAGAGAAACTTGAAACTGTTATACTGTACTTTTTCAGAATTGAGGCTTTACTTTCCAACTCATCTTACAAAACGATAGTAATTATTGATTTGCAAACAATTATGAAGCCAATAAGAGGTCTTAATAACTTGTGCTCATCAGATTTCTACAAAACTTTGAGATACTGTAATACAGTACCATTAAAAATCTAAAAATTTCAGACAAAACATGCTTCCATATCAGCATGGAAGCTACATTAAATACCTGTATTCACTTTCCAGTTTAAATTAAAGAAAGTCCTGCCATCTCAGGAAATAATTACTGTTCTTTTACATAAGAATAAGAAAAGCCATGGGTGCCATGAGCATATCTGATCATACCCAGCTACAAACTAACCCATCACCCTACCACCTTATTCTTTTTTCCCTCCTTCTCTGTGTCCATATGTTACATACACAGACACACACACACGACAAGGCAGAACATTCATATATTTTATGAATATTTAATAATGCTGTGTGTATTGAGATATGCCTGGTGGTATTGTATGGTGTAAGGATATCAAACTTGATAAGACTCAAAATATAATAGTTTGTAATATCAAACAACCTTATCATTGTGTTCATTGCTGTCTTCTTTTATGTGCTAGCCATATGCTGTATTGTGACTACCAATTTTTGTCAACTACCATTCAAGCTGTCATTGCAATCAATCTTATATTGTTTCTGCTGTATTGTGCCTACCAATTTGTTGTCAACTACCATTCAAGCTGTCATTGCAATCAATCTTAGCTACCTATGTGCTTTAATATACTGTACCTACAATTTTCTCTCATCTTTTTTTTTCATTTCATGTAATCTGTTATCATTTTTTTGTCTATAAATTTTGCAAGTATTTACCTCCTTAAAATTTTCTTAGATTAAGGACCTGCCCGAAACGCTGCGCGTGCTAATGGCTTTACAAGACTGTAATTACCATATTTGTATCCTCACATTCCTTATGTACATTCTTGTATATGCATAAATAAAATAAAATAAAATAAAATAAAATAGGAACAAGGGGACACCTTTATCTTTCTGCCAGGAGTTTATTGTTTCCTGTATGAATAATTTCTTGTGAAGTGTAAAATTCCCTACATTTATTTATACTGAATTTTTTCTCTACAAATATTTTCCATTAATATAGGGACCTTGCCGCAAGGAACTGTGTGGTTGATGAAGATTACACCGTGAAAATTGGAGATTATGGTTACAACATAGATTTTTACAAAGTAAGTTATCCCCATTTTCATATTGATGTGCATTTGTTGAGTTTGAATCTTAAGAGATTGTTGTGTTTGCACAGAAACAATATTATTCTGAAACAAGATACTTTTATTTTTTTTATTTTTATGAATTCAGACATTTATATGAGAATAATCTTTTATTTCTAATATTTTAGCAAAGAAAAAATTTAGCATAATTTACTGTGTACATATTAAGGCAGAGATTTAATTGTTTTCCCTCTAATAATCACATTTGTCTGAATATGTGTACATAGTATATTTTGACATGTTTATGTATGTCCCCCTACACGTTCAGTGTTGTGTAGGTGCTTTGAGTCTTACACCTTGTCTAATGTTTGTTGTATGCCATCTATTATCACTACACTGTAATCTGTTAAATGCTGTTTTAAATTGTAACAGCTCTTACTATGTGTGTGTGTGAGAATACAGTATTAGCTTAATACAATGGACTTAATACAATACAGTATTAGCTTAATACAATGGAATGATTTACACTGAAATTTTATGTTAATTTGTTCTTTCTTTTTCAGAATGAATATTATTGTGCTGGAGAGGTGGCTTTGCCATTAAGGTGGTGTTCTCCAGAAACATTAAAGTGTACAGATACCACTATAGAAACAAAAGAGGTAAACGTCCATTACGTAATATTTGCAGTTAATTCAGTCTCTCACACCATCGTTCATCACATTAAACACAATACTGTACTGTATCTGAATATTAGGAGCATTGCACAATTTAATATTTGAACAAATGTGTTGGTGTTAACCCTTAAACTGTGCAAAACCTCATATGATGTGTGACATTGAACTCAGTTTTTTAAATTTTCTGAAACTCTTTCAAATGTGTTGTTAATAATCTACTAGGCAAATGTTCCAACTTTGTCTAAATGATACCAGTGTAACTTGCAAAACAAGAAAATAAAAAATAATTATAAAATTGAATATTGAAAACTTCAGATTTTGAAATCGGCCGCAAAAATATAAAAATATCACCAACTGTTCATTTGGTGTTAATATGCTCTCAGAATAGAATATGATCTTCATTTTCATATGTTTAGCATATAGGTTTTCAGTATAGTTTACTGTAAAAAAAAAAAGTCAATATGGCATTTGAAATATGTGCAAATTTAGACAACAAAAATTTATAGCTCCAAACGTTTAGTTTATGAAAAATCAACTCTATAGGGATTGTAGAATAGACAGCTGTGCATGCTATATGTAAAAATGGTGAGAATCGGTCAGAAACTAGATTTTTGGATACTGAAGTAAGTTGAAATTCTAGTCATAGATATAATTGAAGTTGAAGTTATCGACAATGAATAAGGCAGTTCTAATTCATGAATTTAGTTGAATTTTTTTTTAATTGAATTTACTTGAATTTATTTTGAATTTCAAAATAGAGCATGTTGTAATAAACATTGTTTGGCATTTGTACTCAAGTATGTGAAAGTTGTAGGTCAATGTGTGTAGAAATGAAGTCAAGAAAAAATAACCCTCCAAAAAACAAAATATAGGGATAATTATAATAATAATAATAATAATAATAATAATAATAATAATAATGATTTAGGGAATATATTTAGGTGTACTTTATATAAGTAAAAAAGCCCTAATCTGGTCCCTAATCATCAAAACAACCTATAGAAACAAGGAAAATAGAGTTTGAAATCTGTGAAAAAATCAGCCAAAAAAATTCAGTCTCAAGTTGTGAGAGTTGTAACTGATTTATTTGTTGACCAATTTAATTCTGGCTTCACATAGTTAGGGACGAAGATGCATTCTCCAGGATGTGAAGGTTAAAACAAATTCAAATGATAAACAAAGGAGGAAAAAACCTAAAAACCTAAAAAAGAAATTCCCCCCCCCCAAAAAAAAATACTTTTGACATTGTTTAAAGTAACTGATAATAACATTGGGCAATGTATTTATATGATATATAACACAATAGAGCTTAATAACATAATTGCTCATTATTATTTGTGTTATTATGTATTACTCACCAATGCTATAAAGGCACCAGCTTTATATCCACTTTGTGGACACTTCTTACTACTGTTCTTCTTCTTTGTGCGTCAGACAGGTGCTTGCATCACTTTATTATTGCATTATCCATCAATTCCAGTTAATATGAGCTATTCTCTACATCAACAAAACGTTCTTTTTTTTTTAAATATTCGTCTAAAATCAATTTCTGAAAATATTTTGATGAAAGTTTCACGAAGCTGAAGCCAATAAGTTGGAGATCTCTCTAAAATTTTTAAGTAATTTTTACATAATTTGAATAGTTTTCAAATTATACCCCCTTCAATGTCACACATCATATGACGTATTGTGCAGTTTAAGGGTTAAGGTACCAGAGGTCATTATTTTTTAATTCATACTCTTAAAGTATTAAAATAAAACTACTGCTTACAGGTTACTACAGCAGCAAATGTCTGGAGTTTTGGAATAATAATGTGGGAAATAGCAAGCCGAGGAGAACTGCCGTACACAAACCTTGATGATGACCAGGTTATACAGCAGGTCATTGTGGATCAGTCTTGTATACTGGAGTCTCCCAAGTCCCTGGAGTTACATGCAGACAAGCTGTGAGTGTGGGAATACACTGTTATGCATGTCTGCTGCTTGCATATGTCTCTCGTTACTTATTTTGTTATGATCAAATTGTAGTTAAAGGAGAGGAGCTATGCTCATGGTGTCATGACCATTGAATTGTAAATTTTTAACTTGGAGTGGGTGCTACTTTTGAAAGCGTTGTACAGTCCATATTCATGCAAACTGCACTAAAGTTTTATGGAAAATTAGGGATGTATTCCACAGACATCCAAAAGTTAATTTTTTACACACTGTGTGTATTTTTCCAATAAAACACTTATCTTAGCATCAACAGAAGCATAAACATTAATTTTATAAAATGTACAGTGCAGGTTACCTTACCTTGCGGTTACCTTGTAATGCTTTCGGGGCTCACCGTCGTCACTGCCTGGTCACTGGACTGGTCAACCAGGCTGTTAGTTGACGTATGACTCACAGCCTGGTTGATCAGATATCATTTGAAGGTGTTTATCAAGTTCTGTCTTGAACACTGTGAGGGGTCGACCAGTTATGCCCCTTATGTGTAGTGGAAGTGTGTTGAACAGTCTCGGGCCTCTGATGTAGATAGAGTTCTCTCTCAGAGTACCTGTTGCACCTCTGCTTTTCAACGGGGGTATTCTGCACATCCTGCGATGCCTTCTGGTTTCATGTGATTTTATTTCTGTGTGCAGGTTTGGGACCAGCCCATCTAATATTTTCCATGTGTAAATTATTACTGTATCACCGTCGGCTGTTACTCTCTCGCCTGCACTCTAGAGAATACAAATTTAGGCATTTTAGTCGGTCCCAATAGTTTAGATGTTTTACTGAGTAGATACTAGCAGTAAAGGATCTCTGCATGCTCTCCAGGTCAGAAATTTCTCCAGTTTCGAAAACGGGCTGTCATTGTGCAACAGCATTCCACTCTAGAGAGCACTAGCATCTTGAAAAGTATCATCACTGATATAGCATCTCTAGGTTTGAAAGGTTCTTGTTATCCAACCTGTCATTTTTCTTGCAGTTGTGATGGCTATTTTTTTTGTGTTCTCTAAAGGTAAGGTCTTTCGACATGAGTACACTCAAATCCTTTACATTGCTTTTTTTGTTCAATGTTACTATTTGACTGCATTTTGCATGTGGTTTCCGTTTTTATATTTTAATATTTTCCGTAGTGCAGGAGCTGGAACTTATCTTCATTAAATACTATATTATTTTATGTAGCCCATTGAAAGACCTGATTTACATCTGATGTGCATAAGCATACTGTCTATGGCTTCTTCAAAATCCAGTGGGGATAGGGTGACACCTGATATATGATTTGATGTATCACATCCATAAAAAATTCATTTGGGATAGGTATCAATCTTTAGTGTGTTTAGTGGCTTGCTGAAAACAGTCATTCTGATTCCTCAGTATTTCGCTCATTTCTTTGTTGTCATCTGTGAAAGTTCCATTTCCTTTCACAGGGACCTGATACTAGAAGTAGGTTTTTATCTTGATTTTGCATAGGAGAAAAAATATTTTGGATTTCTCTCTTTCACTGATGGCCTTTTGTTCTGTCTCTCCTGGATATTGTATGATTTTTGTAGCTATAGTTCAGTCATATTTATTTCTCTACCTAGCCTTCTTTGTCATTCTTGAGAGAAGGTGTGACTGAAATTGTTCCGTGATTGTTTTTTTCACCTATAGAAGGAACGCCGTTCCCATTTCAATCTGCATCTCTTCCTCTTTTTTCTTAGGGGTATGCAGTTTGAGCATATTTCTAGTGCTACTGAACTTGTTTTTTTCCAGGCTGAACTGGTCCAGGTTTGCATTTTCTAGCTGTTATTCCCAGCTT
Source organism: Procambarus clarkii (assembly GCF_040958095.1). NCBI lineage: Eukaryota > Metazoa > Arthropoda > Malacostraca > Decapoda > Cambaridae > Procambarus > Procambarus clarkii. The sequence goes on from NC_091201.1 coordinate 27,929,704, forward strand.
ATTTGTGTGAAGTCTTGGTTTATTTGCTCCCAATTAATCTGTTTATCATTAAAATTGAATTTGCTGAATTCTCTGGGATTTGGGACTGGTTGTGCAGGTCTACTCCCCATGCTTGTCAGAACTTGAATTAAGTTGTGATCTGAGTAACAGGTATTTGTAATCATTATGTTCCTGATCAATTCATCATTATTAGTGAAAATGACGTCCAGCATGTTCGCTTTTCTTGTTGGTTCTACTATTGGCTGGTTTAATGCAAATCTGTCACACATCCATAGCAGGTCATTTGCATGTGCCTGTTCATTTAGGCTACTGCCTGGTATTCTTTCTGATATAACTGTATTAGCCAGGTGCTTCCATTTCATGTGCTGTAGGTTAAAGTCCCCAAGCAGGATGATGATTGGATCTGGATTTCTGAGTTTTTCCAAGCAGTGTTCTATGTTGGTCTCTAAACTGCTGAGGATTTGTCCCCAGTGACTTATATACAAGGACAATAACTATGTTCAGGATTTCTGTTTTGATTATCAGCACTTCCACCATATTGTTTGTGGTGTTTAGCAGCTCCGTGCAGATGAGAGTCTTTGATGTACAGGCTAACCCCATCCTGCATGTGATGAATGCTGCATGGATGGTTTATGCTTTTAGAGTTTGTATTTTAATTTAGTTCTTATGTATGGTATAAAGTTTTTACTAAGAATTTTGCCATCATATTCTTGAAGGTTATTTTGAAATTGGCAAGTGAAGCATAGGCCCTTGTGACTAAACTTTTATGTTTGTCTGGTGATGGTTTACCGTTTTATGGTTTTAGGAGTTCACCCCTAAATCTCTCTCTTTGAGCATAATACTTAATATTAATTATCCTTAAAGCCATTACAGGCATTTGTCCACATTAAATTTTGTTGACTATTTATTGCTCTTTGTGCTTATTTTATTTAAGTCATTTTAGAAGAGATCACAATTGTTTACATTTTTTATTCCCCTCGGCATCTTGACATCATCTGCAACGTGTTCACATTACTTTACTATATCCCTGGAAGTAGATGATCATTTATGTTTACAGTAAGTGGGCTGGAACTGAACCTGTGCAACCTTGCTAATGATTTTCCTCCATTCTGATTTATTAATAATAATTACTGCTCTCATCATTCTACCTGTTAGAAAGCTTTTCATTCATTCTAATAGCCTTCCTGTTACTCCTTCAATGAGTTCTAACTTCTAGAACAAATTCCTGTGTAGAATTTATTGAATACTTTTCCTATGTCCAACTAAATTCAATCGGCCCAACCTTCTTTCTTGCAAAATCTCGGCGATTATAAAAAAAACTAAGCAAATTTGCTGTTCGTGAACATCCGCCTCCTCATGTCTTGTCTTTTTCGAGTTTGTTTGGGTGGCCTTGGCTTAAAAAGGGGTTTGATGAATAGGCAGACACAATTGTAGTGAAGAGTGCAGCCATTTGGTGGTGGTCGAGGTGCAGCCAACACATGATGTGATGATTCATGTGGTCACCTGCCGATGATCCAGGTAATACTTGTGTACTACTGGATCTGCCGATACTGTTGTGATGGGTGCTGTCACCTGGTGGTGGCTGAGGTAATATTTGTGCTAACATAGCACACATGTTAATCTTATTTGTTAAATCTTAGTGTTAGCAGAGCAAATATTGTAGTGCTTGTGTTTCTGATTATTGATTGTAGGGGCTTGCAAGTATCTTCCTTTGTACATAATCTTTGATAAGACCCTTTACAAAGATGCTTGTAATTAGGGGGGGGGGGCCAAGATCAACAGGAACCTGGCAGGTGATGAGAGTCCTGGGTGGTGCATCTGAGCTGCGATTCCAGGAGCATCTGAGGGACTGGTTCAGCAAGGAGTATTTCACTCCACACACTATTTTCTTTTAGATTATCATATAGAATTATAAGTTTTATGCATGATAGGTACTATATAGAGTATGTGCAAATAAATACTGTAAATACAGATACATATTTATGGAGTATGGATAAACAACAATTGAATTTGTTTTGCAGATATAACATTATGAAGCAGTGCTGGTACACAGAATATTCCAGACCTCCCATGACTTATATTTATTCTTTACTGATGCATCTTTGGGAGAACTCGACTGTTACCTGCCAAGATTCATCGTCCATAAGTGATTTTGAGCGACGATGGGACCAGCTTCAGCAGCAACACTGCCGAGACCACAGTATTATGAACGTTACTAACACCTCTGATCTCAGGTATTGAAAACACATTTGAGAAGAGAACATTTAGTTTAGTATTTAAAATTTAGGTAATACTGTACTGTAATATGAATTTAACCCCTAAGAAACTTGTAGCTACTAAATCTTATTAGAAATGAGATCATTGTACCATGGTGAATATTATTCTTTCCTTGTTAATTAATTTCGAAGTAATATTCTCCATCTTCTGGACTAAAGACAGATATAAGAAAATGATATTGCATTTAGCTTTGGAACATGTATGAATGTTATACAACAAAAGAAGTACAGTAATTTAAAAGTGAATGTCGTACAGTCCCGTACAGCGAATCCCCAATCAAATAGATTTTTTACCCTTTTACGTTCTTCAAATTTTCTGTTTGGCATCTTGCTTCTCAACTGAAGTTTGTGATGGAAAAGTATCCTCTCTCACATCAGGATCCCGAGAGTCTCCTAGGCTGGTTTAATTTGGTCTACCTAGTATCTTGTCCACCGTCACTGAGAATGAGAAGCGTTCTACTGTGGAATTTTTTGTTTCAGTTCCTTGAGCTCTTTACCATGAACTTACAGTAATGTGCTTAGTCTACAAATTACTCATACATTGTATGTAATGCAACAGTTAACATAGATAAGTCCAACAAGAGCATGAGAGTGATGTGGAAGGGAAGAGGAAGAAAGTTGGGATAGTTATGGAGCAGGGAAATTGAGGGAAAGAATGTTGGTGAGCTTTTGAGATCAAGAAAAGGTAGGGGGGAAAAACAGTGGGTAGGTTGCACAAGAGGGAAAGGGAAAGAGAAAGTTAGCATAAGTTTTGGAATGGGAGGTGAAAAAAGGTGGGGAAAGCTTTGTAAACATGGGTGGACATAAAAAGAATTAAGAAAAAGGGGGAAGGTTAGGGAACAGTGAAGTGCAAGAGGCATTAAATATGGCAACATTAGTTCTTTTTCAATTTATAATGTCTGTCAGATTAAGAGTTGAGAGTGCATTTTTTTTAATGCAGTCTGCAAGTGAAATGCTACAGTAAAGGTGTCATGAGCAGAATGGTGTTTGAGAATGTCATAAACCTTGATTACTTGTACATGTTTGTATTGGAAGAGATAGGAAAGATATTCGATAGAAGTTCTGGTTTGAGTTTTAGGGGTCCATAATCATTATAATAATAATAATAATAACAATTATTCAGAGCTTCATATGCCTATGGCTGACTGGAAAGTATCTTCAGTTGGTCTTGGGAGTAATTTTTTTTTATTACTTAAGCAGATTATATAATCAGTATCTTTCATATGATCTTGTATTTCAGGTTTGAAAGTGACTTCAGTCTGTCAGTATCTGGGCATCACCGGTTTGGAGGGACTCTGTCACCAAGTTTGCAAAATCTTCGTGGTTCAGTGGAGGACCTGGATGCTAAGATGGCAGCCAAATTTGGTTCAGCTCTTCCATCATGGCTTGGAATGGAACCAGGACAACCCATTGATAGTTTGACCCAGGAGATAACAGATGCCATACTCAAATTGGATGATTACTTAGCTGGAGAAAAGTCAGAACCCAGTACCACTCAGGCATCACCCGAGAAAGGAGGGATCAATTTTAAACTTGGTAAAGATTCTTTTGTATCTAATCCTCCAGAATCAAAGCTTGCTAGAGTGGGCAGACTATCTGTTGAAGAAGAAAGTGAGCATCCAAGCCTGGCAAGAACATTATCAGGAGAGGATGAAGGTTTAACAATGAGACTAGAACAAGGCGAGTTTACAGAGCTGGTGAGATTGAAAAGCCAGAGCGTTCAAGACTTCATGAAGTTAACAGTAGTAGATGATGGCAGTGACTCTGATAATACCAGTCAGAGAAATTCCTTAGCTTTTGAACCTTTAGCTCAGGAGAAAACATGCTCCAGTGAGGGCAATATAAGAGAAGCTCTCAGGGACATTAAGTTTATGGGTGATCTTGAGAGATTACAAGCAGAGCATAGATATTCTATTATTTCAGAAGCAAGCAGAGAGAATCCATCTTCTATTGAATATAGAAACCAGGATTTCGACTTTGACCCATCCTTCAGTCAGTCGGATATACTTGTAGACTCTGAAGCAGGATCTACAGAAAAATTAGCTACCAGTACAGAATCGGATAATTCAAATATCTTCCATGAAAGACAAACTAGTGAACATGATCCTTTTTTAGGTGAAATTATCTCCTCTGTACTTACAGAGGAGAATAAAATGGAAGTCTGTGATACCAAAGAAGATAGTAACTCTACTTATTTTGGAGATAGTTCTGTTGGACCAAAACCTCTTCCAGCATCACCAGATTGTGTTGTATCTTCCAGAGAACCTAAACCAGTTGCTCTTCCAGATATTGTTGTGCATGATGCTAGTGTAAAACTTAGTACCCCAAGCCCACCACCAGTTGACAGCCCTCTTCAAATTAGAAATAACAATCAACCAAAGGAATTTCGTTTCATATTTGAAAATCAAACTGACTCGTCCTCAGCTGGCAACTCTAGGTTTACGTACAAGAATGAGCAAGAAAGTTTATTCCAGTCAGACTCGGTGATATTCAGCGAGAATATTCGAAATACGGATATGAATAAAGTTGATGAGTGTGATGGTAGTAATAATCATGAGATTAATTATCAAAGAATAAGTAGCAGTCATAAGAGTGACTCATCTATAGGAAAGCACTCGCTGGAAAATGAACACGAGAGTGAAAGCAAAACGGGTGATATTAGTAAATTTCTTACATATATGCAAGACAATTTTAGAGACCGATTAACAAGCACTCCATGTAAAATAAATAGTGTAGGGAATGCAGTACAGGCAGATGATGTAGATGATAAAAAATATAGATCTGGTTTTTCAAGTAATGATACAAATACTCATGATTCAGATTATGAAGATAGAGAATCATCGCTTAACACAGTGCATTTTACTACAAGCAGTCAAGATAATAAAGAGGATGAACAGCAAGTATTTGTTGACAGAGATAGTATTGAAGTCCCAAGCTATAAACCAGAAAAGATTATTACAGGAGAAGATGTTGTGATAGGAGCTTTAGACGATTATTCACTTGACCTTTATAGAGCTGTCAAGTCCACAGAGATTTCCTTGACAAATGAGGAGTCCTTGCAAAAAACTTTTTCATTTGAGGATGATATTAAGGCTTTTTCATCAGCAATACCAAAGGACTATGTATCACATGAAGATAGTGTAACCAAAAATAAGGTGATAGGGATTGAAGTTGATCTTGAACAGTGGGATAAATTTCTGGGTAGCACAATGAATGGGGACAAAATAAACTCTGATATCGTTTTTAAAGAAAATTTTGAAGAAAATATTTCTGTAGATGATAAATTGGCAAGTGACATATCAGATAGTGTGTTTGAAGATAGTGAACATAGTGTTGAAAGTAAAAAGGAATTTAAATCAGATAACACATTTGTGAAGTATAATTCATCAGATTTACATAGTACTTGTGATGAAATTCGTGACATTATGGCTAATGACAGTGAAGTGGAATGTGACAATATTGAAACTCGTCCAGAAGTTGATGTGACTATGTTCTTTAACTCAGAGTCAAGTGTTACTTCAAATGTTGGGAACTCATCAAATGACTTGCCTCAACGTAGACCAAAAAGTAATATAAATATGTTAAACTTAAAGGCACTTTCAGATGATATGATTAGTCCACAGTCTGGATGTAGTGATGAATCTTATATTACAGCTAAGTCAACACCACACACAACGAAGGTGTACACACCAACCGATGTGTTGGATATTTTCAGGACACCGGCACAAAAATGTGAGTGGGACCAGAGCACACCTGTCACTGAAGGCAACTCTCAAAGTTCCAAAAATAGTATGTCTCCAAAGATCCATCAGGATGATGCGACAGTGTGTTCCGAGAGTAGTTCATCTGTTATTCTTGACATGCATTCAGATAAGTTAAGCTATAGGAGAGAAGCATCTGTTGATTGTGGTTTAGAAGCTGTTTCTCAAAATTCTGATAAAGACACCTTGCATTCTTCTGTAGATATAGCTGGAAATGTTTTAAATATAATTTCAAAACCTGTAAATACACACATGATTGCAAATCAAAATACTAATTCAGAAGCTATTAATAATAACTCTAACATACAAAACAGTATTAAAATTAGAGATTTTGTTTCCAAGACTTCATCTACTCCAGTTGACTCAAAACTTGGCTTAACATCAGATATGTTAAGCCTTGAAAGTATTAGTTCTACATTAAATATTGATTCTTGTACACAGAGATTAGAAGAATTAGATGGAAGTAAACAAGAAAATATCATTATAAAAGATGATTTATCACCTAGTGCTTATGAAACCAAATTAAAATCCGATGATTGTTGGAATTCTCAAGAAAGTCAAGATTCAGCTGTAGAAAATGATGAAGCAGAGAATGGAGATTTTTGGCAACAACAAATGATGGCTTGGCAAGAGGCAGCATTTCAGACCCGACAGCTCCTTCAACAAGCTGCTGGAGGAAGTGGTACTTCCTTAGCAGAATGTAAAGGCTCGCAGGAAGATTTGTTAGATGCAAGCCCTCGAAGTGATAGCTCGTCCACAAAAAGTCTATATTCATCATCTGATATGTTGAGTTTGGACGATGAAGGCACATATGTTTCTTATAACACAACAGATGATGAAGAAGTACTTGGGTACAAACCAGAAGACATCAATGCCTTACGAGCTGAATTAAACCTGAAACTTGGAAGTTTACAAGAAGACAAAGAGCAGTTGGAGCCTGAAGAGCCAGATGATATTTCATCATCAGACAGAGAAAATGTTACCATTAATTATAGAGGTATTATAACTACAACTCTTTCTCCAATTAAAGAAGAAAGCTTCTTGGAAGATGATGATTCACCATCGAAAAAAAGCACTATTAAAAATACTAATAACTTAGATTCTGTACATGATCAAAGTATTGAATTTGAAGAACTATTATCAGTGCCACTTGGTGATACATTTATTGTTTTTGAAGATGCTTATGAAACTGTTGTTAATGAGTCTGTTGTTGATAACCAGCAGGAAGTATCATGTAAATTTTCTCCTGAAGAAATTGAGCAAAGTATTACCATGGTAGATGGCCAGTCTAGTGAAAAGAGAGAGACTAATGACTGCAATAATGCTGAGGGACTGCAAAATGGTGCAAGCTTAATAAGCACTTTGGAAACAATGAATGATTGTTTAAGTCTTGAGAATACTCATGATAGTTTAATATTGGAAGATTTGGATGAAGAGAACGGTGTACGGTCCATTCAGATATATGATTCAGGAAGTGATCTAGATGCTGAAGATATTTTAGTTGTTGATACTGAGACTAATGAGGCCAAGATTATTGACAGAGGAAAACCCAGAAGTCATTTGGCTTTCATAAATGATCAGGAAGAAGAACAAGTAGACGCGAAAGATACAAGCTCGTTTGTTTACGAAGAGTCGGATGACGTAGCTCCCGAGTCCATTCCATCTGTTGGAGGGTCGCGCTTTGATGAAATGCGTCACCGTGAAGAATTTCTTAGAAATAACCCTTCTTGGGAGAAACCAGTTAGTATTCAATCTGAAAGCTATGGAGGAGATTCTGAATCTCAACCTGAGAGAGAGTTTGTTGTTTCTGATGCAGCCCCAGAATCTCCACAGGGAATTCAAGTTCCACATTATCACTCATATTTTACATCTGCACTCAGTACCATATCACATCCAAATGTCAGTATAGAGGAACCTGTGATTTTTGAACAAGTAGAACATATCTCTCTTCCATACGATGTAAATTATCCATCTGCAGGTGAACAGCTGCATAGCTTAGAAGATTTTGTTGAGCAAGTAGAAGATATGGAAGATCATACTAGCAGTGATAACAAAGAAGAGACTAAAATCAGTGAAATAGAAGATGATGATGATGATAATGCCCCAATAAAACTGAATTTCTTAGGTCGACTCTACTCTGATGAATCTGAAGAAAAGGATGAGCAGAAAATTTTGAAATCTTGTGAGGCAAGGGAAGCAACTCTTCTTTCCGACTCTGAAAATGAGGATTCTAGTGACAAACAAGTCGGCCACTCTAAGAAGCCAAAACTTGGAGACATAAATCAAATGACCACAACAGAATTATTGGCTGCTCCAAATTATCAGGTAAGGTTTACCTTCATAAGGCTCTGTATCCCTACAGGTAAATGATTTATAAAGGCAATGAATATCACTGGCACTAGTACAAAGCCTTGTGGGACTCCAGTTGTGGCATTACTCTTGTTCAGTACAGTTCCTCTTATCTCTGCTCTTGTCCTCTTATCAGTCAGGATATTTTTTCGTCCATGTCAGTAGTCTGCCTGTCACCATCTTGTATGTTCTCCCAGCAGACTCAAATTAAATTTTTAGGTTCATAGAGATGCAGTCTGCCCAGTCATCACTTTCCTGTAAAAACTCTGTGGCTCTATGCATATCTACCCATTTGGTTTGAGTTACTGTCATGATTTGACTACCACACTTGTCAATGATACTTGTCTATGGCTTGACAGCTGAGTGGACAGCGCTTCGGATTCGTAGTCCTGAGGTTCCGGGTTCGATCCCCGGTGGAAACGGAACCAAATGGGCAGAGTTTCTTTCACCCTGATGCTCCTGTTATGTAGCAGGTAATAGGTACCTGGGAATTAGACAGCTGCTATTGGCTGCTTCCTGGAGGGGTGTGTAACAAAAAGGAGGCCTGGTCGAGGACCGGGTCATGGGCACGCTAAGCCCTGAAATCATCTTGAGATAATCTCATCTCATCTCAAGACAGTTAAGTGTCTTCTGTACAGTATTACTATTTTTGTAACTTGGGGCTATGTTTACTTCTTTTCCATATATTTGCTTGGTACCCTGTTTGTAAATATGTCTAGAAAAGCATCTGTAGTCAGATAATGAACTTGTTTGGGCATTTGTTTGGAAGCCAGCGTGAAACTCCACTTTGCTTAACTAATTAGTTTGGTCCAAATCCCTATGCAACTTTTTATATCATCTGTAGACACATTTAGTAGGTGTTCAATGGAATTCTCTGAAGTCCATAAATATGTGTGGTTCCATAAAAACTGTAATGTATGTACAGGGAGTCTCCCCAACTACAACCAGGTTAAGTTCTGAAAGGGTGTTTGTAAAGCATTTGTTCAGAACATGGAAGAGATTTCCCCCATAGGTGCAATGCTAACTGGAGGATTAAGGTGTAAATGGGGATGCATTCCTGGATCACCAGAAATCCTCACAAAACCAATATTTTGGGACATAAAAAAACACAGCATATTATTTACTTTGAATGATGGAGTTTAAATGAAAAAGTTAGCTGTTTTTGAAAAGTGAAGAGGTCTACTTCCATGAATAAATAAAAATACATGTGCTTACTGTATCCAGAAACATCACTCCCGCAAAGACTCCCGATACTCACACACCAGCCCACTCTGGACACCCACCAACCCAGGCTCAACAAACTCCAGTCAGTCTGGTTTATTTTGTAAAGAGGATGGAGAGGTACAGTACAGACAAAGGGAAAAGTTTGGAAATGGGAAATATAGTATGGCAGGTGGGCTGTCTTGCCTTGTTGACGTGTGTGTGTGTGTGTTTGGCAGCTAAGCTAAGCATGCTGTCTCTTGTTAGGGAGATGTGAGTGTTTGTGAGGTTCTTCACATGTATTTCAGCACATATGGATGTCCATAGATCAATACTGTCTAGCATTCACATATACACACAGTTGCTTTTGTAAATGTCTTGATGTTCTGCTTAAGGGGTCTGTATTTTATTATTCATTTTTTAATTTATTTTTATTTTCTTATCTTTTAAGAGGGGTGGGATGGGTTTCTAATCCATATGTCATCTTGGAATTATATATTGTAAGACTTGTTTTCCATCGAGTACATCGAGGCTCTTGGGCCACAGACTGTGGAAGTGGGGCATCTCGTCTTGAAGTAATCTTTCTAACAGTGGATCTTCTAATATTTTGATCATGCTCCACACCTTAGTGGCATGCAGCTGTAGTCTGATCTTCAGTGGTTGTATATACAGGGGCATGCATCAAGGAAAGCAACAACACAACTAGTCCATCACTGACACTAATTGTGCTAACAATTGCATGTGAAATTACCTTGCTTTGTTAGAACTTTGAGAATAGAGACCTAGTTAATGTATCTACCACTGAACAGTATCCCTTCCCTATGGTAGTGAACGCCAACTACAGGTAGTTTTTATAAGGATGCCACCCCTGTGATAATGAACACCAACTAGTTTTAATTTCAATGCATCGGTACTCTTAACTTCTCAGATCACTGACCATGAAGAAATTGAAGAACATCTTGAATTACAAGAACAGAACGAAGAAGATTCTGAAGATGACGAATATAGTCCAAGTCAGAGCCCCAGAAAATTGGACCTTGCAGGGTTACCAGAATCTCCAGACCCCAGGTATACTCCTGACTGGGAGAGTGACTCTGACAGTGATGGAGATAGCTCCTCTACCAGTGGGGAATTCATGTGGAGAGTGAGTATCATGTTATGTCCCATACATAATAATACCATCTATCAGTATATTTTTTAACCATTAGCTCAGACAATTAGTAGATTACTTATATTAACTTGGGTTAAGTGATATGTAATTGTTAATACAAATGTTGACTTGTAGATGCATTTTGTGCAAGTGTGCATGTTTTTTTAATGTGCTATAATAATTCTCAAGCCGTGTACTTAATTTAGGCACACGATAAATCACACTTGGCAGAAAAGTAATACTGTTCATCACCCTTACAGTGTACCAGCCTTTTGTGTGTCATGTGCCACTCACTATAGCTTCTCCTGTGGCTGTATTTTAGGGTATCCTTCCCTGGCATTGTTTGATGAAAGCTGGCAGTCCCAGAAATTCCTTTTTTGAACTTGTTTGGCTTTGCCTTCAGTGTGCTTTGGCTCCTTTAAGAGTTGTGGCATGAACTTGGTTGTATCTTGGGATCTCGTTCCAGGCCTCATTGGAATGATGGGTTCCCTACCCCTATAACACAGTGGATACAAGACTGATTGTACTGCATAGTGGTGAGTGGTGGAGCCACTAGATACCTCACCAACTTCACATTTCACTATTTAGCTTAACAGATGAGGTTTACTGTACTTTACGCATCACTCTTAGACTATTAGTGAATCAAAATCCATGAATGGGTTGACTCATAAAACTCTCATTTGAGGCAATGCAGGTGCGCAACTGTGCAATTGCTGAAGGCCTTGTCCATATAGTTTGATAACATCCAACATAATTTTTCAGAATCTAATAATCCAATGGGTTTGCCAGTGCTTCATTAATGTTCTTAAAAGTGTGATTTGTCATATGCCTTGAATTGTTGTTATGTTCCAATTACAGTACAGTACGTATTGTGTTATGGACTGTTATTCTACTGGGAGTCCTGTAGATCGGGGACCATATCCCATATGTTTACAACCGGGTGTTATATTTTTTAATTCCTTATTTTCCTTTAGTCACATTATGTGCTCAGTGTTTCTACCATTAGGAGTGATGCACACATACAGGTGATGTATCCAGTCAGCTGTCACATGGAAAATGGTGTCAAGAGTGATGGTTCCAGACTTACAGGAGACCCCTGTAGAATTTATTCATAGATGGAGTAATATTGCTAGTGATAACCATTATTTACTCATAGAGTTGCACAGCTGCTCGATCAATAGAATGATGAGCATAAAATGTGAAAATACATGTAGTTCTCTTGTGTTTATTGACTTTAGTGTGTACCATGACCATGAACTGGCTGCTTATAATGATTATAATGATGATCTTGCCATATGACTCTGTATGCCATGGCTGAATACGAAGTTCCTCATTTCTGCCTGTTTTATATTCTTTTAAGGGGGGTGGGGGAAGGGGATCAACTGGTATCAAAGTACGTTTGTAATACTGCACTTTATATTCCATTTACACAAGTCAGAAACTCCTGATGTAGGTTCATCAATGTCACTTGTTGGGTTCTGCTCTCCCCTTTACTCCCTTCCTCCACTGTCTGACTGCACAAAATCTTTTGTGGCATTAATAACATATTAGAGCAAAACTAAGTGCTTAAACTTCTAAATTACTGTATATTTTATATGCAATATACTATGATTGTTCTCTTTCACATTAGCAAGTACTAAGGCTCTCAATACAACCCATTCTCAAGCCATCAAGCCCAGGCTTGTTAGAGCAGCTCCCTCCTCACAAACCGTGACACATTCATATATTTTAACGTACGGTGTAATAATATTAGGTTTGTTTTCATATATAAATATTAGTATACAATAAAATTCAGTGTAGAGTTAGGCATTAGAATATTTGTGTTTGTAGTAAGTGGGTGAAGCATTTACAGACTTGCAATTTGAACAGAGAATGCCAGCGAAGCACTGCATGAGAAAAGTACATACGTCATTAGTTGCGAGATTTGTGTAAGCCATTTTTCATTCATAAATGGGATTGGCAACTGTATTAACAAACATTTGGCCTTTGTTGATGAAGACAGGCTGCTCAGTAGTACAGTTGGATTTGTTCTTGACTCACAATCAGGAATCCCAGGGTTTGAATCCTGGGTGGGACAGAAATGGACAGGCACAATTCCTTTCACCTGATGCTTCTATTCACCTAGCAGTAAATAGGTACTTGGGAGTTAGTCAACTATTATGGAGTTGCATCCTGGGGAAGGCTCAGTAGTTCAGCCTTGGGGGTGAGGGGGATAACCTTGATAACTTAACGTATATACATACACAGGCCGCCTGTCCTTGACAAATTAATAATGATAATAATTTATTGTGTTAGGGGACAGGAAGCCCGAATGTATTCATACATGTTAGGCTTATATCAAGATCCAGTCCTCCCCCCCCCCCAACAGGGACCTCAACATATAATTATTATGTGTTGAGATTGTTGATTTAGTTATTGATATTGCTGATGCATAACTAGGCATGATGATAAAAGGGAAGGAGCTACTCTTAAGGTAGTTGAATCAGTTGGTGACTGTGTGATGGAAGAGTACAGTATAGTGTTAGGGTGTGGTGCTGCACAGACTGCTTATGCATTTATTGTATGATTGTTATACAGCACTTATTACAGTAGTGCTTGTGACACTCTCAAAGGCCAATATGCATGTTATTTTTTTAATTTTTTTATCAAGATTTAATTTTTGTGTAGTAAGTACTAAATTCTTGCCGACATAATTTTGATCTTGCCTGTGTGTTGCTAACCCCCGACTTGTTTCGTTAATGCTCGTCTCTGCTAATCCCTGTTTGTGCTTGCCTGGAGCTAGCAAGAGGAGGAGGAAAAAGGGGGGAGTAAAGAAGATATAGAGAGACAAGAAGAGGTAAGCTATACAGTATAGTAGTGTGAGCTCTACTACAATCCTTCACCTTCATATTTCACTGTATTTAACACAATTCAATGCATTTGTTGTTTTTTCTGTGCCTCTCATGGGATAGTAATATATAATGTGCATAACAAGTAATAAAGAGTTGATTTGTCTTGGGTAATTTTGTTGTGTTTATATAACATGAATACCTGTGCCCTGTAAATACATGCTTAATAGCAATATCAATTGATATTCTACATATATATATATATTCTCTTAGAACCTATTCCAGATACCACTGTTTTGGGTCCTCACACATGTATTTTCAATATAGCACAAGGTAGCTCAGTAAAAGTCATTGTTAATCTTAAAATGATCTGTAGAACTGTAAAACCAGACATTAAGATTTGTTGTAACAAAACAATGTAAATAACTTCGTTTCAGGGAAAAGGAGAAATTAGTTTCATATAAGATCCTTTTCCTATTTTTTGTCATCATTATTATTATTATTATTATTATTATTATTATTATTATTATAATTATTATTATTATTATTATTATTATTATTATTATTATTATTATTATTATTTTTCCTTTTTAATAGCCAGGGGAACAGTGTCAACAGGCCAATTATATCCTGGATGTTATTGAAGAAGAACCAGAAGACGATATGGACAGGGGAGAAGATGAAGGAGATTTCTCAGATGACTCTGAAAGTGGAGAAGAGGAATTTACCCCCTCCAAGTGGAACTGTGACCTTACACCCTCACATTCACTCCTCAAGAGTCCCCAGAACAGACCTGTTAGTGTTCATTTACCTGTACAGTATTCTGAAAATACAAATGATTAATATTTTCTGTTTATAGTAAAACAGTGTGTTGCTCTTAATTACAGTATTGGTTTAAAGTTCATTTACCTGCTGTGAATTTTCTGTCAACTAATTTTATAGGTTTAACTGTGTAAAAAAGATAGGTTCTGGAACATACATCACAATAATAAAAATTAATATAATGCTGCTTGCCTCTGTTTTCAAGCAAAGAAGGTTAACACTTGCCATAATAGCTGCACAGTATTAATTCCACAAATTAAATTCATGACAAGAATTAGTAGAAGACAAAGTGCTGCATCTTAACCCAGTGTTCTTTGATCACTGCCACCTTGGGAGGCAGAGAATTCTTGTTAAGAAAGTACCATGAAGTTTTTGGCGACTTGCTTCAATTTTATTAATTCGTGACCTGAAATGAGAAATTTGATGTTTTGATTGATCTTTAATCCAAATCACTCTTCCCATATTAGAACTGCTGTATCTTAACCAACCCTTCCACACCTTTGCTTCAGTTTGTTACAAATTTGACTGAATTCATGTGAATTAATATTATTACTGTTAAGAAATTGAGGCCCAACACTGAGACAAGTGTTGTATATTAGCCTGCCCCATGAACTGTGTTTGCCATGGTATGTAACATGTGGATGGTTAAGGGTTCTCACCTCAGCCAACCTAATTGCTTTACAGCCATTTAAATAAATAAAAGGGGAGGAGATTGGACTAAGGAGCACCCCATTCTATTTTTCCCACTAAAGACCAAGTGCCTTTCCACTCAGTGAAAGTCAAAAATTAGGTAGTGGTGTTGTAGAGAAACAATGAATTAGGAATAAAGTACAGTCTACTTTATTGAAGATATCTTTTTTCTTAATAGGTCTTTGTTAAAATTTAATCTTGGCGTTTCTCCGCATCGTTATCAGTATTTTGTGATTGCAACACGTTCCTAAACTGTAGGATGCAAAAGACTTCATGTTTTCATGGTAAATATAAAATACAAAACTGTAAATAAGCAGACATGACATAACAAGAACTAAGGGGCACCTGAGACAGCTGTGCTCATGTATCCTACTTTGAACTATAAGTTAAATACTTTAACAAAGTGAAGTATTTAATATACAGTAAACAAAATTGTTGAATTGAAATATGAAATTTTATTGTAAGGCAATAATTAAATGCATTATTTTTATTATTGTTCATGTATTACCACTTTTTTAATTAAAGACAAAAATGCTTTTATTTTTTAGAGCTTGAAGAAAAGAGTACGCTGGAAACGTCAGCGCCATCATAGAGTATATGAATATCCTCCAGAGCCACGTTCCTGGGAGCAAACACCGACTGAACCTCACCGGCGATCATGGGGACGTTCCTCGCTAGATTACCTCAGCCTTGCAGGTTAGAAAATAGATTCACTGTTATTGATAATTGAAAAAGCAATATTGGATATTAATTTGACGTGTATATCTATGTGCCTACTCATCAATTTCAGTACTGTATGCTCATCTATGAAGATTGCCTTTCTAGAGGAGTAAATTAAATTTTTTAATCTCTCGTCATTTGAAAGGGTTCTTATTCCTGGGATTGTCTCTGTCTTCTTTTTTGTTGTTCCTATGAACTCTCTAATCCAAATGGAACCTAACAAGATAAAGCTGAAGAACAAAATTGCTTGTTTTCTTGCTAAATAAAGCATAGTATCCTATTTGCTTTATTTTAAACATATATGCTTTCATTTTTTGGCTTCAGGTCCTTACTACTCATGACTCGGATCATTTTTGTATTCAGACTTTGCAAATTGAACACTATTAAGCTGATATTTAGTAACACACTCATCATTACCCAGCCTCAGAACCCTACATTTTTAAGCATTAATCTTTATTTGCCAAAATCTTCAATTTCAAAACCCTTTCTAGATTGTTTTGAAGCAATTTGGATTATTCAGAATTTATTTATTGCCCTATTTTTTTATATCGTCTGCAATTTTTTTAATTTTGGTGCTTAGTCTCGTATTGTATGCATATATGATAAACAATGGAAGGCCCAGGACAGAGCCCTGGGGCACTCTACATAAAATAATTTTCCACTTCAATTTAACTCCATTTATACAAACTCTGTTTCCTTTGAAATAACCATGTCCCAATCAAGCTTATTAAAACTTAGTATTTTGTGATGCACAGTATTAGAAACTGGTAAAGTCAAGCTGCAACAATGTCCCAGTCCTTTCTACTATCAACTGCCTCAAAAATGTTGGAAAAGAATGAATGCAAATTCATCAACCATGAGCATCCCTTCGTAAATCCATGTTGTGAAACCTTTATTAGCCTGTTTCTCAAGATGTAAACAAGTGGCTTTTGCAATTATTGATACAAGCAATTTTTCCAAATAAAGATTGAGCTATTTAGCTGACAATTTGACACATGTAATCTATTCCCATTCTTAAAGGGAACATTTGCAATTCTCCACAATTCTGGTACTTTGCTCAACTGTAATGATTTATTAAATATAGGAGTCAAAGGCTCACTTAGGTCGTTTTTACATGCTTTTGGAACCCCTTGGAAAGACTTTGTTTGGTCCTGGGGACTTGTTTGGCTTTAATTTTTCTGTTTAATAACTTCCTCTCCAATTCAACGTCTTCTAGTAAATACAGAGACGGTACTCATTTAGAATGACACTTATTTCTTGGCCATTATCAGTTACTTGACCTAACTCATTTTTCAAAGGACCAGTCATCTCCCTAGGCTTTGCTTAATATAACTGGTAGAATCCTTTAGGGTTTTTGCCTGACCAGCTATATGCACTTCATAATTTAATTTTTCTTTTCTAATACTTTTTTTAACAGTTTTTGATATAAATTGTTATAGATACCCTTCCAAATTTTTAATAGTGCAGTTATATGTAACTTTCTTATTTTTGACACGATGCTTTAGTGCATTGGTCATTCATTTTGGGGCATTATCTTTTGATCTAATCAGTTTACACCGTATAACAAGTAAAAATTGGTTTAAATGAGTTATAAGCGGAACCAACATGAAAATCCACCAACATGTTTCCTCCCTTCAGACACGCATCATGTCCCAAGAACAGCCCACCCTCCATTTTCAGATCTGCCTACTATACCCTTCCCAAGAAATTTCTCAATCTCCCATAATTTGCTTTATGGAAATCTGGTACCCTTATAGTTTTCTCCCGCTTAATTTTTCCATGCAAAGTTAAATACAAAAATTTTTTTGTTAAGGGAATGTCTGCTCATCAGAGCAGAAAGTTGTGTACTGTAATGAGAATGATGATAACAGTAATGCAAACAAATTCTGTTGTATCTTCATCTAGACTTAATATTAACAAAGATTATGGAAAGTTTTGTTTATGTCGTTTTAAATTGTACATAGTGAAAGCTCAAAATCCATCCGAAAGACCTATTGCCACTTCCTTCATCATTGTATTCAAGCTGCCATTGTCATACTAGATACATACGCTTATATGCATTACTTTCAGCTGTTTCACTACTTCAGACATATCTACGAGCCTTGTCCATTTGCAGCCCTCCCTAAATAAAGTACTGTATCCTCTTATCGTTGTGTTGTACAAAAGTGTTATCAGCTACTTATAATTAAACTCAGGGATGCAAGGAATGAGTATTGTCTTGGCAAGTATTTATAAAGTGGAAAGCTAAATGAAAAATATAGTAAAAGGTGACATGAGGAGAGGAGGACAGTTGAGGTTTCACTATGAACAATAGTGAAGAAATAAACCATAATTTAATAACAAAGCTAATTTGCCTATTAGCATGTATTGATATTTACAACAACAGCTCTATTACAGGCCCAAAAAAAGTGTTTATGGTTGCTTTTATTTAATTATAATATAGTCTTAGGATGTGTGCCAACAGGGCACTGTAAGATGAAGATGTCTGCTGTTCATGGTACAGGTGCCCCTTGATTTGCACAGAGGGATATGTTCCTGCCAAAACCATGCAAGTCAAACTTAATGGTATAATGGAAAAATCATGATTATTCAACAAAATGCCTATTTTAGCAATAATATTTAATGCTCCATCCACTTTTCAGTCACAAATTCACTACATAATGAAATTCAGAATGTTTGGGATATGCAAGAAAGCATAAATATAATTCAAAACGTTTGTAAAACACAAATACGTAGTGTTTATAGCCGACTTATTGCTAGGAATGAGGTAAACCCCCAAAATTAGCTCAGAATACCCACAATAAATCATGTTAATCCATTCTTCACATTCATCACCTGCATTACCTCATAAATTTATCTGCACACACTTGGAAACTTGGTATAAAAGCTCTTACCAGCGTAACACTGAATCTACATATTCCATCACCACGCAAATCTCGGGCTACCTGTACAGTACTGTATGTTTATACACAGTCTTGTACTTCATTACCATAACAGCTTTCTTTTCCATAACAGAAACCTCCAGCAGACAAGGTAGGACTTAACTGGTTACATTCGTATAGCAACAGTGAGCCTTCCTGTTCACATCATGCCTTTCTTGTATGGCACTGTACTCATAATGTACATTTTCAGTTAATTACGAAGGATCAGTCTTGTCTTTGAATGCTAGTGTAAAGAGTTAATACTTGTGCTATATATATATTCATCAGTTGTGGAGTAAGTCCAAGAAGTTGCATACTGGCCATTATAACCTTTTATAGCAAATGTTTATAATTTTCAACACAAGACATTGATACTTTGCTAAGCCAGACATGTTATATTCAAAGCATTAAGATTTGTTAAGATTGTACCTTTTTTATTTTGTTATTCTTTAATTAATTCAGAGAATAAATTATTGTTACAAGTTTTAAGCACAAGTTTTTTCACACGTATTATTTTTAAAACACTCGGTTACTATTGTGGAAGGCATGACAAAACTCTGGCAAATTTATATATAATACTGTAATGTATACAGTACTGCTTGTTTTTAATGATAGTTAAATGAATACTAGAAGATGAATGTTCTCATTGCATGTTCTCTTTAATAGCTTTGTAGAATGATGCTACATATAGATATTAGTCTATGATGACAAACTTTCGTTTACGTAGTGAGGCTGCTTAAATATATAATTGTGACTGCACTACGTGAAGGTTATATAGCCACTAATATCTCTGTTAAGCTCTCTGTGGACTTAATTTTCTGCTTTGTGTTTTGATATTGTTGGTATAGAATAGAAAGGGGAAGAAATGTTCATGTTTACAGCACATTGCTGCCATGGTACATTATACAAACATATAGTATCGTCATTCTAGGTATGTGGGTATCTACATACCTACAGTGACCTACCTACTTATGTGCAGTAAGTAGGTACCTAGGAGTTAGTCAGCTTGTTGTGGAGTCAGTAATTCAATCTTGGGGAGGGCGGGGACCTCGATATAACCCTAATATGCCATAAGTTCTCATGGCTGTGCATCATATCTCGCCAAACATATCCACTATTATTGTAGGAAGTCTCCAGCAAAATGTGAATGCCATTAAACAAAAAGTTTCCGTTAAAATATCTAGAACAAAAAATATTTGTTTTAATACAAATCTCTGGAAAAAAAGATGGTGGTTATTTATCATTTAGAGAGATACAGTACTTATAATTTTATAAATACTGTTTTTATACCCCTTGTTGGGGACAGTAAGCCTGTAGAGCTCATTTATGGTTTTCAAACATAGATTGGCTATTGATCTTCTTGTGTATCCAGTTTTCTGCTACATCTGTTATTCTGTATTTCAGCATTTTGTGAAAAATAGTGGAAAATGTACATTTTTACTACCAGAGGGGTCCCGGTAGTACAGTTGGGTTCATTCTCGACTCTCAATTGAGAATTCCAGGTTTGAATCCCAGATGGGATAGAAATGGTTGGGCATATTTCCTATCACTTGATGCACCTGTTCACCTGGCAATAGGTAGGTAGGTACCCAGGAATTATCCAGCTTGTTGCGGGGGTCAGTATTTCAACCTGGGGGGGGGGGCTTGATATAAGCCTAATATGTGTGAAAACACACTACCTGTTCCCCAACACAATGAAGTACTGATATCTTTAATTTTAATACAGAAATCCAAATTTTTGTGGGCATTGGAAATACCAATTTGTTATTATCTAATTCAGAATATCTCTGTATCATCCATGTTACTGATGGACTGGGTTTTGTTCAAATGATATGACCACTGCACAGTATATTGATTGAATAGAAAGTAAGACCCTGGCGTGGTTAGTTTGGCAAGTCTGTCGTAGGATAATGTCATCTGCCATTCTTTTGCCATCTACACACTTTGCTGCAGCACTTCTTGTTATTGAAGTGTGACATCTCGATCAGCTTTATTACATGTGTTTCTTTACCCTGGAAAGTTAGAACATTTCAACCATAATACATTATTTTTATCTTTAAGAATTCTTTTCTTGCTATATTAGCACTAATCTTATTTATTTTAATGTAATTTTTTTAAAAGGTAATTTGATAAATTTACATACAGTACTGTTATATATACAGTAATTACAAAATATCTTTGTTTTAAATCAGATTGGGAGCTTGGAGCTGATGAATTTATTGGGGATGACAGTGGTGACATGGAAGATTACGTATACCGCAAACCCAGTCGACCTGCACCCCCACCTCCTATATATAGCCTGGGGTCTGTTACCTATGATGATGGTGCTGAAGGTTAGTACTGTAGTTTGTATTTGTACCCAGTAAATAGTGTTAAACAAATTGAGTGGAATAAAAGCTACTTGTAGTATCTTTTTGGGATATTCGACAACAAAGTCTGGAGATAAATTATCTTTTAAGTTGCTAATCAAAATCACAATGTTAGTTGCTAAAGTTTTACCAAAACCAAGAGATTAGCACCTCAGTGCATGTGGTCAGCCAGGTATTTATTTCACTTTACTTATAAAGTTTCATCAGTACAATACAAACATTCCTATTATCCCAACTTTCCTTTATAATGCTGTATCTTTAAATGATTTGCAATATATGCTTTGTGTGTTGAAAAATTGATTTACAGTACAGTATGTAGTAATCCAGTGTAAGGTCACCTGGTGTTTGTCATCGTCCAAGAGTCTTGGGACAATAATTTAGTGTCAGTTCACTTGCTAACACCATTACTATAGATGACTGCTAACGTTGTTGTTTTAGCTTCAGCTACTCCGAACAAAACGTTCCAAGTAGCACGGGCTAAGGTGAGCCCGTAGTGGACTTACCTAGCACAGGAGCGGGGCTCTAACTTATGGGGGGACTATTACCACTTTTCTGTTTTGATGGTGCATCATCAGCATTTTGACACTAAACATTCTGATGATGCTGAAACATGTCATTCGATTCTTATTCATGAACATTGTATATTTATTAGTGTTATGCATAATCTATTATTAAAAAAAAAGTCTACAGTTCTCTAAAGAACTGACATCTTATTTGCAATAATTTTGACCCCAAATTTATAGTTATTACAAGAAATAACTGAGAAAACATGACATGATTATAAACATTTTAAGCATTGGTAAGTTGGACCTGCTGAGCATGCTAGGTTTATGTTCTTTAATGTGGAGAAAAGACCAAAATGTATTATACAGTAAAATATACAGTATACATTTTTTTTTTGTGTGTATTCTATTGACAATTCATTTGCAACAAATATTTACATCAAATTTATTATTACCAGTATATCCGAACATATAAGTTGAAAATTTTTAAATGATTGTAAATATATTTTGGAATTGCTGAGTGGCCCACAAGCCACCTAGGAAGCTCACAAAGTTTACAGTCCACAACTACAGGCCAGGCACTGAACTACAGGCCTAACTTGCATACCATGAAAGTTGATGGAGAAGATTGTGCGAAAAAAGCTAGTGGAACATCTGAAGCAAAAGAACTTTGTAACACAGCATCAATATGGGTTCAGGGATGGCAAGTCATGCCTCACAGGATTAATTGAATTCTATGACCAGGCAACAAAAATGAAGCAAGAGAGAGAGGAGGGTGTGTAGACTGCGTATTTTTGGATTGCCAGAAAGCCTTTGATACAGTACCACACAAGAGACTAGTGCACAAGCTGGAGATGCAAGCAGGAGTGGAAGGGAAGGTACTCTATTGGATAAGGGAGTACCTAAGCAACAGAAGACAGCGAGTCACTGTGAGGGGCGAAGTCTCAGATTGGCTAGGTGTTACCAGTGGAGTCCCACAGGGTTCAGTCCTTGGACCTATACAGTTTCTGAAATATGTAAATGATCTCCCAAAGGGTATAGACTCGTTCCTCTCATTGTTTGCTGATGATGCAAAAATTATGATGAGGAAGACTGAGGAAGATAGTATGAGGCAACAAGATAACCTCGACAAACTGAATGAATGGTCCAAGCAAATGGCTACTAAAGTTCAACCCAAGTGAATGCAAGGTAATGAAACCAGGCAGGTGGAAACAGGAGGCCAGACATAGGATACCAAATTGGAGATCTTTCTATTCCTTCATGAAATGGACAGAGAGAAAGATCTAGGGGTTGATATCATAACAAACCTGTCTCCTGAAGCCCACATAAAAAGGATAACATCTGCGACGTATGTGAGGCTGGCTAACATCAGAAATACCTTCAAGAACCTGTGTAAGGAATCATTCAGAACCTTGTGTACCACATATATAAAACCAATCCTGGAGTATGTAGCCCCAGCATGGAGCCTGTACCTTGTCACGCACAGTGACAACAGTGACATTGACAAGCGAACCATCGAAAAGTTTGTAGAAAGAGTCTACAGAGATGGGCAAGGGTTCCTTCAAGTATGTCTGGGTGTTGGACAAGCTGTGTATCACGACTTTTGTTAGGCCAAAGCTAGAATATGCAGTAGTTGTATGGTGCCCATATCTTAAGAAACACATCAACAAACTAGAAAAGGTGCAAAGACATGCTACCAAGTGGCTCCCAGAACTGAAGGGCAAGAGCTACGAGGAGAGGTTACAGGCATTAAATATGCCTGTAACTAGAAGACAGAAAAAAAAAAGAGGTGATACGATCACTACTTACAAAATAGTAACAGGAATTAACAAAATTGATAGGAAAGATTCCCAAGATCTGGAACTTCAAGAACAAGAGGTCATAGATTTAAACTAACTAAACAAAGATGCTGAAGAAATATAAGAAAATTAACTTTTGCAAACAGAGTGGTAGACGGTTGGAATAAGTTAAGTGAGAAGGTGGTGAAGGCCAAGACCGTTAATAGTTTCAAAACGTTATATGACAAAGAGTGCTGGGAAGACGGGACACCACGAGCGTAGCTCTCATCCTGTAACTACACTTAGGTTATTACAGGACTAAGATGGAAAAAGTTCAGAGGTATGCCACTAGGCTAATCCCAGAACTAAGAGGCATGAGTTACGAGGAAAGGCTGCGTGAAATGGACCTCACGTCACTGGAAGACAGGAGAGCTCAGGGAGACATAATAACTACCTACAAAATTCTAAGAGAAATCGACAGGGTAGATAAAGATAAATTGTCTAACATGGGTGGTACGTGAACAAGGGAAGACACAAGTGGAAACCGAGTACCCAAATGAGCCACAGGGACGATAGAAAGAACTTTTTCAGTGTCATAGCAGTAAACAGATGGAATGCATTAGGTAGTGATGTGGTGGAGGCAGACTTCATACACAGTTTCAAATGTAGATATGATAGAACCCAGTAGGCTCGGGAATCTGTACACCAGTTGATCGACAGTTGAGAGGCGGGACCAAAGAGCCAGAGCTCAACCCCTGCAAGCACAACTAGGTGAGTATCGTGCAGCCAGATTGGACTGCAAAACTGTTTAAAACACCTTAAAAGATATCCTACTTAAAGCTTTGGATTATAATTTTCCATGTGACTTACCTGGAATTGTTCCTCATTAGTGTTTAAGGTTGCCCAATCAACACGCACATCAGTCCCTGCCCTAATCTCTCGTAATTGGCCTTATGAAAATCTAGAACTGACTGCTTTGTATGCCTGACATATCCAAAATGTTTAAGCCTATTTTTCCTTTCAGATATCTTCCAAATTTACACATGTAAAAACTAATGTTATATCATTCAAAAGTTTGATAAATTTTTGTTTAAGCTTTTTGCAACACTTTAGATGCTAGTTTTATTTTGCCAAAATTAACGCTGAATATTTTATCTACAGATTTATTAGCCGAATGATCTGTTTCACTCTTAAACATTGTTACTTAAGTTATATTAATTTGAGCCTGATCTAAAAAAAAAAAAAAAAGTAAAAACTAAAATAACTTAATGTTATCCTAACTAATCTAAACATAAGCATCTAATTAGAGAAAGGCTGTTACACACCAGAATAATATTTGTTAACAGATTGATCTGCCACCATACAATTGTTATTTCTTAACAGGAGCCTTTTTAGATGAGGATATGACCAACCAAAAGTGAGAGTATATTAAAAAAAAATATAATTCCTTGGTAGGTAGCCATAGTCATATATGAAAGCCTCATCAATTTGTTTTAACTTGGAAATATACTGCAGTAATAAATTTGAATGCACAGAAATGCATTATATGTCGAATGGAAACTCACAGTAGTCATTGGTGTTTTTATTATCTTTACTGGATGCAAGACTTGTTGTGGCAGGTGTGCAACAAATAGAAAAGTGTTCAGAATTATAATTTGCTGAAAAATAACACGGTGTTAATATGGCGGGAAAATAATAAATTTATCTTGTTTCCAGGATTTCTTGTGGACAATGGAGAATTCTATATACGCTCATCTGGCTCACCCTTCACATTCACCAGTTCATCATTCTCTGCCTCTGACTTTTTCCCCGGCAGTCATTCTGCTGATCTGGATATAATATTTAGTGGGCCTCCCCAAACGTCTGGACTCTCAGAAGCTTTGTCAAGTAAATTAGTAGACAATGTGAGTGTTGAGAGTGAGTTGGTGTATAGTGATGAACAAACAAGACAAAATAGTTCAGGTGATGATGGCAGCACCTCAGTCAGTGACGCTAGCCACACACTCCCAAATTATCCAGTAATTGAGGAGAGTGAACAGTCGTCTCCTTCAAATACTGGCCTCGGTCAGCTGAGACATACAAGAGATAAATTACGCTTGGAAATACCCACGATATCTCTGGCAGGTGATGCTGCAAAGAGCACAATAATTGCCCTTGAAAATGGTGAAAGTAGAATAGAAAAATATAATGACCAAATTTCTTCAAGTATAAATCTTAAAAGAACTGAGCCAGAAGTGAGTGAAGTATGAGTTAAATTAAACTTAGATTGAAAATATATTAATATAAACTGGAACTACGCTTAAGACTGTATCATAAAGTTTTGTGCATATGAACTGTATTGTATTTATATCTCAGGACATTGAAATGAAAAATATTATAGATATTAGATACATGTAGAATGGTTATCTGTGTACAGTCACTATAAACACACACATGAATGAAACCTGTGAGGTAACAAAGATTTCCTTGGAGTATATGTACATATCTGAAGTTGTCGATACAATCTAACAATATGTCTTTAGTTAAATCTATGAGCTGAAGTGCTTTCAACAATCAACTCATTCATATCAGTCTGAAATATGTACTTGGATCACAAATACCAATGTTACACTTACAAAAAATGTTTATAATGTATATTTTTTCAATATTTGTAGAGTGCAACAAATTTTTTCATGCTGATTGATGTCGTGCTATTAAATGACAGTTCTGTTACAATTTAGCAAAAGCATATTGATACTGAAATATGAGACTGCTGGCATGTTTTTCTCTACTGATAACTACTCGGTTAAAAAGTCTGACACATTAACTATGTATATGTACCAATGTTAAAATTGTTCTTGAGTATATATAATCATGATTAAGTACTGTCTATGTAAATACCTAAAAGTTGGAGGATTCATATATATATATACATATATATATAGTGTTCAAGTGATGAAAGTGACCATCGCCAGTTTTAAACCATAAGAGCAGCCTGGGTATTTTTTTCTGTTTTCTAAAAATGTCAAATTAGCCTTGTAGTAATGGTACTGTATTCAGGTTTGCAAGTGGTGGGGATGTCACGCACAAAGCACAACTAGTGCCTCTACTGTGTCTTAGGAGAAACAATGCTGCCGTCCACAATGCCTCTTGTATATTTCCATTATGCACTGTAATAAAATGAGCTGCTTTATGTAATTTGTAGGATCAGGAAAGTGATTTATTTAAGTGACAAATATAATGACTGAACAAGCATGAACTCCACGCACTTCTAGATACATTCATTATGTTTGGCCATGTTGCAATGCAGTATTGTCAAATTTTATGAAGGGTGTTGCTGAGACTCTTCTTGGTTCATTATATTTCGGTTATTTGTCTTAAATGGATGCCTTTTCAAAGTTTAAATTTAAAGACTTTATAAAGTTCCACTTAGATATATGAATTTAATATACTGAAGTATCTAAAGACAAGTAACAGTCTTCATAACTTAGTTCCAGTCATTTTCATTTTAATTATTTTGTTAACTAGGAAACAATAAATTTTGGGTCCTAATTTCAACTTCTTGAAGTGCTAATACTGAACAGTTTTTTATTTGTCAGTTTAATTACATGACTTAATTTCATAATAGTTCTAGATCTCATTACTTTAACTGTCATAATTGTAAGAACTACATTCATTAATTTTTAGCAGAATAATAATACTGTACATCAAAGTTTTTTGAGCAAGTTTAGAAATATTAAATAAAGGTATTAGAATGTGGCTTGGACAGGTTGAGCATCATTGCTTAAACTGACAAATGATGTGAGAAAAATTATCTTTGGCTTGGCAGGGTCTGTGCATCTCATCTTTCTCTCACGAGTGTTGGCAAGTCGAGGTTAAAATACATTTGTTATTGCAAAGTAATATATAATTAAGAAGTACTGTTTGTATATGTACAGCATGTACTCTTTCATCATTTTCAAATTGTGCAACTCTTGTCACAGTTCAAAACTTGAGGCGAGTGGTTTTAAGATTTGTTGCAGGTTATATAAAAAATAATAATTAAGCCATTGCAATTGTTTTTTTTGTTTTGTAAACTAATTAGTTACATGTTTACACACATTGTGTTTGGAGGCCTGGTCGAGGACCGGGCCGCGGGGACACTATAGCCCCGAAATCATCTCAAGATAACCTGGAAGGTTACTACATTTTTATAGGTAAAATTTAAGTCAACTTGAGCACTGTTTCTTGTATTAATTGCTTTGCTGTGCATATATTACCTAGTAATGTCCATGATATACACGCATGCGCGTGATAGCTAGCGGCTCCTCTACATTTCAGGGATGCCGAGTGGTAAAATGTAGATAGATTAGTACCTGTATTTAGTAACTCCTTAAGAAGAATTTTGTGTTTCTCACTCGCAAATAAATACTGTACGAAGATTAATAATAATTCTGTATTGGCATATAACACAGCTCCGTTCATTCTGCCACGTCTTGAGCAATGTTTAAAAAATGTATAAGTAAACATTCTATCCATGCTTCACCTCCTTTACGTTCAAGAATAGAATAATTTGATTTTGTCTTCCATGTTTATATTTTTGTTGGATGCAATTGATTGTTTCCAAGGCTGCCTTGTCCATGCTACATTTTGAGAACTAGCATTGCTTGTGAATTAGTAGATTCAGTGATACCAAAAAATATTATAATATAGGAAGCTAGATAAAAGATGTTTATGTACTGAAAGCTAAATTATAGCTGGATGTTTTTGTAATAATTGGTCTCAAGAGTGTAAGATGCTCGCTCATCCTTCCTACCAAAACCTACTTCCCCAGTCATTGTAATATTTAGCGACACGTGCTCTCTGGTGTAAATGG
Source organism: Procambarus clarkii (assembly GCF_040958095.1). Classification (NCBI taxonomy): domain Eukaryota; kingdom Metazoa; phylum Arthropoda; class Malacostraca; order Decapoda; family Cambaridae; genus Procambarus; species Procambarus clarkii. The sequence goes on from NC_091201.1 coordinate 27,957,905, forward strand.
CATGTAACTGAAATTGTCCCAGTTATGATGGGACTCATAGTGTAAAAGTAAATGAAGTTAGAAATAGTTGATGAACTAGTAGCATTAATTTTTATATGAGAATTGAAGATAATACTGGAATTACCTTGAAGTTCATCAATTACATTTTTAGCATAGTTATGAATGTTATTTACTTGATGTTTTCCTTCTAATGCCATGGATGCTCTAAAGCTGTAGGAGTCTTATGTATAAACATCTTAGTTGTCTTTTATAATGTAATTTATCAACACGAGTACAACACTACACATGGACATTCAGATGTCATCCAAGGCTTGCAACACACGGCTTCATGATCATTAATTACTTGTTCTCACTCGACATTCCATTTACAATCTAGTCCTTCAGGTGAGGTACAAGGTCCTTCAGATGAGGTACAAAATTCATAATGAGGATTGAGATTTCTCAGATGAGGTACAGTTCCTCAGGTGAGGCACCAGGTACCTCAGACTTGACTCAAGGTACCTCAAGTGAGGCACCAGCTTGTTACACATATCCTTTGAGGTCTGATGTCTAGCATTTGTGTGCATACGTTTAATATAAATAGTATTTTATTTACACGAAAGTTCTGATAGTATATATTAAGATTCACAAATATGGTAAGGTGGTTGTGTATATTTATTTGCTGTCTAGTACAGTATTCTGGTGTAAATGTTTCATTATTAAACTCACCAAAATAAGTTTTTCTCTTCATCAGTACATATATCCTTTAAACATGTTACAAAAGTATAATTTTGCCAATTGCAATTTTGTGTAAAGTTTTGGACTCTAGATTACCTTAATACACACGTTTTTCATTACGTTATGAGCTCAGGGGCAGTTATTGTAATTGGCTCTTACAGCTCTCATGGCCCTGAAGTTATTTAACTGTTCTCATCCCAAATTGACAGAAATCCAACATTGATCGTACTTTATTTTTAGTATATACAGGATTCAAGTTTTGCTGAGTTCCTCGCTATATTGGCATAGCCTCCAGTGCAGTACTAAAAAAGCCGTTCATGCCTGTCCCATCTCCTGGAATTGAATTCCTTGCTAGGATTTCTGTGTCATTTGCATCGTGATCTGTAACTGTTGGTTTGCTACAGTACTAGGAATAATGAATTACATTCATTCAAGTGTGACCAATCCCTATAGCCCCTCCCTCCCCCTCCTGCCATAAATAAAAGTGGGAATATCTGGATAAGTTACATATTAGCCACACAAAAATTAACTCATGTGGACTTATTGGACATTCTACCTTATTATAGAATGTCCAGATTTTCAGTGTTAGAAATTTAGTTTTCCTACTGGCATTGAAACATTTAATAATGAAGACCTACAAATTTTTAAGCAGTTTATATAATATTCAAATTTACATCAATGACAAAACTAGTTTATATGGGAGGAGTTTATCTGAGGAAACTTTAGCTTTCAGGAAAGGCAACTGTATCCAGGAGTAAAGTTAATAAAGGCAGCAAAGGTGTGTGCAAATATAGACACCACATGCACACAGCTATGCATGCAATCAGGAAAGCTAATACAGTACTGTAAACCAAGAGCTTTTAAACAATTTTACCAGTCTGTAAAATATTAGTTAAAAGTATGTATAATTTACACAGCAGATTTTTCTTTCTTGGTCTTGCTGGTTTCATAAATAAAGGTATACTGAGTGAAACAAAGTGAAGGTCAGGCTTTGCTATTCCTGGATAATGCCCCTGCTTACTCCAGTATTGACACCTTAACCTTGGGTGATAGTAGGATCAAGTAGTTACCTGTGCCACAAAAAACAACAGCAAAGTTATGCTAAATGAAGTTTATAGTTTTACCTTTTGAAGATGAAGGCAGCCAGGATATCAGGGCACAAAAACCTTGAAAATGTAAATAATTATTGAATAAAGGGTGCCATATGTAATTTTGCTAAAGTTTGGAGTGAGAGTTTAAGGAGCCCACTTTGAAGAATTTGTAGAACGTCTTAACAGTTCCAGATAATGAGGTGGAAGAAGATTTAAGCTTTTAAAGGATTTATGGAAGACATCAATGGTATATTCAGACAAGCTGATGAGGATTTAGAAAGGCAGGATATTGCTGAATAGTTAAATGATGATGATAATCTAGGTTATAGTATTTAGTCGATTAACAATGAGATTATCGAGTCCGTTACTGACGAGGTGGAGGAGGGTGAGGAACACAGAGAGGGAGGAAGAAATGACAAACAAAACAATTAGGTGACCTCCTGACTTCTATTAATTATGTATCGAACGGTGAAAGTCAAGATTTTACAAATACTTCAGGCATGACAAAGAGCTGATCATAAAAGGTGCAAACGAAAAGAGGAAATAAGCCAAAAATATCCATTTTTGGTAAGATCATAAAGCTAAAAATTGTCAATCAGTAAAGCCTCAGCAGCTGGCAGTGAAAATGGAATTCACCAAACACTTACCTGTATATTCAAAAGTACTGTAATTTTAGGGTAAGATAAGAGTAATGCATAAAATTGAAGTCCTTCAAGGATCAAGACAGCGGTTAACTCCAAGGCAAGTTTACATTTTTTTTTTTTGTCACTTCTATTTATTTTTCCATAAGGTGTCATGATTTAAATGTCCATCTTATATAGAAATACGAAATAAGTTTGTCAGTGTCCCCCAAGGTACCGTGCTTGCTCCAGTACATTTTTTCATCCTCATATCAGACATAGACAAGGATACAAACTATAGTACTGTATCAGCATTTGCAGATGACACTTGGATTTTCATGCGAGTAGACAATATAGAGGATATGGTAAACCTTCAATCTGATGTAAATCAGGTCTTTCAATAGGCCACAAGATAATGATGATTACTGAAAATAAGTTCCAGCTCCTGTGCTATGGAAAAAAAAGGAAAATGTAAAATTGGAAACCAAATATAAAACAATAAAATCACACTACAGTATAGAACAAAAAGTAATGTAATGGATCTAGGAGTAATCATGTCAGAAGACCTTACCGTTAAAGAACACAATAAGTACAGGTAGCTGTCACAACTACAAGAAAAATTAGAGGTTGGATAAAAAGGACCTTTCAAACAAGGGATGCCATAACAATAATACTTTTCAAAGACACTAGTGCTTTCTAGGATGGAAAGTATGTTATCAAGCAACATCTAGGATGTTGCACACTAACAGCCCCTTTCAGAGGGGCTGAATGGACTGCTCTGCGATGGCAATCACTGATAGAAAATGTCTTTTTATTACAATTTTTATTACATTTCTAGTAATAAAAAATGCCATCATTTTCCCCCCCATTTGACCCTCTGTGGAAACAAACTGGGAAATGAGATCCTGTACCACAGCAAAGGTAATATACACTTCTTCCACCAGCATACCTGCAGTGCATTGTTATGTAAACCACTGGTACATAACATCATCCATATATATATATATATATGTTTAATAGGCTATAGGGCTATATTTACCTGTGCATGCTACTGGTAGGAAGACACTTCCTGTTAGCAACATCTTTGTTGTTGCTAAAAAAAAAAAATATAGTTTATCTTCTCACTTTCTTTAGTCAGACTAATGCTGCTGATGTACATCTTTCCTACTCAAAATCTGCCCAAGTAGGAAAAACAAAACAATACTTTAGTCTAGAAGCCCATCATGCAGTAACGCACAAGAGAAAGAGCACATATCTTGCATGCTAAGTATATATTTCCTACATGCAAGCTATGTTTCCCAAGGTACCAAAAATTGGCAAAGTAAATATTTTGTAATACTGTACAGTATAAATAGTGTTGAATAAACACTACCATGAATGCAGAAGTTGCCTTGCTTACTAGGTTTGATAATTATTGGAGGAGGATGAGGATACAACCCATCCCCCAGCATTTCCATGACAGAAATAATGCTGAACTACTTAGTTGTTACAGTTGAACTTATTGATCCTGAACCCTTCACACAATCTTACATTCTGGCCTTACAATGGTGCTGATGGTTAGCTGGTTTACTCCACACACATGCAACCTGTGTGTCGATGCTTCTCCTTTCCAGGATTGCCTTATGTTCACTTTTGTGAAGTGTTATGGCTTGTCTCCTTGGCCCGGATGTGCCTCCACCTGCAATTTTCCTCTTTATCAACCGTGATTATGGGTCCTTTTTATTAAAAAATAAAAAATAAATTCCACACTGCTTATGAGTTGGGGCACAAAACAACTGACTTGAGAAAGCATTGGCAGCTGTCAATGAATCATTTTAAGAAGTCTTGTATATTGGAGATCCTCCCCCACCCCCATGTGTATTTCTAGTGTACTATGCTGTATTTAGTTATGCAGTATAGTATTTCTTGTACCTTATTCATTTTATAGATTACACATGCTAACTCAACTGCATTTTCATTTATTATTGGGTGAAATTGAAGAGTCAGCCAATTTTATATTACCAAAAATTGATGATGACAATTCATCCATTTTCCAGAGAACTGGTTTTGTCCAGGGCTGAAGTCTACCAGATTGCACTTCTTAGCCACTGCTAAATTTTTGAAAATAGTGTTGATTTAATATTTTATCAATATTGATAATCATCTGTTAATTAAACATTACTGAAACATTTAATTCACCTTGGGCACTAGGTGCCTCGAACACCCATCCTCTGACATGCGAGGTGAACGCTCAGCCGACTGTACAATAGGTTAATCTTAAGAGAAGGTACCCAAGGCAACATCCTCATATATCAAAGGACAGGTGTTTAAAGCACCTAGTGCCCAAAGTGAATGAAGTGTTACATCCACAGTACTGTGGCATATAGTTTATATGACATGGGGCATGGTGTTCCTAATCCTTCTGTGCTTAGGTGAGATAGGTTAGTTGAGATTAAGTTAGATAGGCAGTGGTTAGTTGCCTTAGGAGCCATCTCGTCTTATGGCTAACCATACACTCTCCATTCCTTCCCCCCGTCCCATCCAAAATACTTATCCTGACCCCTACCAAGTGCTATATAGTCATAATGGCTTGGCTTTTCTCCTGATAAGTTCCGTTACATTGTACAGTTGGTAGAGCATCCACCTCGCATGTCAGAGAATGGGTATTCGAGGCCCAGGGGGAATTTTATGTTACATCCACAGCAGTGTGGCATACAGTTTATATTACTGAAACATGTTTTTGCTACCACGAAGGTGGCAAAATTTAAATTTTAACCAACTACTGTGATGTGATTATTCCCCATTGTCAGGGATGTGCATGTGAAGAAATTTAGGTACCTGTACAGCCATGTTTATTGTATTGGCTTTCAAGTTATAGCTCAAGGTCACCCCACTCAAAGATTTAATTAAATGGTTAAAAAATATAAAACCAGGGGCGATATAGCCCCCTGGTGGTAGATAGGAACTTTTCCTTGCTCCATCATACTCAAATCTTTAAAGTTTTGAAGAAATAAGTGAAAACCTTCTCTGGATATTTCATGGACAACACAAATTTTGGCAAATAAAAATGCAGTGGAAAATTATATAGTACTATATAGGGGTCTGACAGCTAGAGTGGACAGCGCTTCGGATTCGTAGTCTGAGGTTCCGGGTTCGATTCACGGTGGAGGCAGGAAACAAATGGGCAGTTTCTTTCACCCTGATAAGCCTGTTCACCTAGCAGTAAATAGGTACCTAGGAGTTAGACAGCAGCTTCGGGCTGCTTCCTGTAGGGTGTGTAACAAAAAGGAGGCCTGGTCGAGGACCGGACTGCAGGGACGCAAAGCCCCAAAATCATCTCAAGATAACCTCAAGATACAGTATAACCAGGAGGCCTGGTCAGAGACCGGGCTGCAGGGACGTTGATGCATGGAATCATCGATAAATATCCTTTCAGGGGTTACCTAATGTGACGAAAATAAAGTAATTATCAGGAGAAAGTGTTAAGCCAGTATGGCTATATAGCACTTAGAAGGGATACGAGAACAAGAATAGAGGGAAGGAATGGTACCTACCCCTCGGACCATCTGGAATTGAGTGCCAAGAGAAAGTTCTGAACTTATGCTAGTACAGTATCATCTCTAATGCAAGTAGAATTAAAAAATGGCCAGTAGTTTTATCATTCTACATCACTATTCTTTTAAACAAACTTATTCTATTCTAACCTAATGAGAAAAAATGTTTTATATACAGTTTTATCATTATACATCACTATTCTTTTAAACAAACTTATTCTATTCTAACCTAATGAGAAAAAATGTTTTATATACACTGCATACATATACTGTACTGTATACAGTATTATGTGCTTGTAACTAGCTCATCATGACAGCAAATTGCATAGCTAAATTAATTTTTGGGGGTTCAATCCCAGAGCCCATTATGTGCCTCTGTAACCCTTTCTACTACCACCCACAGGATAGATGGGTCCAAAATATATGAGCTAAACTAAAATGGAATAGCACGCAGAAAAGAACGTGAGGACAAGGATTTAGGATCAGACATTTTGAATACAATACTATTATTCTGTGAAGGGCATCTTCAATTTTGAATTATCCACTTGCTGTATTTTGAAATATTGCATCTATACAGTATATGAAATACTGTACTGTACTAGAATTATATCCTTAACAATGAAATACTTTGAAAGTTTCAATTGAAGGATAACATCAAATATATTACACATATTCAATATTTTATTTTCAATATTCAACCATTATTATACACAAATTTCAATTTTCTGCAGTTTGCCAATAAATACAAGGACAAAGCACCAATATCAAGGATTCACGAAGAAATATATGAACCTTGAATGCATTATAAAGATACCTTCTTGATATAAATAACATGGATATGAAAATATATTTACATAAAATTTAGTTAACTATGCAAGGTTATACAGTAGAGTATATACATATGCAGACAGATGTATAGACAACTAAATTGTATTGGCTCCAAACCTGAAATTAATGTTTTTTTCCATTCATTATAATGACATGAAATGACACCAGTTTGAGATGCATCTCGCTTCTTAATTTATATTGAAACTGATGTATTGTTCTCATTGAATATCTTAGCAGCACTGTAAAATAATGTAATGCTGATGAAAGCAGTATAGAGGTCAAGACTCAAGTTGAAGTGTATTATTTCAACAATTATAATGCACGAGTCTGAAAATATATATTGCAAATAGCATTTTGTGTAGTACAGGAGATCCCATTCTACTTAAATAATTTGCTGTTTACCCCCATTCTAAATAAACTGCAAACATTCTCTGCTTTATTTCTCTATGGTACTTAAAATTATGTACAATATCACACCAACATAGTAAAGTATATCTTGATGATTTGGTATGCTTTATAAAAGCCAACAAAAAATACTGCAAATATATATCTAAATCTAAATACATATATGCCTGGAAAATAGCATCCAGCTTTACCCAGCCATGGCATGTGACACAGAACAGAGGAGTGTGTGTGTGGACATATACAATGTTTTATAAAAATCGAGTTGGTAAGATCTTTTATGAGGATCCTCCTGCTGGGCTAATTTGTATCAAATGACATCATTCTAGCTGCAGCATTAAAGAAGCAATATTACACAAAATAATTTGGGTGAAAAGAATAAAAATAATTGTATTAAAACAGCCACAAGTCTCCAGTTTCAGTATTTGGTCTCGGCAGAGATATTATCATACTGTCCCCCTCCCTAAGCAAAACCAGAACAAATTTTTCTTTTTTTGCAAGAGGAGTTTGCATATTTAATTATGAAAATTACCCAATAACATGCAACCCAATCTCATAATAATCCAAGCAGGTCAAGACTTCGTCTATGGCAGTCATGCTAAATAACATTAAAATGTTTTGACTGGTTTCTGAAAGTGTGAAAAAACTTATTACTGTTTCCCACTACACACATCACGCGCTAGCAGCATCTGTCCCCCAATTTTGCCTTCGGCACATGGGGTTATTGCAACATAAATTTAAAGTCCTAGACCTCCTCATCTTCAAACATAAGATGGCCAAGTTTTATCTGCTTATTTGAACTTTCCTTCACTGCCTCTCCTAAACTTGAACTATCATTTTTCTTTAAACTGCGTTTACGGGATGGTTTTCCGACAACATACTCCTGCATCCTCAACTTCTTAGCCCCCCCAAAGTAAGCACTGGCTAAATTCTCTGGCTGGTCACCATCATCCTCATCATCAATTATGTCAGCATCTGCTGATTTTGTTGGTTTCTTGAACACTATTTTTGGGGCCTCGCTACCACCTTCGTCACTAACGCCACACTCGCCCTCCTTATTCTCATCTTCCTGGATTCTTCGTGTCCGTAGTTCATCAAACAACTCGAGTCCTACCTGCTTATTCTCCCTATCACTGAGGAGCTGTGTATCCTTCATGTTGTATCGGGTCCATTTTTGTGGATTTTTTACATAGTCCGGAGTGGTGTTTCTGGGAGCACGGCCCCTGGGGCCTCCTCCCCGTCCACGCCAACCAACAGCTGTGCCTAGAGGTTTACGAAACACATCTCTGTCCCTGTCCTCGTTACCTTCATCCTCTTCAGTAGTAACCCTCGGCTGAGCCTCCAAGTCCACTGCCACAGTTTGCAAGGAGCTGAAAAGCGCGTCTACACGACTGTTGAACCCAGAATCACCAGACTGCAACCGGAATGATGACATGGCGAGCGAGTCTTGTGTCTTTACTTAATATGTGTAAATTGCGGTGTACTAAGAACTCATCCAACCAGCAGTAAGGCGCTATAACTAGTTGCTGTTACTGTGGAGTGTTTTGATGAGGAGAAGCATTGAGCATCGCAATGAACGGCTATACAGTATCTGAATGTTTAGAAACCTCTTTCACTTCTTATATACTTGCAGAATGTTTCTCAAAAGGTATTTTCAGTGGAACTATTACAGAGTTTATAGTTCCTGGATGGATGCTATATCTCTGTCTGGATATCTAATAATATTTGTAAATTTCTAAGTGTTCTGATATAATTAGTACCCTAATTGACTTATTTACGCTTTAATAGGTTTCATGGTGTTTTGAATAAAAGTAAGTTAACAAAAAAAAAAAGAAAATTTAATATTATCTAAAAGCCAATTTCCGTTAAATATTTTCATTCTATAAATAAAAGTTTATATTGAAATTTTATATAATTTAAAATTTTTGTTCTAGAAATGAGTTTAAAAGACCCAACCAACCACGAGTTTATAGGCCGCCAGTGTTGCCAGCTTGAAGGACACCCCGACCAAGATAATGCTTAATCCCCTATCGGAAGAAATTGTCAGCTAGTCTTGCCCTAAACGGAACACTTTACTTAAACATGAACTTTAATCAAACCACCCAGCTCCGGACCTCCCTTTATATTCTTTATATACGCAGGACTTATATATTGTAGACGCATTTGGTCTCATAGTATCTCGAGGGCAGGAAGGCTGTTAGGCTTACTAAGGTCCCTTATTGTTAACCCGTGTGATCATTCCCCAGCCAGGATGTAACCCATTATAACAGTGGACTGTATGGCTTAATCCAGAGTACCCTTCTGAATACAGCAACACCCACCACCACCCTCCCTTCAGCAAATCTGGCCAAACTACGTTGATCCGGCCCATGAATGCCTATATAATTTCCGTTGTCCGGGACAAGAAGCCTGTGTTTATATACTTCAGGCTTGTATTAATTGAAGTCACCCCTATTGGTCAAACAATGACCTTACCCCAGGATGCAACCCAGCAGAGTTATCTAACTCCCTGGTACCTATATTTGCTGCTAGGTGAACAGTCAAAATTAGGCGAAAGGAAACGTGCTCGACTATTTCTGTTCCGGCCGCAGATGCCCTATTTTGAGGAATTCCATTGGCCACTCGTCTCGTTGGTCTGAGACTTTAATTTATAAGCCTACAGACTCCCTCTTCAGACAATGGGAAACCAGAACTTAATTCCATCATATAACCAATATACGATATATGATTACTTTTATGCAATTTTTTAAGTAAATTAAAGAGCCTGTCCTCTGGCGATTATTTATCAGGAAAAATGCATAGAGGGTACCTGTCCTCGTGAAGACCACTAGAGAGATAGTGGCCCCCTCAGGTAAATTCTGGTAAAGGTTGAGTGGCGGGTGTGGCAGCACTGCTGGGGCCGCCGCCGCCGCCCCCCGCCCTCAGTCACACCAACATGGCCGAGGCGGAAGGATTATCGGTGTCTCCTCTTCGGAGTCTCGATGACTTTTTGATGGAATCTGCCAGGTTTCAGATTCCAAACTTCAAGGATGCGGACAAATGGGCGAACCGAGTGATCCAAAATCTCCTCTACTACCAGACCAACTATTTCCTGACGTACTTCCTCGTGTTCACTGTTGTCGGGTGAGTCACTAACTACTCTTATTTGTTGTGGGTTTAGGGTTACAATTGTGGTTGACAAGACGCTGGAGCCACACCACATGGCTCCTCACTCCCTCACACCTCTATACACTTGCCTTCACACCCATCACTTGCTTCCGTTCTCATATTTTCTTTGCCTTTCTTGGAACAATGTTGTGGTGTGTGTAGTGATCTTAGGTGGGTTTGGTGCGGGGAATTAATACTTTATGGCAATTAAAGTCAGACTTAGAAGGCGAGCAGTACTTAGGAAGGTTAATACTAAGTGTCTAAGGGGCGCTTACTATATGGCTGTAGGACCATTGTGTGCTATTATTCGGATAGGGTCCTGTAGTATAGTGGTCTGCGTTCCTAACTCTCACTCTGGGATCCCAGATTTGATCCACATGCGGGACAAATGATTGGGTATTATTAGCTCTTGCCTAGTGTCTCTGTTGAGCCGACAGTAAATATGCAGCCAGCACCACGGTACTGAGCTGGTGCCTTGAGGCACTTCACTTGGAATGGTTCCCACTCTGACTTAATCCCATTTATACAAACTCTTTGTTGCCTTTTGACACAAGCAGGCTCTTATTCAACTTAGTATAGAGTTCTCAATACTTTGAGCCTCTATCTATTTAATGTCTTTGTGAAATACTGTCCCAAAAGCTTTCCTAAAGTCAAGGTACACAATGTCACAATCCTTTCTGTTATCAACTGCTTCAAAAATGCTGGAATAGAGAGTAAATTTGTTCATAAGTGGTCTTTAGTAAAACCATGTGACTTATTTATGCTTTTCAAGATGTAGACAAATGGCTTTTGCAATTTGAATTGGTTGCAGTTGTCAACTTTCCCACAATAGTTAATAACCGTGCTGCGCCAAGTTTATTGTGAAATTCCCTCTGTGCACATGAAAGTGTTCCCCAAAAATTCTTTTTCTTCGTAGAATGATAAATTCCCTTCCCTGAACATGCCTATGTAAAAATAAATGCCAAAATCCACTTACTTTGCCTGTAGGGATGTGGACAAGGTGCGCTGTGACGTTATCAGGGCCTGGTCGCCCATGCATGAATCGCCCAGACATGGTTGTGCGGGCCATTCAAGCACCGGGTGTTGCCACAAATATATTTTAAATTATTTGATCTATGTATTTCCAATGTGGTTTTATTTTTTTTTTTATCATATATGATGCATATTTGTGTCCTTTACAATATATATATACAGTAGAACATTCATAATGTTCCATGGAACTGTGATACATGTCAGTAATGTGTCCACAATAAATGTTTGTCGCAATATTACTTGTTAAAAATTCACTAAAATTACAATATGTACAGTTTCACCCACTATTTACACAGTAACACTGTATTACACACTCAGTACTTCGGAAGCGAGTAATAATCAACGTAGTAGTCCATGGTACACAGCGCAACTTCGCTCTCGTTGCACCAGGTTCAATAGATTTTCGCTACCTGTTTCTTCGTTTTGTGTGCTTGCTAATAACGCACTCACATACATCCTTGGCATTAGTACCTGTAGGTGGTATGTAGCCAAGCTTGTAAACGTAAGGTAGTCTTGAAAAGATTACAGGAAAAGATCAATTTGTAAGGTAGTCATGAAAAGATTGATTTGTAAGGTCCCACACAGGAAAGATTCAGCCAGCATCAAAGTGTGGCTGTCAGTCAGGAAGAGATTCAGCTATTCTTGAAAATATCTATGGAAAATGCCATCATGGAAGCCGCTAACACTTCATTTATGCTACTTGTATCAGATGCATCATCACTGAACACAGAAAACGATTCATCTGTGTATCATCTAAATAAATTGGAGATAGCATAGGTGGGCCAGAGTGGCGCTCAGAGCTACAATTGGATACAGACGCTATATCACTTACATCCGACCTTTGTGTTAGGTTCTTACTGCGCCTAGCTTCACCAATATCATGACCCTTATGTTCTTCAAAAAATAAGGTTTGAATTTCACCGACATCGCAATCTTTCAACACCGAGTCGGACAGGTATTTGGGGAGCCAGAGGCCCATGCGCCACCCATGGTTGCTCACTCAGTACTAACCCAGCCAGCAGCCCTAAGGCATTCTGGGAAATTTTTCAAAGATGGCTGCCTCTCACTGGAGGTCCTAAGAGTCCATTTCATACACAACCAACCTCGCACACATTTAGAATGGGTACAAAAAAAATCAGAGTTTTCTCGGTTGGCGCAGTTTCCCACTGACCGAAAATACTCGGTTGGTGCAGTTAAGTGGTTAATTAAGCTAATTGGCCGATAGTTTGATCTTTCTTAAAAATTGGTACCACATTAGCAACTCTCCATGACTAGTACTCTTCCTGACTAATGATTTATTGAATATACTAGACAAGGGTTCACAAAGCTCTTCTTTGCAGTTTTAACCACCCAGGCAAACACTTCATCCAGCCCTGGGGACTTGTTTAGCATTCATTTTTCTATTTGTTTAATAACTTCTTCTCTGGTAACCACTAGTCACTTGCTATCTTCACCAATATAGACTTTCGGCTGAGGGCATAATGCTAAGTTGTTGTTTGGTAAATATTGAAGCAAAATATTTATTGAGAATACAGTACTAGTCATTTCTTTGTCATTACCCATTATTTGACCTGTCTCAGTTTTTAATAACCATGTTTTCTCTAATCTTTGTTTGATATAACGGGGAAAAACAAACTTTAGGATTCGTCTTTGCTTGCCTTGTTATACAGACTGTTTCTTTTTTATTTCCTTATTTATTTGTTAACATTTGTAACTAGCTGACAAATTGTTCTAGACTGACTTACCCATTTTTAATCTCTTTGCACAAAGCTTTCTTGTTACATGTAAGGTGTTTAAGATCCATGGTTATCCACTTGGGTTTATTATTATTCACTCTAATCCATTTTAAGGTATGCTACTTTCCTGGGCTTTAAGAGTATTACTAAATGTTATATTTTAAATCTACATTGCTATCCCTTATTACGTCATATAATGATAAATTCACACTGCATTCAAAGACCGGTGCACCTTCCATGTTTACTTCCAATTTATCTTTCCCAAGAAGTTTTCTTAGTCCATTAAAATTGGCATTTTTTAAAATCTGGCACCTAAACAGAATTTTCTCTTTCCAGTGTATTCCATTCTATATTAAATCTGATTTCTTGTTATCACTGTTCCCTCCCTTGCTCCCTAATTCAGTGTAATTTATTTGTGTCCCTAATTTGTCTCCCCCCTTATGAGTTAACACCGTCTAATATCCAGTATTATCTTCCCGTGTTGACTCATTACAGTAATCTGTTTCTTAAGGAAGTAATCAACAAATTCTAATGTTAGAAAAGACATGAGTAAATATCATTAAGAGGTACTGTAATTTTCTTAGGTCCCTGGCACCCATAGCAAAAAATGCTCGTGCTCAGACTGTATTTTACACTTTCACTACTTTTACTCTACAGTATAGTACAGTATTAAGAACATTGACAAAAATTAGTAATGTTTACTACTTAAAAAAGCAAGAAGTTAAAAATATAAACAAATACAATGGCTACAAATTACTGTACTGTGATGAATTGGTCTGGATTTTGATGGTTTCAGAATTCAGGTTCTCCGACATGGATTTTAGTGAATTGTTTCACTATTATAATCTTTTTGTTTTAAGATTCCATTATTTCAAGGTTGAATGGTACAGGACTACTTTTATATTTTAATGGAGTGTAGAGTACATATATATAGACCTTTATACAAATTGTAAATCTTTGAAGGTATGTTTTTAACTGGCTATTTACAATATGCTGATTTAATATACTGTAATTATGATTGGTCCAGATGATAATGTATATTTATGTATTATTTTCAGTGTCATTCACCCTACCAAGATGTTCTGCGGCATGACAGCGATAGGCTTAGCCTTTGGACTTTTTTATTACTTGACAAATAACAAACAACCAGCTGTTGCGTTCAAGAAGGACCACCCCATCCTTTCACTTATCATCCTCATTCTGGGAGTGTATTTCATTGTTTATCTCCTTGGATCTGTTGTGGTATTTCTCATGGGAATTCTTTTGCCAATTATGGGTAAGCATTATTGTACTGTACTTGCTATTCACTTAAATCAATTCTCTTGCAGCTCACCACCCTTTCCCTGCAGTTCAGTTACTTTTTTGTGGTTGTGTAGTGCATACTCCCACCTAAATACAGAATGTCAGCATTACAATGGTACCAATATCCATATCTTTTTCATCACCTCACAATATTTCTATTAAATATGAATTTCATTAAGCATTCTTATTTTTATCACTGAAGTATTTTTATTATTCTCTGGCATTCATTCTACATTAATTTTTCATTAATTATATATCTCCATTTGGAAGATACATAATTATACATAGGGATGGAGATTTGTAGCCTTCCATATAAATCTAAATGTATTTGTAGCTTTCCATGTACAGATATATGGAAAGCTACAATTATAGCTTTCCAACTGTCCCCAGGCCAGGCTTGGGGGCATAGAAGAACTCCCAAAACCCCCACCAGGTATATATTTGCATCTGTGGAAAGGTACATTTGTAGAGTAACTCAAGGGCTTGAACCAAGGCTGCCAGTGTAGAAGCCCAGTACTATGCCTACTCCAATTCATGTATACCTGGTGTGCTAGTTACATATGTTTACTTTGAAGTTCACCATATTTTTGTTTAAAACTGTGCATTTAAAGTTGTTCAACTTCTTCAGTGCACTACATTTACATAAAAAAAACTACATAAAAAGTTAAAATTTTAGTTTGCAAAACTATTTATTGGCTTAGAACATTGATTTTGTCAGAGATGTTTGGAAATGGTCCTGAGTATTGCCTATAAAAAAGAAGTGCCATCATGATGCATAAATAATGGTTAGTGAAACAATTCAAGGATGTTTTACATGAATTCTTCACTAACAAATTATTGGAACGCAAAGTAAAATGTAGCAGATGTATAAACCTATTCATAATTGCTCTACTATTCTCCTCTTCCCCAATCTATCCTGTGTTGTTATAAGCTCAATACTGAAATGCATGGGCTAGATAATGCTCCTTTTCCTGTATTAATAAAGGAAGGCCATTATCAGAGAATTTGTTGGGTATGGTGCTAGTTCTACCGTATTAGGTCAAAAGAATGTCTGGAACTTCTAATGAGTGATTGGTGCACGTTTCATAATTTGAACAAGTAAAAGGTATAGCAATACTTAACTTGTAATTGTTCTCTATATTTTACTTGCAATCTAATTTTTCTTTTCTCAGTGATCTTTGTGCATGCCTCCATGAGACTGCGGAACCTGAAGAATAAGCTTATGAATAAAGTGGAGTATCTGGGCCTCAAGCGCACTCCAATGGGTGTGATCCTCGATGCATTAGGCCTGGAACAGGACTTCCTCATGTAGGCATCATCCAATTAAGCTCTTCATTAGTTTTGTACTTCTTCATAATTATATATACATGTTTTTGAGGCCAATTTACCCATACTGCACACAAAAGTAGTTTAATAACCCTAGTGTAATTTAAAGTTTTCATTTAGGGAAATTTGACTGCAACTTTTGATATACCATATTACTTGTGCTAAGAGGTAAAGAAGTCGTACGTTGTGATGACCACAAGTGCTATTTTGTGCAGAATCTTAATCTTTCTGAACCTGAATGTTAGGTAATGCCTGTGTGTTTTAAACTGACATATATTAAAATAGCAGCAAATTAAGGAAATTTCTTTAACTTTTCACAAGTTTTGATGTTAATTGTTTATTCTATTATAGAAATCTAAAAGGAATTCTGCTTTCTTAAATAATGTACAATATAGCCATTGGAGGTATCCAAGCAACTTGTTGATTTTAAGTATTAGTGTATAGGAGTTAACTTTTAAAACATGAAAGTAATAAATCAGTTATAAAACATTCAGACATAATTTTGTGATACTGTAGATATAAAGTGAAGGAAATAAAAATTACAGTATAATACTCAGTCTACGAGTTTGTTATAATGTGATATTATAATAAATTTTTAGTATGTTATTGTCCTTAATTTTAGGTTGTATGCAGAGGCAAAAAAAATGATTTTGGCCCCCCAAAAAATGTCTGATCTGGAATAAGTATTATATTTTGGAAACACTGTACTGTATAATACAGTATGTGTATGTTCTCTTCAAAGGAATTTAAATCCAGCTTTTGTGTTTTTTTATTTCAGACATTAATTTTAGTTTTTTAAATGGATATTGTCAAACTATATTTGATTGTGTAATTTTTATTTTTTTTTTTATTGTCCTCGGTTGGAAGGCTTTAATCCCAGACAATCCACTTTCATCATTTTAATCAAAATGAGGGCTTGAATAATTAAAAGGCATAATAATTACATATATTTTGAAAGAAAAAATATAGTGGTGGATTACTTACAGGAAATTAATGTACAATACTGTATAAATATTTTATTTTGCAAGAGCATCTTGTTGGAGAATGCTTTATAGTATACAGTATGATTTGGCTCGTTATATGATGGTTTTTCTTGACAGCTATTCAAGAAATACACGGTTACAAAAAGTATCTTTTATTAACAGGTTGTATTACTGTAACATCTTTTAATTATTGTAAGTACTGTATAGATAAACATGAAAGTTAGGTTGGAAAATAGTTATATCTAGTGATTATATTTTTTGGTAATGTAGATGTGTTCCTAGCAAAGTCATTAAGATATTATTTATCAGTTTATGCATACATAATCAGTGCACAAGACTTTATTTATTGGATTTGTTTTTAGTCATAACTTGCTCTACACATTAATTTTATTCTCGGTTTGCATGAATTCTTGAATTTCATTTTATAATAGTACTGGATACAATTTGCTTTTTAAGTGCTCTTAATTAAAATCATGGAGCTCATAGCACAACATTTTGGTCAAATATAACTAGTAAATATTAATTTACTATTAAAAATGAAAATATTGCAAAAATTGCAGATTTTGTAGATTGCTAAAACATTACTTGAACAGCATTCTCTTAATTTTGTCCATTAATATTATAGTTGTGAAGCTAAGCCCTGAGAAAGCTAAAGCCACTTCTATGGTATACTTCAACGCTGTCATTTCTAGTGTTAGTACAGGATTACCATTCTCATGGTAATTGGTTTATAGGACTTTTATTGCTTTTTGGGGAGCTTTCTTATTTGCAATCTTGGTAACTGGTAGCTATTTATAAACCTAAAACTGTTTTAAATTAGAGGTGTACCAATGCATCGGTATCGGTATCAGTTTATTTTTGTAGGATTTGGATCTGTACAATTACAGTAAATACTTCATTACTTTTTTTTAGCACTGGACAGTGTCTTTGTCATCTAAAAAATAAGTACTGTATTAGTGTCAAATTTTTGGTGTTTATATAGTACAGTATTTACAGTATATCAGTTAACAAGACAGCATTGGTATCGGCCAAAATATTTGGATCGGCACACCTCTTAAGTAATAATGTTGAGGACATGGGTAATGTGTAGTAAATACACAGATTGATATTGAATATTGTAGCTGATATTTTAGGTGGATTCTTTGTTAATACAGTATATGTTTTAAAATGAGATTGCTTCCATTTAAAAACCATCCCATTACATTACTGTACCAGTAAAGGCCCCCAGAGTTTCGTGCTTATGCCAAGTTTTCCGAGTTTTGTGGTTACTCTCTTTAGGCTGCATGTTTTTATATACTATGTTACTGCTGCTCAGACTTTAATTACTGGACTGTTTTTGCCTTTGTGTTATGGATATATAGTTAGCAAAAATTATAAATTGCTGAGGAGTGATCAACTTTGGTCATTTAATTTGGGAGACTATAAAACATGCACAATTTAAAACTTATGAAGTAATAATTTTTATATACTGGTACTGTATTGTCAAATAGGCCTCAGTTTTAAAATTGATTTATAAATGTTCCATTTTCAGGACAAGATTTTTCATTATAGTTCATTTTGCAATTTAGTTTTTTTTTTCACTTTGTGGTGCCACTTAAATCTCTTTCTAAGCATGCGCTTTTATCTCTAATTTTATTTTGTATTTTTTTTTTTTGCACAGTAATTTTATATGGTATGTTTTTTGTTGTCCTATTTTTCTTTAGGTCCAAATTGAATGTTGATGGGAGTTTCAAATTCCTCGACTCTTTCGTCAAGATGCCTGGGAAGCCCAACTAACCCTAGAAGCTAACTTCTGCATGCTTATCCACCTCCATGCCACAGTAATTTAAGATCCTTTGCTATCATTGGAAATAAATGAGCGTTAATTTGTTTGGACATGCACATATGGATATATAGAAACATGTTTGGCTACAGTCCATTAAGTATAATTTGCCAACACTAAGGTGAGCTTTATTAAATAGTTAATGCTCTTAATTTTCCTTAACCTTTAATGACAAAAAACTGGGATTTTTGGTGCACTTTCAATGCTTCAGAGTTGTGATTGTAGCTCATCTTAGCTTCCATAAATAATAATGCTGTATAACTGTGAATAAATTTATGATAATAATAGCATAACTTGACCTAATTACAGTATATTATTTTTGTATTGAGAAACCTAGTGTAAATGAGATGGGTTTGTATATTTATCATAATGCACCAAAGTGCAGTCATTGCAGCAGTACTATCTAATATTATCATTAACATATTTATCTCCGTAAATATTTTAAACCACTTTCTCGTTACTAGGAGATAGACACTTGCTGAAAAGTCTAGGTGAATTGTATGGTACTTTAATTTTAAACTCATCATGTACTATTTTTCTCCCCAATGATTTGTGTTGCTTTGTATTTTGATATTGGCCATTAATTGCATAATTGCAAGAAGATAGTTCAGATTCATTTGCCATATTGCTTGGTATTGCAACAGTTCCGTGTTGCTAAGATTGTAATTTAATCCGTCTTCCTTGAAGATGAAATGGGAAAATGGTATTATCTCGTATAATACACGTACTGTAATATCGTAGGTGCTTGCTCATCTTTATTTACCAATGTGGTGTGTGTTGTATGTGTGTGTGTGACATTTAGTCTCTCAAATTGAAGTTTCTTTAAGCATGGGGAGGGGGGGTGGCCTTGCATAGGATTGTATAAGAAACCCACTTAAAGTAAGCATTTGTTTTGAGAATCTGAGAAATGCCAAGAACTTTACTCAATAAACTAATAGTTCTTGGCATTTCTCAGATTCTCAAAACAAAGGCTTACTTTAAGTGGGTTTCATATACAACACCATGCAGAGTCTATCTCCCGAGTTAAAGGAACAAACTTTAACTTGGCAAACTTAGAATAGTCCTTTTTTTTACAGAATTCGCTCAATAGCTGTAACTGGGGACCCAGTCACAGTGGCACACGAGTTAATCTAAATATATTTATAGAGCCCCTTTGCACATAAATACTCCAATACAGTATATACATATCCTTTATTGGCATTTATATAAAATAGTAATGCACTGATATTTATGAACATTCAGACTCGGCCATGCATTTCTATGTATTTACTCTTGCTAACTACAGTATGCATTTTTCCAGTCCAATAATAGGATCCATGCTTCTATAATTTGATCAGAAGATGATTCAATAAAAAAATCTTGTATATATGTTTCATTATACAAGTACAGTATATCAAGCTCTTGTGTACATTTGAAATATTAAATGGCAGCCTATAGTTCATGACACCATGATAATTAAAATATTTTGTTGAGATTCCATATTTCTTAAGAGGATAAAGTAATTTATTTGTATTTCCCGGTTTGGTGCCTTCTTTTGATAATTACTTAGTTGTTATTTGTATAAATCTTAGGATTATGTTGCATTGAGCATGTGCCATGTTATTTATCAATATGTACCTACAATAAATGTATAACTACAAAGGCATTTTATGATTATTTGACCCTTTATTGTCAATCTTATTATTTTAAATTTAAGTAAATTAGAATCCAATTTTTGCCATATTTTAAAGGGTTTAGTATGAGTTAAAGCCCTGGTCAGGGAAGATTGACTGGCACCTGGTTGATAACCAGTAACCAGTTTGTGTTTCAGGGAAAACTAGTAGGGATAAAGGTTACCATAAATGATGGAAAGGGAAAGCTGCAAGCATGCTGACGAGTTTGAAGTAATTTATTGTGGAAAATAAATGTTCCCTGCATGTTGGAAAAAAAATTGACCACTAAATAAGTGTATTATGCATACTCGGCTGCAAAACTGTAAAAGAAGGTATGCAAGGGGACACAGTAAAAACATAACCAGTGAAGAAAATGTATTAAAATTGAATCACATTTCAAACTAGGTATTTTCCGAACAACATTAATAGTTTATACCCTGCAAGGAAAACTTATGTATAGGGTGGAATGACTATCCACATTGTTGTTCACCCTTTTGCACTAAACAGATATTGGTAATCTGAAATTAAAAAAATTGCTGGATTGTGTTCTAAAGAAAACAGCTTAACTATTGGATCTAATAGCTTATTGTACATCCCCATTTTGGAAGTTAGGTACTGTATGTTCCAAGTGATATCTATACTAAAAAGTACACACTACATCTATACCCATGTTTGTGTATACATACACTGAAAGTTTACTTCAGTCTTGAATTGTGTCTAGGACCAAAATATATACGGTTGTTGGTCGGTAAGCTTGTGTGATGGCCTAGATACCCTCCAGAGATTGATATGTCTTAAGTGTAAAACACAAAACCTGGGTTAATCCCTGGCACTAATATCATACACTAAACTTCACAATTTTCCTATTCATTTATAGCAGAATTGGTATTATCACAGCCCAGCCAAGAGTAAAATCCCTGCAAGACAGCGCTCATGGTGACCAGCCTCCCTCTAACTGTTGCTGATGGCCTGCTCCCAGCCTGACCATTTGGCCAGCAGTGTCTTCATACCGTCTCACCAAACATTAACTAATGTAATATATGTGTATTGTTGGCTGTCATGAGTGTTTACTGTCCTGTCAGTGTATCTTAAAGAGTATAGACCTCCTGATGTCAAATTATCTACATGTTACAAGACTGAGCTGGGATTCTCTCATTTCAGGAACAGTTGAAGGCCACAGGACTAGCAACGCTACAGACTCAACAGGGCTGATCTCATTGAGACTTTAAAAGTACTGAACAATTATCAATAGGAAGCACTGTGACCACTTCTTTAAAAGGAACAATGTAAGGCATAATGGTATAGCTTTAAGCTTGACAAGCCACAATATAGGACAGAAAACAGCAGATACTTTTTCAGCTATGTGTCATATCCCAGCTCCTTTGTCTTTCTATCTCCTCCAAGTGCTATATTGGTAACCTGAATTACATACTGACCTAGTGCCAGTGTGTGTGTAATATTATCATTGTATATTGTATTTATACAATGTATATATTGTATAAAAGGGGGGTACCACCTCTGGTTATTTGCAGGAACCCCTCAAGCCTCGAAGAAGAGGATATGGAGCACCCGGGGAGCCTTGTCGGACTCCCATGTGCCCCATGGCACATATTGTCTTCCCCTACCCCCCACTTATATATGTAAATATTTGTTTTATTTAAACTTTATTACAAAAAAAGTTACATATAAGGAACAAAGATGATTATCATAAAATGTCTAATTTCTCCTCCTCATCAAATGGCAGGCAGGAACCCTGAATGCAGTGTGCAGTTCCCCTCTGTATCACCACTCTGAGGTGCTGGAAAAGGAAGCTGGAAGCTGTAGGGTCTTTTGTTTTAATTAGCCTAGAGCCCAGTTCCTTCAAAAAATGGGTGGCACTCTTACCCCAGGCACCAAGTGTTTCAGAAGTATTTTCAAGTGATATTTTGATGAGCAACACCAAAATAATTGATAGATACAATGACAATAGAAGATTAGACATCAGTGAAGCGCTACATATCAAGAAATTAGACAAATCAATAACCAACTAAGACAGTTACTCTCTACCCACCTCAAGACTCCGGGCCAATGCAGAAGTTGAACCGAATGATCCTACAACAGGATCGGAAGCAACCATAAGAACATAAGCTGCCAACATGTCACACTCTTAATTTACTACCCCATGTAATGTCATTCATCCATGTCACCTACCACCTCACCAAAAAAGGATATAACCAGGTGCTAACACAGTAGAATTTGTCTTTGAAAATGTGAGGTGAGACCTTTGGAAACGCATCACTAGGTGTCAGACACAAATATAAAGTAAAAATGAACTTTGGAGAGTTAATTTTTAATCTTCCTGCTTCAGTGAAGAACATAAGGAATATCAAGAAGATTCGTGCCAGAATCATAACTCTAAAACTTTGTTGTTTTCAACTAAATATAAAACCTAAAAGGGCTACCACCTCTGGTGCAAGTGTAGGGACCCATAGCCTTGAAGTAAATAAAGAGTATTCAGAGAAGACCTTGTGGATCCTTGCTGAACATTTTTATATTTTCTTCTACCACCCTTATTCTGTTTGTATGTGTAAACTCACTTTATTTTAAAATTTCATTACACAAAAAGGGTTATAACATAGGTTACACGCAGGGTACAAGACTACTTGTCACAGGTTGTAGAGTTCCTCCAACTCCTCAGATGGCGGGCAGGAACCATGGATGCAGTGAGCATTTCATCTCTGGATCGCCACACTAAGGCGCTGAAAGAGGAAACTGGCGGCTCTAAGGTCTCTAGTTTTTTATTTATTTATTTATTTATATATATACAAGAGTTCTTACATTCTTGTACAGCCACTAGTATGTGTAGCATTTCAGGCAAGTTCTTAATTATATGTTCCCTGGAATACGGCCCCGCAAAAAATAGTTTAACAACCAAATACCCATTTTACTGTTGAGTTTAACAGGGGCTACAGTTAAGGATTTACGCCCAGTAAATCCTTCCCGGCCAGGATACGAACCCAGGACAAAGTGGTCGCGAAACTCCAGGCGAGTTTCTTAACCACTGCACCATGTGGACTGATATTTCGATTAGGTTGGAACCTGGCTCCTTCAAAAAACTAGTAGCACTTACCCCAAACATTAAGTTTCTCTGAGGCAATGGAGGACAAAATTGTAGTGGTGATCAAGATCTCTGTATTTACGTGACTTGGCTGCTTCCCGGTGATTGGGAGCACCTGCCTGTGCAGCACTGAAGTCAACATAGGTCTTGGCAAAAGTTGAAATGAAAGTGTAGTCCCACACCAACTGTCTACCATTCTTCCAGGGGCTCTCCATGATCCCGTCTGGGCGACCGACAGGCTCATCAGAGTTACAGGCCATTAGGGCTCTCTATGCTGGACAACCGGCTGTGGTAAGGCTTCTCTTAATATTGTCATTAACCTCTCTGTGTCTTACATGCCATCCTCCTGTCCTTTGGCAGAGAAGGCCATGCCGTCCGTACCTGTCGGCCTCTGCCACGCCGCAAATACACCTGTATTCGGTGTGGATTGGGGCAGCGAGGCAAAGGGCCACAGTAATTCGGAGGGCCTGTGGTGTGAGACGGGTGCCGGTTGCTAGCATTGGGGTTGCTAATAGGAAGATAGGAAGTCTGTCTGTCTGTCTCTATCTCTGTCTCGTCTCTGTCTCTGTCTCTCTCTGTGTCTGTCTCTGTCTCTCTCTGTGTCTCGTCTCTGTCTCTCTCTGTGTCTGTCTCTGTCTCTCTCTGTGTCTGTCTCTGTCTGTCTCTGTCTGTCTCTGTCTCTCTCTCTGTCTGTCTCTATCTGTCTGTTTTTCTCTCTCTGTCTGTCTCTCATTCTGTGTCTGTCTCTCATTCTGTGCCTGTCTCTCATTCTGTCTCTGTCTTTCTCTCTGTCTTTCTCTCTCTCATTCTGTCTCTGTCTTTCTCTCTCTCTCTCTCTCTCTGTCTTTCTCTCTGTCTTTCTCTCTCTCTCTCTCTCTCTCTCTCTCTCTCTCTCTCTCTCTCTCTCTCTCTCTCTCTCTCTCTCTCTCTCTCTCTCTCTCACTCTCTCACTCACTCACTCACTCACTCACTCACTCACTCACTCTCTCTCTCTCTCTCTCTCTCTCTCTCTCTCTCTCTCTCTCTCTCTCTCTCTCTCTCTCTCTCTCTCTCTCTCTCTCTCTCTCTCTCTCTCTCTCTCTCTCTCTCTCTCTCTCTCTCTCTCTCTCTCTCTCTCTCTCTCTCTCTCTCTCTCTCTCTCTCTCTCTCTCTCTCTCTCTCTCTCTCTCTCTCTCTCTCTCTCTCTCTCTCTCTCTCTCTCACTCACTCACTCACACATTTATTTAATTATTTTTATACATTTTTTTTAAATCCTATGTAATGTAAAAAAAGTAAATCATATTAATAAATATGTAATGTAATGTGGAGATCTATATATCTTTCCATAAGGAAAAAAATATTATATTTCAAGATAATTCGGCTTGTTAGGCGACTTGTACCTAATAGGTACAACATATGCGTATGTATGTTGTGAGACAATGTGTGATCATGCGTATGTATGTAGCATATGTATGTACAGTACATATATCCAGCAGATGTAGTGACAGCTGACACGTATATATATTTCGTTCGTCGTTTGTTTTGTTGTTTATTTACCATGTCAGCTGTGCTGAGGATGGTGTTATTATGGTGTCAATACTTTCACTTTACGTAGTGTTTTTACACGGAGTTTTCCAAACTTTTTATACCAGCGAATGTGCCTTCAATATCTTCAGGTATCCATTGAATAGAGTAGAGAAGAAATATGGCAGCTTGTCGGAGAGTGAGCGGCTCAGACTCAAGAAGGACACTCGAGATATGTTTTATTTTGGCTATGACAGCTATATGAAATATGCCTATCCCAAAGACGAGCTAAACCCCATATATTGCTGTGGAAGAGGACCTGATTATGACAATCCGTAAGTACAGTCAAGGTTCGGCTAAGTATTGAATTTTCTCCAGCAAAACTTTACAATGGTGTTAGGTGAAAGTGCCCCTTTCTTTTTTCTTTTCTTTTTTTAAGTTTTAAGTTATCTCCAACTACCTGTATTTAATTGCATTTATATAGACATTTTGAACAAGTCAGTTTCATTCAGTTTGGGTTAATGCTAGGTTAGGGGTATATTACATTGTAATTATTTATGGTTTGTGGTGAGCTAAAGGATAATGACATGAAATCCTTTGCTTTAGGATCTTAGAAATAAACCCTAAATACAGCAACTTAATAAAAATAGTTATGGGAACCAATAAAATTGATAGGGAAGAATTCCTGAGACCTGGAACTTTAAGAACAAGAGGTCGTAGATTCAAACTAATGAAACAAAGATGCTGAAGACATAAAAGAAAATTCACTTTCGCAAACAGAGTGGTAGACGGTTGGAACAAGTTAGGTGAGAAGGTGGTGGAGGCCAAAACCGGCAGAAATTTCAAAGCGTTATATGACAGAGAGTACTGGGAAGATGGAACACCACGAGCGTAGCTCTCATCCTGTAACTACACTTGGGTAATTACAGCACCATGGAAGAGCCAGTATGAACTTGGCTGCTCTGGTATGAGTCGCGAAAGGGGCAGCTTGACAGAAAACGGATAGGACTTTGATTTAGTGAAGATTGTGACTTAAGTCGAGCATGATGCTTTGCACTAACATGTTTTGTGAAATAACAAAATAATGTTTGATGCTGTAAGTTGGCTTCTGTACTGTTGATATAGTCTCCTTACAGTGAACCTAACAGCTGTTAATAATATCATATGAAGGTATTGAATTCTACATGATATAAATGTATACATTCTCTTTAGCTTGGAATGTTTAATTATGGTTTCTTTGGTAATCATATACTGTATACATACTTATAGGATTATGCTAATGTTAGATAGCTCCCTTCTTTATGCTTGGGTCTATATGCATTGCAAGCCCTTTTTACACTTGCTATAGTAATTTATATTTGATTTTATGGAATAACAGCCAAACCATTGATTGCCCAGAAGTGCTAATCTAAATACTGTACTGTAAAATGATATCTCAGTTTATCCTGATTGCCAGTTAGTGTTGCAGATGACGTAGTCTTTCAGTGCAAATAATTTGATGTATATATATGTTAATATTTTTATTACAAAGTCACACACAAATTTTATTAGTTTGAAAGAAAATGCCTTGAATCTGTTTATCAGCACAACGAATCTGGACACTTGAGGCACAAACAACCATTATTAAATGAGTTTTGATGTTGCTTCTAGATTTCTGTTGACCCAAGTTGCAGATAATCGAGACATTACTGTAATAAGCAAAGCTAATTTACATATTTCTAACTATGAGATCTTTGGTGCTGTTTTTTCTTTCTTTTTTTTAGTTCGTCACAAAATTGCCATTAGTTTACTGTAGCTTTTATATTTGTGCTAATGTGTCATTATTGTAATACCTGTAACTGCAAAATAAACAGTCGTTACAAGTAAAAGTCAAGTTGCATTGTTTACTAACCAGAAATTGTAATTATTGTATTAATTGTTAGCCTTTTCTCTCATCAGGTCCAATATCAACATTAATGACATCCTTGGAGATTATTCTTTGACCTTGATTGATGCATTAGATACGCTTGCAATTCTTGGTGATGCAGAAGAGTTCCGAAAAGCTGTGAAGCTAGTCATTGAGAATGTTAGTTTTGACAAGAACTCTACTGTGCAGGTCTTCGAGGCAAATATAAGGTAAGATGTGTAATCTTGTTTCATAACCTTGAATTTTATGAACCAAGTAGTTGTTCTGGATGTTTATAACAGTTTTGTCTATTGAACAGACTAAAGTTAAATTAAACTTTATCACTAATATGAATTATTAAGTCTTAAATTACAGAGTTTATTTTCTGTACACTATAATTTTACAGCTGGAACACTCTACCTAGATGTAGTGATTTTATGTCAAATCATCACTCTGGCATTTCAACCACTTTCAAGAATTGGGAGACTTTTTATGCATCAGATGAAACATTTATTGAAGAAGTGTACTTGCTCATTTCATTAACTGCAATGTTTTTTTTTTTAAGATTGACACTAGCCAAAGAAATCATATAAAGTAGTCCTTCAATTTGTGCAAGAAATATTTTCCTGGAAAATCTTGTGCAGAGGCAGTTTATACAAGTCAAACTTAAGACTATGTGCATTTAGCAAACCTCTGAAAAGAAGGGTGTCTTTCACATCTCTCTTGGCATTACACATATTGAACAATATGAAATTTCAGTTCTCCCATTAATTTCTCCTGATAAGCCCCACTTGAACTGGAAGATAGAGTATTGGTCTCGCTTCTTGCAGGTTGGCGATCCATCCCTGACCATCCAAGTGATTGGTTGAGCACCATTCCTTTCTTTCGTCCTATCCTAAATCCTTATCCGCTTGTACCTTCCAAGTGCTATATAGTCATAATGGATTAGTGCTTTCTCTTAATAATTATCTTATCAATTCCCTCTATGAATATATTAGTCCCAACTTGAAAATATAGAAATGAATACTGTATATGTGGCTATATTAATAAATAGATATGTAAAATAATACTTAATGGGCTATGCAAATTAATAATTAATATAACTAAAAAGTGTCTGTGTTGCTTTTCGAGTGAGGAAGAGTTTGGTGTTGTTTTACTTATTTACATAACTTTACATACAATTGGGAAGGATCACTTTTTAGTGCAGTGTTTTACATCTTCGGCTCACAACCTAGGATTTGTCTTTGCCCTGCTGTATGTACAGTACAGTACAGTACTTCATAATTTTTTTTTTTTTTTAACATTTCTTAATAAATAGACATCTCCATTCTTAATGGTTTCTACATCATCTTCCTTTTTCCTATAAGGTTCTTTATTCCCATGGTTATCTATTTTGGGTCATTGCTATTCGCTCTAATAAATTTATGTAATGTATTTAGCAAGATGAATATTGAAATATAGCGCATATTAGTTGACATCTGTACATAAAAGAATGATGGACCTGGACAATGATCATAATCTACAAACATTATCTTTCAACTATATTTGGCATTCAGATGAGTTATTAAGAATGTTCTCATCTAATTCTACTCGTACCTTGACTTGTTTTTGAACAAGGTGGGCCATCTCAATTCTTTTGATGCATTTTGATTTGACGATAAAGTTCTAGTAAGTGGTACTTCAAAATTGTATTGTAATATGAGTCTTAATATGGATTTTAATGTTTCCTAAAAAGTTGAGTAACTGTGTGGAAATTTCAGATTGTTGGGAGCATTATTATCAGCTCATCTCCTCATCCAGGATGAAAATAAACCATTTGGGGACCTTGAACCTGAATGGTATGATGGGGAACTGCTGGAGATGGCCTCTGACCTTGCTTCAAGATTCCTTCCAGCCTTTGACAACTCGAAGACTGGCCTTCCTTACCCTCGAGTAATGTCAAAATTATTAATGAGAGATTAATTTTATGGATGGATATGTGAAGAGAACATGCACATTTGTTTGCCGTTGTGCCAAGTGTGCATTTCATTTAAAAAAATAATGGTCTTGTTATTACTTAACAGGCAGCACATGCCATAATATAGTAGAGTGTAAGTTAATGGTATCACTTGAATTTTTACCTTTATATTTTATTTTCTGTAGGTAAATCTCCGTGAGGGAGTACCAGAAGGAAGCCGCACAGACACGTGCACAGCTGGCGCTGGGTCTCTCTTAGTGGAGTTTGGAGTTCTTAGTCGCCTCATTGGAGACCCTGTTTATGAAATGTCTGCAAGAAGAGCCAATAGGGTTCTGTGGAAATTAAGGAATTCAAAAACTGGACTTCTTGGTATGTTACATAATTAATGATTATCGAACTAGTTAATACAAAAATATTTTAGATGGGCTGTCTTGTATGGCACTTATGCAATGCATGCATTTGTTTTTATGGATGTGCATCTATGTAATTCAAGCATGTGTTGTGTGTGTGTGCATCAATGTGATGCATTCATATGTTTTTTGTGATTAAAATCCCTTAATGCATCATTTGAGTTCACATAGAAGTGAAGTTCTCAAGGCTAATATATTAGCTCTGGCCATAAAAGCTGTCATATGCTCCACCTCATTGTAATATTTTGTTAAACTTTACCTGACTAAGAATTTTATAAGTACTGTATACACTATATTGTATCTCTCCTCCAGGCAATGTTGTGGATGTGAACACAGGAAAATGGGTAGGGGAGTTGAGTGGCGTTGGAGCTGGACTTGACAGCTTTTATGAGTATCTTCTTAAAGCTTACATCCTCTTTGGCCATCCTGAGGACTACTCCATGTTTAATGAGACATATACACTTATTAAGCAGTATATGAGAAGGGGGTAAGATTTTTTTGCCCTTTGTATCTTCAATCTTACTAAGGGGAAGGGGCAATATTAGATTCTAATCTAATGTAAGAACTAGCTTATGTAGGATAACCATATCCTCACCAATTTGTTAAACAAGCCCAACTACTGTAGTTCATAAATATCCAACCAATTTGGAGAGGTCGTGGGAGAAGGGTGCCAGATATACCTTTTTCTTCTTACGTGGTTTATAAAAAGAAATTTAAAACCTGTGAATGGGATGGTTTAGTAAAACATCATTTTGGTCCCTAAAAATGCAAAGTATGCCCCCCACTTCTCGGTGCACATACGCTGAAAGATTACTTTGGTCCTGAATTGTGCTCAGAACCAATTATTTTTCCTGGATCTCATGGCATTATTAATCCTCAAAAGGTGGATACACCTTAAGCCCAGCACAAAACCTGTCCCCCTGCAATATGAATATTTTGGCAACAAAATCAAAACTTTTAATAATGATGTGTAGCCAATATCTAAATCGGTGATAAGTGATTAATTATCAAAAGAAGGTACCAAGCCGGGAAAACTATGTAGCACCAACAAAGTTGCAGGAGATTCAAAACGTGCTAAATATCATTAATATTCTCATAGATATCATTTATGAGAATAAAAGTGCATAAGGCGAGCAATATCAAAGGTATCGGATTTATCAAAGAGTCTATTGAGGGACAAACATGCAAGGGACAGTTGGGAAGCAAGACACACGCACATCTTGGAAGTCGGGATATTTAACAGGGAGATGCACAACCATAAGAGGGACAATGCAGTTCAAATAATAAGGAGCAGGGCATCACACTATTAAGTGCCCATGAGGTAAATGTGTATGGCCAATACGTAAGTTCGCCAGAGCCATTTCCCACCTTTGGTTATGGTGATAGGAGGAAGGCTAAGGGGACAGGCTATCCTTAAGGTTTGTTATTCTTACTGGTAACAAACCTCAGTTTGTTACTAGTAACAGAAAACCAGCAATCCTGCCAATGGACATGGATCGAGAAATGAATGACTTGGTAGAAATCACAATAAGAAACACCTTTTTGGGAAATAGGACAAGATCGGAAAGCCTCCTTAACATCAGTATCCGAAAGTTCATTTAAGGAAATACCAATATGTCTGGGAACCTTGCAAAATTGAACCTGTTTAAATTGGCTAGAGATTAGAAGCAGTCAGTATTGGATTTCAACTACTACAGGATATATAGGATTAAATGACTCCAAAGCTATGAGAGCAGTACAAGAGTCAACCATAATGACAAAGAAGCACTGATGATGGGAAAGCAGTCAACGAAGGGTATACAAGATAGCACACAGTTCAGCTGTGATGACGCTAGCCTCAAGAGGTAGGCGGCATGTTTAGTCTGGAAAGACAACAGAGTATCCAACACCATCAGCAGACTTAGACTCATGTGTGAAGAGAGCAAAAGAATGCAAATGCAAAAAAAAGGTTCAAAGACGTTTCAAAACAAAAAGAGGTTTAGAAGCCTTTACCACATGGGTCAGACTTGCAAAACTTCACAAGTGGAACCTGCCAAGTCAGTAAGAATGAAATGACATGAGGAGAGACATTGCTAACACAAACAGAAAGGTAAGCTTGTAAGCAAAACATCTGAACAGAAAAGGGAAGGTGAAAGGGAATTGCCTTCTGGAGGAGCAACAGCCAAGACCTGCAAAGGCGAGAATGAGGATGTTGCAGAGACCTTGCGAAGTAGCAAAGGTAGTAATAATCTCGATGAGAAAGGAGCGACATGATATCAGTTTCAACATACAAACTCTGGACAGGGAGGACAAACAAAAGGCACCAGAACAGAGGTGCAACCCAGCATGGTGCTGAGCATAAAGACGGCGAAGGACTGAAGAAGAGGCAGAGGAGTAGGCTAGGTAGCCATAATCCAGTTTAGACAGCAGGAGAGAGTAGTGCAAAGGGAGAAGAGTGTGTATCAGCACCCCAGGAAATCTGGGACAAGTCACGAAGGAGCTTAACGGCCTTAGAGCATTCAGAGCGGAGGCAAGAGGTATTGGGGAACCAAGACAAAAAGAGTGTCAAAAATCAACCTCGAAAGTTTAGCAGAATCGTTATAGAGAAGGAGACTACTATAGAGCAACACTGGGGACTGAAGAACAACCTGCCTCCTAGTAAAAGTCATAGCACAAGTTTTAGATGTAGAGAACTTGAAGCCATGATTGGTGGCCCAGGACGACACAACATCAATTGCAAGTTGGAATCAGCATTGGAGGAAAAGAGGAGTCATCCCCTCGACAGAAAAGAGTGAGATCATCTACATAAAAGGCCCCCTCAAAAAAAAAAACAGAG
Organism: Procambarus clarkii; assembly: GCF_040958095.1. Classification (NCBI taxonomy): domain Eukaryota; kingdom Metazoa; phylum Arthropoda; class Malacostraca; order Decapoda; family Cambaridae; genus Procambarus; species Procambarus clarkii. Next base: position 27,989,763 of record NC_091201.1, read on the forward strand.
AGAAGGGGGGAAAGTAAGACCATTAAGGGCAACAAGGAAAAGAGCAGTGCTCAAAACACTACCCTGGGGAACACGTTTGAAAAGAAGGCAGAGAAGGTGTGACAAAGTCTCACATGAAAGGAACTATGAGAAAGAAAACAGAAGAGTAGGAAATTGCTACGAAGGCCAAAAGAATGAAGCTGGTAAAAAATATTGTACCTCCAAGTGGTATTATAAGCCTTTCTAAGTCAACAAGAACAGCAACCACTGAGGGTTTAGCAGCAAGGGCAGAAGGAATGTAGATCTCCAGGTCCAGTAAAACATCATTTGAGCTGCGACACTTGTGAAAGCCAAATTGAGAGGGAAGAGGATGTGATAGTATTCCAAGAACCACATAAGATGGACAGTGACCATACGTTCAAAGAGCTTGCAGACGCAACTCGTCATATATGATGAAAATTGTTTGGGGAGAACCCAGGAGGACTGGATTTCCGAATAGGAAGAACAACTGCTGCAAGCCAATCTTTGGGGATAGATGACTTTTCCCAAATGCGATTGTAAATGACCATGAAAGACTGAAAGGCACCTTGGAGGAGATGGCAAAGCATCTCATAATGAACGCCATCTGAGCCTGCCGCTGTAGAACCACAGAGGGACGGGGCAGACTGGAGTTCCAAGAGAAAGAGGAGATGATTATAGGGGAACCATGGGGGGGGGGGAGTGAAAGACCAAGTTACAAGACTCGAGAAAGGGCTTACGAGAAAGGAAGGAAAGAAGGTGGGCACCAGTGCTAATGGCAGAAAAGTTTGAACCCAAAGCAGTTGCGACCATCACCAGATCTGCAACAACAGAACCATGGCAATGTAGTATATGTGATAGGTTTGTCAACCATAATGGTGGAGAAATAGGATTGCCAACTCTCTCATTTAGCAGTATGGATGGCCCTACAGCCAAAGTACTCGTCTTTTGAAAGAAGCGAAAAGAATCGGGAATCAGTCGGCGCCGGTGTATCTTTTAGGCTGCACACTTTCAGCATACAGCCCGAGCACAGTCCGAATTCCACTAGGGAACACACTTTTGTGTGCCACTGGAGACATAGCGAGGAAGAGAGAGAGAGAGAGAGAGGACAACATTCATAAGGGTGTCACGAAAAAGGAGGGCCTGAGAGAGAAACTTGGACTGGGTGGAAAGAGAAGCATAGTGTGTAAAAAGATTCTAGTTCACCTTATCAAATCACCACTAAGGAAATGAGAAAGGAGGATGTAAAGAGAAGGTAGAAAGCTAAGGCCCTAGACCACTACACCACGACATGGTAAAAGCAGTGCAGCCTGAGATTCCATTGAAACATCTAGGGTCCTGAGGCATTCAACTGAAGCCCAATCAGGGTTTCAAACATTGCCCCCCCGTGCTCTCTGGCTTTCTAGTTCAGGAACACCATGAGTGTAGACATCACAAAGTGTAGTTACAGATTATCATCTTGTAATGTGGAGGATAATTACACTTAGGTAATTATGCACACACACACACACACCCTCTAAATAATGGTGTAATAACTACATAATTACACACACCGTCTAAACTATACTTAAAACACTTCAACAATCCCATGCCTATTGTTACTGAATACAGTAATTTGTTTTAATGATTTACAACCCTATTCCTAAACCAGTGTTTATCAAAATCTTTTCCGAATCTGAACTTAAACAAATTTGTATCCATTGTTTTCTGCTCTATTTTGTGTTTATATTTAGCACACTGAATATATCCCTTCATATAAAATTATTTTGTCTTGATTATCACAACTGCAGAAGCCACCTTACTTTGACCTTTAGGGACTTGTTAGCTACTGAGTAGGATACATTAGAGCCACAATCTGATTACATTAATACTGTGTACAATTTTTAATGTGAAGAGACGTGAATAATAAATTGGAGACAATACCCTAGGCATGTTTACATGTGTAATTACTTAAGTGTAGTTACAGGATAAGAGCTACGCTTGTGGTGTCCCATGTTCCCAGCATTGTCATATAATGCTTTGAAACTACTAACGGTTTTAGCCACTCAAGGTGTGATTGGTCGGTGGTATTGCTTTACATTTCTGTCTTTATTGGCCAGCAGTTTTAAAGCCATGGTCTCGTTGGATATGCTTTCAGTGTAGTTGAAGTTCTGTACTCACTTTTGCTAAAGCAGTCTTGCATTGCCTTGCCCAAACATGTAGAATAAAAAATGTAGCGGTGCACACTTGTAAACTGACATATATATATATCTTTGAGCTAACTATAATGTAAAACTAAGAATGGAATAGCATTTTGCATGTTGGAGTGTGGCATCCCCAACCCTTGTTGGAATGTATTCCAAATTTTATTATACCATATACTGTATTGTATGTATTGTATAAATAATTTTTTTTTCCAGTCGACCACACTGTAACTCTGGCACTGGTGATCATCCTTTATATGTTAATGTTGATATGAAGAATGGTGGAACCCAAACTACCTGGATAGATTCTCTCCAAGCTGCCTTTGCTGGAATACAGGTATGACAGGCCTTACGATGGAATGAAATTACTGTATAATTTGCTGTAGCTTGTGGGCCATGTTGCACAAACTATATATGTGCATGTACATCAACACGTTGAAATTGCTGTACAATTAAAAAAAAAGAGTAAAAGAAATTTAGATTATTTGACAATAGTTGAGCAATGGGAAAACAAAAATTTGGTTTTATGTTTGTTCTTAACCAGTAAAATAAACTAAAAAACTTAAAAATTAATTTATCTGAGATAGTAATAAAAATTATTTTGGATGAGTTAGGACAAGGTCATTTTTTTATATAAATGTTTAAACTTAGAGTATGAGTAATTACCGGTAGATTGTTAAATTGTATATATATACAGAGGATACAGTTATATTTGAAGAGTGACAAAGTAGATAACTACTTTGTCATCTACTCTGACAGTGGTACATCTACTACTACTATGTAGACGACTTGAAAATTTCAATAATGTTTGTGACAGAAGATTTTTAAAAGTGAAGTTTACATAGAAGTTATTATGGTAGGCAGAAAAGGAAATTCTGTGTGACGTAAGTGATTATGGAGAGGTGTGGGGAATACTGTTTTTGTCTGATTACAATTGCATACAACATCACCAGTTTGCATATGGCAGATGCCTCAATAAAACTGTTAGAATCCAGCAACTATGAGAGCAATGTATTCAGGGCCTGGGTGCCCTTAATTGAGTAAAGATCCTCTGGGGTGGTTCTCTCTCAACTAGCTATGCTGGGTCCTGATTCACATTGGTCATGAGAATCACTTCCTCCCCCCTTCCTCCTCCCAACCGGCTTCCTTGGGGAGCTGGTCGGCCGAGCGGACAGCACGCTGGACTTGTGATCCTGTGGTCCTGGGTTCGATCCCAGGCACCGGTGAGAAACAATGGGCAGAGTTTCTTTCACCCTATGCCCCTGTTACCTAGCAGTAAAATAGGCACCTGGGTGTTAGTCAGCTGTCACGGGCTGCTTCCTGGGGGTGGAGGCTTGGTCGAGGACCGGGCCGCGGGGACACTAAAAAGCCCCGAAATCATCTCAAGATAACCCCCCCCCTTCCTCTTTTTTTTTTAATACAACATGGGGACTTAAAAGAACTTTTCACTGGGTCCTCATCACATTCACAGGTTTATGACTAATAGGCAATAAAGTGCTGGCGACACCAGAGCTATTCAGTTCTAAAGGCTTAAGTACAAGTAGCATTATTTATAATTGGATTCATGGAAACACAGTGTAAAGCTTAATAGTATTTTATTCAAGAAAACGTACTTGCTAATACACTGGGTGCTTGATTTACCCTAGATTGGAATCAGCAAAGCTATTATCACATTAAGAGAATCGTGAAACTACTACTAACTCATCAATCTCGGTTCACTCATGGACAAAACCTCACTTAACACTGTTTTGACAACCAATTGTGAACACAGCTTTCCTAACATTGCTGGTATTCAATCAGGATACTAAGGGATGGTAATCATGTGGAATAATTCAACACTAGCACATGTCATTGGGCTGTGATCCTTGTTGTGGTATACATACTGCAAACCTACCACTATACTGTGCTCCAGGGGATGTCTTATTCATTTCAAACATACAATCTAGCAAACCCTCCAGGTGGAGTGGGTCAAGACCAGGCCCCCAAGGAAAGTACTCCCACAAATTTACCTGCTTAAAATACAATAGACCTCCCCACACTGGGCACAAGAAATAACTGGTATGTATACTTTATGGTTTATTAACCACTGCACTGCTCTGCATTAAAATACGCCACACCCGTGGTGCAGCGAAAATAAATTCTTTCCAGAAAATTATTTTCTTTTCTTATATTATTAAAATGCAGTCTCTGAACATGGGAAACTAAACAAAAATGTTGTATGTGACATACTTTAGCCGTGATAGAGCTGGGAAGTTGAGCATATTATGGGCGCTAAGCGATGGAGCGCTCAAGGCCACTGCATGACAAGTCACACAGCAGACGACAGCCTCACTCACCTAAATGGCTCCTCCCAACATAAGCCTTTTGCTGTTATTACACTCTATACACATGTTATATATAAGTATCTACATTTGTAGTTCACCAAAGCAAACCATAAAGCTGGTATGGTGAATCCAGACAATAACATGTTGCCACACACCAGCCAGTAGGCAACGCCACCTCTCCCTCCCTCCCTTACCAACAGTACTCCTCCCACCGCTAATTCTCACCACAATCCTACTATTATCAGAACCCTGGTCATTAAATCATGTAAAAGAATAATTTTTGTCATGTTTATTTTGTAAAGGAACATGAGAAATCATTTTAAGACTTAAATGGAAGAAATAATGGCAATGTGCTGTGGCTAGCGCTGTGAACATCTTGAACAGCATTTATTCACTGATACCTGAACATTGTACACAGTCTTTGTCACAGTCAGGCTCTTCTGTAATACTGTACTATCATGGCTAAATAATACCAAATGCATTACACTTAGAATTTGTATAATGTAATTTGTATAATGAATTTGTACCAGATACCTAGAATTTGGAAAATTCTAGGCAATGCTCTGGTCAAAAGCTGAACAGCAATGCTGTTAGCTCATGCTGCGTGTGCCTGCCTTGGTTGCTCACTCAGTACTGAGGCCTTCACACCCGGGAATGTTGCCCACGATTTAAAAAAAAATGGCGTCTGTTTAGGAGAGCCCTGAGGAAGCTAATGTGAACCCCGTGTAGCCGGGGAGTTTTGAATGATGTGCTATACCTATAAGATCCTTGAGGCGCGTTGCACAGCACTCGTCAAGAGCCTCAAGGCCCATTGTGAAGTACAGTGGCTAATCACAGAACCCCTTCCCAAGACAAAAATGCCTGGCAGTGCCTGTTAACATTTATTTTATGCTCAGAATCCCCCCTTGGACAGGAATAAAGGCTCACAAACAAAACACTCTAGGCAGGCTCAAAAACCTCTGAAGAAGGTATGGTTGGAATCTTCCTTAATCCCCACAGACATAAGAAAATCCTCTCTAAATTCACTCCCACAAACACAATAGTAGTGGTGCAAGCTTAAAGTGCATACAGTAATAATAGTTACTATAGTTATATAAGGACTTATGTGAAGCAGACTCCCAAGATTCAACAAAACATGACCACTAGCCCTCCAGTTCAGTTACCAATTGAATCTGTGTTCTGACAGTGCCTCAGAATAGCCCAAATGATCATACAGTAACAGTCTTCTCTGATTTATTTAACCACCACCAATTTCTTACATTGTCACACTATATATTATATACCCTTCTGTCTGTATTTATTCACTAATTTACACATTACCTTTTCTTAAAACTAGCCAGGAGCTTACATGGCAATAATCACTTAAACATCTGGCAGAAATGTAACCTCAACTGCTTCCAGACTCAATGTAGCAAACAGATAAAGTGATTATATTAATTGTTTCACTATCCAAGACCACCCTAGTTACAACAGCACTGTCAATGATACAGGCATAAATCATGCCCGGGATCTCATTTCTATGGCCTAAGCACTTAACTCATCTGATTTAATCATCTACTAGATATATGACAGCAATCTAGTCATCATTCATCTATTTACACTAAGGGCATTCCAGAGATACCCAGCATGCTAGACATGCTGGGTATCCAATATTATGGCTTACTCCAGTCCTAAGAAATATAGAACTCTGTGCACTGTGAAGCACTCTAGTGTAGCTTTCCCAACTAGATACACCGAGATGTGCCACTCTAAGCAAATTGTAGGAGAGTTTACTTGGGGTTTACTTAGGGAGAGAGAGGGAGAAAAAAGTTGAGACCGTTCTCTCACAATTTGCTTATGTTGTAAATTTAAATACCTGCAATATGTGATTGATAAGATATATTTGTTGAAGCGAAGTTCAGAGTAGAGCGAGTCATGGAAAGCAAGTGACTTATGTAAAGAAAGCCATCATTAGAATAAAAAAGATAGGAAGAGGACTGAATGAAGGAGTGATAATACAGTACATGCCTTTGTCTACAAATGTGTGAAATCAAGAATTTTAGCATGGTAGTTGAAATGGACAATCTGAGAAATGTGTAGTGTTAAGACCAAAGAAAAGTCGTGAAAATGTCAGGGAGAGATGTGGAGAACAAAAATATACAGTATAAATTGTTTCAATATGGAGTTTATGCCAAGAGGGTTTTGACATATTGCCTGAATGGATGATAGACTGGTGATGAGTATATGCTTGTGAATTTGAGAATTGCTGATTGAGTTGTACTGTGTATGACATCTCACATAAAACACTAAAAACTAAAAAACCTAGTCTTATGAAATGGTGCAGTGCTGCTGTTGGTAATTTACAAAAGTGTGACAATGTTGGTTTCTCAGATGAGGCTATACTACTTTTCGAAGCTTTCAAGAAGAAGAGGAGATAGGTTCAAACTAAAAAAAATTAGAAAGTTCACTTTTGCAAACATAGTGGTAGACGGTTGGAACAAGTTAAGTGAGAAGGAACAAGTTAAGGAGAAGCCAAAAACCATCATAGTTTCAAAATGCCATATGACAGAATACTGGGAAGATAGGATGCCTAGAGTGTAGCTCTCATCCTGTAATTAGACTTAGGTAATTATTGTACAGTGTGTATGGTATGGTGAATGGACTAGTGACTTCTTCTCGGAGGGACCCCTTTTAGTAGCTTTGGTGCAGCCAAGAGTTGGCTAATCACACTGGGCCTCTTGAGACCTATTCTTGCATGATGGAGCCAGGACCAAATTCTTCCTTGCTCTATTAAGGCGAAGGCTGCTTTTGTGTCATAGATAAAGCATAAAACAGAAAAATCCACCAAAATCATAAGTACAAAAAAAAAAAAGCAACTACTTAAAAGATAATTAGGCACCTTAAGGTAACCAAAAAATGCAAACAATCATTCCTGTGGGGTAAATACTCTAACATTTAAAAAAGGTCCTGATAGTACAGTTGGGTTTGTTTTCGACTCATAATCGAGAATTCCTGGTTTGAATCCCAGGTGGGACAGAAAAGGTTGGGCACTTTCCCCATCCCCTTAATGACTCTTTACTTAAGCAGGAAATAGGTATCCAGAAGTTGGTTACCTTGTTGTGGGGTTGAATCCTGGGGAGGGGTTATCTCAGTATAAGCCTATATATATGTACTGTATGTATAAACTGGCTGCCTGTGCCCACAACACAATGAATTAAATTATATTTTTGCAACTGACTACCACCAGATGACAGCCTAATTCACTATTTTAGTGAACATTTACATGGAGCCGCCCATGCTAAACCTCTCAACCCCCAGGAGGAAAAAGGGAACAGGCCAAGAATGGGGAGTTATGGCCCTTCCAGAAAAGGGTGTTTAATTACATTTAAAGTTTGATATCTGGGAGGGACCAGTTGGTAGCTCCCAAGCTTTCTCATAAAGAGGTCGGGTGACATACTGTAGCATAATTATCCGTGAAGTCTGCATGAATTGGTGGCAGAGGACACTTAATAACATAAAAAAAATTTTTGTTTTCCTACATACACTGTACATTGGTGCATTTCTTTAAAAACACTATTACAGGTATTTTTAAAAACCTGTAATGGTTTTATCCATTCAGATAAAAATAGCAAAAATTGCAGAAAATGAACATGAGGACAAAATCTAAAAACAACTAATTCATTCCTTACTGTCTTAGGTTTTAGCTGGTGACGTGGAGGAAGCCATTTGCACACATGCTCTCTATTATACAATTTGGAAAAAGTATGGTGTACTGCCTGAAAGATTCAACTGGCAGCGTATTTCTCCAGACGTCTTGTTTTACCCACTGCGACCTGAATTTGTAGAATCTACATACTTGCTCTACCAGGTATGTGTTCTTGTGCTTAGCTAGTCTGTATGTGGACATAGGTATATGGCTGATAATGGGTCGAAGTGGGTTTCCAGGTTTGTGGGTCTTGACAGTCCCATATGCAAATCCAGGTGTGTACTCTCCCAGTAGCTTTTGACAAGTGAAGTCCAGACAATTTTGGCATTAACAGTTTCAACCAATCTGTTCACCTTTCCTTTCAGCTCAGCAGTAGTGTCCTTAGTGATCCTTTGAAATTTAGTTTGATTAGAGAGGATGAGGTAAATTTTCTCCATATACTCATGGATTTTTTTGTTGGCTTTTTTTTTTTTTTGTAGCATTGTGTTTTTTCTTGGGCATTTTTAATATTTTTGTTGGGTGTTTAGGATTTTTGTAAATATATTGAGTAGTACTTTGTGTAAAACCTGGTCAATATGTAATGTTCAGCCCACCAGTACTGGTCAGGTCATATACAGTAGTTTCAACCTTAATATTCATTTGTTTGCCAATGATTGCTATCATATGTCATGTTCAAAATAATAATACATAAATCAGTTTCCTGGGATTATTGTTTAATGTAGACATGAAGAAAGATGGGTTATGATGGATTTGTAATTACCTGAATGTGCTTTATAGTTATTATAAAAATATTTCACTACACTTTTTACCTGGTAAGTCACAAACCTTTATATTCATTCACTAGTGGATATAGGCTTATTTTTCCAAGGGGAGGGGTTACTTGGTGTCTGACAGGTCTAATAAAATCCCTTATGGAATGAATCGACTTTGCCCCAAATAATTCGTTTAAACGAGAATACACTGTACAGCAAAAACAATATAAACAATCTATACAAATAAGGAAAATAAAGCAAGATGCACTTTTCTCACATTTGGCCGATGTGCTATGTGATTAGTGGCATATAAAAAATGTAAATACTTACAGTACTATACAGGCATACCTCAGAATAAGAGTTTAATCCGTTCCTGGAGACGCCTCGCCTTCCGAAAACTCGCATTCCGAAGTTAATTTCCCCATAAGAAATAAAGGGAAATGAATTAATCCGTTCCTGACTACCCCAAAAACCCCACATCAAACTAAATTTTTATACCTAATTTACCTAATTCATCTAAATAAACCTACAAAACTGTGTTCCAGTTATTACTTACCTTGCTGTCGAGTGCTGTAGGCGTATGGAAGATGGTGAGGAGGGGGGGAGGAGGAGAGGAGTTACTGTTTGGAAGGGGAGTCCCCTTTCATAATCACATCACATAACCCCATGCCTTGTAACACTATGGATACCACTTCTCTTTCTAAATTTTTCAAACCAGCCCCTGCTTGCCTTAAACTCTTTCTTATCTGCATCACTCGTTGCAGGGGTATTCTTTAGAAGGTCTTCGTGCAACACCCTGGCTTTCTCACAAATAATGGCCTCCGAAACACTATCACCCCTCAACTCCTTGTCGTGTATCCAAATTAATAACAACTTTTCCACTTCTTCAAGTATTTGTGGTCTTTGTGCCGTTAATGTTCTTACTCCTTTTGCCACTTTAGCACCCATAATCTTATTTTTCTTCTTAAGTATAGTGCATATTGTTGATGTGGCTTTGTTGTACTGCCTACAAAGTTCAACAACACGTGTACCGTTCTCATGCTTCCGAATGATCTCTTGTTTCTCCTCTATTGTCATCCTCACATGAGCTTTCTGGCCTTTATCCTTACCACTGGCTTTCTTGGGACCCATGGTGAGATATATAATAACAAATTGTATAGACAAATCACCAAAAATCCAACAAAACACTGAAAATCCGCGAGAAGAATTGATGTGGGGGTAGTCACTGAGCGCGAGACAATAATAAACTGAGGGGCGGAGGGGCGACGAACGCGCTAGGTCGGCTGTACGCGTATCAACAAACTCGCGTCCAAACTCGCCTCCCGAAGTAACCCTCGCCTTCTGAGACAAATTTTTGGAGTAAATACACCTCGCCTTCCGAAAACCTCGCATACAGGGACAATCGCATTCCGAGGTACCACTGTACCTTCACTAGGCTTTCAGCAGTTTATGCATCTGTTGGAACTATTTATTATCTCTTATTATTCTAATGTATCAAGTATTTTAAGATGTATTTAATTTTTAGAATTTACCAGATTTGCAGAAATGTTGTTTTATATACTGTACTGTATACATTTCTCAATACATTGTGTACTAGTCACTTTCAAGTGATTCTGATTCAAATGTTTGTCTCTACAGGCAACCAGAAACCCATTCTATCTGCATGTGGGTCGGGATATACTGACTTCTCTTAACAACTTGACCAAAGTTCAGTGTGGTTATGCCACTGTTCATTCCGTCTTAGATATGACTCACGAGGATCGTATGGAATCTTTTTTCCTCTCCGAGACTTGTAAATATCTGTACTTGGTAAGTTTTTAAGCTTGCTGTATTTTGTTTCTGTGGAGAGCCCCCTTCAGCTCCCCGGAGCTATACTGGGCTGATGTGTACATATATTAGACCATGGCAACAGTCAATCGCTGGAGTTCAAAGGCTACCGGGGACCAAGAGCCAGAACCTGGCCCCCTCAGTGAGGCACGAGGAGCAATGACCTATAGACATCCCCCGTGTAGTTGGAAATAGTCTATATCTGCCATCTACCAAGTCGGGCACCCAGAAAGGTAGGAGTCCCAAAATAAACTACAGCTGAGGAAAATTGAAAGCCGAACGAGCAAACAGAACTCCCCTATCAGAAAACAAGCATGATGTCACCACAGCTACTATCCAGTGTAGCTCCAATCTCCATTGGAGGGGGAAAGGGGGGAGCCCAGACTCTGCACTGGCTATCCAACCTCAGTTCTGAGGCTGTTGTGTTGAGTGACGGTCGATCGACTCTAGTTCCCTCCCTTCGGTTGGCGAAGGTTGGATAGCTGGCGCGGGGTCTAAGGCCTCACTCCCTTCCCCCTCCTTGGGAAGGGGGGAACTGTGTGGACAGCGGTGCGGCAGGCTGTGGTGATGTGTTTGTTTGCTTGTTTTCTGATGAAGGAGTTCTGTTTGTTCGTACGGCTTTCAGTTTGCAATTTTTCCCCAGCTGTAATTTGTTTTGGGATTCCTACCTTTCTGGGTGCCTGACCTGGTAGATGGCAGATATAGACTGCTTCCAACTACACAAGGGGTGTCTATAGGCCATTGCTCCTCGTGCCTCTCTGAGGGGGGCCAGGTTCTGACTCGTGGTCCCTGGTAGATTTAGAACTCTATAGATTGACTGTTGCCACAGGTCTAATATATACACATCTGCCCAGTATAGCTCCAGGAAGCCTCCAGGTCTCACCCAGAGAACGGCGTTCAATTACATTGAACACTTTTTTTTTAATATAAATCATAACAATATTATTATAATAAAAGTATGTGACATCCTGCATGTGTGCCAGTGTTCACATAGTTTTGCCACATGCAGTACCAGTTTATAATTGATGACACTAGTAAACAAATCATGCTCTGACACATCTTGTAATGCCTTCTGTTGCATCAACAATTAGCAATGTTGTTCATATTTTATGTTGTTTGATACATGTGTTCTTTTTTCACAGCTGTTTGATATAGACAATCCAGTTAACCTAAACTCCCAGCGGTACATGTTTACTACAGAGGGACATATTCTACCTTTGGCTCCTTGGCTTCGACAGCAGAACTGGGATACTGATATTTTTCCATCAATAAATCCTTCAGTGCAAGCAAATGTTACTCAGGCAAATGTAAATATTCCATATTACTTTTAACGTACTTTTATTTTAGTAAAATAAGTTTTATTGTACAATATTCTAATGGGAATAATAATGCAATATTAGATAAATATATTTTGCTTTGTATATCAGGTTGATTTTATAGGGTGTCAAAAATATTACAAAGGAGTCCAGTAAGCAGAGCAAAGTTAAAAAAATTTCTATATAAAGTTATGTCCAAAGACCTCCAAAAGTCAGTTCAGTAATTAAATTTCATATTGATGTAACAACTGAGCGAAAGAAACAAACAAACAACTTGAGCAAAGAAACAAACAAACAACTGAGCGAACAAACAAACAAATGAAGAAATAAGCAAACAATTACCTCCTTAACCTCCACCATCTTAACCACAACCTCCTCCTGCATCCAACACCTCCCTTAATCACCACCACCCTGTCCTGCCTCCTCTCCACCACCACCACCCTGTCCTGCCTCCTCTCCACCACCACCCTGTCCTGCCTCCTCACCACCACCACCTTGTCCTGCCTCCTCACCACCACCACCTTGTCCTGCCTCCTCACCACCACCACCCTGTCCTGCCTCCTCTCCACCACCACCCTGTCCTGCCTCCTCTCCACCACCACCCTGTCCTGCCTCCTCACCACCACCACCTTGTCCTGCCTCCTCACCACCACCACCTTGTCCTGCCTCCTCACCACCACCACCCTGTCCTGCCTCCTCACCACCACCACCCTGTCCTGCCTCCTCTCCACCACCACCCTGTCCTGCCTCCTCACCACCACCACCTTGTCCTGCCTCCTCACCACCACCACCTTGTCCTGCCTCCTCTCCACCACCACCTTGTCCTGCCTCCTCTCCACCACCACCCTTGTCCTGCCTCCTCTCCACCACCACCCTTGTCCTGCCTCCTCACCACCACCACCTTGTCCTGCCTCCTCACCACCACCACCCTGTCCTGCCTCCTCTCCACCACCACCTTGTCCTGCCTCCTCACCACCACCACCTTGTCCTGCCTCCTCACCACCACCACCTTGTCCTGCCTCCTCTCCACCACCACCTTGTCCTGCCTCCTCTCCACCACCACCTTGTCCTGCCTCCTCTCCACCACCACCTTGTCCTGCCTCCTCTCCACCACCACCCTGTCCTGCCTCCTCTCCACCACCACCTTGTCCTGCCTCCTCTCCACCACCACCTTGTCCTGCCTCCTCTCCACCACCACCCTGTCCTGCCTCCTCTCCACCACCACCTTGTCCTGCCTCCTCTCCACCACCACCTTGTCCTGCCTCCTCTCCACCACCACCTTGTCCTGTCCTGCCTCCTCTCCACCACCACCTTGTCCTGCCTCCTCTACCACCACCACCTGTCCTGCCTCCTCCACCACCACCACTTGTCCCTGCCTCATCACCACCACACCTTTGTCCTGCATCCTCTCCCACCACCACCTTGGCACTGCCTCCTCACTCACCACCACCTTGTCCTGCCTCCTTCACCCACACCACCTTGTCCTGCCTCCTCACCACACCACTCCTGCCTCCTCTCCACCACCACCTTGTCCTGCCTCCCTCTACCACCACACGTCTGTCCTTCCCCCCTCCCTCCTCCTCTCCACCACCTTGTCCTCGTCCCCTCCCCTCCACCACCTTGTCCTCCTTCCTCCCCCCCTCCCTCCTCCCTTCCACCACCTTGTCCTCCCTCCCCCTCCTCTCCACCACCTGTCCTCCCTCCTCCTCTCCACCACCTTGTCCTCCTCCCCCCTCCTCTCCACCACCTTGTCCTCCTCCCCCCCCCTCCCTCCTCCTCTCCACCACCTTGTCCTCCTCCCCCCCCCTCCCTCCTCCTCTCCACCACCTTGTCCTCCTCCTCCCCCCCTCCCTCCTCCTCTCCACCACCTTGTCCTCCTCCCCTCCCTCCTCCTCTCCACCACCTTGTCCTCCTCCTCTCCACCACTTGTCCTCCTCCCCCCCTCCCTCCTCCTCTCCACCACCTTGTCCTCCTCCTCCCCCCTCCCTCCTCTCCACTACCTTGTCCTCCTCCTCTACAACCACCTTGTCCTCCTCCCCCTCCCCTCCACCACCTTGTCCTCCTCCCCTCCCCCCTCCTCTCCACCACCTTGTCCTCCTTCCCCCCCTCCTCTCCACCACCTTGTCCTCCTCCCCCTCCCCCTCCTCTCCACCACCTTGTCCTTCCCCCCCCTCCTCTCCACCTTGTCCTCCTCCCCCTCCCCCCACCTCTCCACCACCTTGTCCTCCTCCCCCTCCAACCACCTTGTCCTCCTCCCCCTCCTCCCCCACCTTGTCCTCCTCCCCCTCCCCCCACCTCTCCACCACCTTGTCCTCCTCCCCCTCCCCTCCACCACCTTGTCCTCCTCCCTCCTCTCCACCACCTTGTCCTCCTCCCTCCTTTCCACCACCTTGTCCTCCTCCCCCCTCCCTCCTCCTCTCCACCACCTTGTCCTCCTCCCCCCTCCCTCCTCTCCACCACCTTGTCCTTCTCCCCTCCCTCCTCTCCACCACCTTGTCCTCCTCCCCCCTCCCTCCTCTCCACCACCTTGTCCTCCTCCCCCCTCCCTCCTCTCCACCACCTTGTCCTCCTCCCCCTCCCCCCTTGTCCTCCTCCCCCCCTCCCTCCTCTCCACCACCTTGTCCTCCTCCCCCCTCCTCTCCACCACCTTGTCCTCCTCCCCCCTCCCTCCTCTCCACCACCTTGTCCTCCTCCCCCCCTCCCTCCTCTCCACCACCTTGTCCTCCTCCCCCCCTCCCTCCTCTCCACCACCTTGTCCTCCTCCCCCCTCCCTCCTCTCCACCACCTTGTCCTCCTCCCCCCTCCCTCCTCTCCACCACCTTGTCGTCCTCCCCCTCCTCTCCACCACCTTGTCCCCACCGCCACCACCACCTCTCCTCCACCACCTCCTCCCCTCCACCATCACCTTCTCCTCTACCACCACCACATCCTCCTTAAGTCATGCCATTCATTATACATTTTTATTTCAGTGTGCTGTCATTGATGAAGAGAGAGTCTACGGTCTCCCACTGAAAAGCCAATATCTAGAACAAATATACGTGTCCCTTGGAGTGGAGTTATGATGACTGGTTATATTAGAAACACCTATACAATTGTTACAGCAATTTATGCAAGACTATGTTCCTACCTGTCTAATTCAAAGTGTGAAGAACTTCTGACATTATATTTTCCATTAAAGTATTCTTGGCAAACACGGTTGTGTGTGATTCACAGAATTTCACAAATGTATTAATGAAAAATGGTAAACAATCTTACTCAGCATGTTGCAAACTTTACATCTTTCTTCAATTTAATGGGTCATCTAAGGTTAAAATGTTTGATTATTATACTTGAAATTTGATACAGTAATAATTAGTATTTACTCTATTTATGCAATATCTTTCCTAAGATATCATAATTAGCATTTACAGTTCATATTAATTAAATATTCAACGATTAAAGGGGGGTTACCTTGCGATGATTTCGGGGCTCTACGTCCCCTCGGCCCAGTCCTCGACCAGGCCTCCTGGTTGCTGGACTGGTCAACCAGGCTGCTGAGAAAAATCTCTTGAACAAAATTTCTCTCAACAATGTTGAGGAAAAAATGAGAGAAGAGAAAAATCTTGCCCAGCTTTCCCTAGACATAATATACAAGATTCTTAGATGACTAACTTACTCTGAATGTGTCATACAAGTCTTAAATGTGAAACAAAATGAAAAAAAATGGGATAACGATCATAAATTATCATTTATATACAACTTACAGTAATTAATGGCAGAAATAACATTACTGTATCAAAATAATTGTTGTTCAGTATTACTGTATCAAGTGTGCCATATCTTCCAAAGGCTGTCAAAATTCATTACAATTATAATAATAATGGAATGATTTGATTTAATGGTAAATCTTTTGAATTTAACACTTTCAGCCTCCCGGCGAATGTAAAAAAAAAAAACGTATGTGCTCCGGGCGTTTTGCCGCGTAAGCGTAAAAACAAAAATGTGTATACTCTTTTTACTCTCCTGACCTTAGTTCTCGAGCTACGTATTTCATTTTGGTACCAACGTGTTCGCAATAAAATTCTCTAGAAGAACATCAGTAAAAAGAGTCACGAAACGTATAGGGATACCAGCACCAAATAAATAACTACGAAGATGACTCGCCATGAGCGCCCAACAGCAACAAAATGTTTTTACTCTTGGGATTGTTATCACCTCCACACTTGTCCTACAGCGTTAATTTTGGTATCAATGGACTCGCAATGAAATTCCCAACACGGTGATATGAATATAAGCGTAGAATAATGATTGCGGCCCGCCCGCAAGAGTGTGGGAAGTGGTGAAATTGTTACCCGGTATCGGTGACGGGACGACGCACGGCGCTTTGAAAGTTTATACTTATTTTACTCTCATGACATTATTATTCTATGTACGTCATTCATTTTTGTGTCAATGTGTTCGCAATAGAATGTTTCTATGAGCCCGTAGGTAAAAAAGATCAACAAAGCGTAAGATAGAATAGCGCCAAATATAAAACAACGCTGGAACATATCAGTGAGAGTCAAACACACACGAAATGTTTTTACTTTTGTTATGTTTGTGAACCTTTCATGAACTTATTGTACCATGCAGCCTATTGGTGAGAAAGAGAGTCTCATGGCGCGCAGTTTGAAACAAACCCAAAGTAAATCGGATAAAAATTGAATTTTATACAAATATTTTAAAAGAGGACATAAGTTTATGTCCACTTAGCGGTAGCGGGTAGGCGAAACAGGACGCCGGGAGGAGTCCTCAGGGGCAGAAAGTGTTAATTATGTATATTTTTATATCAAAACATAATTTTACCTTAAGTATCAGTTCTTTATATATAGTACTCATGTTCAACATATAAAGGCATATTTAATATGTTACCAAGGATTTATCCTACTTTAATATGCTTTATCACTTGTTATGGATTCCACTATGAGCAGGTAGGAGACAGTGCAATAGTTTATGTCCAGAATAAGACAAAATTTATCCAACTGAAATATGTCACTGCTGTACGACACTAATATCATTGCTATGACAAACTCTTGTTTAATGTATTGTCTTAAATTTAAACAAATATTCATGGACATTTTGCTATAATTACCATATCTGAAGTATTTCCAAAAGTGTATTTGAGAAAAAATTAAAAAGTTACCAATGCAGAAAGTGTACATAGACCATACCTGTTCAGCTCAATTAAATATTCAGTGATATCATGCTCGTCTGTAAGATTTATATTTAAAAATCCATTTAAAATAAAGTAACTAGATATTTTTATAACAAAACCTCAGGAAAAATGTAATGATCCACTAAACAGGAAATATAAATTCCATCTTTAATTGCTTTTATATTCATATCCATGTGAATCCCTGCTCTTCTCTCTACTAAATATTATATTATTTTACTTGAACAGGTTGCAGGATAATAGTGAAATTGGTTTGTTTACTCTATATTTATAATATTAAATCTTTTAGCATGTTACCTTCTCTTACATAACAAATAATAAAAGATTTGCTCATCAAACACAAGAGTACTTGCCCATGCAAATGATTGAATGTAATGGTCATACTATTTTTATAAATGATATTTACTTCATTTTTTAATAAAATTACTATCTATCTGGCAGATTTATGATTCATAATTATTCACACAATACCAGAAGCAAGTCCTATAAATACACACACCAGTGTGAATGTCATCTCCCCAGATATGAGTAGCTTTATCATCTGGAGAGTGGCTTATGGAGTAATTATCGATAGCAAGCACCAAGCCAGGAAGGCTATTCAGTAAAGCACTCTTATACAATATTCAAAAGTTATTAGTTATTCAAGATGCCAATATGAGGACGGAAAGACATCAAACTGATGATGACAAAGGAGTCTTTAAATTAATTTTAAAGGAGTCTTAAAATAATTAAGTATTTTGTCGAGGGACATGACTAGAATAGTTCACAAACTTAAAATGGTCAAAAGAACTGGGCACCTTGGCCAAACTTCCAAGAAGTACAGTACTGCAAATGCATGGGGAGGGGACATACTCCAATAGATCATTTAACTCCTCCCTAAGGACAACCAAGGTTGGGAGGGTGAAACTAAAAAATATTTTTAGAAATACGTAGGGGGCTGCCTTGTAGGCAGGCTTGTTTGCCTGCCTACAAGGCAGGCAAACAAGGACAAGGTTGCATTTCGGGAACCTTGTTCCGGGTATTCTAAGATACTGTAGTCTTATCATCATTATGCAATCTCCAAGATCCCTGGAGGTAACAGCAAGATGAGGCAGGAAAATTCTTATACTGAAAAATGCATCGAGCCAGATATTTGTTGTGACATTTATCGTATCTAGCATACTTAAAGGCAATAAGCTATTTTCGAGACTAGACTTCACCAAAGTTTATGCGAGATCACTTGGATGGAAGTAAACATCCGAGCCAATGGACTGGATGTTCTGGACTAGTCCCAGAACTAAGAGGCATGAGTTACGAAGAAAGGCTGCGAGAAATGCACCTCACAACACTAGAAGACAGAAGAGTAAGGGGAGACATGATCACTACCTACAAAATTCTCAGAGGAATTGACAGGGTAGATAAAGATAAACTGTTTTAACACGGGTGGTACGCGAACAAGGGGACACAGGTGGAAACTGAGTACCCAAATGAGCCACAGGGACATTAGAAAGAACTTTTTCAGTATCAGAGAAGTTAACAGATGGAATGTATTAGTCAGTGATGTGATGGAGGCTGACTCCATACACAGTTACAAATGTAGATATGATAAGAGCCCAGTAGGCTCAGGAATCTGTACATCAGTTGATTGACAGTTGAGAGGTGGGACCAAGGAGCCAGAGCTCAACCCCCACAAGCACAATTAGGCGAGAACTGGAGCAGGTAAACGTGCATATCAGTATAATTAAACTCAAAATATTTTGTCCACTTAAGTGTACCAAACATGGGTATGCACAATGATTTGCCAGGTTGGAATATATTAAAACTCCTAAATACCATGACTCAAGACTGGAAAATTTAATTCATTGAAAGGCTACCAATCATCCAGTTAGAGTGGGAAATAAATAATACTGGTACAGGAGCTGAAGCTGTCGACAGCAATTAAACTTGTAGTAGTTCATTTAGTTGTAAATTTTGATTCAATATGCCCAGATAATGATGACAGTAGAGAGGAAAGTGCACCAGAAAGCAATGACAGCTCGATAGAAACAGACCAGAAAAATAGAATTTGCAAATTTTATGCAAAGAGCATTTGTAGACATTATGGAAAAAGACCAGGATTAGAATGCAGTTACCCTCATCCCAGAAAATATCTAAATATACTTAGGAATTAAAAATGTCATTCTGGATCAACATACAAGTATTTTCATTCAAACGTGCAAAAACCTCAATTGAGTTAAGAAAATACCATGACTCCAGATGGCCAGACTTAAGTGTGGCCATCTGAAGTGTAACTTTCAAGTGTGAAGTGACTTTTAAGTGTGGCCATACAGAACACTACACAACGAGTAGCAAACAGGCAAATGGCTTAGGAGGAAAGTCAAATAATTTTTCAGACCCAGGTAAAAGTTTTCAAAAGATTGAACAGATGGAATGCATGTTAATGGACCCAGCTGAAAGAACCATTTGTATACCAGTCACAGGTACACGGTGTGGTATACACAGACTTTGCAAAGGCATTTGATAAATGAGACCATGGAGTGATATTCCTATTAATCTCATTTTGTGGGTTAACAGAGTAGGGCGATGGATATTCCATTTTCTGTTAAACAGAACGCAAAGAGCAACAGTCAAATAAAATCGAGTCCCAGCACAGTGAAAAGCTCTGTACCTCAGATCACAGTCCACCAATGCTTTTCCTTATTCTCATATCACATGCAGTATATACAAAACGTCACAGCTTCATGTCATCTTTTGCAGATGACACAAATCGGTATAAAAATTACTTCTGTAGAAGACCTTGAAAAACTAAAAGCTGATAAGACTACCTGTAGAAGATTCTGAGGATTAGTATCCCTGCAGCCCAGTCTCTGACCAAGCCTCCTGGTTGCTGGCCTGAACAACCAGGCTGTTCAATGTGGCTGCTTACAGTCTGACATACAAGTCACAGCCTTATTGATCAGGTATCCTATGAAGGGGCTTGTCAAGTCCTTTTTTGAACACTGAGAGGTCGGCCAGTTATGCTCCACATGTGTAGGGGGAAGAATGTTAAGTCTTGGCCCTTTGATGTTGATAGAGTTCTCTCTTGGCATGCCTTTTGCACCTCTGCTATTCTGTGGGGCTATTTTGCACATCCTGCCATGCCTTTTGGTCTCTTATGGTGTTGTGTCTGTGTGCATATATGGGACCAGTCCTCCAAATATTTTCAGTGTAAATTATTATGTATCTCTCCAACCTTTACTCCAGGATTTACAGATTTAAAATGTTTAGGCGATCCCAGTATTTTAGATACTTCAGTAGGTTATAGGGGTAAAGGATCTTTGCACTCTCTCCAGGTCAGCAATTTCTCCAGCTTTGAATGGGGCTTCTTAGTGTGCAGCAATATTCCACTTTAGAGAGCACTAATATCTTGAAAAGTATCATTGTGTGGCATTTCTTATTTGGAAAGTTCTTATTATCTAACCTGTCATTTTTCTTGCAGTTGTGACAAATTTTTTGTGTTCCTTAAAAGGTGTTCCAACATTATTACTCCCTAAATCTTTTACATTGCTTTTTCTTTAAACAGTGTGGTTTGACTTTTATATGTGGTTTCTATTTTGATGTTTTCATTTTTTCCATAGTGCAGTAATTATTACTTCATGAAATGTCAAGTTATTTTCTGTGGCACTGTGAAAAAACTTCCTTAACATCAGATTGGAGGATTTCTGTGTCATCTATACTGCCTACTCATGAACATCCTAGTGTCATCTGCAAAGGATGATACGGTACTATTGTTTGTATCCCTGTCTATTTCATACAAGGATGAGGAAATTCCCCATTCCAAAAGGATATGGAATATTCCCAGATTTCCGTTCCATGCAAGAGGTACACAGCGTTATAAACGAGAAGACCAATATATATTAGTGAAAGATTTTTAGAGGAAGGCAGAAACAGTAGAGCATATAAGAGGAACAGAGGCAGACAGAAACACTGCAGGAGTATAGAGAGGGAGAGAGAAATGCACAAGATTGGAATATAAGTCATTAAGAACACAGGTACTGTACTACACCATACAACACCCATACTACCACCATAACTGGACGACCCATTTCCAAAACAGCAAACCCTGGATCATGATGGAGAGTGAGGAGAACTCTGAAAAACCAACCAGAAGTGACATGCAATATGGGAAATCATTCCATTCATATTTGCAAACATACAAGGCCTAAAGTCAAAATCAAGAAATAAAGTTATGTTCATAAATGACCATATAGAATTGAACTCAATATTTGGAGCATTAACAAAAAGCCATACAAAAGATTACATGGATAGTGAAATTAGAATCTATATAGAAATGACAGTAATTAGGTCAAAGTGGAAGAGTAGGTATGTATATTAACACTTTCAGCCTCCCAGCGAATGTAAAAAAAACAACCGTATGTGCTCCCGGCGTTTTGCTGCGTAAGCGTAAAAACAAAAATGTGTATACTCTTTTTTTTTCTCTCCTGACCTTAGTTCTCGAGCTACGTATTTCATTTTGGTACCAACGTGTTCGCAATAAAATTCTCTAGAAGAACATCAGTAAAAAAAGTCACGAAACGTATAGGGATACCAGCACCAAATAAATAACTATGAAGATGACTCGCCGTGAGCGCCCAACAGCAACAAAATGTTTTTACTCTTGGGATTGTTATCACCTCCACACTTGTCCTACAGCGTTAATTTTGGTATCAATGGACTCGCAATGAAATTCCCAACACGGTGATATGAATATAAGCGTAGAATAATGATTGCGGCCCGCCCGCAAGAGTGTGGGAAGTGGTGAAATTGTTACCATGGTGACGGGACGACGCACGGCGCTTTGAAAGTTTATACTTATTTCATTCTCATGAAATTATTATTCTATGTACGTCATTCATTTTTGTGTCAATGTGTTCGCAATAGAATGTTCTATGAGCCCGTAGGTAAAAAAGATCAACAAAGCGTAAGATAGAATAGCGCCAAATATAAAACAACGCTGGAACATATCAGTGAGAGTCAAACACACACGAAATGTTTTTACTTTTGTTATGTTTGTGAACCTTTCATGAACTTATTGTACCATGCAGCCTATTGGTGAGAAAGAGAGCCTCATGGTGCGCAGTTTGAAACGAACCCAAAGTAAATTGGATAAAAATTGAATTTTATACAAATATTTTAAAAGAGGACATAAGTTTATGTCCACCTAGCATTAGCGGGTAGGCGAAACAGGACGCCGGGAGGAGTCCTCATCCGCAGAAAGTGTTAAGTCTTAGCAGCTATGGAGAAATGGTCATACAGGCCTATGCACAAAAAAAAAAAAAAAATCTAAATTTTTCATTATAGAAGTATTAATTTGTATGCAAAATGTAGAAACACTAAAATAAATGAATATTTATAGTTTCACTGAGTGGAGGCACTCTGCAAGGTTGTGTCTGGAACTTGTCAATGCCTGGTGCTCAACCATCTGTATTTGCATGAAACGTGTAAAAATCCAGACAATATTTGTTTAAATTGTCATATGACTGACCACATTCCCCTAGTAACATTCATGACTATAACTGCATTTGTACCACGAAATCCCAGCAGGATTTTGTTCATGGGTCAAGGTGAACCGCTACATCCACATAGACCTATTATATCCATAGTTGCATCATATATGTACCCAGATAATAGTTGTTTAAATCTTCATATGATAACCACATTCATCACCCCTTAAGTCAACAATTGACTGATGTCCGCTGCTCCTGAACTTGACCAATGAAGTGGTAGAGGTACTTGGAATCAAGGTAGAAAAAATTCATTTAATTATTATTGTAATATACAAACTGCCAGAAGCAACAACTGAGGAATTCATACAGCAAATACATAAAATAGAGTATCATTGATAACTTAGCAAACCCAGTACTGTACCAGATATTATCTTCCTTGGATATTTCAATCTACCCATTTTAAAATGGAGAATAATAAACAATAACATTATAGCAGGTAACCAACCTGGAAATAATCAACCACAGGTCAGAGAACTTTTGAGATTCTGTGACAAATTCTCACTGAATCAGCAGAAAACACAGCCAACTAGGAATGAAAACACACGCGACCTGATCTTCAACAATGAAGAAATAATCAGATATATTACAATTTCAGATACTACATATTCAGTCCACAAGCTCATTGAAGTTCAAACTAACATCAATACCCATAATTAACAAGCGAGAAGGGTTATTCAATCCATTAACTTTTAACAATAAGAGCATTGACTTGGAAAAAATATAGAACTGGCAAACATCCAATGGGAAACAGCCTTAAGTGACAAAACTCCCCCACAGGAAATAGCCTAACTGACTGCCAAAGCACACAGTCTGTTTGAAGCATTTACCTTAGCGGAGGGGTCAGAAAAAAAGACCACTCTAAAAAGAGAATGCAGGCAACTACAAAAGGAGGAAATAAATCACAAATGCTTAAGCAGACAACTTTCACAACAAAGAAAATGAAATCTAAACAGGAAGGTAGAAGAAATAGAGCAGATGCTGAAGTGATCATACCAGTCTGAGGAAATAAAACTGGAACAGAAAGCTATACACTAGATAAAGAAAAATCCTAAAGTTTTTTCACATATGCAAAATTAAAATAAAAAACGTCCTCCAGTATTGGACCTATACTTACAACCTAAGGTTCACACAGAGGATGACAAAGAAATTAGTGAAATCCTAAAAGACCAGTATGAGGCTATGTTTAGCACCCCAATAAACAATATGAAAGTGAAAGATCTGAACAGCTTCTTTATGAATGCCATCCAAACCTCAGACAATATAATTGATATTAGTAATACCAACATATTAGTATTAGAAAGAAATTGACAACATGCTCGTGTACTCAGGCCCCAGGTCCGGACTTATGGAACCCTATATTAAAAAAGAAATATAAAATAACACTAGCACGAGCACTTGGTGTAATATGGAAAAAGAGCTTTGATACAGGGAAGATACCAGTAGCTCTTAAATCAGCAGATATTGCTCTACTGCAAGAAAGGTAGCAAAGCCTAGGCAAAAAAACTAAAAACTAGTTTCATTAACATCACATATAATAAAAAAGTTTATGAGAGTGATTAGAAATCAAATCTCCAGTTTTATGGAAAACAATAATGAACTTCACAATCCAGGTCAATATTGATTTAGAGTGGGAAGATCCTGTCTTTGACGAGTACTCAATCACTATGACAGTATCACAGAAACGTTAGAAAAAACAAAATGCAGATGTTGTATTTGATAAATGTGACATGGAGTGATAGCCCACAAAATGAGATCAATTTGAATGACGGGTAAAGTGGAGCATTGCATTTTCATTTTCTGTCAAACAGAATGCACAGATCAAATAACATCAAGATCAAATCATAGTGCAGTGATAAACTCTGTACCCCAGGGCACAGTCCTTGCACCACTGCTCTTTCTCATTCTTATCTCAGATATACACAAAAATACTATTCGTGTCATCTTTTTCTGATACGAAAATCAACATTAAAATTTTTTCAGGCCTGGAAAGTATTTCGGATTCTTCTCCATTTCGCTTATTGCCTTTTGCTCTTTGCCTCTCCTGGATTTTATATAATTCTTGTAGATTTAGCTCAATCGTTTCATTTTCTATAACCTTCTTTGTCATTCTTGGGACAGAGTTGGGCGTTTAAGACTTTTTGCAATATGTTTTCTTCGCATATAGAAGGAATGTCGGTCTCATTCCAGTTTGCATCTTTTTCCGTTTCTTCTTAGTAGTATATTACTTGTACGTACAGTATTTCTAGTGCTACTGTGCCTATTCTCTCAAGGCGCTGGTTAAAGTAAGTTTGCATTATCTAGCTGTCTTTCCCCAGCATATTTCTCCCTGGGCTTGGTTTGTTTGTTCCAGTTTTGCTATATTAATCAAATTTCCTGGATTCTCCTCTTGGATTTGAGACTGGTTGCACAGGTATATTGCCCATGCATGCTTAAACTTCAATTAGGTTGTGATCTGAGTAACATGCATTTGTAATCATTATGTCCCCAATCAGTTAATCACTATTTGTAAAAATAAGATCCAAGGTATTTTCTTTCCTAGTTGGTTCTAGTACTGTATTTGCTGGTTCAAGGCAAATCTGTCACATATTTGCAAGAGGTCATCTGTGTGTGACTATTCACTTAAACTGCTTCCTGGGATTCGCTCTGATATATTATTAAAGTTTTTGCATGGGCCACAGAAAATAACATGTTTAACAGTGATTAAATTTGCCTGCTTTTACTATTTTAGGTACCGATTCAAGTGTCATAGAGGTAAGGGGGAAATAAAACCGTTTATATGACTATGCTACAATGTAAAGATTATTTTGATTTTCTCCTAAAATCTCCTGCTTCATTGGGAGATTGCCTATGTAAAATTTCACATACTGTATTAATAAATTACTTCAAATTTTATTTTTAACCCATGGCCATCGGTTATAGAAAAATTGGCCATACATGCACAAAATATATACAAATTCCAAAAAAATAAATGTTCTTTATACATTAATTTTTATGCAAAATGTAAGAAAACAAAAATATTGAACATTTACCTTTTTACTGGGTGGAGGCAGTCTGAAAGGTTGCACAGTGGCTATATGGTCTGCCATCCATCAGCACACACTGTCGCCTTTGCTGACACTAAGGTATGGTATGCGAGACAGACTCTCTCACAGCTTTGTAAACACATTGTCCTGATGTGGTAATAGTGCTAGAAACATTTCTAGAGGACAGGACCCCCAAGAACTTTGCTACAATTGCCGGACATATCTCATGCATGCGCCGAGACAGGCAGGGTAAAGGAGAGGGCGTTGCAGTGTATCAACAAATCTGTGCATGCCTAACTCATTGATAGATCCCTGGTCATCTTGAAATTATGTTCAAAATTTGCATAAATCCTGGCACCTCAATACTCGTGTGCAATGCATAGACCTCAATGACAGGGTGCGTCCCTAATTAACTTCCTGATGGATGGGCAACCTAGACTCCCTGCTAATACAACTTGACTCGGCACATAACTATCAGTGACCTCAATCAGTACCTCGTACAGAGGGATTTTGATGAACTCTTAACAGTTTTCAACTACAAAAATTTTGTGGCCTTTCCAACCCACATATTGGCCTTGTTCCTTGATCCTGTTGCAACTGATCTTGCTGCAAGCAAAGTTCACTGCAGACCCCTGGGATATGTTGGTTCATTGGACCACCAGGCTGTCTTTACCACTCTGGCTATCTCGACAGATCGAGGTGAAGAATCTATTTGAACTACCTGGCTTTGAGATAGGGTAAACTGGCCAGTCCTCTGCTCAGAGGTAGAAGCTACTGATTGGAATGCCTTGCTTCAGGGAAATGTGAACAGACATACTGGACCTCCAGCACAGACATATTCCTCACCAGCAGTATGTGACTAAGCTTACTGATCAGCCTTGGTTTGGACATCGCTGCCAGATAGCAGCCGAGGTAAAAAATAGGCCTGGCGATTTAAAAAGCACCCCTCGGCTCATAACAAACATTCACAGGCAGTCTTTTCTTATAATGAAGAGTTCAAAGGTGGGCTATATCCAGATGGATCTCAGAAACGAAGAAAACTTGTGTCTGAAAAAGTTGGATCTAAGGTCTGATGGTCCCTGATTAAAGATCGGCAGGGATATAGCCTCTATATCTAGCGCCTAGCACTGTTTAGGATGACTGAAGTAGATATGAAGCAGTTTGAAGTTCCCTATCTCCTTAAAATGCTTTACACAAGTAAAGCTGTGGACTAGGTAAAGTCAGTTCAACACTACTACACAGCTGTGCTGACCTGTTGGCTTCATCTCTCACATGCTTCTACCAACTTTGCCTAGCTCAAGGAATTTGGCCCTCCTTATGGAAGAAGGCAGATGTTGTTACAATACACAAAAAGTAGAACCAGTCAGTGGTTGGTAATTACAGACCAATATCATTGCTCTCAATTACTGGTAAAATTCTCGAAACGTCTGCGACATTTATCGTACCTCTCTCGGCAAATGATTTCATTTTTTTACAATCATCAGCTACCATGTGATAGTCGGCATGGTTTAAGAAAAGGCCGATCTGCTGCTGGTCACTTACTAAATCTCTCCACTAAGTGGCACTTGTCACTGGATGAATCCAAGATCACAAGATCAACTGTGTTGTTGCTCTAGACATAGCAGGTGCATTTTATTAGGTTTGGCACTCTAGAATAGTAGTGAAGCTTCAAGTACTAGGCATCTTAGGTCCCATTTTAGAGTTAATAAAAGACTACCTTCAAGAACACTCAGAGTGGTCCTCAATGGAGAAAAATCAGAGTTAATAAATGGCACTCAATTGGTGCCAGCGTGCCACAGGGCAACGTGTTTAGCCCTCTGCTGTGGAAAGTCTATTTCAATGATCTACTTCTTCTTAGGTCACATTTGTGGCTGAGGAAACACAGGTGATGATGACTAGACTGCACATTGCAAACTGGACAGGTTTGCAAATGGGTAGCAAAAACCTGAAGTTCACAGATGAAATTGACAATTTGGGAATGAAGGTTGACTCTTCAATGACAATGAAGAGCCACGTGTTTAAACTAGCCCAAAAGGCAGGCAGGCAGGAAACTTACAGCCCTATGGCACATCTCACACCTGGACAGCAGGGGCAACAAAACCTTATATGAAGAATAGATTCACTCTCATCTTGAGTTTGCATCCCTTTTCAGGATTGTCTGCCCTCCATCATTCATCAGACTTTTGGACAGAGTGGAGAGCTGTACACAAAGGCTCATCTCTAGTCATGATGAAGTCTTGTGGGAATGGTTGGGTGCCTGACAGCTGGGTGGACAGCGCTTCGGATTCGTAGTCCTGAAGTTCCGGGTTCGATCCCCGGTGGAGACGGAGACAAATAGGCAAAATGTTTCTTTCACCCTGATGCCCCTGTTACCTAGCAGTAAATAGTTACCTGGGAGTTAGACAGCTGCTACGGGCTGCTTCCTGTGTGTAACAAAAAGGAGGCCTGATCGAGGACCGAGCCGCGGGGACACTAAGCCCCAAAATCATCTCAAGATAACCTCAAGATCAAAACCTGCAATACCTTCCTGATGATGGTGGACTTACCATTATGTACACTACCAACATTCTCAAAGTTCCACACCTGGCCCATCTCCGTGGTCAACCAGCAGTTGGCACCCATAACACTAAGTTTTCAACCTTCAACAGTCTCATGCTGAAACTACCTTTCTCAAGAACATCACTCCATCAGCGATCATTCATTCCTAGGCCGACTCGCATCTGGAACTTAACAGGTCGATACATGGAAGATCAGGTCAACTGATCACATGAAGGCTCTGGCACACGGCTGGCTCTGGGCTCATCCTGTTCCTTAATGATTGTTGTTGATGAATAAACATTATTGGAAATCACAAATATAACTTAAAACAAACTTCACCTTACTTCTTGTTGTTCATCTTGTTTGATACTATAGATCTTAAAATGTGTTGTTCTTGAAAATTTACCTAACCTAATCTCTGGTTACCTAGATTTCTGCCTGAATATGGTAAAGTTTTGCCAGAAAATTATCCGGACGTGATTTTGGCCAGATAACTCAAATATTCAGTTCAGTTGGCTTTGGATAACCAAGCTCATGCAGTACAAATAGGAAAGGTATAAGAGAAAAAATCAAATGTATCAACAAAAAGCGAGTCAATACCAAGTGATGGTGCAGTTCAAGTCATTCAAGACAACATGGCAAAAAGACAGCAGTGCGAGCCACTGGATGTTAGCATACCTTGAGGTGTTTTCAGGGCTTAGCGTCCCCGCGGCCCGGTCCTCGACCAGGACCTCCTCGTTGCTGGACTGGTCAACCAGGACGTGGCTGCTCGCAGCCTGGCGAATGAGTCATAGCCTGGTTGATCAGGTATCCTTTATAGGTGCTTATCGAGTTCTCTCTTGAACACTGTGAGGGGTCGGCCAGTTATGCCCCTTATGTGTAGTGGAAGCGTGTTGAACAGTCTCGGGCCTCTGATGTTGATAGAGTTTTCTCTCAGAGTACCTGTTACACCTCTGCTTTTCAATGAGGGGGTATTCTGCATATCCTGCCATGCCTTCTGGTCTCATGTGATGTTATTTCTGTGTGCAGGTTTGGGACCAGCCCATCTAATATTTTCCACGTGTAAATTATTATGTATCTCTCTCACCTGCGCTCAAAAGAATACAAATTTAGGCTCTTTAGTCGGTCCCAATAGTTTACATGTTTTACCAAGTGGACTCTAGCAGTAAAGTATCTCTGCACGCCCTCCAGGTCAGTAATTTCGCCAGCTTTGAAAGGGGCTGTCATTGTGCAGCAGTATTCCACTCTAGAGAGCAATAGCATCTTGAAGAGTATCATCATTGGTATAGCATCTCTAGTGTGAAAGGTCTTTGTTATCCAACCTGTCATTTTTCTTACAGCTGTGATGGCTACTTTATTGCATTCTTTAAAAGGTAAGGTCTTCCGACACGAGTACACCCAAATCCTTTACATTGCTTTTTTGTTCTATGTCATGATTTGACCGTTTTGTACATGGTTTCCGTTTTTATACTTTCATTTTTTCTGTAGCGCATGAGCTGGAACTTATCTTTGTTAAACCACCATATTATTTTCTGTAGCCCATAGAGACCTGATTTACATCTGATTGGAGGTTTGTCATGTCCTCTATGTTGTCTACTCTCACAAAAATCCTAGTGTCATCTGCAAAGGATGATACGGTACAATAGATTGTGTCCTGTATGTCCGATATGGAGAAAAAAATGCTGTAGCAAGTACAGTACCCTGGGGGACTGAGTTCTTAACGGTTGATGGACCGGATTTTATTTTGTTGACTATTACACAATTTTTTTTTTGGCTTTTTCGAAATCTGTGTAAATTACATCAGCGTTTCGTCTTCCATGGCATCTAATGCCATGTCATAGTGGTCCAGCAACTGTGATAGGCAAGAGCGCCCTATTCTGAATAGGGAGCATAGGGAGCGTTCTTGGTTCCTTCACCAAAGCCAGGTCTCTGATATCATGGAAGCCAGGCAGCAGGCCCTGTTCAAAATCTTTTACAAGATCTTCTCTCATTGCTGTTTTATGCTAGTGCTTCCGAGAGGGAAACCAATGCCAACATCTGAAGAACTTTCTGTAATTTATACTCTTAAGTAGTTACACACTTTTTTTTTTTTTTCTTTTTTTTTTACATACTGGAAGCTCAATTTAAAAAACACAAAGTTCATAACATGTTTATTATTATTATTATTAGGTCTTGCATTAACATACATTGATGCCCTCCTGATAAACCAAGTACTAAAATTTACAGTGGTACTAGAGGAAATGTATGTTATTTTGCTTTAAAACTTGTTGATTAAAATGACCCAAACAATTCAAAATGGATGTTCTTGACCAATTCAATACCCTGAACATTCTAGAATAAAAAGAAAAAATGCTCCTACATTTTTTTAAAGATTGTTCATGTAAAAGTGGTTAAGACACCTTATTGCACATTCTAAAACATTGAAGCTCTTCTAAGAATAGTGCTGCTCTCAAAGATCACCAAGATCAACAGCATCAACCATTTGTTCCAATCCTCCATCTTCAGCTTTTTCATCAGCCTTTTCGTCGTCAGTCTTGTTATCAGAATTCTGTTCTCTCTGAGTGTTTAAGGTGCGCCAGCTTGATGGTTCAGCTTTCCGCAATTTTATTTCTACCTTGGATGCTGCTAAGCTTACACTGCTCTGGTCTACATCAATCAACTGTAAAAAGATGTCCCAATTTAAGCATAAAGAACTTATGGCTTTTGTTCAACAGACTAATAATAGTAATAAAATATTAAGTGAAACATTGCTTCTGTACTGTGTTATGCATAATTTTTCAGTTTGGCTAAGATGGCAGGGCATCAACTGCTGTTATATACCTTAAACACATCACATTTGTTATGATTACTAGCTTACGTATTGCAGATATTATGCACACTACACAATTACCACCCCTTGTACTTTAGTCAAATTCAAAAGTTAGTTTTCATAACTTATACTGAATACAGTACATGTACATCCTGAAGAAGAACCATTTAAGAATAAAATAAAATAAATAATAAAGGAATTTCAATTAGGGGGAGGGGAACAATACAATGAATAATTCAATGGCAAGGAATGCAAAGATGACAAGTGCAACTTACACCTGTCGATGATTCCCAGGATCAACATCCATGCGGCCCACACTCTGACCAGGCTTACTGATTACTGGTGAACATTGCTTCTGTACTGTGTTATGCATAATTTTTCAGTTTGGCTAAGATGGCAGGGCATCAACTGCTGTTATATACCTTAAACACATCACATTTGTTATGATTACTAGCTTACGTATTGCAGATATTATACACACTACACAATTACCACCCCTTGTACTTTAGTCAAATTCAAAAGTTAGTTTTCATAACTTATACTGAATACAGTACATGTACATCCTGAAGAAGAACCATTTAAGAATAAAATAAAATAAATAATAAAGGAATTTCAATTAGGGGGAGGGGAACAATACAATGAATAATTCAATGGCAAGGAATGCAAAGATGACAAGTGCAACTTACACCTGTCGATGATTCCCAGGATCAACATCCATGCGGCCCACACTCTGACCAGGCTTCCTGATTACTGGTGAACCTCCACCAGTACATGTGGTGATTGGTACATCACCAATCATGGTAATGTTGAATAACCATTGGGTTTATCCATGGCATCAAGGCCACAATCTTGTATAATAAACATGGTCCATGTTTCCTCAAATGCTTGCCTGACAGATGTATCAAGTGGCCACCGAAGTGACAATGGTGTATAAAAAGTGGCCGCTGAAGTGACAATGGTGTATGAAAGGTGGCCGCTAAAGTGACAATGGCAAGTGACGGCCTAAAATGCTATGCATATTAGTGGCTTTTCAAGAATGTTTTGATAAAGAGAGTGCTTTAGTAAATGACATCCTTATGTCTCCAGAATGGAGACATATGGAAGCGGTCTGAACGTCCCAAACAAGACCCAGACAGGTCCGAACCCGAGACAGAACCAGATGGGACTTCCTCCAGTTCACCAAGAACCCGAACCCGGCGAACCGGGAAAAAACCACCACTCCAGGCGAGCAGACAGGCAGAACGGATGGGAGCCCACACCAACCAGCCGTCGAGGTGGGCCAACACCCTGAATACCTAGCAGACGTAGATAGGCCACCACGAACCGGGTAAAACGCAGAAATGTGAGGTGCCAGAAGCTGGCCAAAGGAAGGCCAATGAAGAAGAGCAAGCCACCCCACCACGAAAATGAACCAGTCCCAGAGGAAGCGAGATACTCCAACACGAGACCCAAAAGGCCAGACATACTACACAATAGCCAAGCCCCAAAAGAAGATGGAACTGGGACAGACACATCCTGAAGGAAGCCAGCGGTACAGACAAGATAAAACCAGAATGAACCGAAGACCCGCTCAGTCCCGTTACAGGACGAGAACAAGATGATCTGACGGAGCGAGGGGGAAGAAGCCCGTCCCATCAACTACAAACCCTCCCAGGAGGAGGAGCTGCCGCCTAACACCACCACAGGCCACAGGACATGAACCGAACCCCCCCACGAATCACGGGACCAAGCGTGGGCAAACAGAGCAAGTTGTTTGCTCATTGGTAAATTTTAAAGCCCCATTGGCTTTACCCATTGGTAAAACCAATGGTAAAACCAATGGGGCGATCCACGAAGGGACCAGTGCCCACTCAGAAAAAAATAAAAAAAAAATAAAAGAAAAGCAAGAAGCCGACTTACAAGCAACACGCCAACCAGACAATGACGGCTCTAGAGAAGGAACTGGCACAAAAGCTGCACCAAAGGCCCCCTCGACAAGCAGAAGCCAAGACAAGAAGTGCACGGAGGTGCGGGGGTCCCGGTCCCGGTCAGCAAGGTGTGATGTTTGCTCGTTTCCTTGGGATTTGAGGGAGTTCTGCCTTTTCAGTTTTTGGTTGCAATTTTCTTACCCATGTAGGGTCTGTTTTGTTATGCCTACCATTCTGGGTGCTTAACCCAGGTCGATGGCAGATAAGGAAAACCTTCTACCACGGGGGGGGGGGGGGGAAGAGTTTTCCAGGGGCCATTGCTCCCTGTCTCTCTCTAAAGGGGCCAGGTTCTGGCTCGTGGTCCCCGGTAGGCTGAACTCCATTGACTAATGCCCTGGTCTAATGTATCGCATAATAGTCCGATAGCTCCAGGGAGACTAAGGGGCTCCCCACAGAAAACTTGTAATCCAAAGCATTCGTAAACCAAGGTTCCACTACTGTACTGTATTTAGAGTTCCTGGTTGCACAAGTTGTATAGTCAAGGAAAGTTTGACTTATGCACAGCTTATGTAAAGTTATGAATGTTCTGGAGGTGTCATAGCATGAGGCAATGTTCTTATGAGCATCAGTGTTCTTAAATACAATAGCTTCCTCAATTGCAACATAAGCACCACAAACATGATCAGAATGAAAAGTTTTGCAAGTACTATACAGTACTTGCACAACTGCTTCGTAAATCCAGCCCTAGGTTGTTGGGAGGTTGTTTACATCTACCACAGAACTGAGGGTGGGCTTAACCACTGTGATGTGCCGAGTTTATTGTGACATTCCCCCTGTGCACGTAAAACTAAGTGTTCGCAAACATTTTTTTTTATCTTTGTAAAATGATAAAATTCCCACTCCTGAACACATACATGTAAAAAAAACTAAAAAATTCCACTTACTTTGGCTATGGGGATGTGGAGAAGGGGGCGTCACGGGTTGGTCGCACACGCATGAAGCTCCCAGAGGCGGTCGCACGCCATTCAAGCACCGCGAGTTGCCACAAATTTATTTTAAATTATTTGTTCTATGCATTTCCAATGCAGTTGTATACATTGTTTTTATCATATATGATGCACATTTGTGTCCTTTACAATATGTATACAGTAGAATGTTCATAATGTTCCATGGAACTGTGATACATGTGTCAGTAATGTGTCCACAATAAATGTTTATTGTCGCAATATTTCTTATTGTAATTTTAGTGAATTTTTAACATATACAGTTTCACACACTATTTACACAGTAACACACTGTATTACACACTCAGTACCTTGGAAGCGAGTGATAATCAATGAAGCAGTCCGTGGAACACAGTGTGACTTCGCTCTCGTTGCACGGTACGGATAGATTTTCGCTTCCTGTTTCTTCGTTCTGTGTGCTTGCAAACAACGCACTAATGTACACCCCTTGGCTTTAGTACCTGTAGGTGGTATGTAGCCAAGCTTGTAAAACATTAGGTAGTCTTGAAAAGATTACAGGAAAAGATCAATTTGTAAGGTGGTTTTGACAAGATTGCTTTGTAAGGTCCCTCACTAGAAGATATTCAACCATTCTTGAAAACATTTATGGAAAACACCACCATGGAAGCCGCTAACACTGTTCATCTATGCTACATGTATCAGAGGCATCGTCACTGAACCCAGAAAACGATTCATCTATTTATTATCTATAAAAATTGAAGATGGCATGGGTGGGCAAAAGTGGCACTCTAAGCTACAACTGGATACGCTCGCTGTATCATCCTCATCGGTGCTGAATCACTTGCATCCAACCTTTATGATAGGTCCTTATTGCACTTGGCTTCATCAATATCATGACCCTTATGTTCTTCAAGCAATAAGGTCTGAATTTCACCGACAGAGCGATCTTTCAACACCGTGTCAGACAGGTGTTTGGGAGCCAGAGATGCGTGCGCCACCCATGGTTGCTCACTCAGTACCAAGCCAGCCAGCAGCCCTAGGACATTCTGGGAATTTTTTCCAAGATGGTTGCCTTTCACTGGAGGTCCCAAGAGTTCATTTCCTTCATAACCTACCGTGCATGTGTTTTTAATGGGAACGAAATATTCAAAAGGTGTTTTCTCGGTTGGCATAGTTTTCCCCACTGACAGTTTTCTCGGTTGGTGTGGAACAGTGGTTAATGGCTGACCAGGAGCCAACTCCTCCCGAGTGTGTGTGTGTGTGGGGGGGGGGGGGGCAAATGAGTGGGGGGGGGAGGTGGTGGGGCAAATGAGTGGGGGTGGGGCAAATGAGTGGGGGGGGGGGGGGGGGGAGAGGTGGTGGGGCAAATGAGTGGGGGGGGGGGGAGGTGGTGGGGCAAATGAGTGGGGGGGGGGGGAAGAGGTGGTGGGGCAAATGAGTGGAGGAGGTGGAGAGAATGAGCTGGCATTAGTTTTAAGAGATTTCAATCATTTGTTTACATTGTTAGGGGTGTTCTTTCAATGGTTCTCAAAGCTCCAGCCTCATTTGAAGCCAGTTTGTTTTGTCTCGCCGAGTTTCTGGGTGCCTTTCCCGGTGGTGGCATAAAAATAGAAATGTAGAAGAAATAAAAGCAAGTGTACCATGAAAATAACGGGGGAGGAGTCTTCGACTATCACTAGTTTAGTGTCGATACCACAACGACTCTATATAGTACTTTTTTCCAGCTCATTATTACTTCAAGACCATGTTTTTATTTTACATGTCATCGTCAACTTACCCCGGTAAGTTCAACATCCAAAGAAAACACATTTTCCTCTCCGAAGACAATATTTGCATTTAATCTGATGGGATTAGCTTCTACATAGGTTGGAGCAGGATCAGTCAGCTTTGCATAGACTGCTACACACACATGGGTAGCAGTCTGATGCCAATCATATCGACAGGCAGCCACCTTTTTTGCTTCCTGGAAAAAAAAATATGGCTGTAGCTACTATTAACATTTTAATATACATGCATAAGTAAACCAAATACAATTCAACCTTCGTCTAATCAACATTAACATTTATGTTAGTTCCTTTTAAAGTATCGTGTACTACAAGGCAAAAACCATCATGCAATCATTTCCCTATTTTCTCCTTTTTTATATGCATTTATTACACACACTTGGGCCAATATGTGCTGCTACTGCACCACTTTGCATGCAGCCACTTTGTCATATCTCATAGTAAAGAGAACCCTTTACCCACTGCTAACACCTTATTTTCCCTTCATTTTTTTTTCTTAATATTCTCTTATATTCCTTCCCCACCCCCGTCCACTTATTCATTTCTACGTGCATAGTTAAGACCACCATCACACTGTCCATCCTTTGTCAATCCAATTTTAGTCCTAGCTACCTTCCCGAGTGTGCTCATTTCGGGAGAGTGTCCTAGCTTGCTGGTTGGCAGTCCATGTCACCACTGTTTGACTGACCTAGCTTTTTTTTTTTTTTTTTTTTTTT
This sequence comes from Procambarus clarkii, assembly GCF_040958095.1. Taxonomy (NCBI): domain Eukaryota; kingdom Metazoa; phylum Arthropoda; class Malacostraca; order Decapoda; family Cambaridae; genus Procambarus; species Procambarus clarkii. The sequence goes on from NC_091201.1 coordinate 28,026,305, forward strand.
TTTTTTTTTAATATTATGTGACCATTTCAAATCGCCTCACTTTTATTTTGCTAATAATATCTAACAGCCCTGGTACTCTTGAGGACACCTGGCCACCACACACAACGACACCACAGAGGACAGCATGAAGGTAAACTCTGCTTGGAAATCAAGACCAGAGATGACGTCCACCCTAGATCGCTTTAGTCAACAAACTGAGGTTGGGCGGTCGGCTCCCCCTCCCCAACCTGAGGGGGGCGTGGACAGCATGGTGTGATGTTTGCTTGTTTCCTTGGGAATTGCAGAGTTCTACCTCTCTGTTCAGCTTTCGTTTATATTTTTCTAGCCTTGTGGGGTCTTAAAAGGTCATAAGGGCCTTGTTAGGCCTACCTTTTTTGGGTGCCTAACCCCCAGTCGATGGCAGATAAGGTAAACCCCCAACCACAGGGGAAGGGGGGTTCCAGGGGCAAGGGCGATTCTGAGGGGACCAGGTTCTGGCTCATGGTCCTCGGTAGGCAGAACTCTACTGACTAAAGCCCTGGTCTAATGTATTGCATATTACCCCAGTAACTCCAGGGAGCCATAGGGGATCCTCACAGAAAGGAGAATTGGCTTCAATGATTTATAGCAAAAATTAGATAAAGTATTTCTATAATGAAATGAACGTTAAAGCAGAGTAGGAATCAACTGGCACCAGAACTTGCCTTCCGGTAGTGCCCAACCTACAGTACCATGAATCAGTACCATCATGGATGGTAAAAAGTCTGTACAGTACTATTATGAAGCACAAAATCAAAGTAAAAATTGCCAATTCATAATTTAAGAGAACTTTATATATTTTACTTCAAAATATACATATTTTTCTCTGTGCACTTAAATTAGCACAGTAAGTAAACTTCTTCACAATAACACTGGGCATGTCTAGGGTCATTAACCATATCACCCCAATGTTGATTCTCTTGAAGAATGGCCTTATTTACTCTATTTTTTAATCTTGTCATATTTTCATGAGTTATGAATACAGAAAATGGAGAGTTCATATAATGTAAAGGTTGTCTAAATATTTATGCTAGAGTTACAACAATTCCCTTCTACAACAATTCTAACCTCTAGGTATTTATTCCCTACTGCCAAATCTCAGCAATCTCTCTACATCGATAAACACTTACATCCCTCTTGCTTATTAATATACAATAAACAAATTCAGCATTTTCCTATATACTGTGTTGTATATAAAACTTCATTAATTAAAAGTTAAGAGAAGTGCAAGGCTTACCAGCTTTACCCAGCAGTGATGGCCAGTAGTGCAGCCCAACTGCTCCAAGAACTCGGAGAAGTCAGTGGTTTTCTTTTGGCAACAACTCCAGTACTTGAGTCCTTCATGAAATATGGGAATTCCAGGATGGTACTTGCAAATGTCCAGATTACTGTGTTCACCTTCATAAATCTGCAAACACGTGTAACAATAATTAAAACACTCCCAATTTTAAAATACTGTACACAGAACCATGTTTTCTGTGAACCATTCACAGAAAATGTTGTAAATAATTCTACTCTCTCTTTCTCTCTCTAAAAGGCAATGAATGTCACTGCAAAAAATTATGACAAGGAATATAATTTCTAAGATATGAAGCTCAGTGCAATCAGGCCATACAGAGTACAGATCACGGCAGAGTACTGAAGAGAGATGCAGTATAGTGTCAAGAGTATAAGAGTTGACACCTTGATAGCTGCTGAACACTGAGGTTTAAGTACAGTAGTCACCTACAAGTGTATCCTTTAGTAATGACCATTTAGAATTTTTCAGGTGTACTGATTTGATTAACCCTTGGACAGTGGCTGTGGAAAAATTATCAACCACCCCCATGCACAAAAAATACAATTTAAAAAAATAAATGTTCATTATAGAATTATTAATTTCCACACGAAATGTAAGAAAAACTAAATTAAGCGAATATCTACTTTTTTACTGGGTGGAGGCACTCAAAGGTTGCATAATGGTTATGTGGTCTGGCATTTGTCAACGCATGATGTCGACTTTGCTGACACCGAGGTACGCGAGATACGACTCCTGTGTTCTACTTGGATATTTCATTGATTGTTTATCACTTTATCTACAAGAGTATGTGTGTTGAATACCTTATTAAATCATTCAAATAATGCATAATGCAGGGAGCCAGGTCGGCCGAGCGGACAGCACGCTGGACTTGTGATCCTGTGGTCCTGGGTTCGATCCCAGGCGCCGGCAAGAAACATTGGGCAGAGTTTCTTTCACCCTATGCCCCTGTTACCTAGCAGTAAAATAGGTACCTGGGTGTTAGTCAGCTGTCACGGGCTGCTTCCTGGGGGTGGAGGCCTGGTCGAGGACCGGGCCGCGGGGACACTAAAAAGCCCCGAAATCATCTCAAGATGACCTCAAGATAACTTAACTGTTGATTGGTTTATCTGGTATACATCATTGCAATCATATGGAGTAGTGAAAAGCCATATAAACATAATATACAATGGTGTTGGGCTCTGGATAATGACAGGGCATAATTGGCACTATATGGGCAACAATAGTAGATTGAAACAGGCATAAGCCCACCAATGCGCCATCCACAGACGATGGCAGGTTCCTAGTACACAATGCACGATTATGGTTCAAATTTATCTCCATGTGGTAAATCTAATTACAACCATATGGAGTTCTGAAAACAATATTAACATCATTGGTATACCTATGTAATTATGATGGCATTTTATACAATGACAGCATTCACCTAGTAACATTTATAATAACCACAGTCACACAGTAATGTAACTATTAAATGACAGGATCCCCCCCCCCCATGAGTCAAGTCAAATTCCATTGCAACCATAGAGCTATTATATCTGTATTTGCATCATACATGTACATTACAGACAATATTTGTTTAAAATCATGACGATAACCACATTACCTTGTGAATGAACAACATAACCGTTGTCTAAGAGTCAATTCTCACGGTGGATTTGACTAGTTCTATTTCCAGTTTTTCTCCAGTCTGTGCATTTATTTTGCTTCCTTGGCTTGTAACTATGGCCTCTTGTTCTTAAAGTTGCATTTCAACAATTCCTCCTTGTGAACAGTGTTAATTTCAGTCTCTTTTTGTATGTGGTGATGACATCTCTTTCCTTATAAATTCTTACCTGGACCATACCTGGAGAGGGTTCTCAAGGAGTTGTTCTACTTCCTCAGCCAGGCCCAGGGCCAAGCTCACTTTATTATAACTTGGTCCAACAAACTGTTGCTAGCAGCTGCCCGCAGGTTCACACATCCATTATAGCCCAGTTGTTCCAGCACTTCTTGCAAGAAATTATCCAATTGGTTATTGAAGAAATCCATCTTTGTTCTGGCAATACAGTACTGTATTTCTAATGCTTGCTGGGAGGCTGTTGAACAGCTGTGGGCCTCTGATGCTTAGTGTTGTCTGATTGTACCCAAGACACCTCTACTCCTCACTGGTTCTATTCTACAATTCCTTCCATATCTTTCACTCCAGTACGTGGTTATTCTACTTTGCATGATGGGACCTGGCCTTCCAGCATCTTTCATGTAGAGAACCACAGAATACTGTGGTTCTCTAAATTATCAGTATTGAGTTTTGTTCAGTGTCCAGCGTTATTTCTCAATTTGCTTAATCGCTGGAAGCTTATCTTCTAGCTTTGGTATATTTAACACCTTCAGCCTCTCATAGTTCTTGTTCTTCAGTTATTGAAATAATTTAGCAGAATGTTTTTGCACAATTTTTAGTTTATTCATGTGCTTTTGGAGATATGGACACCACACCACTGCTGAACTTTCAAATTTTGATCATCACAAATGTTGAACAATTTCTTAAACATTACTCCAACCATAAATTTAAAAAAAAAATTTGAATGTGTGTATGTAATTACCTAAGTATAGTTATAGGATGAGAGCTATACTCATGGTGTCCCATTTTCCCAGTACCCTTTGTAGTATGCTTTAAAACTATGGACTGTTTTGGCCTTCATCACCCTCTTTCTCACTTGTTCCAACTATCTACCACTCTGTTTGCAAAATAAAATTTTCTAATATTATTTCGGCACCTCTGTTTCCTTAACTTGAATCTGTATCCTCTTGTTCGTTAAGTTGCTTGTTTCAGGCACTCCTCTTTGTCAATTTGGTCTATTTAGGTTAGTCTTTTATAAGCGATTATCATTATCGCCTCTAACTTCTAGTTTTGGCATGTTTAACGCCTCTAGTCTCTCCTCATAACTTTTTTTTTCAGTTCTGGAAGCCATTTTGTAGCATGCCATTGCATCTTTTCCAGTTTATTTGTGCGCTTCTTGAGATTTGGGCACCATACAACTGCTGCCTATTCCAATTTTGGTCTCAAAAAAGTCATGAACAGTTTGTTAAGCATTTCACAATCCATATACAATAATTAAAAGCAAGTCTGAAATTGGAAAGTGATGCACACGCTCCTCTCACAAATATTCTTTGCGTTTTCCACTGGCAACAGCTTACTATCCAAAACCACCCCAAGTCTCATTATTAGAGTTCTGTACTGTAATTCCTTTTCACATTATTTGTAAGTTGTGTGTTAAATTCTCCGATTCCACATTCCATAACGTGGTATTTATTCACATTGAATTCCATCTGTCACTTAACACTCTAAACACTTATTTTATCTAGATCAATTTGAAGGGCATAACAATCATCTGCATCTCCTATCTTTCCCAGCACTTCCCCTCCCTATCACTCGTGCGTGTAATTTTTCTGAGTGTAGTAACAGGATGAGCGCTACGCTCAGTGGTGTCCCATCTTCTCAGCACTGTCATAAGGCTTTGAAATTACCGACTGTTTTGCCATTCACCACCACCTCACCTAACTTGTTCCAACCGTCTACCACTCTGTTTGTGAAAGTGAATTTTCTTATATTTCTTCAGCAGCTTTGTTTAGTTAGTTTAAATCTAGGCCTCTTGTTCTTTAAGTTCCAGTTCTCACAAATTCTTCCCAATCAGTTTTATCGATTCACATTACTATTTTGTACGTAGTGATCATATGTCCTCTTTCCTCCATCTTCCAGTTTTGGCGTAATAATTACCTCTAATCTCTCCTCGTAGCTCCCGTCCTTCAGTTTTGGGAGCCATTTAATTGCATATCTTTGCACTTTTTCAAGTTGATGTGCTTCTTAAGATATGGGCACCATACAACCGCTGTATATTCCAGCTCTGATCTAACAAAAGTCATGAACAATTTCTTTAGTATGTTACCATCCATGTATTTAAAAGCAATTTTGAAGTTAGAAAGTGTAGATAGGCTCATTGCACGATGTTCTTCATGTGGTCCTCAGGTGATAGTTTTCCATCTAAAAAAAACCCTAGATCTCTATCAGAATTCTTGAAAAGATTTCTCACAATTTATAGGTTATGGTGGTTCTATGTTCTACTCCACATTCCATATAACACGGCATTTATTCACATTAAATTCCATTTGCCAAGTGGGGCTCCATATTTATTTTTCCCAGGTCTTCTTGAAGGGCATGACAATCATTTAAGTTTCTTATCTTCCCTATTATCTTAGCATCATCAGCAAACATGTTCATATAATTCTTTATTCCATCTGATAGAACGTTTATGTAGACAATGAACATTACTGGTGCAAGAACTTAACCCTGTGGTACTCCACTCGTGACATTTCTCCAGTCTGATACATTGCCTCTGATAACTGCCCTTATTTTTCTGTCAAAAAATATTTCATCCATGTTAGAAGCCTACCTGTCACCCCTCCAATATGTTCCAGTTTCCAGAACAACCTCTTATGTGGAATTCTATCTAAAGCCTTTTTTTAGGTCCAGATAGATGTAGTCAACCCAACCATCTCTTTCCTATAAAATCTCTATGGCTCAATCATAGAAACGGTAAATTCGTTAGACAACATCTTCTAGATCGAAACCCATACTCTGTTATTATATAGTTTTTCTCCAGGTGTTCTACCCATTTAGTTTAATTATTTTTTTCCAATATTTGAACTATTACACTTGTCAATGATACAGGTTTATAATTGAGGGGGTCTACTTCCCCCTCAATTATAAACCTGTATCATTGTCTACTTCCTACAATTATGTAGAAGTAGACAATTATGTCTACTTCCCATATAGCATCACAATCACAATTATCACATTCCCATCTAAGTGACTGATAACCATCATTCAACTACAGAAAATCAAATTTAGAGAAACTTACCATTTTACAGCTATTGTTTTTACAATTTTCTCCAATTTTCACTCCACAAATATTCTGTTCTTCCTTGTCATCCTTATTAGCTGTGTCTTTTTGACCTTTTGCCTTCTCTAGAGCCTGTAAGGGGTTGAGCAATAATAATATTAAAGTAAATTATTTATGTGAATGAACTGACACTACATCAAGTAGAGTATTTGCTTTTGAGTATACTGTAAAATATTCTATGGCATTTCTAATTAATATATGGAAAATGAAAAACAAAACTATAGTAACACTTCTAAAGTGTATTTACTTGTTTCAATGACTGGGTGACAGTAACTGGAAGTCGTCTCATTGGAAAACTAAAATCTGGCCTAGGAAGTGCAGGGGCAGTTTTACGTGACTCGACGGTAATAACTTCATCTCTCGTTGATGGGTCGAACCTCGGCTTCTCTGGTTCAACTGGCTTTTCAGGGTTATGTCTTCCTTTGGTGCACCCCTATAATAGATATATTTTTTAAGTGAACATTTCCTAAAATTACAAATTTGCAACAATTATTTTCTCCTGATGCCACTGTTTGCAAAAGTCAGTAGCTGAACAAAAACTAATCTAGGCACCTGGCCATCAGGACAAATTTAGGCACTGCATCCATTTGGTAGCGAGTCATTTGTGGTGCAGTACACTCACCCATAACCTCGTATGTAATTTTATCTGGGTTCAAGCCCTGTAAAGGTAGCAATCATTAACCATTAGCCCCTGCTCACCCAGAAGTAAAGGAAAGTTTTAAACCTGCTAAGAGTAATCAGTAGTAGTCTACTCCTGTACACACTTTTCTAAAAGAAATTACCCCAAGTGGTACTTTAATTTGTCAGAAAACCCTTATTCCAGTAATCCATCTAAGTGCAATAACTATTAATGGTAGACAAGAAAAGGGCATTCAGTTTTTATTATAAAAGGTATATACAGTATAAAAAACAAAGGGTAAACAAATGTAGGTATGAGTAGTTTCCCCCCTACTGTATTTTGTCACCAAAATATAATAGACGATTCACTGCCAAGTTTTGTCATTTCTTTTATTTGTCAAAATATTTTGTCCACTGGAAACATTTGTTAAGTAGTATCAGATACTTTAAGCCTTTCTATACTATACAATTATGCAAATGAAAACACGATTTGTTTTTAAAGCACTATCAGAGCCAAGAAAAGTGTGGCAGAGACAGATGTGCCATGACCAAAGGGTTAATACACCCAAAGACCCAAATACAATACCTGTATATTTTTGTTGCTAGTGAAATGAAATGGAATGCACGAGTCAAAATAGCACTCAGGGATCGTAAACACCCTGTTACTGTAGTGTCCCAATACCTTTACATTTGTATACAGTCCTTTATCTCTATCAACACACCAATCCCTCCCCCAACCCCAAGGGAAGCCAGTCGGCCGAGCGGACAGCACGCTGGAATTGTGATCCTGTGGTCCTGGGTTCGATACCAGGCGCCGGCGAGAAACAATGGGCAGAGTTTCTTTCACCCTATGCCCCTGTTACCTAGCAGTAAAATAGATACCTGGGTGTTAGTCAGCTGTCACGGGCTGCTTCCTGGGGGTGGAGGCCTGGTCGAGGACCGGGCCGCGGGGACACTAAAAAGCCCCGAAATCATCTCAAGATAACCCCTCCCTCTCCTTACATTCATTCCCCAGTTGAACTGTTATAAAAAAGGCTAAATAAAAGCACGCTACTAGTAAATGATGTTATTAACTACAGACATTTCCAATATTAATTCCCCCCCCCCTTTTTGCATTATCTCTCCACATATTTGTGCACGATGCACCTGCTCGATACCTGCTTGATGGGGTTCTGGGAGTTCTTCTACTCCAAGCCCGGCCCGAGGCCAAGCTTGGCTTGTGGGAGCTTGGTCCACCAGGCTGTTGGCTTTGAGTGGCCCGCAGGCCCATATACCAACCACAGCCCAGTTGGCCTAGCACTCCTTGAAGAAAACTATCTAGTTTTCTCTAGAAGATGCAGTGTAAACCTCCTCAATCAGCCAGCTACACTAGGTTTTACTAAACACAACTAGAGATACTGAAAGATCAAGAATATTCATGGTAAGTTAAACCACTTAAGGAAATAAAAACTGCAAAACCTCAATCACACTTCTGATTGTTTTCATACTGTACTGTACAATTGATAATATTTCATCAATTGATACTTTTTTTCATCAAACAACATACAGAGGAATAGACTGTATTCTTAATATCCCAAAATTTTACCCAGATCATTCAAGCTTTAATTAATATTGATAGATTCGCTACTTTAATACTGTACTGTACTGGCATGGATCAATGCCAAACGGTAAAATACACTATTGGACTATTATGGCATATACTAGGAGCTGATGGGTAAATCTAATAAAAACACAATACACACACTCAGAAACGACAATATCCAGCTCATATATGGTAACCAGTATTTTCTCCAATCCGTTTAACCAATGGGCAGCCAGCCACCCCAATCAGGTAAGGAATGCCGAAGCCAACCAGTGTCAGTCACTAAGCCTGTCCACCTCAACTTGGGAAGTGCCACCAGTTTGTGCATGTCCAGATTGCCACAATTACAGAGGAAAAAATTCCTAGACATATCTTCATTGAAACTTATGGTCAAACCCTAGTCTGCTGTGTACACAAGACTAGCCTTTAGAGGAAAAGGTGACTTAAAAGGCTTTAGCATTGTCTATGCCTCTCCCCCCCTCCTTGTACTCATACACCCCTAATAGAACACTACTATTTTTGCCAGAGGAATAGACTGAAACAGTAAAAGCAGATTGCTGTTAGAGGGAACACAAAGAAGGGCTGCAGCCTTTGTCAACAAACCATTAGCTTCACAGGAAAGGGGAAGAGAACCTATGTTAGAACACTGACTTTGGGATTGAATTTAGAAAACTAAAGAGGTGCAGTAAACTGTTCAAGTGTCAGTGGACTGAAATTTAAAGTATAGTTTTCCAAGAAATTTCTTATGCTACTCCCCTCTTATGCAGACTACCCCCAGAACAAATAAATCAGGAGGGGGTGGGGACTTACTAATGTGTCATGAAGTACCATTCTGACTTAAAGATAGTAAGTTCATATATGGGGACAGTCTCTGCTCAACTTTTATGTTTTAACCCTTCGACAGTGGCTATGGAAAAATGGTCATACCTGCTTGAGGAAAAAAAACAAGAAAATTTTTCCATATAGAATTTTTTGTATATAAAACTTAAGAAAAACATTAATATAAGTAAATACTTACCTTTTTACTGGGCAGGGGCACTCTGAAAGGTTGCATGGTGGCTATGTGGTCTGGCGTCTGTCAACACATGATGCCGACTTTGCAAATACTGTACTGTACCGAGGTATGTGTCACACGGCCCCAGTATTCTACTCTGATGTTTCATCGATTGTTTATCACTTTCTTCTCTTTATTTGCAATAGTATGTATTGAATAACTTGAATAAATCACAATTTAAATAATGCACAGCAATGTTTTAATTGAAGATTGGTTTACCCGGTATAATACATTTCAACCATATGGAGTAATGAAAACCATATAAAAATAATTATACAAAGTGTTGGGCTCTGAATGACGACATATGGCATAATTGGCACCATATGGGCGACAGTATAGCTTGAAACTGACGCGCAAGCCACATTTCATTACCGAGTGTTTCATAATGGAGCAGAAACTTATAAATAGCGAGCAAACATGTGCACAGTGTTACAACAGCAAAATCTTTTATAATTTACTGTAAATAAACCATTTCAGTGAGCATATTAGCGACGCATATTTGTGTGTAATGATGTCCCATACCTTACATTATAAAAACTCAGAATGACACCCTAGTGCATAATATAACTGGGAAAAAAATGTGAAAAGCAAACGAGTAACATGGAAAAGAATTTGCATAAATATAATTGTGGCAACTCCTGCCATGCACCTGGCCTCAATAACCCCAGCAGGACTCCTGCTGCACGAATGCTCACGAATCGATGACGTCATTGTACGATATCATCCCTCCACCATAGCCAAAGCTACATAACTTTTTAAGACTTTCCCTGGATCAGAGAATGAATTTTAACATTATTATTATTAAAAAAATTAGAAAAAAACATGCGCACCGGATTTTTGTCATGTAAATCGATTGCACAGCCCAGGGGGTTATGGTGACCCTTGATAAGTTTGAACAAATAACTTTCAATTAATATTGTACTGAGATTGTTCTAGAAATTACATCTTGTTAACACATTGCTTATAATGTACAATATCTTTTACAAAATTACTTGATCCTGAAAATCTAAAACAGGATAAAAAATGCAAAGGATCCAACTCCAAGCAAGTTGCAAACTTTTCGATTCTCCTCGGTTCAAGTGTTGTAACTAATAGAATGACTACAGTATTAGTAAGAGTGAGCTTCAAAGTATATCTGGGTGGATTTATTGTTTTCATATTATACATACCATCAATATTATTTTGATCTTTATGTTAGCCCTTTTTACAAAAACTTCCACGTTGCGCTATTTTTGTCGGAACGAAATCTGCAGCACTGAACTAGGGTAACTTTAAATATCTAGGGTCAGAGTGTGTTTACTCTAAAGGGCTAACTTTGTTAATACTTTGGAATGAAAACTCTTTAGAAATTTAATTTGAGAAAGGCCAGTTGAACTTTGATTCTTTGAGTAATAAAAACCTGAAGCGAAAGTTGGTTGTCAACAAAATTTAATCAAGCAGAAAGACTTCATTCATGAAGTTCAGAAAGACCTAATACTGTACTGTATTTCTAACATTTGTTAAAGAAATATTAAATTTTTAATTTTTTTTAAAATATCAACTGATAACCTTGCATGTTCTAGACCATAACAAACCACTATCTCCGTGTTAAAATTTAGAATGTATTTGAATGTTAATGATGAATCAATTTGACAACTTTAATATTAGGTTTCTAGCTCATACAATGATGCACTGGAGCCAATACTAGCAATTTGTTCACATACAAAAAATCAAAGTTTCTAGTGAAAGATATTCGATTACGAATTTTACTAATCTTAAATTTTCCAGGAACTATATATCAAGGTTAAAATGCATTGCACTGCAAAGTTAAAATTGGTCCATCATTTTAATACTCCAATTTTCTCCGAATTGAAAAGTTCTTAGAACGAGCCCACAAATATACGAGATTTACCATACATTTCATTCATGCTTCCTGGGTTATTAGCCTTTACTGTGGTTATACAAAGCTTGGATTATGGGTGGCAACACTTTACCAACAGGGTAACAAATATGTTTCTATTCCCTTCATCACATTCAGTCTTGCCACCTATACTTGAATAGTACAGTACTAGTTTTATAAAGCAGAACATGCACGAATGTAATTCAGCACGGGCCCATTACCTAGCACTATACGTATGTTTTAAAGAGTGGACAAGTACCACGGTGAATTAAGCATGAACCCCTTTACCTCGTTCGGTCTTGCCAGCTATACCTGAACAAAACTGGTTTAGGTATAAAGCGGAATGCACATAGAGTACATAATTCAGCATGAGCCCCTTACCTGGTACAGATGTCTAACGAGTGGTCAAGAGCCGTGGTAAATTCAGCGCAAGCCAGTTCACTGTGCTCATCCTTGCCATCTATACCTGAATAGAGCAGTACAAACTGAGGCAATTCAGTGAGAGCCCATTATACTACCTGGTACAGCATCTGATTCTACAAAAGTTACCATCATGAAAATAAAGGTAGCCCCTGGAAAGGATTAATGCATTACAGGCTGATCAAGCCTCATACACACTATTACCTAGACAGTAAAGGTGTGCCATCTTCCCGTATACAGTAGTACATGGTACTGTCCAGGTACTGTCAACACCAGGTACTGTCCCCTTTTCCCTTGTATTTTACACAATGGTCCGAAGCCTAACCCAAGATGGTGAATCCTTGAACAACCTTGAAGAGTGAACAAGCTTGGTAACCTACACGGATTGCTCGTTACTGTTTACCCAGTCTGAATAGCTTTCTAATGTCACTAGGGTTCATATGCAAGCTAAAAGCAGTCATTTCTGAGGACTTTATAATGGCTGATTTTCCCATCAGTTTATTATGTATCATCCATGGCCAGCAATTTTTTTTTTTTTTGTGCGGAATCAGCACTTAAGAGATACTGACACTCATAATTTAGGCAAAAACATTGCATAAAATGGTGCAATAATAAATTTATAACAAAAATCTTCCATCAGTCATCATGACTGATGGTTAGCTTGTATAATATGTTACTTTTGCATAATTTTTAAATATTTGGGGAAATTAATGAAATTAATTAGATGCACAAGGCTGCATCTCCAGTTGGCCTTAAACTATGCATTATGCCATTGTTCCTTATTTGTAGGCACACATATACTTTGAAGTTTCTTTAATCTTTTAGTACTGTATAGCCAACACAAAAGTGAACCACAAATATTGATAAAACATAATGCCAAAGAAATACCATTCAAAAAACACCAGATAATCAGCTGCATGCTTTTCCATTCCATATAGAACTTGTATTCAAATCAAAGCCATTTCAAAACTTTGAAAATATTCCCCATTTTCTTAAAAAAAAAAAAAAGTGAAAGGTGGGGAGGAAAATGTAGGTACAGTAATGACAAAATGTATGTACAGATATATATATATATACGTGCGTGCATGTAATTACCAAAGTGTAGTTACAGGATGAGAGCTATGCTAGTGGTGTTCCATCTTCCCAGCACTGTCATAATTCTCATAAACTATCGACGGTTTTGGCCTCTACAACTTTCTCACTTGATTTGTTCCACTTAACTTGCTCACTTTTCTGTTTGCAAAAGAAAACTAATATTTTTTTGGCACCTTAATTTCCTTTGCTTGCATCTATAACCACTTGTTCTTGCCATTTCACAAATTCTTCTCTTGTCAAATTGGTTAAGTCCCGTTATTATTTTGCAAGTGGTGATCACATCGCATCTTTTTCCTTCTATCTTCTAGCTTTGACATATCCAACACCTCTAGTGTGCACGCTTGTAAGTACAAATGGCCACATACATATGCAATTATTGTTATATACAGTAAAATAATTTCCAGAACAAATTTAACAATGTAAAACACCTTCAGAATTTAGAATGCATAAAAATTTCTTACCTTTGTATTAAGAAATGTAGTAAAATCTGTACTTTTCTTGTTGCAGCATGACCAACCCTTGTATGCATCATGGAATATTGGTGCACCTGGGTGATACTCGCACGCATCTGTGAAAATTAAAAGTTACCAAATAGAAAGCTTATTCAAATGTTTTCAAATTTTAAACCAGATGAGGTTCTTTACCTACTGTACTTTCCAGTTTTACATTTATTAAAGTGAATACAACTCGCCTCAAGGTTGACATTATATTGTAAGCAGTCGTAGTATAAAAATGGGTCAAAGAGTATGAAGAAACTTGAGCAAGTCCATCAGCGGTTTCATTAAGCCAATGGCTTTAGGCCTATGGGTACTGTACAGAAATTTGTTTCTACTAGGCTATAATGATCTATCCACCCACTACCACCAGTAAGCATTTCAAATAACCTGGTTACACAGTTGAAGGGAAATGGGCAAATCCAAGTCAAGCCACCATCTTAAGGTTATCTCGAGATGATTTCGAGGCTTTTTTGTGTCCCCGCGGCCCAGTCCTCGGCCAGGCCTCCACCTCCAAGAAGCAGCCCGTGACAGCTGACCAACACCCAGGTACCTATTTTACTGCTAGGTAACAGGGGCATAGGGTGAAAGAAACTCTGCCCAATGTTTCTCGCCGGCGCCTGGGATCGAACCCAGGACTACAGGATCACAAGTCCAGCGTGCTGTCCTCTCGGCCGACCGGCTCCCTTAGACAAATTTGCTACGAATAAAACAAATACCTGTACTGTACAGTACAGTATATACAAATTTAAGACTTACAAACCCCTAAAAATGATGCGATGAAGCCCAAACTTGGATAATAAGGATGGCTGTCATATGATCCCTGTACAAGATCAGTGGAAAATCTCCTTGGCCTGCCAGGGTAATGATTAAACTATCAGACCAGGTCAGAACCTACACCCATGGCTATAAGCTGGACAAGATCAGACTGGGGAAGGAAATGGGTTGTTTTTGTTTGGCAACAGAGTGGTAGTCAAGTAGAATAGGTTGCTGGCCATTACCAGTTGCTAGCCCTTGTATTCACCTAGTTGTACTTGTGAGGGTTGGACTATGCTCTTTCGGCCCACCTCTCAACTGTCAATCAACTGTTTCTAACTACTAACTAGCTAATTTTTTTTCACATACACCCCCCCCCCCCAGGAAGCAGCCCATAACAGCTGTCTGTTATGGGCTATTTACTGGGCTGTTATGGGTACCTATTTACTGTTAGGTAACAGGGGAATCAGGGTGAAAGAAACTCTGCTGATCTGATTCTGCCGGCACTGGGAATCGAATCCCGGTCCACAGGACTTCGTATCCAGCGTGCTGTCCACTCGGCCACCAGCGCCCCGCTGTGGCACTCAACTGTTACTGGTACGAGTCAACTTAGTTGCCTCTTGTTGAACTTTCTCCAAGGAAGCTGTCTTTCTGAAGATGAGGTCTCCATGCTTAAATACAATAATCCAAATGGGGGCACACCAGAGATTTAAACAATTGAAGAACTATCTTTTCCTTGAATTCAAAGGTTTGTTTGACCTAAGGTTTTGGGTAATTTTATTTTTTACTGCAGATCCCACTTGTTGTGTAACTTTCAGTTAATAATGTATGGAGGAATTTCATTAGGCATATATAGGTGGTACTTCACAAGGGCTAATAGGTCTTCTGTAATTTCTTTTATTATTACATTCTTATAACTGCCCCAGGACAACCAAAGAGGAACTGCTTAAGGTGCCGTAGGTTGACTTTATAATCTTGAAAATAAAGTTATAAATTAAAATGTGAAATTATGAGACGGATTTAGACTATCTGGTCTAAAGGAGGTCTGGTCGAGAACCAGGGCTGCAGGGATGCTAAGCCCCAAATTCATCTCAAGGTATCCAAATGCTATGTACTGTACAAATGAAGTTAGAATTTGATGCACAATATTTCACAGGGTGGGGGAGCATGATAAAACCTTACATGAACAATAAAACCATACAAAGGTGCTCATTTCAGTCCCTAAATTCTAAGTTTCCAAACTAGATATTCCACATTTTGGTCCATTTTGTACAATCACACGAAATGGTGTGCTTCACACATCCCTAATGTATACTAGTGGACTAGCTTGGGTTAGCTCTGAATCTCAAGTGCAAGCACCTCTGGACAACATGGGTTCTGAACAGTATACTGTACTTTTACCTCAATTGCTAGACCAATAACATGGCCTTACATGGAAGACCAACAAAATGCTGATGTAATATACCTGCTTAATACCTACTTTATGGGGTTTTGGGAGTTCTTCTATGCCTCAAGCCCGGCCCGAGGCCAGACTTTACTTGTGAAGAGCTTGGTATACTAGGCCTGTTGCGTGGAGCAGGCCCGCAGGCCCACATATCCATCACAGCCCTGGATGATCTGGCACTCCTTGAAGGAAACTATCTAGTTTTCTCTTGAAGATGTCCACGGTTATTCCGGCAATATTTCTTATACTCATTGGGAGTATGTTGAACAACCTGTGGACCTATGATGTTTATAGTACAGTGTTCTCCGATTGTGCCTATGGCACCCCGGCTCTTCACTGGTTCTATTCTGTACACACATATTGAAAAAGCCTTAGTCAAATATGACCATAGATGTTATTGCATATAGAATGTGTTCAAAAGGAATCACTGGAAAAATTGGAAATTGAAGATTCCCCTTTCTGACAAAAATCCAGTGTCTAATAGTCAACATAAAATCTGGATCATCCACCATGAAGAAGCTCAGGTCCCCCAGGAGTACTTGGCTTGCTCCAGTATTCTCCCTCATATCGGACATAGGCAAGGACACAAACCATAATACCATATCATCCTTTGCAGATGACACCAGGATTTTTACAATGAGCAGAGGACACTGCAAACCTCCAATATGATGTAAATCAGTTCCTTTCAATGGTCCACAGAAAGTATTATGTTTAATGAAGATGAATTGCAGCTCCTTCACTATGGAAGAATAAATATATAAATGTGAATCAAACAAAATGCAGTCAATTCATTATAGAACAAAAATGCAATGCAAAAGATCTGGGAGTAGTCAGGTCAGAAAACCTTACCTTTAAAGAACACACATTAGTTGTCACAACCACAAGAGAAATGACAGGTTGGATAACAAGAACAGTTTCAAGCAAGAGATGTCATACCAATTATACTTTTCAATGATACTTGTGCTTCTTTAGAGGAATATTGTTGCATAATAAAGCCCCTTTCAAAAATAGAGAAATTGCTGACCTGAAGAGTATGCAAAAATCATTTATTGCTAGAATTCACTCAATAAACTAATTACTTGGGACCTATTAAAATGCTTAAATCATGTATTTTCTAGAGTGCTGGGAAGAGATATATATAATTTACACTTGGAAAATATTAGAGGAACCGGTTACAAACCTGCACACGGAAATAATGTCACATAAGACCACGAGCCATGTCAGAATGTGCATAATAGCTCTGTTGAAAAGCACAGATGCAATACATACTGAGAAAGTATGTATTTAATATAACATTAAAGGCCCAAGACTGTTCAACATGAGCCTCTCAGTGTTTAAACGAGAACTCTACAAAAACCTCCAAAGGATATCCTGATCAACCAGGCTGTCCTTCAGGCTACAAGCAGCCCCGTTCAACAGCCTGGGTGACCAGGAGGTCTGGTCAGAGAGCAGGTCGCGGGGACGTTGATCTTCAGAATCACCGCAAGGTAACTGAAGGTGACCGCTGCGGGGGAACCATAAGCTGCACTAACTGACATCTCACCACAAACAGATCTGACAACAGATCATATACGAAGAAAAATTCATCCAAGGTGAGTACCTTGCCTAGACCATCATACATCATCCCACACTGTAAAGTACTTTTCCTTCCAGTAAAACTAAACCATTCCCAGAAATTGATCTCGTAATATTTAAGGTGTACCTGTCTTCCGTCAACCTTCACTTACCATCCGTGTTGTCTTCTAGTTTATATTTTTGCCCACACCCCTTGTTATAACACTGCTGCATAGTCATAGTTGGGTGTGGCTGAGGGTCAAAGGCGAGCCGAGATAACGGTGAGGGAGGCGAGAGAAGGTAATATACCGGTGGAGTTGAGCGCACTCTTCGCGTCACTTCACCATGAAAACATTGGCCAGGCAGCGTCCCGACCCGTCTCCTTCTACACCCACTCTCAAACCTTCTTGAAACTTCTTAAAATACCCGCACGTAGTATATAAAATATTATTTTGTACATTAGTTATTGCACTTATAATATAAAATTTATCCTCTACGCATATGAAGCCTAGAAATTTTATAGATTGTACGCTAAAGTTAAATATAAATATCGAACAAAATAATTGCCGGCAAACGAGCGCAAAATAAACACTTACCAGAATATTCTAGACTCTATATTTATATTTACCTTTCTTGACTTTTTATTTGCATTGGCGAACTTTAAAGATGTTGTTTTGCTTTATTACTAGTAATAACTACCATTTCAATAAAATATTAGGAATTATTTTATAGTTATTTATCAGGAGAAACACGTGGATGCTATTGTTAAACTTTATATTTTTTTTTATTTAATAATAATAATAATTCATTTTGTCGAAGGACAGGCAGCCGGTGAATATATATACATATTAGGTTTATACAGAGATCCTCACAAAGTAGAACTGTTAATCCTCCCAAGGATGCAACCCACAACACATACCTCAGCCCGTCCTCCAAAAATGGGGTGGTCAATGTAAGAAGACAAATAAGTGCAATTATGTACTATTCATAGCAGTTAGGAATTGTACTTATTTTCACTTAGTATTAACTCGTACTGTCAAATATATTGTGAATATTTGAGTTTACCTGAAAAACTGAATAGTTAACCACAACCTCACCTAACCGTCTTACTTTTTGAAGATAATAATTTTATTGCTTCTTAATTACAATTAGTACTTAACCTATAGCTATATTGATATTACAGTTTTATAAAAATAATAAAACAAAACTAAAATATATCAATAAATTGTAAAGTAACTGAGGATATTTTAAAATTTTGTATAAAATCTATACTGTTTAATAAACCTGAAAAAGAAATTCCTGATATTTAAAACTTGTGTATTGCAAACTATGTTTGAAAATTTCATCCTAAAATTCTGAGTGTTTTAACAGAAAACGAGGAGAAGTAAATCAGGGGAGGGGGTTGGGTAAATGTAACAGCTCCATAAGTATAATTATACACTGTTTATAAGAGTAAGAAAGTGTACTTATTACACTTAGTATTAAATCGTGCAGTCCCAACATGTACCCGGGAGTGTTAGGCAACTGTTGTGGGTTGCATCTAAGAGTCAGTAAGAGGACCTGAATTTACCTAGAGGGCTATTATCTCTCTAGTAGCCTCGACGAGGACAGGAAGCTGGCGGCTTGTCAAATGTCCCCCCCATTCGTCCTTATGATCTCCAGCTGGATTTTAAAATCCAGTGTTGTTTTAGCAGTTACGGCTTCGGCGGGTAGGCGGTTCCATAGGTTTATAACCCTGTGGGTGAAAAAGCATTTCCTGTTTTCTGTCCTACATTGTGGCTTGTTGAGTTTGAAGCTGTTGCTCCTTGTCTATGCTACATCTGACCTTTTGAAGACGTTGTCCGGATCTATATCCTCCAAACTGTTCAGTATTTTGAAAGTTTTGATGAGATGAGCCTCGTCATGTCTGGTTTACAGTGTTGTTAGCCCTGAGACCCTCAACAGTTCCTGGTATGACAGTCGATTTAGTTCTGGGATGATTTTTGTATCTTTCTTCAACTTTTTTTATTTTTTGAACTTTCTCCACTATGTGAAAACAATGTGCCAAAAATTTGATCCGTGATAACATATACATAATCAAAAATGTAATCCAAATATAACTCGTTTACCTACCGTACCTACTCTAGATAGTGACTGAGAACATAATATATAAGAATTAAGGCAGGGCTTATTGGCCCACACGAGGCACCTCATACTTATATCCACCCAAACTCATTCATATTATGTTTAGTCTTGTAATATACTGGGTGAGTGGGTAGCACAAGATACCGTGTGTTTATTCTACTGTACGGTGACCAAAACTGAACCCACATAATCTGAATGGAGCCTAACATGATCAAATATGTGACTGAAGAATAACATTAAGTGTTTTGTTGCTAACGCTTCTAGAGATAAACCCCAGTATCGTATTTGCCTTATTTTAAACATTTATGAATTGATTTTTTGGCTTTGTATTGATCTTTTTAGCAATTAGAATTCACAATTTCAATACTGTTCAGCTGATATCTTGCAGCTTTATCATTACCTAGCTTCTGAACCCTACAGTTGTCAACATTAGACTGTCATTGACAATCTTTTGACCTTTTCAAAGGCCTCTCTAGATAATCTTTTAATGATTTTGAGTCTTCTAAATGTATACACCGCCCAATGTTCGTATCGTCTGCAAATCTACAAATATTGCTGCTCAATTCTGAATCTACATTGTCTGTATACTCTGTATGTGGTAAAAAACCAGCCCGTCCTCCTAAGGTTTCAAAACGTCAAGAAAACAGTCAATTTAAAGTGTCCTCTCCTAACCTACCAGAGGACCCAAAACGGAAAACAGGACAGTACGTCACTTTCATGGGCCGATTTCATTTCAAATTACGTCCATTTTTTGGCCATACGAGCGAAAAGCGACGTAATTTTAAGAGGGTGGGTTGCACTCCTAGTCAGCCATATAAATAAATGTTATATATATATATTTATTCATTTATTTTAATTTATACACAAGAATATCATACTATGGATGTTAAGATTAAATAGGATATGAAGCTGGTGAGAACTAGAGCGTCTTGGGCGAGTACTTGAGGACGCGCCTAGAGTGGCAGCCCTTCCGGACAGAGGAGACCCTGTCGTTGGGGAAGTTAATATCCGACACTTCGTAAAGACCGTAAGACCAGCCATCATAATCGTAAGGACATATACATGCCGCTGTTCCACCGTAACCCGCGTCTCTGTCGTATATAAAA
This sequence comes from Procambarus clarkii, assembly GCF_040958095.1. Lineage (NCBI taxonomy): Eukaryota > Metazoa > Arthropoda > Malacostraca > Decapoda > Cambaridae > Procambarus > Procambarus clarkii. Next base: position 28,046,686 of record NC_091201.1, read on the forward strand.
TTATGTCAGTACATAATAATATTTATACATGTCTCATTGAGTATGACTGCATATTCTGTATTGATTATTTTCTGGTTTAGGGCTTCTATCCCTGTGACTAGTGCTCTTGCATCTAGGTTTAATTGGAAGAGGAGTTCTCCAAAAGTCATGGTTCTCTTCCAATTAAACCCAGATGCAAGAGCACTAATCAGAGGGATAGAAGCCCTAAACCAGAAAATAATCAATACAGAATATGCAGTCATATTAAATGAAACATGCATAAATGAAAACCTGCTGCCAGTATACACCAATAATACAGTATATATATATATATATATATATATATATATATATATATATATATATATATATATATATATATATATATATATATATATATATATATACATATATATATATATATATATATATATATATATATATATATATATATGTATATATATATATATATATATATATATATATATATATATATATATATAATAATATTATACCTTGATATTATTCAGGACTATAATATATCATAGTACAAAAAGTGAGTTACTGGTGGTCCACTACATATATTGACCAAATAGTTACTATAAATGTCATCATTTCAGGAGGATGCGTTGACAGTGTTACAATTCTGAATATAATCTAAATATGATAAATACTCAGGCTACAAATTCACCACAAATAGTACTCTTACGGGAACATTTTGTGACTGGGATGCATACATACAAACAGGTGGGTGACTCACTTATAAATGGTCCAGCAAGAAACTCCGGTGATGGCCAAGCTGGTGGTGACGTCGTTAAACACACCATCGAGGTTCTCGGTATCAATAAAGACCAAGTACTGGGCGCCGGCCTGGAGCTTGTCGTGGTACAGCATCAACGTATCCATACACACGTCGAAGGCGCCTGCGTGTCTCACCGACGATACCTGCCAGCACAATGATGAAAGTCACTCTCTTACAAGCCGATTGATTGATTGATGAAGATTAAGCCATCCAAAAGGTGGCACGGGCATAAATAGCCCGTAAGTGGTGGCCCTTTTGAGCCATTACCAGTATCAAGAGCTGAGTCTGGAGATCTGTGGAGGTGCGAGTGCACCCTGCGTGACGGGAGATGCCTCCCGACTCTTACAAGCCTACTCCTGCTCTCTTAAAAAGTCTTAATGGCCTAATTCATTTATGTTAACCCTTGTATAAGTCATGTATATCTGGATATCTGGAGTCGTGCCATGTTTATAGGGTACAACTCGTGTTATGGGATCACACCTTTACACGGAGAAGTCTAGAAATGCCTTATACTAGACAGTATATAAATATACGTGATAGTCTCCAACTAGTTACTCTGGGACCTCCCCATCTCTACGGGGTACAACTGGCCTACCTGGGATCACCTCATATCTATGTGGGTACGATTATTTGTGTTAATTTGTATTAACATAAGACATATCCGCATTTATTGCACCTAACCTACATTATATATAGTTACATAGTTTGTATCAAGGTCATTATAACCATGAAATACTAAAAACCCCATCATGCAGGATATGTAGACATAAGGGCATATGATCAGTAGCTTACACTTGTAAATTTTGGATGAATTTTAAGGATATCCTCAAGAGGACGGGAGTGGATAAATTAATCACACAGCTCTTGGGTCGTGAGTTGCGAGAATATATATACCAATTAATACCCAAACTCTGTACTACCACAGACCATAAAATCATCTTGTACACTAATAAATAGAGAGCATGGGATGTGAAGGTGGTCCCTGCACACGGAGGCGGGCGGCGGGGCCACTACAGCTCTACACATTAGATCGTACTATTACAATTGTAAAATATTTGTCAACATATGTTCGAAAAATTCAAGCATAAGGGGGAAGGGAACTATCAAGAAAAGGGCCAATGTTCCACTTGCAACTTAGACGGGGTCAGGATAAGGATTTGGGATGGGACGGGAGGGGGGGGGGGAGAGATGGTGCCCAACCACTTGGACGGTCAGGGATTGAACGCCGACCTGTATGAAGCTAGACCGTCGCTCTACCGTTCACCCCAAGTGGTTGAACAGAAACAAAAAAACAGGGATTAACACTAAAATTATTCTACTACATTTTGTTAAATATGGCACGAACATAATTGCGTTTCCTAACCAAGTAATTTTTTGACATAAATCTCCAGCACGCAAAAATATGCGAACGTATAACGGATTCAACTTGGAACATTTACAAAATAAAAAGTACATACGAAAATACAAATTGGAGAAGTAGACGAGTAGAACAAATTGCCAAGGAGCATCATTGAAATAAACCGTGATGTTGCTTTTTTAACCTATTCTTATATCTAAATGCTTTACCCGGTCCATGGAGGCAGTATCCAGGTCTTGGCAGCTGTATTCACCATAAGAGAAATCAAGAATGAAGTCGGATTTTACGGTGTAATCTGGATCCTCAAACAAGAACCACCTGCAAGTGTGATACAATCTTTCAGAGGCTGTATTCCACTATCCTAAAGCCTAACATCACATCTTGCTAAATAAAGAAATACAAATACAGGACCTGAAAATAATTATAAAATGCTTATTTTACAAATTACAAAATGATTATAAAATCTAATCTAATAATTTTGAGCTGTGTCGTCTACCTCTACACTATATATACAAGACTGGAACACTAAGATGCCACCGTAGACGACACTGCTCAAAACGCCACGACCACTACACCTGATTAATCTTTGTATGTGCTTCCCCTCCTTTTTTCGCTTTATTCGTCCCATTTACGCCTTATTCTTCACCTCTTTATGCATTACTCGATTGATTGATTGATGAAGATTAAGCCATTTTATGTTATTGCACATAAAATGCGTTCAAAAGGAATTACCGGAAAAATAGGCAGATGGATCTATAATTTCCTGACTAACAGAACCTAATGTGTAATAGTCAACAAAATAAAATCCAGCCCATCAACCGTGAAGAGCTCAGTCCCCCAGGGACTTGCTCCAGTACTTTTTCTCATCCTCATATCGGACATAGACAAGAACATAACCTATAGCACTGTATCATCCTTTGCAGATGACACGAGGATCTTCATGAGAGTAGGCAACATAGAGGACACGGCAAACCTCTAATCAGATGTAGATCAGGTCTTTCTATGGGCTACAGAAAATACTATGGTGTTTAACGAAGATAAGTTCCAGCTCATGTGCTACGGAAAAAATGAAAATATAAAAACGGAAACCACGTACAAAACTCAGGCAAATCATAATATAGAACGAAAAGGCAATGTAAAGGATCTGGGTGTACTCATGTCGGAAGACCTTACTTTTAAAGAACACAATAAAGTAGCCGTCACAACTGCAAGAAAAATGACAGGTTGGATAACAAGAACTTTTCACACTAGAGATGCTATACCGATGATGATACTTTTCAAAACGCTTGTGCTCTCTAGAGTGGAGTACTGCTGCACAATGACAGCCCCTTTCAAAGCTGGAGAAATTGCTGACCTGGAGAGTGTGCAGAGATCCTTTACTGCTAGAATCCACTCAGTAAAACATCTAAATTACTGGGACCGACTAAAGAGCCTAAATCTGTATTCCCTTGAGCGCAGGCGGGAGAGATACATAATAATTTACACAAGGAAAATAATTGAGGGGCTGGTGCCAAACCTGCATACAGAAATAACATCACATGAGACCAGAAGGCATGGCAGGATGTGCAGAATACCCCCATTGAAAAGCAAAGGTGCAACAGGTACTCTGAGAGAGAACTCTATCAACATCAGAGGCCCGAGACTGTTCAACACGCTTCCACTACACATAAGGGGCATAACTGGCAGACCCCACACAGTGTTCAAGAGAGAACTGGATAAACACCTCCAAAGGATACCTGATCAACCAGGCTGTGACTCATACGTCAGGCTGCGAGCAGCCGCGTCCAACAGCCTGGTTGATCAGTCCAGCAACCAGGAGGCCTGGTCGACGACCGGGCCGCGGGGACGTTAAGCCCCGGAAGCACCTCAAGGTAACCTCAAGGTAAGGTAAGGCCTCCAACCTTGGTCAAACAAAAAGACATTCTTACAGATAAAGATAGTAGCAGCAGCCAGCATGGATACGTGGTGTGGCTCCAACTTACAGTCCAACACCGCAGATGGACTTGGTCCTGTCACCATAATTGGTGAGCTCGGACGTGTCAGCGGTGAGGTTGACCAGGAGGTTTTGGTGAGCCCTTTCCTCGTAGAGCTCCAGGAAGGGAGGGCCGCACGCCGCGCTCATCGTGGCCACCATCGTCGCCACCACCACCACCACCACACTCAGCCTCGGCACACACATCTGGGAGCATGTACAGGTGTTCACGGCGGCACAGAAAGCTAATATATAATAATATTAATTTATATTTGAGAAAATTCATATTTTAATTGAATGGCATGTTCAAATTTTTAACATAATAGATACCCTTAAAAAGATTCATAGAAAACACCGACCTTACCTAACCTTGTTAGTATCTTAAGATAAGCATCTTATTGCTTCGTAATTACAATTATTACCTAACCTATAATAGGTATAGGTTAAGTAATAATTGTAATTACGAAGCAATAAGATGCTTATCTTAAGATACTAACAAGGTTAGGTAAGGTCGGTGTTTTCTATGAATCTTTTTAGGGGTATCTATTATGTTTAGTATATCACCTATGCACGTAGTTAATAAGTCAATATTGACTTTACGAATTTGCGAGAACGGGTTGTCAAATTTATGAATGCGTCTTTGGGGTTGACCGCTGGATGGAATGAACATAGACTGAGGACGGGTTGGCCCTTGTCCACCTAGCAGTAAATAAGTACCCAGGAGTTAGCTTGTGGGGGTTGCATCCTGGGGAGGGTCAGTAATTCGACCCTCAGAAGGGAGGGGACACATCGATATAAGCCTGACATATACTGTACGTATAACCTGACTTCCTGTTCCCTAACACAATTAATTATTTAGGCTTCGGCGGGTAGGCAGTTCCATAGGTTTATAACCCTATGGGTAAAAAAAAAAAATCTGTTTTCTGTCCTACATTGTGGCTTGATGAACTTGAAGCCGTTGATTCTTGTTTGTGTTACATCTGACTTTTAAAAAAGTGGTCTGAATCAATATCCTCCAAATTGTTCATCGCTTTAAAAGTTCGATGAGATCAGCCCCGTCATGTCTGGTTTGCTTCGTTGTTAATCCCTCGACCGTTCCTGGTATGAGAGTCGACTTAGTTCTGGGATGATTTTTTGTTGCCCCGGTGATGAACTTTCTCCAGAGCATACATGTCCTTCTGAAATGTAACACACACACACACACACAGAGCAACAGTTTCAAGCTCAACAAGTGTTGGACAAAACAAGAGCTGCTTTTTTCAGCCATGGAACCGCCTACCCGCTGAAGCCGTAACTGCCAAGAGATTGCTGCAGTTCAAAATTAAGTTAGATCAAATCATGAAAAATGGGGGAACCTTTGACAAGCCGCCGGCTTCCTGTTTACGCCGAGGCCACTAGAGAGATGGTGGTTCTCAGGTAAATATAATATCAACAACACGAGAGTTCCAACCAACTAACCTTGATGTAATCCTCAGATCAACTGATGATGCAGGCTGGGTAGTCAACCATATATAGGCAGATTCTTATCTCGCAGCTTATCAAGATTGGAACTTGCGTAGTTAAATGAATTTTGGGGTTGAGATTCTGAGCCCATTATATGTGTTTCACAGGATGGGTATAACTGGTTGATACCTGGTTAATGGGGTTCTGGGAGTTCTTCTACTCCCCAAGCCCGGCCCGAGGCCAGGCTTGACTTGTGAGAGTTTGGTCCACCAGGCTGTTGCTTGGACCGGCCCGCAGGCCCACATACCCACCACAGCCCGGTTGGTCCGGCACTCCTTGGAGGAATAATGGGTTCCATTACCGCTCACTGGATGGGTTTGGGGTCTAATACTGCTGTAACATGCTCGTGCCTGAAGCAGGACACAAATACAACAAAATTATTAGTGATGGTAACAGAGTCCATTTCATGTTGGCATTCGAATGTATAATAGAGCTCATAGCTAGCCAAAGAATCTGTCTATAAAGAAGGGGTTGAATATGACCTTCGATTGCCTACATGCAACTTGAAAACAATAATACATCAAGAACTTGAACAAAACCTTGTGGATCTGAGGCAAAGTGAAATCTTCAATAGCAGTGAATTGTGAATCAGTCTACTATCATGCGAGAAGAGCCACACATATATGGTTCATCTCATAAAATGAGCAGAATCCTAGATGTTATTACTGCTCAGCTTAGACTCCAATAAGTATATCTGGAAATTTTAATTGACTGCTGATGTAGACCTGACCAAATGTAAACTGTGTCAACAAAATAATTCGCACACCCTTGAGGTAACCTTGAGGTGCTTTCGGGGCTTAGCGTCCCCGCGGCCCGGTCGTCGACCAGGCCTCCTGGTTTGCTGGACTGATCAACCAGGGACTACTGATCAACCACCCTCCGTCACTATGTGATGGAGTACGAAAAGATACATAAATTTAGAAACAGCTCTATGCCAAAGGTTCAAAAAATGTGTAAATATTTCATTCAAAATTATCAAATACTGTGTCAGAAATTTTATCAAAATATCCCCAGTTTGCTAACTGTAGGTAGTAAATGTGGGCGAATGTAAACTTTCCGGATGGAGGTGTTAGGGGGGGGAAGGGATGTGCATGATAAATCAAATTATGAAACTAGCTGACCACATATGTAAGTTGTTTAGCATAGAGACTAATATGTGGTCGTTCTCGAACCCATTGACATGATAATATACAATAAAACTGTATAACGAGCTTATTAACACTGTAACTTGCTTAGCTAAATGAATTTTGGAGCTCAGTTCTGAACCCATTATGTGCCTCCGTAACCTTTTCCACTTCCACCCACCTAGGAATGTTATGGGGTGCATAATAAATTAAATAAATTATATCATTCATTCTCTTTTTTAAAAACCTTTATATTCCTACATGTTATGGCATTTAAATAAAATGTGTCATTTCTGTAATTTTTCCCCCTAGCCAAATTTGTTACTTTTTCCGCACAGTTTTTTCCTAGCCAAAATTATGATTTTGTTTCTGTAACTTTTTTCCCAGTCAGCGAGAAACCAACAGCTTTACCGGGAATTATTGTCATGATCATCAGCGTCATGTTTCCAGATTGCGCAGCGCGGAGAGCTTGAGTCTGAAGGACAAGAGACAGTGCAGGAAGACAAAGGGCAAATGATACCAAACTGACATAACTGAAGTCACATACACAACAGTACAGGACAGTTGAGTTAGATTCCCGGCCAGGAAGGAAATGATTGGGCACATTTTAACACGCTAACCAAACCTTAGGATATAATGAAGCGTAACGGGGTGAGAATAGCTTCAGCTACCTCATCCCTTTGTGTGTATTTTACCTCAATAAACTTATTTCAATTTCAATTTCAATGAAGCGTACCTTTGACTTTAAGGAAAAGAAGGTATAGTGATTCCATTGTATAAATCATTGATGCGCCCTCACTTGGATATTGTATCCAAGCATGGAGACCTCCTCTGCAGACGGACATTGCAGACAAAGTACAACACTGGGCAACCAAAATTATTCCAGAACTAGGTCAACTCTCGTACCAGGAACGTTTGAGGGCCTCAGGGCTAACAACACTACAAACCATACGTGATAGGGCTGATCTCAACGAAACCTTTAAAATACTAAACAATTTGGAGGATGTTGATCCAGACAATTTCTTCAAAAAGTCAAATGTAATACAAACAAGGAGCAACGGTTTCAAGCTCAACAAGTCACAATGTAGAACTGAAAACAGATGCTTTTTCACCCACAGGGTTATTTTAACCCATGGAACCGTCTACCCGCATTAGCCCTAAATGACAAAACTGTTAAATTTTAAAACCCAGCTGGTAAAAATTATCAGAGCAAATGGGGGGACCTTTGAGAAGCCGCTGGCTGCCTGTCCTCGTCGAAGCCACTAGTGTTAGTGGCCCTCGGGTAAATTTAAGTAAATTTTCTCTCACCTAAAGCCTCTGCTCACCTTACAGTAAGTAGGTACCCGGGAACTCTACTCTTATTTTCTCAAAAGTCATAAGGAACACTTCAAGGCCAACAGATACGTCGACTGGCGGTCTTTCCGAACATAATACTCAGTGAACACCAACACATGTTAACTGACATCAACCCTGTGAACACCAACACATGTTAACTGACACAAACACTCACTGGACACCAACACATGTCAACATACCTTCATCTGAATGATCTTAGGCTCAACAAACAAGTGCCAGCCATATTCAATACACAAAGGGCCTTAATAATTGGTAACGACATTATCTGACAAGCATTTCTTACTTTGGCTTGGTGTTGTATACAAGGTCCCTCAACCGCTGGAAAGTTATTAAAGTTTATAAATTATTACAGCCCAACCAGCTGCAATCGTTCTCTAGTCAAACTAAACTATACTCTCAAGTGTATATACACCGATAAATGGGTACACCTCTCTGTGTATATAGTATATATTTTATCAATGTAAGTGGTTTGCAAACCTAAACAATTTATTTATTAAATTTTCAACCCATCCTCCTGTTTAGACAGTATTCATAGTAACGATGAAGACCATCGTACATATATTAACGTAAAAGGAAATTCGGTACTATTGAATTTGGACAAAATGGAAAATGTTTTGTACTGATGTTGCAAAGAAAACGTAACAACCTAACCTCCCTAGGCCTAATACACGCTATCTGAAGCCTAATATAGTACATACTAGGCTATACTAGGCCTAGGAATATTTAAGTTTGTTTTTTAAGCTTTATTTGTTTCGGACTTCTAGTATCTAATTGTCCATTGTGTCATTGTATGTACGATGATTTACGTAGTTACAAAAAGTACTCCCTAAACAGCGAGGATGGGTTAGAAATTTAGAAAATGGTTACATAAAAATAATTATTTAATGTCAGACTTTTACTCGATATCGTAATTGCTGCAAGATTTTCATTTTATAAAATATTTATTTATAGGTAAAACCTCGGGTAAACAAAATTTTTAATTAAAAAATTATGATAGGTTACAGCCACAAGTGTTATATAGAAAATAGTGAGCATTTGGTGAGGACATGCCATTCACGGAACCTTAATTCATTATATATACATTATGTGTGTGTTTACTTTCCATCCCACAATGTAATCACCCTGAACTATCAGTAACTATCGCAGAATTGCATCATACATTGTTGTTCAACCTTGGGCCCAAAAATCATACTCTGCACCTGGGTTTGCTCCCAGACCTTTTTTTTTAATTTACACTTTTGACTTCAATGATTATTATTAACGTTACCTTTCACATTATGCAGGCTCGGAGCTGTTATCAAATCAAAACCTTTATTCATGTGTACATTTATAATTGGGAAAATATACATACAAATTATAATACATTAAATACATGAAGTGTGTGACAGTAACAGCCTAGCACGTACGCATTGTCATTATCAGAATTGATAATCAGAAACTTTATTTGTAACAACTTGTACAAATAATTAAAGTAATGGCTGGCCTAAACAGAAAGCTAATCAAACTTCCATTTTTCTCATAAAGTGGCTTAGCTTACAATTTAAAGTTATCTTACAAGTTGAAAGGTGATGTATACTGCAAAAACAAAATGAGGTTTACCATTAGGGCCGTAAGACAACACATTGCAGGGCAAGCTCCACAATATGTCTACCCCAATTACCTGTGCTAGGCCCACTAGTGGCACTAGCCCCACTAGTTGAACTAGCCGTGCTAGTGGCACTAGCCCTACCAATTGCAGTAGCCGTACTAGTGGCACTATCCTCATTAATTGTACTAGTGGCACTAGCCCCACTAATTGCACTAGCCGTACTAGTTCCAAAGATGTCAAAACGTGGCAAAGCAAAATACAAAAATGTTAAAACGTTGGAAACAAAAGTCAAAACCAAATGGTTAGAACATCTTTAGATAAATTACATAATATCAGACAGTATGGTTTTCGATCAGGAAGATCCTGTGTAAGAAATCTGGTTAGTTTCTATAATAGAATAGAGCCACAGAGATTTTACAGGAAAGAGATGGGTGGGTTGACTCTGCCTATCCGGACCTCAAAAAGGCTTTTAACAAAGTCCCACACAAGCGGCTGTTTTGGAAACTGGAACATGCTGGAGGGGTGACAGGGAGATTTCTGACTTGGATGAAAAAAATTCTAACTGACATACAGATGGGGGCGGTAATCAGAGACAATGTATCTGACTGGAGGAGTGATACTAGCGGAGTACCACAGGGTTCAGTTCTGGCATCAGTAATGTTCATCGTCTACATAAACGATCTACCAGAAGGAATATAGAATTATATGAACATATTTGCTGATGATGCTAAGCTACTGGGGGAGAAGATAGGGGACGTAAACGATTGGCATGCCCTTCAAATTGATCCAGATACAATAATTGCTTGGATAACCATGTGACAAATGGAAATGAATGTGAATAAATGTCACGTTATGGAATGTGGAATCGGAGAAAATAGATAATACACAACTTACATATTATGTGGAAAGTAATTAAAGAACAAAGAGAGATCTGGGGGAGGTTTTGGATAATAGACTGTCACCAGAGGAACACATAAAGAACATTTTGCGAGGAGCGAATTCATTGATTTCCAACTTCAGAATCGCCTTTAATTACATGGATAGATGGTGAAATACTGAAAAAACTGTTCATGATTTTTGTGAGACCAAAGTTGGAATATGCAGCAGTTGTATGGTGCCCATATCTCAAGAAGCAGATCAATAAATTGGGAAAGATGCAAAGACATGCTACAAAATGGCGTCCGGAACTGAAAAACAAGATACGAAGAGAGGCTATAGGCGTTAAATATGCCAAAGTTAGAAGATAGAAGAAAAAGAAGTGATATGATCATCATTTAGAAAATAATAACAGGATTCGACCAAATTGACAAAGAGGAATTCCTGAGACCACTAACTTCAAGAACAAGAGGATACAGATTCAAGCTAAGGAAACAAAAGTGCTGAAAAAAATTAGAAAGTTTTATTTGCAAACAGAGTGGTAGACGGTTGGAAAAAAGTTAAGTAAGAAGGTGGTGGAGGCCAAAACTGTCAGTAGTTTAAAAGCGTTATACGACAAAGAGTACTGGGAAGACGGGACACTACGAGCATAGCTCTCATCCTGTAACTACACATAGGTAATTTTACACACACACACACAACAGAAGTGTAGGGCACCCCAACAAAGACACCTCACACCGTGTCAAGAGTCAGTGTTGGAGCACTCTGGCGCCCCAGCCTCCAGCCACGCCCTCATCTACAACACCCCAATACCCAGACAATATTCAGGTCCTCATGCCTATATCTCCCCACACGCGGCCTATCATTTGTTATGATAGATTACCCGATTCAGTCATCGTCATCTGTACACAAATTAAGCCACCTAGGCCTGCTGGTGGTTATGGTTTTTATAGTTATATATCCTTAGCCCTGCGAGGTCCCATTGTTCGGGATTATTCATAATCTAGCCTAGTACTTCTGTGATACTGTTTCAGTGACGCCATGCCTGCAGCGGCCTTTAGGGGCGGATAAGTTGTTCCACAATGTAGTTCTTTGTGGTAATCCGGTGAAGATGTGACGGGTGCCGTGGGACTCTTCTTATAAGAAGTTATGTCTAAATATTCTCAGTTGTGGAGTGATCCCTGTAAACTCCGATTTAATCTGGTACTTTTGTGCTATATTTTACTGCTGAGTTGTGTCAATGTTTATGATAAAACTGAGATCATGGCGGTAATTTTCACCTTGAAGTAGTTTAAAAACTTGTTGCTATTGTGTAGAATTTCCGAAAGAGAAAAAAGGTTGCATTGCTCGTAACTATCTCTCTCTCTCTATCATGTGGGATAGACTCCCTACCTACTTTTTCTATTCCTGTCATGTGGAACAGACTCCCTATCCACCTGGTCTATTACTATCTTGTAGAATAGATTCCTTACCCATCTTATCTATTTCTGTCATGTGGAATAGACTACCTACTTCGACGATTCAATCATGTACAGTAGACTACAGACCTGCCTCGTCTATTCCTGTCATCCGGAAGCAACTATCCTCGTCCACTCCGTCTACGGTAAATATAATATGTGACCGTGCAGCATGGCGCCCCCTACCCACGCCCAGATCACCAGGAAGACCTTCCTCCACACACATATTTTGGTCATTGCAGGGGGGTAGAAATAGCCTAAGCTACTCTATCCCTTTGAGATGTATTTCTTTCTTAACTCAATAAACATACTTGAACTTGAACTTGGTCATTGCGTCATTCGTATTGATGATCGTCGGTAATTATGTGTTTTCAATTATGTGTACCATAAATCATTTCAAGATTTATTATCATAAATCATTTCAAGATTTATGGAACAAGACAAATATATTAAAGCGACCTCAATTAACCTGTTGTTAAAGGGGCGTTATCTATGATAATACCGCGGTTCTGTGTACGTGATTCCCTCACCTCCTTATCTCTATACTCTCAATCATGTCAACTAAAGGATGCAACCCACAACAGTTGCCTAACTCACGATTACCTAATTTACTGCTAGGTGAACAGAGACACCAGGAGAACGGAAACGTGACTCTTGGCGCCACGGTTATGTTACTTTGATAAACTGTAAATAGACTATTAATATATGTGAACAATAAATTAAGCTCTGTAAACAATTCGTGAATTCTGTAACTTTCATAGCTAAACAAATTTGGGGGTTCAGTTCTTGAGCCCATGTGTGCCTCTGTAATCTTTCCACTACAGGTCAAGGATGGATAGGGGCTACAAAGCAAATGAACTAGAAATCTAGCCAGAATGGGTGTATATCACTATATATTACAGAATATTCACGAGTTCCAACCTACAGGACAAGACGAGAGCATGACATACAATCTCCTATCTAAGGAGTCAAATGTACCAGTTATTTTCACATACCGAGACACTTTATAAGTAAAAGTACCCCCAAGACCTGCTTGTGTAGACAATGAGTCACAATAACGTGGCAGAAGATATAATGACCAGACCACACACCAGAAGATGAAGAAACAACGACGTTTCGGTCCGTCCTGGACCATAATAAAGTCGTAATGGTCCACGACGGCCCGAAACGTCGTTGTTTCTGTATCTTCTGGTGTGTGGTTTGGTTATCAAGACCTAACCAGGTTGTCGCGAGAGACAGCTGTTTATATCGACCTATACACTACCCAGAAATCGATAGATGCAGCACGTGTTATTATTCTTACTCGTCATCGCCTTATTAAATATTAATAATACCAGATAAAGATTATCCACTAAAATGACTTGGTAGTAAAATTAAATTTATAGACCGAACAAAGAGCAATGGTTGCAAGCTAGGAAGTTAAAATGTCAACAATGTGTGTGGTTTGGTTGTCGACTTGCTGGCAACCTCCGCCCTCTGGTGCCGTCCTCACCAACCTCCGCATCCGTACGCTATTTGACGCTAAGTCTTTACACTACTGGCTTTTATCATCATTTATCTTCATCAGGGATTAATGCCTATATCCGAATGAAACGCCAATGATTTCGCGAGGTACGTAAATGACAGTTCAAGGGGAAGACGAAATATATTCAGCACGTCTCCCCTCGGGTTGCTCCAGCTGTTCCGGGTAAACAATCAGACGAGCTCCTAAGTGTTGAGGTGAGTGGCTGTAAAAATTTTCTACGAGAAGTAGGCACTGGTGTTCTTTAATTCCTGCTTGTTGTCACGACCTTGGCTACATACTCATGTACTGGTTAATTCTGGTTTTAATTAACAATATTATGTACACAGCAGTGTGCTTCTGTGCGATTCTCTATGAGGGATTACGACGGAGTGTAGACCAAGAGCTCGTTATGCTTTCATCTAATATCTCCCATCACACAGGATGATTAGTCATACATGGAACCAAGGGAAAACACGATATGAAAGTCTAGTTCACTAGCTTGCACTGTTAAACTTTGGGTAATATATGAGAATATCTTCACTTATCCCTGAGTGAATGGAACGTGGCTCAAAGTATTTCGTACCATTTGGTCTAAAATTATTGATACCCGAGCATTCCCCAATATAGTGCTGGAGAGTGTGTCCCAGTTCTTGCTTATATAGTTTACAACTGGTATGTTCACTATTCGGGGGATTCATAACCAGCAGCCAGTTGCCATAAATAGCGATATTTCAGCCAGGTTGTGGCAATTACAATGTCACAGTGTCTGGTGGATGTTTTATGTTGTCTGTACATATAGTTCTCAATTCTAAACATATCACAATTCTTGATATAGTACTTTCTGCATTTGAGTGTCTGATGGCTCGTCTGTCGGCCTAGTTTCTTGAAATCGTGTGGTTTTGAGAGACTCCCTCGAAGAGCGTAGCGGAGAAGAGTTCCGTGTGACAAGGCAACCCGTTCTCGCACTTTCTTACAGTCAATATTGACTTATTAAATACGTGCATATGTGACATACTAAACATACTAGTTTACCTTAAAAATCTTCATAGAAAACACCGACCTTACCTAACCTTCTTATGTTCGTCTTTTCCCTATTATAACTGTAGATATTTCTGTTCATCTAAATTATTATAAGCTTGGATCGAAGTACTGTGTAGTAGTAGCGGCTTCATTTTTATGTGATATCCCTGTATCTACAGTTGTCTTGTTTCTATGTGCGCACATTCGTAGTTGAAAATAATATTATTATTAGGTGAATGGAGGCATCAGGTTAAAAGAAACTGCCCATTTACTTTTGCCTCAGGTGGGAATCGAACCCGGGTTCGTGGACTGTCTCCCAAGCGCTGTCTGGTCTCCACGTGAGAGTAATTAAGTGTAGTTACAGGATGAGAGCTATGTTCGTGGTGTCCCGTCTACCCAGCACTCTGTCATATAACGCGGTGACACTACTGACGGTTTTGGCCTCCACCACCTTCTCACCTAACTTGTTCCAACCGTCTACCACTGTTTGCAACGGTGAACTTTCTAATGTTTTTTCGGCACCTTTGTTTCCTTAGTTCGAACCAATAATAATAATATCCTTTTGTTCTTTAAGTTGTTTTCAAAAATTTTGTCTACACCTTTTGCTATTTTGAACGTAGTGATCATATCACCTCATTTTCTTCAATCTTTTAGCTTATATATATTTAATGCCACTGATCTCTCTCCTCATAGCTCTTGATTTTCAGTTCTGGGAACCATTTGTGTGATTTGCGTGTGCGTGTGTGTATACTCACCTAGTTTTGTTTGCGGGGGTTGAGCTTTAGCTCTTTAGTCCCGCCTCTCGACTGTCAATCAACTGGTGTATGTGTTTTAAGAAAAGCCTAAATGTTTGTGTTGCATTTATAATTCTGGGAAATACAGGCTTATCATCTCTTTCCATTGCCATGTAGGAGGCATGGAGATACCATCATTACTTCCTGGGAAACCCACTGAGAAGCCGCGTGGGTTGGTAAGCGTGTAGGTGCTGATATGAGGAAGCCGGAGTCAAACCCGTATGACTGACATGAGGAATGCAGAGGGTGTCAATTCAGTTTAGTTCATTTATTATGCACACCATGAACAAATCCACAAGGGATTTCGTCACGGGATGCTCTCGGACGCAGGTTCGAATCCTCGTCACGACCCTTGTGGATTTGTTCATCTGATGCATCACGTTATTGTGATTTCTGTGTAATGCACACCATACCCATCCTGTGGGCAGTAGTGGAAAAGATCACAAGAGGCACATAATGGGCTCAGGGACTGAACCCCAAAATTAATTTAGGTAAGCAAGTTTCAGTCTTAAAAAGCTACTTACACGGTTTTGTGTAAATTAGTACTCACCTAGTTGAGTAGGCGTGTATAACTGAAAGGCAGTCATACCTATAGAGAGAGAGAAGATTAAGCCACCCAAAAGGTGGCTTGGGCATGAATAGCCCATATGTGGTGGCCCTTTTGAGCCATTTCCAGTATCAATAGATGATACTGGAGATCTGTGGAGGTGCGACTGCACCCTGCGTGACGGGAGATGTCTCCCGTGAGTCATACCTAGAGGGGGCATGTATATAGAAAGGCAGTGGGTGTGAGGTGTGTATGATAGGGGACGACGGAGGAAGGAACAAGCCAATGTTGATGAGGATGGGATGGCTCCAGAAGGCTTTTACGGGCTCACCATAGCCCGTGCTACTGGAACTTATTGTTCTGAGTAGCGAATCTTAAACAACAACATCCAGAAGGCTCGCAGCTCGAAACACCTGAGCACCACAAGCTTACGAGGGAGAGTAAAGCCCAACAAACTAAGGACGCTGTTGTCTGTCCGCGGAGGCAAAAGTAGCAAAGGAAGTCGGCAGATATGAGGCATAATTGTCAGGAAGAGTGAGGGATCAGCATCCACACCAGTCACTGTTGACAAGTGCTGCAAAGCAGACACCATAAAGCTCAAGTAAAACAAAACGACTGTTTCCATGCAGAAAACTGCTCAAAGTGGCAGCTCGGCAAAAACTAAGTCTAACGCCGTCAAACAGCACAAACCCATGGGTGAAAAGGACCTCTAAGTCCAGCAAGCAGTATGTCGAGGGCAACAGGAAAAGCCGCCTAAATACACTGAAGTCACTGTCAGGTACCGGGCGGGACAGAAATGGTTGGGCGAGTTTCCCCATCACCTAATGCATCTGTTCACCTAGCAGTAAATAAGTACCCATGAGTTAGTCAACTTGCTGTGGGGTTGCTTCCAGGTTAAATACCTGGATATTTAACCAGATATCTGTGATGCTCTGAAGGTTTCCTGAACAAGGAATATTCTCAAATTTTAACTGTATTGTGTTATAAATCCAGGGTTTAAAACAAAAATTATGTCATATACTCGTTTTCTTTGACAAGCTCTAAGGCCAAAGTTTTCTTTAATGTCAAATTCAAGGGGAATATTCACACACTTATTGCGAATAATGCACTGTTTTAACCTAACCTAACCATGGATAGGGAGTGGATAATAGCACTAACTGCATAGTGGTTTTGAAGTGATTATGACAAGGGTACATACTCCCTGAGGACAGGTTGACATATTGTAGCTTAGGAAGTATTTGCTTAGACTTTTTTTAGACTCAGTTGGGTTAGGTAAGGTTAGTTTGGGTTAGGTTTGATTTGGTAAGATTAATTAGGTTTTAAAATCCATCGGCGAACTGTCTTGTATACGATGTAAATTGTATTCTATTCAACATAAGCTTCACAGGCTCAAGGGATTCCAGCCATCCTATCACACAGGAATCTGTCCGTAGAACTTACCTGTCCTCAGCCAGGTTAACCAGCTTGGCGAAGCAAACACCCAATGCTGACCTTAAAACACTGGCGAGAGTCTCAAGCAGCTATAATGACAAATACAGCCTGTCCTCAACAACAAAGGCGAAATGCTTGCTAATCCTTCCGCCAAACCCAGTTATGAATGAAACACTTTACACACGACTCACAGGACGTTCAAATATTTCTCAAACAGTGATTCGCTGACGATCTCTGATCGAAACACAACTCCCTAAATACTTCATCCACATACTTAAAATACAAATAATCGTGTACACAACCTAAACACCTAACCTATCCTATGCCTAACTAAGCATAGAACTTTAAGAATAATAATGTTAGTTTATATGTGAGAACAAACAATTCATTAAAATTGATAGATGCGTCTAGGATCCTGAGGGCGGGCTGTAAAAATAACATGTATTTACCTAGTTGTGATTGCGGGGGTTGAGCTCTACTCTTTCGGCCCGCCTCTCAACTGTCAATCGGTCAACTGTTACTAACTACTAACTAATTCCTCCCCCCACCCTCCCAAACACCCAGGAAGCAGCCCATAACAGCCAACTCCCACATACCTATTTACTGCTAGGTAACAGGGGCATCAGGGGTGAAAGAAACTCTGCCCATTTTGTTTCTCGCCAGCGTCGGGAATACACAGATGTATACATATCTGAATATTTCATTTTCTTAAGATTTCTCCCCATCAACAAACATCAATGGAAAGAATAAATCTCATGCACTGCTTGGACGCTAGATGACTATTTCCTCGGAGTTCAAGCACTCAGGTTTGGAGCAAAATTGAATGCTTTGCAACACGAAGTGCAACCAGGGTGGCATAAACACAATCATGAAGTTGAAATAAAAACAATCAAAGCAATGGCCCCTAGGTGGAACTAATGCTCCAGAGAAAGCCAGCAACACTTATCTGAATACCGTGAAGCAGATAAGAGGGCCAGGAGGGTCTTCAGGTCCTAGGCAAATAACACTAGGTGGAAGTGTAAGACCTCGGGTGGCCTGGGCTGCCATCTGGTAACAGCCAGGCGCATCTGTCGTCCGATTTGTCCCATAGCAACGATCATTTACCTTGGGCAACTAGGAATGCCCTGATCGATTGATAAAGATTAAGCCACCCAAGAGGTGGCACTGGGCATGAATAGCCCGTTAAGGTATGCCGTTTGTGTGTAGGTTAGGTAGGTAAAAGAGGAAGGGGAGGGGGGTGTATGCACACACAAGAAGATTACAATGGGTTGTGAAAGTACATATATTGATGATTAAGTGGTACAAGCTTGTAAAGTCGGTAACACGCATAAATAGCGTTTCGGCAATTCAATTTCTTTCTTTATTATGCACCCCATACCCATCCCGTGGGCGGTGGTGTGAAGGATTACAGAGGCACATAATCGGTTCAGGAACTGAACCCTCTAGTTCGTTTAGCTAAGCAAATGACAATTTCGGCAAAAACAATTTTTTATTGTTTTGGTGAAACAATAAATCTTGAACAAGAAATGAAAGTAATGACAGGTATATAATGATAAAATTTGAGTAAACACAATTACTGTATTAACATTACTAGAGTAAGGTGGTGATAATAAATTATATTATGTAGTTATATCTCTGGAGGCTCTAGACTCTGTAATGTTTATAGATAGTAAAGCAGTGTAGCAAACCACATTATCTCTAATGTGCCTGTTACTTAAATTATCCCCAAGTTAATCCACATTCCAAGAAAGTCTATTGTAACTACCTAAAGGTTCTCATTAATCCCCACAATTGCTAATGACACTGCCCTTGTAGTTGTCCATTCTCCTAATTTATATTGCAAAAATGTTTCCCTGCGATCAATAATCGATATTAATTGTAACTTTGCAATTGAAGTAGCCCTTTCTATGATTGTAATACCTGCCCTATTGGTTATATTGCATACCTGTTGTTTTGTCAAAGAATGTACAGTATATTATTCACTATTATCTCAAGTCTTCTTGACATTGTTATGGTGACTACATTATCTCTAAATATATCCAATCCTAGGATTATCATCTTCAATCTACCTTTTCCTGACTAACACAGCCACTGCTCCTTCTTGTTTTCTTACAACATATTAGTCAAAAGGGATTTGTTACCATTCCATTTTTGCTTTGTGAGTAGCAGTACATCTGGGGTCACCTTCATGTGTTCACTCCCTGAATTTGTTTGCTTTGTTTATAGTCCCATCTATGCGCACATTACTTTAAAGCTCACTTGCCTCTGTGCATTATCACTTTTAAGCTCCCTTTTTCTCATTAATGGGAACAGGAAGCCCTGTTATCTTATCAGGGTCCCCTGAAACAACCGACTATTTCTCGGGTGCAATCCCGCAACAGTTGCCTAACTCCCAGGCATATATTTATCACTATGTGAACAGAGACTTGAATATTCTGAAGTGATTAGTGGACAGGGGGTGATTGGGAAAATATACAGAAAGATATGGACAATATGCATATTATGTGTAATAGACATGATGTAGATAATTTGTCTTCTAACTTAAAATGTTTTGCATAACCTGCAAGTCTTCTTTTTCCTTCTTCAATTATTTGTGTAAGATGGCCCTCTTCCCTCCAGCCACAACAAAGTTGGTTCATACAAGAAATTTCATGGTCCAGAGCCTTAAAAGATGAGACTAACAGTTATATGATAAAAGTCAGCAAACACTCTGAATGAATATTTTACATTAGTGTTCACACTAGAGATATTAGACAACATCCCATTACCCATACAAATGTTTGGAGGTGAAGAGAACGAATTAAAGAATATTCAGAATATTCCCATAACATGTGGCCATAGGTAAGGATAAGGCAGAGGTAAACTAAAATACTTAACAGCCCCAGGTGTGGACATAATTAAATACTAGTCATAAAGGAACTGGCAGATGAACTATGCCTACCACTGAAAATCCTTTTCAGAAAATCTCTGGACCAAGGGATAGTTTCCCCTAGCTTGGAAATATGCAAATGTCACCCTTATTTAAAAAAAGGCATAAAGAGAATAGCAGAAAACTACTGTCTGGTCAGCTTGACTTTACACATCTGCAAGCTCATGGAGAGAATGCTAAGGAAGAAAAGCATTCACAACCTCAGTGAACTATCTATAAAATCAACGTAGCATGGCTTGGTTAAAAATAGATCCTGCCGTACAAACCTGGTCACATTTTTGGAAACGGCAACAAGCTATTCAGAAAAAGGACTTCCGGTAGATTTAGTATACATGGACTTTGCTTAAGCTTTTGATGAGGTACACCATGAAAGACGAGCAAGGAAATTACAAGCTCATGGAATAAATGGTGGAATACTGGAATCAATAAAACAATGGTTAAAGCAAAAAAATATATAAAAAGAATCAATAAAACAATGGTTAAAGCAAAAAAATAAATAAAGGGTCGTCCTAAGCGGAAATGTGGTGAATGGTGTACCACAGAGGTCCATTTTGGGGCCAACCCTTATTGTTATATACATCAATGATATAGATTAGACTACATCATCAAATTTGCAGATGAAACTAAGATGTATAGTAAAGTGGAAAGTGAAAAAAGATATCAAGGCCTTACAAAGAGATCTATATGAACTTATAAATGATCAGAAGATTAGCAAATGGTCTCTTAACATCAAACCTTGCAAGTCACAACTACCAAATTAACATTAACTTACAGCATATTGATGAAGAAAAGGACCCTGGAGGTCTCCAACATTCACTAAAAGTTGCAAAAGTGGGATCTGAAGTAAAAAAAAAAGTTAACCAAAAACTTGGAATAGTCAAGCGCAAGAAAAATAAGGTAGTTATTCAACTGTATAAATCTCTGGTGCACCCCACTTGTATTATTGTATTGAAGCATAGAGACAATCTTCAGAAAGATGTACCTGATTTAGAGAAAATTCAATACCAGGCAATAACAATCATTCCAGAACTAAGTCAACTCTCATACCAGGAATGGTTGAGGGCCACAGGACTAACACCACTGCAAACCAGACATGACAGGGCTGATCTCATCGAAACTTTTAAAATACTGAACAATTTGGAGGACATTGATCTAGACAACTTCTTCAAAAGATCAGATGTGACACAGACAAGGAGCAACAGCTTCAAGCTCAGTAAGGCACAACTACAAGACAGAAAACAGATGCTTTTTTACCTATAGGGTAATAAATACATGGAATTACCAACCCGCCAAAGCTGTAAATGCCAAAACACTGCTGAATTTAAAAATCCTGCTCAATAAAATCACTAGGACAAATAGGGGAGCCTTGACAAGCTGCTGGCTTCCTGTCCTCATCGAGGCCACTAGAGATAGTGGCCCCTCAGGTAAATTCAGGAATCAAATGTGTCTTTAGATAGCATAAAATGCCCTATTGATTCAAATGATTTGCCAGATATCTTAAATAAAAGTTCACCGTCCTGATCCAACTGATGGCTTACATGATGACCCAACCTCATCTTGTTTGTGATCTCCAGTAGGTTAATATAAGCAGCCTATTCTGCAGTGTACTCTTTATATGGTGAGACATTCACATTTTCCTCATTGCCATTCTTATTTTAGTATTCTAACTCACCTCTTGAGCACTTCTATTTATTATTATTATTATTACACACACAAATCACAATAACGTGATACTGTCCTCGACTCATTTCATTTCAGTTCATTTCATCTAGTAGTCGACCCCACAAATGCATTCATAAATTTATACATGCTGTTCATTCAAAACAGGAATTTTCTCAAATATAAATTAATATTATAATATATTAGCATGTATTGTGCATATATAGGCATAGGTTAGTTTAGGCATTTAGGTTCTGTTGGGGATTACTGTATTTGTATTTGTAGTACGTGGGTGAAGCATTTACAGCGTTGTGATTCGAACAAAATTCGTCAGTGAAGCACTTGTTCCAGAAGTGTTCGAATGTCATCAGTTGTGAGTCGTGTGTAAACAGTTTTTCATTCATAATTAATATAAGTAGTGTGTGTAACTTCATTATATGTGTTGTAACCCTCAACCCACGCTGGTATGATCTACGAGCCGCTGCACATTATTTCTATAGTGATACTGGTGTAGCACTAGACCACAATGATAATAGAAAAATAATAACTTATATAAATAATTATGTTGTGTTCAAAATGGTCAGTTTTAATATACAGTAGTACCTCCTAGCCCACAGATGTGATGCAGTGAAGCCTCGCTGCCATGACACAGGGTGATCATGACAACAAAGCAATACCAGAGGCACTCCCAAATGATGCTCACCAAGATGACTCGTCTCCCTATCCGCTGGAACACGGCTGTGATGCCTGGTGGCTCTGGAGCCAGTTACACAAGAGCCCAGAAGTCCTCCTATATGCACGAACTGCTCTTTTCCATCCCAACTGGTCACATGGCACAGCAGCAGTGAGGGGCTCACAACAGCTTAATGGTGGACTTCACTACTGGGAAGTGCAGGTTTCTCAGAGACTCTTTGGCACTGCCGTGATGTTTGGGGTGTGCACAGAGTCTGCACGGTTGCATGCCAATAGCTTTGTCAGCCTGGTGGGGGAAGACCAGTTTGGGTGGGGACTTTCGCACAAAGGATTGATCTGGCATAAAGGGAAGGGGCATCACTACACTGAACCCTTCCAAGAAAACTGCTCCACTACCATCGGTGTATTGTTTGATGGTGTGCAAGGCACTTTGGGATTTTATAAGGATACTCGGTGGCTGGGTATAGCCTTTACTGGTCTCGACACCATTACTGAACCCCTCTATCCTGTCATCGCATCCACTGCTGCCAAGACTAAACTTACTCTGGGTGCCACCAAGCGAGGGTGGACTGGCCTGCAAGACCGAGCCCGGCATGCCCTCCTATCTGCCCTACCACAGCCACAACTCCTCTACACCTTACCACTGCCCCCTGCCCTCAGACATTACCTGGAGGACGACCTACCACCCTCCAACACACATGGCCGCAACAGACTGCTCTCTTCAAACAGACAACAGAGCCTACCCTCTTGATAAATACCACAAGGTGAGGTCTAATATCTCACCTCCAGTATGTGAAACACTGACAAAGGCATCTAGATATTGTTTGCTTTTGATGTTGTAATGTATATATTTTACGCTTTGAATACTTGGTGGCAGGAAACTCTGGCATCAAGGTTATCCTGCTATATGAACATACATGTGATGAACAACAGTAAGACACTGTTTGAACTAAATTTGTTCTTTAAATCCAGATTTTTATCACTAAGGCTTTTAATTCAAACAAGAAAATTATTATGTGCAATAAAATATTAGTATGGACAATATCTGTGGAACATGCTTGTGCCACTATGCTATCTTGCAGGACTTTAGATGAACGCATGATTAGTGCTAAATAGATGGGACAAAGCCAAGCACAGGTATTCACATCATTCAGTATTTTTTTTAATTGTCCTTGCCTTATCATGCAACACAAAGGGTGAACATTTTCCCATTTTGGGGGGAGGGTCATTGTCATCTTAAATAAATGTCTGAAGCATTAAATTATACACAGTATTTAAAATTGAGGTGATGAAAATAAACCCATGAACTGTAGAATCAATCCACACACATTACAGACTCTACCACAAAGTCATTCAGCCCACCAACAAAACAAAAGGCTGATGGGCTAAATTTTAAATTCATCATCTATTAATTTACAATCATCAGTGTTCTGAGGTATCTGCAGCCAACACATCTTTAAATTCATAGTCAAGGATGGTATAAAATAAAGGATATAAAGTAGCATAAATTACGTAAATGTTTAACGGCAAGCATAAGGTGACGTCGGTAAATAATAATACTGTACTAACCTTAAAAATTGCGGCATGGCTATACAAGACAACCGAGTTATCACTAGAGATGAACCTTATATCATTTCCTTTTCTTTACACACACACACACACACTCCAAATCAATTCTGTTTGTCAGGCACCAGGAAAGCTGTTGGCAAATATAGATGTCTTAACATGACCTTCTCTGTTGATCACTTTCAGAGGATGTTTACATCTGATAATGACCCATATACACATAAATAGGTGGTCAAATTACAAGTACAGTACATCTAATATGAGGTCTCGTGTTGATCTTTTTCATTAATATGCACCAAAGTTGTTGAGCAATAAATATAAAAATACGTCCAAAGTGTAAATCTCGTCATGTTTAACTTTTGGTATAACTGATATTCACGCAGTGGCCCATCAAAATAAAGGGGAGCCCACAGCACCTATTTTCTCTAAGTTTGTAAATAATCTAAAAAAAAAGCTCAAATTTTGTGAGAGCATGGTTTATAAAATGACATTTTTCATTACCATATTTTTCTTTTAGTTTTAAATAAATAAATAAAATTTAATGGGCACTTTCAATATACAAAAACAATAACTGAAAAAGTACTAATGTCAAGCAAAGGCCTTGATATATTCTCAATACATATTCATGAGATTTAATTGTGCATAATAGCTCTACCTTACCACCTCCCCCCAAAAAACTTATTCCTAAGGTAAGTAAAATTTGGCACGCATATTATTATTATTATTATTATTATAATAATATATATATATATATATTATATATATATATATATTTTTTTTTTATTATCTCAGGCCATCAATAAAATTTCTGTACTGTGATATTCGCCAACTTTTGCCAAAGCATAAAATCTGAAAAACTCTGCCTATTTAATAAGCCAATAAGGTACTTGCAAACTAGGCAAGGCTGGCATGTTCTGCCTAAAAACCATACCCGATTTTGATTTATTATGTGGACGCGTGCACACACTCCTGACTTCCACAAGCTTAATTATGTGAGACACTGCCTATCTGATAGGCGACACACATGGAGAGTAGACTACTTGTGGTAAGGGTATGTGCTTGCTACATACCTGTGCTGGGGGTCATGGGTAATAATGAAGAAACAATGCCCAATTATTCAACCCTACCCAAGAATCAAACCCAATTGCTATTACTTCTTGCTTGCAAGAAGTAATAGCTAACCTCTTCACCAGAGGGTGCCCTTTGCCTTTGCTGAAAAGCATGGTGCCATTTGCATTTTGATAACATTACGGAGATGTGGAGTGCAAATGTAAATAGATAAACTATTAATACTGATGCTGCATCAATATTAACAAAAGTACTAAAATGATTCAGTCATGTTGAATGAATGGATAATGGGATCAATTGACAATTTCTCTGGCACTCATTGTGAGGTTATTGGCACTTAGAATGATGAACATGGAAGAGAAGTGAATTTGAGAGTAAGGGAAGAGGAAGACAGATGGGCAGATATGGTGAACATGAAAGAAATTGGAGACCAAGTACGAACAGCACCTCAGACAGGAAGGAAACAAGATTGTGTGGAAGTAGTGTTTTGTTTGTGCAATACATAACGTATGAGGACGTCTGAGCACTCATCTTATAAAGTGCTTGCCTAATGTGACAGCAGTTGCGTGTCCTCTTGAAATTGTGGATAGAGGCGTCTTCCACTTACTTTCAGTGTATGCCACCTGACAAGTTTAGAAGCCTTTCCTCATATTTCCAACTTTTGCTTATTGTAAGGGTGCTGCAAAAAGATGATTTACTGAAGTGGTGTTAATTCTCCATGCTATATAGTGTATAAAATATGCCAAATTAGTTTTTTTTTTAATTTGTAACCTTCTATTCGTATACTCATTCTCAAAGCTGATACCTTCCCACACAATGTAAGTGGTAAATATGCTAATGACAAATCTTAATTTTGTAATTAAAGTAAAAACTAGAATATATACAAATTTGGATTGATAGTACTATACCCCCAAAGATATATCAGAAATGAACAATACACTACTACTGCAATCATCAATAAGACGAGCAAAGTATCAAGTTAATGATAAATTAAGTGATTCCATTAGTGTCTCATTCTGAATTAAAAAAAAAAAAAAAAAAAAAAAAAAAAAAAAATTTAGAATAGACAAAATAAATGTTTTTGTCTCGATCACTTATATAAGAGTATTATTTTCAGTAAGGGGCCAGTTGGAGCGAGTTCCAAATTTCACCAGTTTCTTTCAATAAATGCTTACATTTTAGGGTTTAAAAACAAAAGATTTAAATCTTTAAATTGAATGTACTGTATTAGCAAAAATTTTAATGTAGATACATTTAGATAAAATTTAATATTCCAAATCACAGTTCCACATAGGTTAGAAATGAACATGACAATTTATAAATCATGATATTATCAAGTTGGATTGATAGTACTGTACTCTCAAAATTTTCTTAACTATGCCCTTTATTATATAGTCTATTTCTTTTCTTGCTGAAGAGCCTTTGCAACATAGAGCTTGCCCAGAGACTGACTGCAGAATTGAGATATCTGCTTACAGTAATTTGATATCTGGCCCGAGGTGATCATTGCATCTAGACGTGGCAAGGGAGCAATGGGCTTGAACTGTTTGCTAATATCTTCATCAGGCAAAGCTGGCTCACCACGAGTTTGTCGTTGAGCATTCTCAGCAGCCTGTGAAAAGATAAAATTTGTTTATTAAAATTATGCAATCATTTTATTAAGGAATGTTCTGTGATACTGAATGAACACAAACACACAAAAAAAGCATTTTGAGCAAGCTATTCTGTCATTCTCAAAGGTATATGATCCAACAGTATTACAGTACAGTAATACTGAAGGATCACTGGATAGTTTGGCAGTTTATTTTAAGTACCGGTGATACAGAACCACTTTATTGGGTTTGCAAATCACTGTAAATAAAATCAATCCAGCCAGACTTGCCTTAACCTGAAATGTCTGTTCAATTGCATAAGGTGATTCAGAGCTCTGCTGATGTCATGAGCCATAACAGCCAACATTACTTGGTTACTAACCAATAATACACTAGTTTCAAGGAAGCAACTCTTGGGTGAGCACCAACACAACCGAGATCCTGACTTTCATATACTGTAAGCTCAAAAGCATATTTTGAAAATTTGCGTTCTCCAGCTCTCAAGAGGAGGCCTTCACCAGAAGCCCAAATATTTTTTTTTAATAAATTGGCTGTTAGGTTAGTAAGAGCCTACAACTGGCTGTCATAGTCCACGTCAATGATGCTTCAGGAACTGGTTTTGTGAATGTCTTGGGGCAAGTTTACTTGGTTTACTACTATCTACAGACCATGGGGCATCATGCTTAAAAAAATCTGTTTATCTAGCGATCCAATGAGCATATTCCTGAGAGTGGCAGAATGCAAGCTCATAAAATATAAGAAAAGAGAAAGGAAAAGTTATAAGACTTTTTGGTCCAGATATATGAAGTATAGGCAGCTCTGAAATATTTAAAAAATCAAAGACAATAATACAGAAAAGTGAAGATGATAATGATAAAGTCAGCAAAGGAGATTTGAAACAGGTGGATGTTTGTAACTTGAACCAACATTAAATGTAAAAGAATACATGCATCCGTATATACAAACATCTGCACCAGTTTGTGAGCATGCATGCAAATGAAAGAATGAACATTGACTACCAAATTGAGGCAGCGTACAGTAAGTAAACCCTTTCTCTTGCAAGCCAATGAGAATTATGTGGATATGTGTAAGTGGAGTTACATGCAAGAAATAATGTGGAACTAATAATATTTGCTAGGGATTATAGCTGTGCAAGAAAACAAGGCTTATGATATATACAACACAAAATTTAGCAAGAAAATAATCAATCCCAAGGAATAAATGAACAGTTTGAATAAAAGAATGTTATGAGTCTTACCCTTTTCTGCATGAACTTGTGTTTATCTTGTAATTGTTTGGCATTTTGGCGCTGATAATTGTTAAACTTGTTGGCTTCTTGACTGAGATCATCTACATACTCCATAAGACATCTCAACTGACGGTCTAAGGTTGACATAGTACCAAGATCCAAGAACTGCTTTCCTTCACTGCTGGGCATAAGCTAGAATCATAGAATTTTTTTTTTGTAAATATTAATAAATTTTGGTGACAAAATACAGTATTATGCTTTACTTTTGAGATCGACGATACAACATTTTCCAAAGAGTGTTCTAATTAATAACTTATTAAAAAGACAAACCTTGTTGTTTTACATATAAGTAATAGTAGCCAAAGAAGTATACAATTTTGTTAATTATAGGGACTTTTAGGCAGAACTTATACAATTTATATAATGGAAAATATGAATTAACATGAGCTCTCATTTAAGGATTAACCAGATATTTTAGTATCTGCAAGTGGTAATAAACATGAAAGGTAAAATTAAAGGAATTTGAACAGTAATATTATTTTGCTATAAAGTCCAAACAAACCTCATAAAGTTCACACAGAAGTGTATTGACCAAATGCGAGTTCTTGATTACTAAACGAATTTCTTGAAACAGAGACTCATAGCCAAGACGCATCTTTTTGAGAGCCTCAGGGGTATAGTCACGCTCCTGAACTGTATTAATGGCTTCTGGGGTGAGGCGGTAAGCTTTGATGGACAAAAATCCTCTTGCCGTTTTGATAGGATCTGAAATAAAAAGACAAAAAGTTATATTCTGGTAATAGGTCAGTCTGTATGATTGCTGGTGGTCCACATTTAAGTCATCTAACTGCTGAGCCACATCCAAGTCATCTACCACAGAAAGTCCTTGATAAAATCAGCCATTTACTGACAAAATTAAAACCTATAACACTGCATAAAACTAAGCCTATAACACTGCATAAAACTAAGCCTATAATTAGTCAGTGCTCTTAAGTCTTCAAATATAGTATTTCATTTAAGAAAATCAGTAGGAGTCATGAGGAGGATTCGAACCCACACACTGGGTATTCCCAAGTCCACGTCATAGACTGCTACACCGGTCAAAAGCAATGCAACCCGAAATTCAACTGAATTCTCTAGGGGTCCCAAGGCTTCCACTGAAGCACAATCAGGAGTTTTACATATTGCCACAATGCACTCACCAACTTAGGCCTTCAGTTGAAATGAAAACCAAAAAATGCATTCAGCAATTTCTTATTTTTTAATGTGGTTTTTTATACATCATGCAGTGTATATTTAACAATACTCATTAATGCACCCATAATGGTGAATGAACAGTATAAAATCCAGATACTGTTGTGAATATAAAGAAAGATTGTGAGACGTTATGGCCAAGTCAGGCTGGTTCCAAGCATGCCTCGGGCATTTCTGTTCATATCAACACAAACTTTTGGCTCTTCTCAGGTTCCTTATATTGATTGATGAAATGGAAGATTATCAAAAAAAAAAAAATCTATGTAGCCTGAGCAGTGGTCAGCATTATTTCTTACATTCGTAGCATTATGTTCTGATTGAAGCCAAGTTGAACAAATTCTTGGTTTATTTTTATACAAAAATTTAACTTTTTGCATAAAATGAAATTTTATGCAAAAAATACCAAAATATATATATACAGTAAACATCTTGTCATTATCCTAGGCAAGTACAGTAGTACAATGATCATATGATTACAGTACATGAAACAAGGATTTGAAGTTCAATTCTAAATTAGTTTTTTAAGACCTCCCATAACTGCCGAGACACCACTTCGAAGCTATATGAGCACTATGGGCATCATCGGCATTAAAACAATTGACAAAACAAATCCAATAGCAGCATTCACTGACAAATCATCATATGATAACTTTAAGGTTAAAGTGAGACAGTACGGATAGGTTTACTTGGGCAACACAATAAGGAAAACATTACCTAGCAGATAACATTTTGGATACAATACTTTAAACAAAATACTGTATTAAAATAAACTCTACACTGAAACATGACTAAAATTAATTTGAAAAAGATGTCTTGATATTGAATAATCAAATTAAAAACCAGACTTTACTGCTACAGGTAACTGATGACGCTACTGTCTCGTTAACAGTGAGATTACCACTATGGTGTAGGATTATACCAGGTAGCCAAAAGCCTCAAATATCAAAAACGTGCATTGAGCTTCACTCTAATCATTTCAGATTTTTTTTTATGTTTGACTATTATATAACTACTGTATATGCAAACCTCTTATTTTATGGTCAAAATTGATGTAAATGTCAAGTCAATAAGGCAAGACAATATTTCTCTCACACTCGTTATGATCTTATGTATGCGGTTAATTTAAAGTCAATGCAATCAGGTATTTTAAAAGATACAGTATTCACAAAAGAAAGAGAGATGGACATCATTAAGAAACATTGCCTAATACTGAAGGAAACCATTTTAGAATTATGTATAAATAGTAAGGTTGTAATGGAAATTTAGAGAATGACAAATATAAAGATTTGGAAAAGAACAAACATTTAAAAACTATATAGTATTCTTACCAAGAATGACAACAAATACCCACTGCATTCAACCTCATTACAGACTTGAATTGGAACCACCCTGCCATATTGTTTTTGACCTACCACCAAATTTCAAAACACTTTGATTAAAGATAGTTAGATTCAGCCTCATAAAAAAACACTTATCTTGAGAGTATAAAAACTGAACTATTGTACTTTGAAATGGCTTATACCCAACATGATTTCTGTCTAATAATGGACCGACTGCACCTTTACTATAAATACCCCGATTCTCCTCAGGTAAGGGAAGATAAGACCTGTAAATCATGAATAAACATTTGAGATCACTAACCATATATTAAGACAACAGACTCCTCAATGCTGGTTTGATATGAGAACTGTGACTCTAGAAGTTGTGTTGTGATGAAGTTACCCAGCTGTGTACTCTGGTACCAGCCTACACTCAGGTGATCCACATTAACCTTCCTCAGGTGACGCATCATTTCAAGCTGATAATCCTCTGCAAAAAAATATAAAAATAATCATACTTAAACAAGGTTTAAAGTTGCTGGTAATCTGACAACTGTCTGTACAGTTTTGAGATCCTATTATGGTCAATTAACTCAAGATACCCAAAGCTATTTTTAAAGTAATCTTTCCTAATATTTTACATGCACTTGCCTTCATCGACATCATCAGCATGCCGTGGGAAAGGGAAGCAGTTGGTGATCTCCAACCTTTCATCAACCACTAGGCCTAGCAATACACCTTGTGCAACATCAGTGTTGCCTGCACCTTCCTCGTGGCAGTGTTTGATGATTTTCATCAAAGCCTAGAAAAAAAGAAAATGCGAATTATTTGTGTCAAAATACCAAAGTCACGTGCAAAAGTCCAAAGGGCAAGATTCAGCACAGGATTTACAGTATAGGAGTAAGGCAGTCAGGGACGAGGGAAGAACTGATGTTAATAGCCGAGAAGCATGCACCGAGCTCATTTGTGACCAACAGTAATTCAGCAATAACCAAAGATGATGAATGGGTGCTACATAGGGTGGCCATTTCCAAACCCCAAAAAGAAGGACAGCCAATACATAAATTAATATACATACCTATACATACATATGTACTCACCTAGTTGTGTTTGCGGGGGTTGAGCTCTGGCTCTTTGGTCCCGCCTCTCAACCGTCAATCAACAGGTGTACAGATTCCTGAGCCTATCGGGCTCTATCATATCTACACTTGAAACTGTGTATGGAGCCAGCCTCCACCACATCACCCCCTAATGCATTCCATGTATACACACACATGTACCAGCTATGTCCTCCTTCATTGGTGACTGGAAATGGCCACCCTATTGCTATGTCAGGGATGAATTTGCCTACAACATTCTAAATCTTGTTGCAGATACGAGAGGGGTTAACATTCATCTCTAGATACGATACTAGACGAATGATCCCCAATTTGTTTGTTTAGCCAAGCAAATGACTGTCTTGTACTGGCTATTTTCTACCAAACCTTTGAATCTATTGGTGTCAGTGTGTCTTCCATGCAATGTTCACTTACAGTGAATAGGATGAGCTATTTCAAATTCCAAAACAAATAATTTTCATGCTAAAACAGGTTAGTGTAGGATAAGTTGGAGGGCAGCATCAAGGTAGGTCAGGTGAAAGAAAAGGAAGAGAGCAAAAGGAATATGATGTTTGGGAACAGAAGCGAAGGAGCCGCCAATAAGCCCCAGTGAGGCAGCACCTGTACAATATATTAATGCTGTAACTAATTCATCAATGCTGTAACTTGCTCGGCTAAAAAAAATTAGGGCTTAGTTCCTGAGCCTCTCTAAACTTTTCACTACCTCTCACAGGATGTAACATACAATATTATTAATAATTAAAAACATGATAAAAGTTATTGCACAAAAAATCTAAATTTTGTACTTTTTAATTTTGCAGATGGCCCAAAAATACAACCTAACTCTTTCCTAGACCAAGTACCATAAATATATGTACTAAATTAGTTGAATGATTGCATGTTAGGCCTACAATTGCTTATTTATGCCTAGGACATTTTAGGTTTAGAGTTAAGTTCATACCATTTTTTATTTGTATAGAATTCCAAGAGTACAAAAGATGGACCTTTTTGGGGAACAGTTTATATTTTGTACATTCTATCCACAGTATCTGCAGGCACTAATATTCGGATGGGTTGCAGGATTGTCATAGGATGCTGAAATTAAAACAAAATTACCGGGAAATCGAACCCGGGAGGATATTCTAACATTCTGACAAACTCTATACACAAGAACAACAGCACCAAAAGTATCGTCCACAAGCATGACTGTTTCCTACAAGGATGATGGTACAGCGGCAAGACCGCGCACATCATCTGTTCCATGCACCAAAAATGAATGTGATTTTCAAATTCAGATTCACAATTCCCCGAGTTTCCCTGATGCCTTACATGCTCACGGCCCTTTGCCCTTTTTATCAGCACACTCACCAAGCCTTCGAGCTGCACCACATTGATGACACAGCGGCCCGTCTCGGCCTCCCTCTTGCCTCGCGCCGCCGACATGTTTACAAGTGAACGAGGAGGAAGCTGCCCACTACGAGCCTAGCCTCATATACTCCTCTCTGGACTCTTAAATCCACAGTCACGTTTTAGTATCCAGTTTGATATCTAGCATATCGGATTTATATGGATCAATGCATATATTGTAAAGGTATTCGGTGATCTTGAGCACAAATGAGTCATATTTTGAGAACTCATTATATTATTTATGCTCGTTAGGATTAGAACAAAACACCTTCGGTAAACGCAATAAACGGGCGAAGATTTTTTTTATAATAATTTATAATTCATTGTGTTGGGTGAACAGGCAGCCAGTTTATACATAAAGAACATGGTAGGCTTTTTTCGAGGCCCCATCCCCCGGGTCGAATTACCGACTAACTTTTAGGAACCTATATTTACTGCTAGGTGGACAGGGACATTAGATGATAGGAAACGCACCCAACCATTTCTGTCATGCTCAGGAAAGGCCAAAAAGCACGAGTATAAAGAGTAATGACATGTTTAGAACCGATAATTATATGTACGGGCAGCATAAGCATCCACTAGACAGTGTGACATTGTAATTGCTAGAATAAGGCTGGCCGGGATATCGACATCTAATGGCAGGTGGCTGCAGGTAATGAATCGCCCTATGGTAAACATTCCAAATGTAAACTATGTGAACAAGAGTTAGGACATACTCTCCAACACCATATCTCTGATTGCCCTGTTATCAGTGATTTCAGACGAATTGGTATGAGGTACTTTGAGCTCAGTAATTACTTCATACACTCAGAAATATTGAAAGATATTCTTTTGCTGTACCCTGTGCTAGTGGAGGCCTTACATTTCATGTTCCCTCCTGATTCTATGTATGACTAACCATCCTGTGAGATGGGGATATTAGATGAACTTATGACTAGTATTTGGTCTACACTGTAATCTTTCATATATAATAGGGTAGCAGCACACTGCTGTATATACCTAAACTTTTTAATACAAACAAAAAATCTAATCTGGAATTATATCAATTGTGAGTCGAGAACGAATCAGACTGTACTACCGGCTATATAAAGGATTACAGAGTACATATGGAGTAGAGAAATCGTACTCAGAATTAATGGATTAACCTGAATTTACCTGATTATCATCTCACTAGTGGCCTCGACGAGGATAGGAAGCCGGTGGCTTGTCAAAGGTCCCCCCATTTGTCCTGATGATTTTAGCGAGCTGGGTTTTTAATTGCAGCAATGTTTTAGCATTTGCAGGTAGGCGGTTCCATAGGTTTATAACCCTATAGGTAAAAAGAGTATCTTTTGTATTCATTCCTACATTGTGGCTTGTTGAGCTTGAAGCTGTTGCTTCTCTGTATTACATCTGATCTTTTGAAGTAGTGGTCTCGATTAATATTTATTTATTTTTTATTTACAATATCTTCCAAACTGTTCAGTATTTTAAGTTACGACAAGATCAGCCTTGTCATGTCTGGTTTAATGTCTTGTTAGCCCTGAGGCCCTCAACATGAGAGTTGATTAGTTCCCTTGGCAAAGTGGTAACACATGTGCTTTATCCTGGGTTCGTATCCTGGCCGGGGAGGATTTACTTGGCACCAGTCATTAAATGTAGCCTTTGTTCACCCAGCAGTGAATGGGTACCTGATTTTTAAACAATTTGGCGGGAATTCCGGAGAAAATTAGAGGTGTTCACAGGGGGATGTCTTCACAAGAGGAACCAGAGAAAGAAAACAGATAAAAAGTTCTCATTTATTAAAATAAACTTGAGTAATTTTAACGAATTTAATGTCACTTATTATAATAAAGTATGGCAATTTGGCACACATACACGTTAAAGGAATTAATACGAGATCATCTTTGCACTAACTGATTTATTCACCGATGACTGCTTTTCATTTTTTCTAGGTTATTGCACTTCATTAGTTTATAATTGTTTAATTTTAGTTACATTAATTAGGTTAAACTTTATATAATTCAAGTTGTACACAGACATGAGAAGGCGAGATTATATTTTAATCTTAACTTGACTCGAGGTCAATTTAAAATTTCTGGAACAAAATAGCAGCGCGCGGCGCCTTCGACTTGGCAACACTGCAGGATCATAGCATCAACCACATGTTAAGGACCTCATATGATACTTAATTGTCTGTGACCTTGTCCGCGACCACTTCTGAAGTCACCCTTTCTTCTCTGACACCATCACCTCCACTCTGACGTAGCTGCCAATCATGGGTCAATATGTCTTCTGCATATTCTTTTATTTTAGTACATCTATCTCAAATTGATGTCATACTCATCTGTCTCATGCTGATGACATACATTTGTCTCATATTGATGTCATACGCATCTATCTCGCATTGATGTGACACCATTCTGTCTTATACAGGTATTAATGTTGATGTGATACCATTCTGTCTTATACAGGTATTAATGTTGATGTGATACCATTCTGTCTCATATTGATGATATACCAACTTGTCTGAAGTCCTTTGTATTCCTGTCTCATATTGATGTTATACTAATCTGTCTCATGTTGATGTCATACCAATCTGTCTCATGTTGATGTCATACTTACCTGTGATATTGATGTCTTACCCCTTCTGTTTCATATTAATATGACATCCATATGTCTCACATTGATGCCATACCCGTCTGTCTCATATTGATGGCATACCCATCTGCCTCATAGTGATGCCATAGCCATCTGTTTCATTGATGTCATGCCGATCTGTGTCATATTGATGCCAATCCCACCTGTCTGATGATAATGTTTTACTCTCTCTCAGATGGTGACGTCATGCCCACACCCCCTCTCATATTGTGACTGAACTGCAGAATCGCTCACAATAGTTATTAGGGGAAGGTTATTCCCCTCATGCAACACACTAGGGGGTTAAAAACATGCTCGGTAACATTAACACTTTAAGAAAATGGCATATACACAAATGTTAAAAAATGTATCAATAACAACAACAATATTGATCACATGGGGGACATGATTATACAAAATTGTATCCAGGCATTTCATCATTTTTTAAGTCATTTGTAGACGCATTTGAAGTACAGAATGTTGACCTTAATTCAACATGACACCTGTGTACAGTGACTAACTGCATCTGTACCTGTATGGAGGCTGTCATGTGTGTGGCTGGGTGATGAATACATTCATGGGTTGGGTGTGTGTGGTGTCTTCATCACTGATGGGTCACTGACTCACTCACCCATCTGTTGTTTCAGTATGAACTGATAATAACGGCAGACTTGACCACCTCACATTTACCGGTTCACTAGAAGGATTAATCATATAAATAAGTGAATATATATACACACCCACATTAACAAAAATCTATTCCTATAAAGTAGAATGTCTGTCTGCTTGTCTGCTGGTGGTATAGTTCAGCCTTGAGGATAATAGTACATATTTAATTGTAAGCTGGCTGTTGATGGATAAGATATATTAATAATTATAATTTAATATATATAGTGCTTCCGCATTGTCTATACTTCTATTGTCGTTTGTATCTGTCGATTATTTAGTTGTTGGCGGTCTCTAGCTGTGTATAAACATTATATGGCCTTTGAAAGATTAGGTCTCGTTACTGGTGAATTTTCAGGTACACAGAGTTAAACACAGAGCTTCGAAGGCTCTCATTGTCCAACTGTAGAGCTCTATAGCTGAGCATAACATGGAAGCCATTGGTTATCATGTTGCCTTGCATAACTTTCATGTTTTTGTAACGACTTTCTGTAATTATTACTAAACGCTCAGTACTGTCGAGACACAGCTCTGTCTTGAAAGTACAAAAATAAATGATATAGCAGACGATCCTACACGCCTTAATTATATAAAAACCATATAATCTCAACAGCGATAACAAAAGTGTAATCTCTAGACTAAGATGGCAGTGATAATGTGTTTGAACTCCGGAAAGTGAAGCCAAGCTAGCTGTCTCCCGCTCCTGTACTAGGCTGTATAACCATTAACAATAGCAACACTGCTCTACACTCTAATGTGACCAAAGTGAGCCAAAAATCTCACCTGACTATCTACATAATAAAATATTCAATATATTAAAAATCTAAGTTCACTTATTAGCGATTGGTTCGTGTCATTACTTCTGGTATGATACAGAAAAGTTTCTGGAAGTAATGGCCACAAAATGTATCATCATTGAAGCTACATTATTCATGTATTTTCATCGTATATAGAATTCATTTTAAACTACTTTTTCTAAGAGAAGTCCTCTAATAAAATTATAATAGAACGAAAGAAAGACTTAACTATAGAAAACATGGAATATTTTGGACATCGTGATTTGAAATGTAACAGTGTAGGATAATATGCAACTACCATGGGGCAGTGGGTAGATGAACACAGTAATGACCGTGGGGCAGTGGGTAGATGAACACAGTAATGACCGTGGGGCAGTGGGTAGATGAACACAGTAATGACCGTGGGGCAGTGGGTAGATGAACACAGTAATGACCAGTGGGGCAGTGAGTAGATGAACACAGTGATGACCGTGGGCAGTGGGTAGATGAACACATTGATGACCGTGGGTAGATGAACACAGTAGTGACCATGGGCAGTGGGTAGATGAATAGTAATGACCGTGGGCAGTGGGTAGATGAACACAGTAATGACCGTGGGGCAGTGGGTAGATGAACACAGTAGTGACCATGGGCAGTGGGTAGATGAATAGTAATGACGTGGGCAGTGGGTAGATGAACACAGTAGTGACCGTGGGCAGTGGTGGCAGTGGGTAGATGAATAGTAATGACCGTGGGCAGTGGGTAGATGAACACAGTAATGACCGTGGGGCAGTGGGTAGATGAACACAGTAGTGACCATGGGCAGTGGGTAGATGAATAGTAATGACCGTGGGCAGTGGGTAGATGAACACAGTAGTGACCGTGGGCAGTGGGTAGATGAACACAGTGATGACCGTGGGGGGAACACAGAGCTTGCTCCCACAGACACACAATTCCCCATCAAAATGTTCCAATTCCTGAGTTAGTTAATTAGCTTGATATCATAGCACGACTCACTGGAGCATGTGTGTGTCATCCTATCACATAAACACATATTATGTCACAGTAAATTGTAACTTATGTATTGATGTAAGTTCAACGTTGTTTTTCCAACATGTATGAAGAGTAGAATATGTACAACTCTTCTGCAAGATTACTTAAAAAAAATTACATATATTATCAGTAAATTACCATTGCACTAGAATTATTTGGTCCCTCGCGCGCTAACAATGTGGATGGCAGTTTGATAGCATAAATAAAATATTGTCATTGTAATGAGTAGGCTTCTTGCATTATATCCTGTATTCCCGGTGATGTAGTTGATGATTACCTAGCATAATATTGTTATGCTGGAAGTAATTTCTATCTACTGTACTTCTCTAAATATTTTAGGTAAGTCTTAATACCTATTCATAACAACCTGTAGTAATTAAGAAATAAACACACCTTTCATAAATAACTATCATATATCTTTCCAATAGTTTCAAGGCGACAAAGGAAACCCAGTCTTATATATGGAGGTCCAGGTGGCTCATTTTCTATCACTGAGGGTCCACCATGAAGCCTCAAAGATGGGGAACAATTTATCAAAGTTTTTTGCTCAGATATTTAAAGTCTCCTAAAATTCTGAATGCGTGCTGCCATGAACTCTTTCACAAAACTGATCAGTAATTCATTAATCATTCGAAAATAATTGAAAAGATATTGGTGGTCGATTTCACGACTAATGTCTAGACAGGTTGTAACGTGTTAATTTAACCAGATTCAGGAAAGTGGATGCTAATTTCAACAATAAACTCAGCAATATGGACGATTCTTTAAAACAGGTTCTAAAGGATGGTAGCTCTTATTTGTGACATAAAATTATATTCAATCTCATGGACACATACATCAGCACTGCTATTTGCAGGAAATTCAAGCTTTTCCTAAGATATTTTCTGCCTGCATTTCTTCCCCAATACCGTGACGTACTGTGTTGCTCTCCTCAACAGTAAGTAATTATCAAAAGATGGCGCCAAAGTCAGAAGGACTACGTAGCACGTCCTTAATAGCATCGTGACGCTCTATGCTGCTTTCCACAACAACGTAAGTGTACATAACATTTCATATCACAACACAAATTATACAGCAGTTTTCTTTTCACTTTATACCGTTCCCAGCATAATTTTCGCCACCATTCTATAGCATTGTAAACTACGGGAAGATTCCCCGCGATCGTACGTAGAGGAGCTAAGTGTTTCCGGATCATTGATGAACGCTATCGCAATATAAACAGCTCATTTCTTCCTCAGGGCTGAAATAGTCATTGTGGCGCTCTTTCAGATAATGGTCAACTTTATCGATTTAATAAGGAGAATTGTCGCTTGTTGCAGTCTTTTTTTCATCGGTACAGTAACAAATATACTGGAATCTTTTTTGGTACTTTATATGCAAGAATAATTTCGTCTACAGCAGAGCAATGAATACTGCAAGTTTGTTTCACAGCATTGTCAGGTACACTGAGTGTCTTTCACAGCATCGTAAAGTACTCTGAAAATTGTCTTCACAGTATTAACAGGTACAGTATATGTATGTTATCTCTTACGTATTAAAACGTACGTTCTTGATCATTTTCCAAGACTTCATGTTCTCGTCGTTTTTAACCTCTAAACAACATTATTATAACACATAACTGCTTTTGCAACACCGAATACATTCATTGCTAGAGTCTTCACCAACATCTCAGGAACACGTAGGATATATTTCCCGCCATCTTCACGAGCAAGGCTGGAGATCCTGGCCTTGTTGAAGTGTGGAGAACTTGATGGGGGACGAGGCTTGATGCACGATGAGGTCTCGTATGCATCCGACGAAGGCCCCCTGGAAGTGTCCCTCTGTCCCAAAGGCCACTGACACGTCGTTAGGGAATCCACCTGCAAGTTCCATGAGAGGTAAGGCATGACACACAAGGTAGGGGGAAGAAGAAAGTAATTGTTACAATCAGGAGATAAAGAAATACAAACTTTTTATATACGAAGAGGAACAAGTGAGACTTTAGACTGCTGAGATTATGAAGAAACTTTGCTCGTATTGCATATTAAGAACTTCAACTATATCAATGAAGATTGTAGAAATTTGCTAAAATTGTAAGCCTACCAACAAAGAGTCCCTGTGCGTCATTGATTTGTGTGTAAGTGCCAGAGGCAGCGGCCTTGGTTGGGCGGCCATTGAGGAAGACGGTGACGACGGCGCCCGTCCTCGACACCAGCAGACTGTGCCACGCCCCGTCCCTCACGCTGCCTGCAGGCACAACACAGTGCGTCACAAGGTAAACACTTTTACCGAATCAAGCTTATCTAAATGATCTGCATCAACTTATTGCAACCATAAATGTACTAATTTATATTGCGATTAGACAGCTTATTTAATTAAATAAATATTATTATTTATAAATGGAGCATTAAGAATTTGGTACATATACATGTTTTACAGTAAATGGATACAATTATTACGTTAAGAATCTTTATAGTTTACGATGCACTTTGAAACTCTTTGGAAAGATGTATTCTGGTGAAGACAGCAGGTGACTCACCTGACGTAGTGAGGTGGCCAAGGGTTCCTCCCCCTAG
Source organism: Procambarus clarkii (assembly GCF_040958095.1). Taxonomy (NCBI): domain Eukaryota; kingdom Metazoa; phylum Arthropoda; class Malacostraca; order Decapoda; family Cambaridae; genus Procambarus; species Procambarus clarkii. The sequence goes on from NC_091201.1 coordinate 28,087,498, forward strand.
GTGCCACACCACCTTCACCCGCCCGCCTGACACACCCACACCTAGGAAATCCTCTCCGGGGACATCCACCTGTACGGCGCCGCCAAGAACACGTTCATTACTCCTATGTCAAACCCTCAGGCTAGGCTCGTGCATGCAGCCGCCAACCCCAAAGACGAATTAATCAATTTTAACGAATTGTATATTAAAAATAGACTTGTTCTCGTTTATATAGTAAAGTTCTATTTATAGTTAGATGTAGGTAAGGTTAGGTGTTTAGGTTCTGGTACGTGGGTGAAGCTTAACCCGTCCTCAATCTATGTCCATTCCATCCAGCGGTCGACCCCAAAGACGTATTCATCAGTTTTAACATGCTATTCATTCAAAATAGGAATTTTCTCAAATATAAATTAATATTATAATATACTGTATTAGGATATTGTCCATATTTAAGCATATTGTTAGGTTAAGTGAGGTGTTTAGGTTCTGTTGGCGATTATTCGTGTTTGTAGTACATGGGTGAAGCACTTACATAGTTGCGATTCGAACAGAGGTTGTGAGTGAAGCACTGTTCGAAAAATGTTCGAACGGTATCACTTGTGAGTCGTATGTAAACCGTTTTTCTTTTATAAACAGGGGGTTTGGCGGGTGCAGGAAATGGATTTTGGCCTGTGTTTACGAGGACGGGCTGCACAACTGATGATGTTCGAACACTTCTTGAATAAATGCTTCGCTGACTACTTTTGTTCGAACCACAACGCTGTAAATGTAGTACAAATACAAATACAAATAATCGCCAACAGAACCTAAACACCTAGCCTAGACTAACCAATGCCTAAATATACACAGAATGCTAATATATAACAATATCAATTTATATTTGAGAAAATTCCTATTTTGAATGAACAACATGTTAAAATTGATGAATGCGTGTTTGGGGTCGACCACTGGATGGAATGGACTTGATCTGAGGAAGGATTGTCCCCCACGACACTCGGGTATTCAAGAGCTTACCTGTCCTCGCCACAAGAGGAGGCCGTGTGTGGCGCTGGTGGAGAAGTTGAGAGCCAGGGAGTCTGTGTCCGGCGCGGGGCTGCCGAAGGGGCCCTCAGGGACCACGGCGAAGCTCCTCCCAGAGAACCTGGCTGAGACCACCTCCCCGCCTGTGGGGGTCATAGTGTAGCACCTTCATTGCTTTTATTATGTCCTATTATCATTTTTATAGAATGGTATTGCATTGATATTGCATTACCTGCCCGAAACGCTTTTCGTAATAGTGACTTTAGGCATTGTATGTACTAGCTTTATCTATAAATCTATCCATTTTTGTAAAATCTCTTGTATGTATGTACCTTACCTGAATAAACATTTATTTATATTTATTTATTTATTTATATTTACCATACTTTTATTACATTTATTTATTTTTCCGAGTGAATAAGCTAAAGCCTCTAAAAACACATATAGTTTAAAACCATTATTTTTAACCCTGGTCTTGGCTCAGATCTGATCATAATGATGTAACCATTATTACATTGTTTCGAGAGTCGAACATTTTTTAAATAGTCTAATTTAGCATTAAATGAAAACTTCAATATTTACTACAACGGTGGATACTGTGTTCGAGGAGAAACTGTTCAGGAGAGAGAGGTAAACACAGATAATAAATATTGATAGAAGAAACGATAACTTTTTTTAAACTATATTAACAAAGGAGGTAAACAACAATGACTTTTACGAAAGAAATATTGTAAGAAACAAGAAGTGCGAGCAGCCCGCTGACCTGCTTCACAGTGAACACCGAAGTAGCCAAGAGGACAGAGGCAGTTATATGGGCTGTAGGCAGTGTTCACGTCCTCAGTCTCTCTCCTCTTCATGTCTTCATTCTTACCCATGGCTACGTCTTCTTTCCCATCCACGAGCTTGAAGATGCCCCCTTCCCTTCTGATACGCTTCTCCTGATCCCCATCACTCTTCTTGTTCGAAGCCACGTCTCCATCTTCTAAAATAAGATGCATCTCCCTGAACACATTTCCTTTCCCCACGCTGTACTTCTCCTTGTGCATGGTACTTTGACCGTCCCTGATGAGGTTCCCTCTTCGTCTGACGGGTTCCTTCCGCTTGATCCCGTCCACTTGCACCTCTCCAGTGTTTCCTCGAGGTGGTCCCTCCACCTGCAGGAGTGTGTGACGACGCTTCTTGCCGCTGTCAGAGACGTACGAGGGCACGCACCTTCCTCCGTTGACACACAGATGGTCGAGACAGGCCCGTGCCAGCTGACACCTCGCTCCTGTATACTCCTGCAGGAGGCAACTCATCAACTTCATTAATCATCATGCATTCATCAGCGCGTTTTATCAAATATGCACAACATTAAGCCTTTCTAATGTATACGTACAGTGACAAGTTGCGTACAAGTTACCTACATTTAAGATGGAATTTCCGTTGTTATTCAAAAAGTTGTGAGACGCGGAGGTGTGGCAAGATGCGACAAACCTTACATAATGTGAGACACAGAGATAGATGTACACGGAAGTGCTGGGAAAACAGGCAAGCTCACCTGTGGGCAGGTGCAGACGAAGGTGTCGCCGACAGGAGTACAGGTGCCCCCGTTGAGGCACACCTGGCTGCCGCAGGCCGTCCCGTCGCAGTCAGTGATCCCCGCCCCGCGCACCACCCCTCCGCCAGGCACCCGCAGGTCCTGCTCCACCCCGTTGATCACCACCTGCGGCCACGGGAACACTCGTTACCTCCATCACAGGCAAGTGGGCATCCAGTGGGCATCATCCAGCCCACTGGCTGATAGTGTGAGTGGGTTGGATGAGTATGGTGGGTGAGGTGGTAGTCAGGTAACCAAGTGAGTGACGAGGATGGAAGACTCGGTGAGTCGCGTGGATGTACAACCCAGTGGTTCGCAGAATGAGATACTTTGGGGGGGTATCAAGGTCAATTGTGTGCGTGGTTGACTAGTGGGTGGGTGTGTGACATGATGAGAGGGAAGAATAGGGTGAGTGAGTGGGGTTCATGAGTGAGGCCAATGAGTAACTAGGATAGTGCGGTGCATATGTGGTATGGTGAAAAGATTAGGTAGTGAGTAGAATGGTTGGGTGATTCAGTGCATATGGTGGTGTACAGGGTATCTGCAATGTTGGGGGGGGGAGAGGGAGGGGGAGGGAGAGAGAGAGAGAGAGAGAGAGAGAGAGAGAGAGAGAGAGAGAGAGAGAGAGAGAGAGAGAGAGAGAGAGAGAGAGAGAGAGAGAGAGAGAGAGAGAGAGAGAGAGAGAGAGAGAGAGAGAGAGAGAGAGAGAGAGAGAGAGAGAGAGAGAGAGAGAGAGAGAGAGAGAGAGAGAGAGAGAGAGAGAGAGAGAGAGAGAGAGAAGAGAAGAGAAGAGAAGAGAAGAGAAGAGAAGAGAAGAGAAGAGAAGAGAGAGTGAGAGCAGACAGTGTGAGAAGCTGACACGGACCTGCCTGACGCAGCCACGGAAGGCAACACGACTATCAGGAGGTGCCACGGCTGGCGGCACCACTGCCAGGTCGGGCGCGCCACCTGAGAGAGACACACACACACCATCTCATCACTACCAATAACCAACTCTGTTTACACATACACTCGGATATAAACAGTAACTCGGGATCCAAGAGTGTCAATGCTCATGCCTGCAGACACAAATAGGTGAGTACACTAAACATCAATTAGCCATAAACTCATTAAGATCACAACAAGCTATAAACAGATATGAGAACTCATGGATATAAATGACCATAATAATTCACCAAAGTCTACGAGCCAATAACGAACAGACATTATATAACAAGCAGAAATATTCTCACTTTCCCGCCACAGTAATTTGATTTGTTTTCTACACGAAATACAAATTAAACTACAATGACTGTAGAGCATGTTAAACATCATATAACAAAATATAATGAACTCTGCAACTGTTTAAGCCCATGTAGCAATATGTTAGGCAAAACGAATTATCAGACACAGTAAACATTATCAAAGCACTACTATTGGCCCCGCTTATAGCCAACTCTTGACCAAACTCTTGACCAACTCTCTCAGGTTAGGGTTACTGGCTGAAAATTTAGAGTTATTTGACATGCATCACAAGCTATAGATTTTTATAGAATATATGACGGCTCATAGAAAGTAATTTTAATGTAAAACTCTTAAGTATTTATTAAAATAATAATAATAATAATTATAATATTATTATTGTTATTATTATTATTATTCCAATAAGTTATAATAATACAATTAATTATAATTGTAATAGTTTTCATAGCAGCAACAATTACAATGAACACAGAACATATTGTTCAGTTAAGAACATGAACAATAGCCCCCCCCTACCCCTATTCCTCTCTCGCTACTCCCCCACTTCCTTCTCTTTCGCATCTATCTTCCCCACATTTATCAACGCCTCCCAGCCCCATGTAAATCAATGTATATCAAACTTAATTATATGCAATACAGAATACTGCACATCCGTGCATCTTGAATCTCTCAGAACGTTTAAAACTCTCAGAGCTTGAAATGAAGACGTTTACACATCCATAACATTACAAACTGGTTGGCACCGTGCGGTTGGATGCTCAACATTAAAGGTTATGATGTCCGCCTGTAAGGACACCCTCTCACAAATATAACTCATCATGACGACACACACGAGGCAGCTAAATTAGCAATACAAATTATGATTGGTTTAGATATGACACCTATATAAATGGGCAGGAGAAAGGGTTTACCAGTGACATAGTAATTGATAGAATCACCTTGGACAGAATTAAGTAATCAGCTATTACTTAATTCAGGCGCCAGTAAGTGACCAACCTCCCAGTCCCAAGCACCGTATTACTGAAGGACTAGCCATAAAACTTCAACCTCGTTCTGGCGGCTCCCGCGACGGCGCTGGAACCAAGCGTATTGACGTTTGTCTTTCCATTGGACACTTTCAACAACGTGGAGAGGGGAGGACCTGCTGCATGGGTAGCAGCTTCTCCTCCATATCGACCTTCCCGGGCTTTGCGCCCTGGAGAGGACACTCCAGCCTCGACAACCAGAGCGCAACTCCATAGTCTCCCAAGACTGCAGGTTGCCTACTACTACTACTAGCCGTAAGACCCTGAAGACCTGCCGGTATGAGGTACCTGGATCTATGCAATTATTGATTCTATTCTCTTTTTTTCCCTTGAAGATGTCCTCATAATGCACCAAACGTTTGCCAGTGTAGGCTAACTCATCACAATCTCCTGTATGACTACCCGTCCTGTGAGTATCGCATAGCTAGCTCTTTGACACAAATTGTATAACCTTTCATATACTCTAGAGTTGCCGCATAAGTGCCCATGTACTTAAGTATATCATTAATATTAAAAAGAATAATGTATACCTCACAGATATATGTATAGCCATTTTCCAAAATATATATATTTGAGAAATTTTGAGTAAAACCTCAATGGACTATCTGTGTACGTGAGGGATCGTTAGGCTCCATACATATAACTGAGGGATTACGAGTATAACCAAGGAGCCAAGGATATATAACAGACCGAGGAAGAGTTCTGAGTGTACGTCGAGAAGTGTGGTGGGGGAGGGGGAGGCGGCCCTGGTGGTGGTTCCCCTGAAGGTGAGGGCCCCGTCCCCACCCCGTCGCCACACCTGCACCGTCTGCCACTCCTGCAGCCTCACCTCGCCCTCAGACCGCACCACCACCAGCCCTGGCGCGCGCCACCCTGTGCACAGTGACAATGATGGGTAGTGAGAATGGTGAACAGTGACAGTCGTACCGTGACAATATGTATATTACAATATATATTCTTCCTGTGATGTTATATGCTAGCAGAGACGATCCTCAACCTTTCTACAGCTGGTACTCGGGTATATTTGACAACTTATTTTTCCGAGTGCATGAATTGACATGCACTCACACTTAACTGACTCTAACAGACATTTAATGTGCGTTTATGTGTGTGTGACAGCCATAACTATCCAGTAGTGGTTCTGTTTCCTGTCCTACATTGTGGGTTATTGAACTTGAGTCTGTTTTCCCTTGTGTGAGTTACTTCACCTATCAAAGAAGTGTTCTGGAATAATATCTCCCAAGCTTGCCTACAGTAGTCCAGATGTGGGCACATTTGTACATTTGTACAGCTGAATAACAGCTTCCCTTCTTTGAAGGGAAGCTGTTATATATAGAAGCTTTTATAAGGGAAAGCTTTTATATATATATATATATATATATATATATATATATATATATATGTATGAGGTCAATTTTTTTTATTGGGGTTAAAAGTAACGTAGATATATGACCAAACCTAACCAACCCTACCTAACCTAACCTAACCTATCTTTATAGGTTAGGTTAGGTTAGGTAGCCGAAAAAGTTAGGTTAGGTTAGGTTAGGTAGGTTAGGTAGTCGAAAAACAATTAATTCATGAAAACTTGGCTTATAGGCAAATCAGGCCTTGCATAGTAGGCTGAGAATATATATATAGATATATAATATATATATAATTATTAGTGTCTACTAAGTTTTATATGATTGGAGATGTTAATAGTAAATAATTTGAACTAAACATGTATTTGTTTTTTTCTGCGGCTATCTCTCTCTCTCTCTCTCTCTCTCTCTCTCTCTCTCTCTCTCTCTCTCTCTCTCTCTCTCTCTCTCTCTCTCTCTCTCCCGTGGCCTCACTGCTTACCCAGATGATAAGTAAACTGCAGGGTGCCGTTGACGAGCGCCAGGGCCATGAAGTCTCCCGGGGGTCTCCTCGGCAGCACCAGCAGCAGGAGGCCATCGAGACGCGTGGGTCTGAAGGACATGACCACCTCAGACTCCCGTCGGAGGTTCTTGGCACGGAGGCTGAGGAAGGACCCGTCGCCCGAGAAATGCGGGTCTGTGATGTTGACGCCTGCGGCCAAGACATGACAAGCGGGTCAGGCGTCGTGGTCACTCATCACCTGCACACCTTATCATCACGACTCATCAAGCATTTATGCACCTACTTCCGAAAACCTGTACATCATCAAACATGATGATTGAATCATGTTTGCTTTGCTTACATTTATTAAACAGTTTACAAGTTTCGAAGCTTCTCAACCCAGTGTTATTATTGTTTTAAATGAACTCGTAGTGCTTCTGAGCGCATAAACTGTTTAATAAAAGTAAACAGAGCTTTTATAGTCACAATAAAGGAAAGGTGTAAAGGTTTCGTAAGTGGTTGCGTAAATGATTGATGAATCCTGGCAATCATCAACTCTTCCACGCTCACATGCAGCATTTGCAATACTGTTTTTCACCGATGGTTTAGAATAACATATATAAAGAGAACCTAGTGGTCCTTATGCCATGTATCATCATCAATATCATCAATCCCATCATCAAAATTGGTATTATTGATTGTAACAGCAGTACCAGAAATATTAATATATTTCCACAATAAAACGTTTACTGATTAATGATTCGCACAAGACGCCATATATACACACGCCTGGCCTCACCTTTCTCACAGCGAGGTCCAGTCCTGCCCAGCTGACACAAGCAGGTGAGGGGCGCTCCCGACGACCCCCCTCCCAGGCACGAGGCTCCGGGGGCGCACCTCCCGCCCCCCTCACACACGTGGCTGGCAGCCTCACACCGCGGGCCCTTCCACCCGACGGGACACTCACACCTACCCAGTGTTTACAACGGTTAGTTACCGACCGGCAACGGGGTGGGTGTGGATGGCAGGGAATCTTAGTCTTACTGCGACGTAAAGGAAAGGAGAATAACAAGAGGCTGAGGAGAATAGGACGAAGGTGTAGAATCGGATGACTGGGAGAATAGAGAACTTTTATAATGAAAGAAATAATAATATACACTGAGAATGTTACAATTATACTTGTGGATAATCACATCAAAATCATCTCTCAACTTTCAATTGATCGTTGTATAACTTCGAGAGCCTATTCGGCCTTGTCATTTATGCCCTTACAGCTGTGAATGAAGTGTGTAAGTGGTGTATATTGTGTGTATGTTGCGTGTGTGTATGTGTATACTGCGTGTGTGCATGTGTATACTGCGTGTGTACGTGTGTTACGGAGCAAGTATCCAAGGTGTGGGGAAAGAGAGTAGGGCAAGGGAGGAGGAAATGTGGAAACTGATGGAGCAAATAGAGAAGGAGGAAAGGTATCTGGTGGAGGTGAACTGACCTGATGGTAGCACCGAGGCCGACGCAGGTGCCACCGTTGGCGCAGGAGTCCCGGTGGCACTCGTCCTGACCACACTCCTTCACGTTAGCCCCTCCGGCTATCCTGAGGGCGGTCCAGGGCCCCTCCAGGGTGCCGGCCACACGCAGGTCGAAGACGCAGCCGCGGAAGCCCTGGTGGCGCCACATGTCGGCCGGCAGGTGGGTCATGTTCCAGGACGGGTGGCCTCCTGCGGGACACACCACACGTCACGGATTGCTCCAGGTCAAGGGTCAATAGAGGTCACCAGACCATAAAAATATCACGGGCCAGAGCCATGCCAGGAAAGTGATCAGGGGTCACTTGAGGCCGGGGAATAGAATTCAAGGTCACTAAGGTCATGAGCGGTCTTTTGTTACAAGTAGTCATGGCCGCATAACATAAAGGATTACTGGGTCACCAAAGGTCAGGGGTCACGAGTTGTCAAAGGGAACTAGAGGTCAGGAGAACGCTAATTAGTGGAAGGGAAGGGAACTATCTGGAGATGCACCAAGCCATTACGACTATATAACTCCTGGAAAGGGGGACAGGATAAGGATTTGGGATGGGATGGGGGGAAGGAATGGTGCACAACCACTTGGACGGTCGGGGATTGAACGCCGACCTGCATAAAGCGAGACCGTCGCTCTACCGTCCAGCCCAAGTGGAGAGAGACGCAAGTTGACGGTGCAAGCCATGAGTAATACTGCGTTACAAACACTGTTGTTTGACCTTGGGCCCAGAGAAGGGCCACAGCAGGCTAAACAATACGGAATAATTTGTGCCTCACCTAACTTAGTAGCCTCACCTAACTTAGCAGCCTCACCTAACTTAGCAGCCTCACCTAACTTAGCAGCCTCACCTAACTCAGCAGCCTCACCTAACTTAGCAGCCTCACCTAACTTAGCAGCCTCGTCTAACTTAGCAGCCTCGCCTAACTTAGCAGCCTCACCTAACTTAGCAGCCTCGCCTAACTTAGCAGCCTCACCTAACTTAGCAATCTCCCCTAACTTAGCAATCTCCCCTAACTTAGCAGCCTCACATAACTTAAACAGACAGACAATTTCTCAATACTGTCAAACTGAATTCAAATTCCACCGACAAAAAATCCTATCGCAAGTAATAATTCAAATCTTCCATTGTCACCCAACCCGTCCTTCTGTCTATAGACAGCACTTTCGTAACTATCTGCACCATCGTACATACATAGACATAATGGACACTTAGACACTTGAATTTGCCACTATGCACTTCATAAAAGTCCGAAAAACTATAACAAAAAACCGAACTTAAAATATTCCTAGGCTTAGTATAGCACATATATATATATATGTACTTTGCAACATGAGTACAAAGAAATTTTCCGGTTTGTTCAAATTCAATAGTACCGATTTTTTCTTTCTAAACAGCCCGTCCTCCAAACAAAGATTCAAAAGTGATTCAATGCACCCGCCAAAACCCCCCCCTGTTTATGAATGCGTCTATGGGGTTGACCGCTGGATGGAATGGACTTGAGTCGAGGACTGGTTGTTCTAAATGCCTTTTACTGTCAATATATGTACGATGGGCGTTACTATAAGTACTACCTAAATACGAGGTTGGCTGCGTCATTTGTATAAAATTTTCCCCTGAAAATAGAGTGAATGTAGAACAACAATCGATATAGAGCATAGAGTTGGTGTTGAGGGAGGAGAGATTACCGATATAGAGCATAGAGTTGGTGTTGAGGGAGGACAGATTACCGATATAGAGCATAGAGTTGGTGTTGAGGGAGGACAGATTACCGATATAGAGCATAGAGTTGGTGTTGAGAGAGGAGAGATTACCGATATAGAGCATAGAGTTGGTGTTGAGGGAGGACAGATTACCGATATAGAGCATAGAGTTGGTGTTGAGGGAGGACAGATTACCGATATAGAGCATAGAGTTGGTGTTGAGGGAGGACAGATTACCGATATAGAGCATAGAGTTGGTGTTGAGGGAGGACAGATTACCGATATAGAGCATAGAGTTGGTGTTGAGGGAGGACAGATTACCGATATAGAGCATAGAGTTGGTGTTGAGAGAGGAGAGATTACCGATATAGAGCATAGAGTTGGTGTTGAGGGAGGACAGATTACCGATATAGAGCATAGAGTTGGTGTTGAGGGAGGACAGATTACCGATATAGAGCATAGAGTTGGTGTTGAGGGAGGACAGATTACCGATATAGAGCATAGAGTTGGTGTTGAGGGAGGACAGATTACCGATATAGAGCATAGAGTTGGTGTTGAGGGAGGACAGATTACCGATATAGAGCATAGAGTTGGTGTTGAGAGAGGAGAGATTACCGATATAGAGCATAGAGTTGGTGTTGAGGGAGGAGAGGCTACCGATATAGAGCATAGAGTTGGTGTTGAGGGAGGACAGATTACCGATATAGAGCATAGAGTTGGTGTTGAGGGAGGACAGATTACCGATATAGAGCATAGAGTTGGTGTTGAGGGAGGACAGATTACCGATATAGAGCATAGAGTTGGTGTTGAGGGAGGACAGATTACCGATATAGAGCATAGAGTTGGTGTTGAGGGAGGACAGATTACCGATATAGAGCATAGAGTTGGTGTTGAGAGAGGAGAGATTACCGATATAGAGCATAGAGTTGGTGTTGAGGGAGGACAGATTACCGATATAGAGCATAGAGTTGGTGTTGAGAGAGGAGAGATTACCGATATAGAGCATAGAGTTGGTGTTGAGGGAGGAGAGATTACCGATATAGAGCATAGAGTTGGTGTTGAGAGAGGACAGATTACCGATATAGAGCATAGAGTTGGTGTTGAGGGAGGAGAGATTACCGATATAGAGCATAGAGTTGGTGTTGAGGGAGGAGAGATTACCGATATAGAGCATAGAGTTGGTGTTGAGGGAGGAGAGATTACCGATATAGAGCATAGAGTTGGTGTTGAGGGAGGAGAGATTACCGATATAGAGCATAGAGTTGGTGTTGAGGGAGGAGAGATTACCGATATAGAGCATAGAGTTGGTGTTGAGGGAGGAGAGATTACCGATATAGAGCATAGAGTTGGTGTTGAGGGAGGAGAGATTACCGATATAGAGCATAGAGTTGGTGTTGAGGGAGTAGAGATTACCGATATAGAGCATAGAGTTGGTGTTGAGGGAGTAGAGATTACCGATATAGAGCATAGAGTTGGTGTTGAGGGAGGAGAGATTACCGATATAGAGCATAGAGTTGGTGTTGAGGGAGGAGAGATTACCGATATAGAGCATAGAGTTGGTGTTGAGGGAGTAGAGATTACCGATATAGAGCATAGAGTTGGTGTTGAGGGAGTAGAGATTACCGATATAGAGCATAGAGTTGGTGTTGAGGGAGTAGAGATTACCGATATAGAGCATAGAGTTGGTGTTGAGGGAGGAGAGATTACCGATATAGAGCATAGAGTTGGTGTTGAGAGAGGACAGATTACCGATATAGAGCATAGAGTTGGTGTTGAGGGAGGAGAGATTACCGATATAGAGCATAGAGTTGGTGTTGAGGGAGTAGAGATTACCGATATAGAGCATAGAGTTGGTGTTGAGGGAGTAGAGATTACCGATATAGAGCATAGAGTTGGTGTTGAGGGAGGAGAGATTACCGATATAGAGCATAGAGTTGGTGTTGAGGGAGGAGAGATTACCGATATAGAGCATAGAGTTGGTGTTGAGGGAGGAGAGATTACCGATATAGAGCATAGAGTTGGTGTTGAGGGAGGAGAGATTACCGATATAGAGCATAGAGTTGGTGTTGAGGGAGGAGAGATTACCGATATAGAGCATAGAGTTGGTGTTGAGGGAGGAGAGATTACCGATATAGAGCATAGAGTTGGTGTTGAGGGAGTAGAGATTACCGATATAGAGCATAGAGTTGGTGTTGAGGGAGTAGAGATTACCGATATAGAGCATAGAGTTGGTGTTGAGGGAGGAGAGATTACCGATATAGAGCATAGAGTTGGTGTTGAGGGAGGAGAGATTACCGATATAGAGCATAGAGTTGGTGTTGAGGGAGGAGAGATTACCGATATAGAGCATAGAGTTGGTGTTGAGAGAGGACAGATTACCGATATAGAGCATAGAGTTGGTGTTGAGAGAGGACAGATTACCGATATAGAGCATAGAGTTGGTGTTGAGAGAGGAGAGATTACCGATATAGAGCATAGAGTTGGTGTTGAGGGAGGACAAATAGCCCTGGGAATCTGCAGATATATTCTTCTGTGTGTCCACCACAAGCCACGCCCCCCGCCCACGGCGACCAATCAGCGCAGAGTGCGTGTGCAACGTAGCGTCCAGTGCCTCTGACGTCATTATTCTTCGTGGGCCTAATTTTAGGTAAAGAAAATAAAGAATTAAAACTGCAATTCGTTCGTTCCCAGACTTCCTGTTTGTTGGGAGGTGTCCCGATAACGGCCATATCTGGCGGAGAGTAGATCTTGCTAAGCCTCATGCACTATTGTATTGTGTGTGTGTGTGTGTGTGTGTGTGTGTATGTGTGTGCGTGTGTGTGTGTGTGTGTGTGTGTGTGTGTGTGTGTGTGTGTGTGTGTGTGTGTGTGTGTGTGTGTGTGTGTGTGTGTGTATTGTATTGGCGGAGAGTAGATCTTGCTAAGCCTCATGCACTATTGTATTGTGTGTGTGTGTGTGTGTGTGTGTGTGTGTGTGTGTGTGTGTGTGTGTGTGTGTGTGTGTGTGTGTGTGTGTGTGTGTGTGTGTGTGTGTGTGTGTGCATGTGTGTGCGTGCGTGTGTGAATGAATGACTTTAAATTAATTTAGGTGTTCTCACGTGTCTTTTACAACGTATCTGTTTTAGAAATGTAACAATTACTATCATTATTGTCGTTAAAATAATGAGCATTCCGTTTTTATTATCATTTTAAAATGCATGATGATGATGATCAATGTTAAGACTATTATTACTGTTTTTATTGAATAAATGAATGATATTTTAAATTTAAAAACTAGATTAATATAAGATATAATAATAATAATAATCAGAATTAAAACATTATTATAAACAGTTTCTTGTATAAATTAATAACAGGACTTGAAATGATGCAAAGTACATCAATGTATAAGCCATTTATGAGTTATTCAAGTGTAAAGTTACCAGCACCGAGGTCCCAGGTGAGCATCAGGTGACCACGGACGAGACTGAGTGCCAGGAAGTCCTGCCTGGCACTCCTCACCTCGTTGCCCAGGTAGGCCAGGAGGCCCACCTGCTGCAGGGCCTTCGTCGTGAAGTGCAGTCTGTTGAGAGAGGCGTCGGAATGAGAGGAGGGAGGGAGGGAGACGGTCTTGACGGGTGGTGAGTTTGCGTGGGTGTTGAGTAAGGGGCGGTGTATCTTGTGAGGGTGTTGAGTAAGGGGCGGTGTATCTTGTGAGGGTGTTGAGTAAGGGGCGGTGTATCTTGTGTGGGTGTTGAGTAAGGGGCGGTGTATCTTGTGTGGGTGTTGAGTAAGGGGCGGTGTATCTTGTGTGGGTGTTGAGTAAGGGGCAGTGTATCTTGTGAGGTGTTGAGTGTGGGGGCAGTGTATCTTGTGAGGGTGATGAGTAAGGGGCAGTGTATCTTATGAGAGTGTTGAGTAAGGGGCAGTGTATCAACATTGTTACAGTGAGCGTCAGGGGCCGCTGTCCATTATATCAACTGTGTGAGATGTGAATAGTGATCTGTACCGGAGTTGACTTAAAACATAGTGTCAGTTGACCGCCATCTACACAATGTTTACATGCAACACGTGGCAGCGTGGCGTGACGTCACAGTTGACTGCCATCTACACAATGTTTACATGCAACACGTGGCAGGGTGGCGTGACGTCACATTTGACTGCCATCTACACAATGTTTACATGCAACACATGGCAGCGTGGCGTGACGTCATATTTGACCCCCCTCTATACAATGTTTACATGCAACACGTGGCAGCGTGGCGTGACGTCACATTTGACCTCCATCTACACAATGTTTACATGCAACACGTGGCAGCGTGGCGTGACGTCACAGTTGACCCCCATCTACACAATGTTTACATGCAACACGTGGCAGCGTGGCGTGACGTCACATTTGACCCCCATCTACACAATGTTTACATGCGAAAGACGTCATGTATAGGACCATGACGGTTCATATAAGGGGGTCATTAGAGGTCAAAGCACACCGTTCGTGACCACTGAGGCTGACTGGTATCTTTAGATACAAAATAAATATATTATGAAATCGATGCTTGAGTAGTAGAGAGTGCGTCAAGGATGCTAGAGTGCGTCGATTATATTTTACCTGTGTTGAATATACATGTGTACGTCGATAGTTCCGAAGTGCGTCGTGTGGGTGTGCTTTGATATATCGATCATATCTGAGTGCGTCGATTCTATTCTATTTTAAGTGCGTCAAGAATGCCAGAGTGTGTAAGCATACAAAATTAAGGACATCAATCATACCGGAGTATGTCTAGCATACGTGAGTGCAAGGATCACACTTGAGTGCATAAGGCCATTGAGCAGACCTGAGTGCAATCATTTGCATGCGTGAGAACGTCGTGCATACCTGAGTGCATAGAACACGCCTGAGAGTGCGTGAAGGATGACCGAGTGCAGAGAACACGTCTGAGAGTGCATGAAGCGTGACCGAGTGCATAGAACACGCCTGAGAGTGCGTGAAGAGTGGCCGAGTGCATAGAACACGCCTGAGAGTGCGTGAACCGTGACCGAGTGCAGAGAACACGCCTGAGAGCGCATGAATCGTGACCAAGTGCATAGAACACGCATGAGAGTGCATGAAGCGTGACTCGAGTGCATAGAACACGCCAGCGAGTGCGTCCAGCTACCTGAGAGCGATGGAGTGCGTGACATCGTAGCTGAGACGGTAGAGAGAATAGGAGCTGTAGCCCTCGACGGTGCCAGCGTAGGACGGCCGCTCCACCACGCGTTCTGAAACACCACCAACCAACCCCACCACTACAGTACCAGGGGGCAGTTACATTACACACCTACATTGCAACATCCTAGGTCCAGACCCTTGCAGCCATGTACAGACACGCTGTAACGTCACCAGTATATTCACAGACATTCTGCAATAATGTCTGTCACTCTGCATGAATGATATAGGCGTGCAGACAGTCTCTACACCAATATCAGCAACGTTTAGACTGAAACAACGTCTAGACTGTGATATCAACAACGTCTAGACTGTGATATCAACAACGTCTAGACTGTGATATCAACAACGTCTAGACTGTGCTATCAACAACGTCTAGACTGTGCTATCAACAACGCCTAGACTGTGATATCAACAACGTCTAGACTGTGATATCAACATCGTCTAGACTGTGATATCAACAACGTCTAGACTGTGATATCAACAACGTCTAGACTGTGATATCAACAACGTCTAGACTGTGATATCAACAACGTCTAGACTGTGCTATCAACAACATCTAGGCTGTGATATCAATAACGTCTAGGCTGCTTGACATAAACGATTGTTAAGAAAATTTGGGAAACGATTGTCACAGTAGGCTATCTACCTCACAGTAAGCTTCCTACCTCACAGTAAGCTTCCTACCTCACAGTAAGCTTCCTACCTCACAGTAAGCTTCCTACCTCACAGTAAGCTTCCTACCTCACAGTAAGCTTCCTACCTCACAGTAAGCTTCCTACCTCACAGTAAGCTTCCGTACCTTACAGTAAGCTTCCTACCTCACAGTAAGCTTCCTACCTCACAGTAAGCTTCCTACCTCACAGTAAGCTTCCTACCTCACAGTAAGTTTCCTACCTTACAGAAGGCTACATAACATACAGCAGACTACCTAACGACACACACATTCCCATAGTACAAACTAATGTTGTTTCTCCAAATTCCTTTAACTCATAATCGTTGTTCTATTTCCCACGATTTTTTAAACATGATTGCACTAGGCCTCTAAGTATATATATACAAATCATATACACTTTTATAGTTTTAAGAGATATACGTTTTTAGTATTAGGTGATCATGTTATCTTGGGGTTATAATAATAATAAAAAAAAACAGATTGCCGGTCTAAGTAGCCTACTGTAAGGACTTTGGGAATGAAGCAAAAAGTGGACGTGTTATGTGATTACCTATTCGGTGTCTACGGGGAGCGAGATCTAGTCCTTGGGCCCCCCCACTTCTTAGGCTACAGAAACATGTTCCTTGTATATACCAATCCTACTGTTGATCGTTCTGGCGCGACTAGACCTGTGGGTTACGCGACATCCACCACGTCTTCCACAAGAGCAGTCAAACGATGCTGTTTCTACATTTTCCGATGTGTGGGATTGGCTGTCAACGACAGATAACTTACATATGCAATCTGTACTCTCGAATAGTACATTGCAATTTTATGTATAGGTCCTCTAAGGCCAAAACAAAAAAAAAGATGTGTACTAAAAATCATAGCGGTTGGTAAAATTGAGTTGATGTCCCGTTTTCTATTCGTGGGTCCTCGGTTAGGTTAGGTTCGGGCAATTTAGTGCATCATTTTAGTGATGTTGTGAACGCTCGAGAGGACGATCTGAACAGTCACACACTATGTATGTGTGTGTGTGTGTGTGTGTGTGTGTGTGTGTGTGTGTGTGTGTGTGTGTGTGTGTGTGTGTGTGTGTGTGTGTGTGTGTGTGTGTGTGTGTGTGTGTGTGTAATTTCCTAAATGTAATTACAGGATGAGAGCTACGCTCGTGATGTCCCGTCTTCCCACTACTCTTTGTCTTATAATGCTTTGACACTACTGATGGTTTTGGCCTCCATCAAAAGTGTGTGTGGTTCTGGTGTGCCAGGATGGGTGGCGCGCCACGAGGCGGCGCGTGTCCGCGGCGGGCGCCATGCTTGGCGGTGCTCGGGGGTAACATCTTCTCTAACTTACCCAGTTCACAGTAGAGGCCGTGGCGGTGGGTGGGGCAGAGGCAGAATGGGTGGGCGTGTTGGGTGGGTATACACTGGCCACTGTGGCAGGGCCCGCCCTGGCCGCCCCTACACTCCGCCTGCTCACACAGCTCCCCGTGGTACCTGCAATGCATCAACACTTACAAATATCCGGCAACTATACAAAATACACAAAGATAACAAAATAACAATGAAAATATGTTTTTGTACTTCTGAAGAAGCACAAATATTTCTCTCTTCGTGGGTATTTATATACAACTCCCTCATAATCTATAGGAGAGAATGTCAGTTTGTCTAAGGATGTAAGCTAGACACTCAGTGCTAGCCCTCACCCAACCTTGCATGGTGAATGGCTTGGGGTATGGGACGGACATAAGGCTGTTGGGGGTCGCCGGAATTCAAGAGGGAACAGTGTGCTTGGTCACATATTGACTTCCTCGACTGATTTTGTCACTGCTCATTAGCTTTGCCTGGGAAAATATTTAAAAAATAAGAGTAAATTGTGTATAGTAATATGAAAACTATTTATGTAGAATCATAGCTAGTAATAGTGTTGTAGCAAACCAGAGTTGCGAAAAGGATCACAATATTGATTTTAAGAAGTGTGAAATAATCTATAAAAGTAATAATAATAGAACTAGAAGGGGGAGTTCTAATAAATACTCTGAATACTGAATACTTTCGCTGGTAACAAAAACTTTACTTCGGAGGATAACGTTACAAGAAAAATGATTCTAAGTGAGTCAAAATTAGATCTGAATAAATGTATGAATGTAAGTTGTGCCAATAGCCGCTCTTCTTTGAGTATGAGGGAGTTACGAGGGAGAACATACAGATGAACACCTCTATTAATAACAACTCCAGTTCCCAGAATATCAGGATTACAGAAAGGACACCTGATCATAATTCCAAAGATGGCATCACCACAACGGGAGACATCTCCCGTCACGCAGGGTGCAGTCGCACCTCCACAGATCTCCAGTATCATCTCTTGATACTGGTAATGGCTCCAAAGGGCCACCACTTACGGGCTATTCATGCCCGTGCCACCTTTTGGGTGGTTTAATCTTCATCAATCAATCGACATCACCGCAGGTACATCGGCAGTCGGGACTAGAGGTGACCTGGTCAAGAGGTCAAGAAGAATAAGAGGATCGGTTCGCCTAATTACCCAAAGCTTATTTACTTATCATTTATTACTTACTTATACGTCCAGCCACTTGGACTGGACGGTAGAGGGACAGTCTCGCTTCATGCAGGTCGGCGTTCAATCCCCCGACTGTCCAAGTGGTTGAGCACCATTCCATCCCCCCCCCCGTCCCATCCCAAAACCTTACCCCTGACCCCTTTCAAGTGCACTGCACTTTTCCACTGAAAATTCCCTTCCCTTACAACATTTACGTTGCTGTATTGGGGAAGGTTTGCGAATAGAGCTAGATAATTATACGGACTCTATGAAAGGCCTGTATATGCTTACCTTTTTAATATACATCTTCCATTTATGCATATTTTTTTATTTATATGTATCACCCATCAAAGTGATTAAATAATTATCTAAATTTTGTGTTTTAAATTGTTAGTATGTTAGACATTATATCATATTCATGTCCACAAGCAATCTCGAAAAAGGCCTATAGTGCTTAAACAAATATGATTGGTTATATTGCTACATGACACTACGTTGTCAATGTGGATGGCGTCCACATCACGTTATCAAATTCATTGCAAATCATATGTCAATGAATTGGATAACGCGCCAAGATTGAGACTATTGAGATGAGCCAAGGCCCCCCAAGACAGATTCAGAGCTTCAGTTAAGTGTACATGTAATGGTTTAAGCTGGTAGTGTTGTGCTTTGTCGCGATCCAAAGCCGATTTTTGAGCAACCTGTCCTCTTAAAAATAACGTCGCTTTTGACCGTTTGCCCGTATGGCCGAATTTGGACGTAATTTGAAAATGAAAAAAAAAATGAAAATAAATTTGGGATTTTTTTTTTCAACAACAGTAAGTTAAGGGTCCTCTGATAGGTTAGGTGGGCAGGAAATTCTCATAAAGTTTCAAAACGGTATGTAAAATGTTAATGGAAAGTTGCCTTTTCTAAGCTTGCCGAGTAAGCCGGACGACTCAAACAGAAAACGGAACAGTACGTCCCTTTTGTGAGTCGATTTCATTTCAAATTACATCCAAATTTGGCCATAGTGCGCATACCAGCGAAAAGTGACGTCATTTTTAAGAGGACGGGTTGACTTGAGAACGCAAGACAAAGCGGCACACTTTGTGTACCGGACGCGCTCCACCCAGGGTTGCCGAGGTACAGAAATGTCGTACGTTTGAGTGACAAAGGACGTACTGGAGGCTGGAGAGGTTACACGGTACACATCCTGTCGTCTGGCGGTAACATTCGCCACACTTATCATACACAATTGTCGTGGATATCTATAGCTAAAAATTTGAATGTCTGTTTCTTTCTTTATATGTCCAAGAATGTAGGCCAGACACTTGGGGCTAGCCTCATCCAACTTTCTAAGATGACACATGGGTATAGGAGTATCATAGGACAATCGCGTTGGGTCCAGTGCTACTCTTTAAGCTATATCAATACCAATAGTGACCCCCCTGCGATTTTAACAAGTCTGAAATTGGAGATTTGGTTTCCGCAGAGATTTGGTCTCGACTTTTTTTTTTTTTTTTGGGTGTGAGGAGGTAACTTCGATACAGCCCTAAAACATATAAATACACATGCTTCCTGTCCCGGACAAAACCAATTATAAAGTCTCTTCTCTCAGCACAGCCACCCAAACGTTGCTTATCTTGAGACACATTGAGTAGAATGCTTGTCTTAGACCTGACCAACCTGAGAGAGTTACCCATCTACTGCCCGGTATATTCTCGCGGGCAAATATAGCGTCAGGTCAAGTGACACTCGGCTGTGGTTGGCGTATATTTACAAAAGGCGTCAGAGCGATGGAAGATGGACCGTCCTGTAAATCACCTAGCAATTTCCAATATAATTTCATATGGCACTACGTTATTTCATTTAAACACTGACATAGGCATGTTAATGGTAGGCAAGTACATTATTATTAGTATAAGTATTATACTATAAGCACAGTATTAAGTTTTAGTCTTTAATGTTTTTTCTGCCCGAAACGCTTTGCGTAATAGTGCCTTTAGGCATTGTATGTACTAGCTCTATCTATAAATCTATAAATTTTTGTATCACCTCTTGTATGTATGTATTTTACCTGAATAAACATTTGATTTTTGAATTTGATTTTTTTGAATTATTAGAGTTTTACCATGTTTTAATACATAAACCCTAAGTCGAGGAGATTGAGCGGAATAATACAACCGTTTATACGTGATACTGAGAACTTCACTCCCGGTGTTTGTGCTATAACATTTCAAGCACATCAAAAAACAAAGAAATATAATGATCTTCATATGCAAATTTTATGTGTGGAATCCCGGACGGAAAACCTGACGGCTAAAAATACTGTCAACGTTCACAGAGTGTCGCGAGCTGTTGACAACGGTGAGAAGCGCCTGGCTTCCCGCTCTTAGAGGGAGAAGGGTCTAAGACCTGAGAAAACTTTGTACTCCTACGTCATCGCTGCTCTATAAAATTTGTTTATAGTATAAACAGACCAACTTAACCAAATTTACTCCAACTTAACCTAACATAATTTAGCCTAACAGCCGAAACTAACATCGTAATCCAACGAAAATAAGAGATAACATTTTGAATTTGATATACTTGGTGTGCAGGAGGTATGTGACGTCACTATGACATCATATTGTTGATTCCGGTACAGGTTTTAGATCCTACTGCTGCTTGCAGGCGGGCAGGCACCAGTGCCCTTCCTCTAACCTGACGTCTGTGCTCATCACGGGGCTGTAACATGCTCCTCAACGGGATTCATCAAGCGAGTACTCATTCCAGTTACCAACATATTCATCTCTCCTTAATATGGCGGTTCTGCTAACAGTTATCGAATAATGCGCTCCGAATCACTCACTGCGAGTTTGATTGTAATAACCTTGATTGTTGAGAGATATACAAGTGTCACAATGTTTGATAAATCATTGAAAGTCTGTAGCAAGGTGTTTCAGGCAGCATGCAGAGCGCATCGTAGTAACTTGTGCTTTCATTAACTCATCTATCTACCTTCATCATCTATCCACCTCTTGTCATAACTCATCATCAACCACTTGGGCTGGACGGAAGAGATGGTCTCGATTCATGCAGGTCGGCGTTCAATACCCGACTGTCCAAGTGGTTGGGCACCATTCCTTGTCCCCCCCATCCCATCCCAAATCCTTATCCTGACCGCTTCCAAGTGCTATATAGTCGTAATGGCTTGGCGCTTTCTCCTGATAATTCCCTCCCTCTCTCAGAATAGTTATTACAAGGCACTGAAAGCTGCCAAAACTCTGCAAAAAAAACACATATCCGATTTCAGACTTCATTATAATTGAAAGAGGGTCACTATAGATTGTCGATATTTCTTAAAAAGTGGCACTGGGGCCGACCTTGACTGACCTATGAAATGAGTCATCCCAAGCGTCTGGCCTGTTACTTTGGACAGACAATACGGAAAGGGATTCTATTTTTATGGATACAGATGTTTATACTCTAGTTTTACGAAGTTCCTGTGTAAAATGATATGGGTACTTTGATGATGCAAAAGTAATAGCCTTGGTTCCTGTACTCGTGGCTGCCCCCTGTGATTTATGGCGTAAAATACCCAGAGTTGCAGACGATGAGTCACAATAACGTGGCTGAAATATATTGACCAGACCACAAACTAGAAAGTGAAGGGACGACGACGTTTCATTCTTATCGACGTGAGAATGGTCCAGGACGGACCGAAACGTCGTTACCCCGAGTTGTAAGTGTGGGACTGACCCTGGCGGGCAGCGGCATGACCAGAGGGCGGGACCCGGGACGCAGGAGCCACCGTTGTAGCAGGAGCCCGAGGGACACGGCGCCGACCCGCACTCCTCCACACGCTCCCCGGACACGCTCGACACCCACGTGTCTACCTCCCGCCCGTTCACCTGCAGGAGGGAGCACAATTTACCTGCTGGGGGGAGGGGAAGGAGGTGCCAGAGAAGAAATGAGGCATCATGCATGTCTATAGGGACTAGTTTAGCCTGATATGAGAAGAGAAGAGAAGAGATTACGTCTGGGAAGATGGCAAAGTTGATGTACAAAGGAGGGATGACCTCACATAAATTACTTCATATGTATTACCTACTGAAATCGTGCCAAAAACAATTTATCAATTTTGATGTCCTGCAAGGCATATTTAGTATGTGCATTTCATTTTGCTTAACCAAATGCAATGCAATTCACGCCGCACGATTCAACGGGAATAAATAATTGTATTTGTCTATTATAAAAGTACGAAGACTAACTATATCATAAATAAGATTGCGTGACTATTCTATTAAAGAGTGAAGATGTGAGTGAGGAGCGAGGTGGTGGTGGAGTCTGACCTCGAGTAAGGAGACACAACCCTTGAGCCTCGGGAGGAAGCCGGCCTTGACCACCAGCGGGGAGGAGTAGGAGGAGGGCAGCCCGCCCAGGTACAGCAGCCCCAGGCGCACCCAGGGGCTCGACGACCTCTGCTCGCTGTATATTGGCGCCGTCCCGTTCACCTGAGGGAGCACACACCACGCCATCCACCTCAGTTGACCACCTGACTCCATATACATCTATATATATATACGCACACATATTTGGTGTGGTGCCGTCTTTTGATAAATATTTCTTACACACATACCAGGTAGTCTGAGTAAATACGGAACTTGAACATATAAGCAAAAACGAGACGTACTTTCTTAAATGATTACAGGAAAATATGAGAGGTCAGGCTGAAGTTACTGTGTCTTTAATGTAAACCGGTACTTAGAAGGATAATGCGCGGCTCTTGACTTGGCGGAGTGAGGAGACCCAGGGGGGGTAGAAATAGCCTAAGCTACTCTATCCCTTTGAGATGTATTTCTTGCTTATCTCAATAAACATACTTGAAGGAGACCCATGCTTACTTGTGAGCAGACCCGGTACCTTTCTGACGAGGGATAGGAGTAGGAAGCTCGCCTTTGAAGACATTCACTACCAACCTGACGATTGAGCCGGACTCATGACCATCCTGACGGAGGAGAGAAGAAGTGAAGCTCACCTGCATGGAGGCGCTGCACATGCCGGGGCCCCAGGGAGCGTCGTGCCTGTAGGGGGTCCACCACATCCTGACGACACACACACACACATACATTAGTGTGTGTATATCACGAAAATAAACACGTGATTAAAAATGTGACAGTGTCAGAACACGGAGGAAAATTGAAACAGAAATTTCCTTAAGTACTTTCGTATATTAATACATCCTTCAGAACGAGTGTCCGTGGTCTGACACTGTCACATACATTAGTGTCCGTCTCTGGCCAACATTCCCGCTGACACAGACAGATGTGGATGGATAAGCAGACGTAAGGAAGGAGAGAAGGATAGAAAGGAATTAAGATCGAGAGAGAGATAAGGTGAAAATGTGAGACAAGAAATTTTTTGGGGCATAAAAACTTCATTAATGGGACCACTACTGACAGAGTGATTATTCTCTCAACTAAAATACCGACAATCAGAGACCCATATGTAAGATCCTGGTTGTTAGAGCTTCATGTGTTCTGGAAGACATAGATACAATACTCGTAAGGTCCATGCTGGACATTTAATTGGAAAAGTACGACTTTTTGAGGGTTAAGCTATGTAATAATTAATGCATAACCCAGTGAAAGCTTATATTCTCAGGCATGTACAGTATAATGTACACATATACAGTAATATACACAGTATACCATGCATATAGAGTATTATAAACAGTATAGCTTGAAGTTTTCTTGAGATGATTTCGGGGCTTAGCGTCCCCGCGGCCCTGTCCTCGACCAGGCCTCCAGAAGTAGACCAACCATGCTATATGTATAGCATGCATATAGTATTATACACAGTATATTATGCATATAGAGCATTATACACAGTATAACATTTGGAACTTTCGTTTCAGTTTCCTAGTGGATATTTACACACAGTATAACATGCGAATACAGCATCATATACATATACACACTATCACACGCACATACATAGCATCATATACACAGAAATTCACTAGTTTCACTCATTTCTCGTCTCTGGCGTCCCAATGAAGACCTACCTGACGGAGACATCAGTCAGGTAGTTCCTGGAGAGCTTATCGTTGCCCTGCAGGAATGACACTGTTTGGAGGCCGCAGGAGAAGACGAACTGCAAGAGGGAGTTTCGGAGGAGCAGCATGAAGAAGGCGTCGCTGGAGCCCTCGCTGTACGCCACCAGGCCATTGGGGTCCTGCGAGGTGAACTGCACATACACCTGCGATGAGAAGAGGGAGATGTTAAGACTTCAGGCGTAGGCAATAGGCTTTTAATGATACTGGAGACCTCCGGTCAAATATGACTAGAGTGAAGGCTCAATATGCATATGCTTACAGGGCTTAAATAGGGTTAGAGGCCGTAAGAGAACTTCCCCCAACACCAACACACTCACCTGGACGCCCCGACGGAGCGACATGTTGCCGACATAAACGCCCAGGTAGGAGGCACCGACGAAATAAGGTTTGTTGATGTAGAAGTAGACCTCGCAGGAGGCGCCGCGGTAGTTGAAGGGACACTGACACTGTGGAGGGCACAGGACCGTGTTAAGGGGTTCTCTTTTAGTGTCAAGGGTTACGAGGCAGCCTAGATATATATATATACAATCTCTCCATCCTTCCCTGCCCTATTTTATTATTGTAATTTGCTCTTAGATCTTTCATTTCTGGTCTTTCATCATATATATATTATACACGTGGCTGCACTAAGTAGCTCAAATCTCTTCGACACAATTCTCCATAAGAATCTTTGAATTTAAATACCAATGAATTTCGTTAATACATTTTTAAATAAAAAATAATAAAAATCATAAGTTTAACATGAAGCTGGCAGAGGAAATATACAGGAGAGTAAACAGTCATAAAGTCTCAGCTTCAAGTGTGTGAACCACGGCTGCTAAAGCCAGGTAATACTCACTGAGAAGTTAGCGTCGCGGAAGACACAGATTCCAGCGTTGAGGCAGAAGCCTGTGCCACACGCCACTGCTGGAGGCTGGTCACTTTGGGTCTCTGTGGGGGTGAGGGCTGTTGGTCGTGTGGTGCTGGTGGTCGTGGGAACCACACTGGTGTCTGTGAGGGTCGTAGGAGGTTCTCTTGGTCTCTGAGATGTCGTCTCCAAGACCGGTTCCTCGACGCTGGAGCTGGCGGTGTGGTCGTCCTCGTCAGGTTCCGTCGTAGTGGCGAGGCCGGGCACGACGGAGGTGGGAGTGAGTGTCGTCGGGACCTGGAATGTAACGTTGGGAGCCGCAGTGGTGAAGGTGACAGATGTAGATGTAGTAAGAGGGAAAAGAGGAAGAGGAGTAACAGATGGCTCAGTGGTACCGACTGGAGTCTGAGTTGGTGGTACCTCTGTGGCAGACTCACTCGTTGCAGGAAGCAAAGGCACTTCAGGCTTTGGAAAGACTGGAATCTCAGTTGCTACAGGAGAAATAGCTGTTGAGGTGATATTAAACCCGTTCACGGAAGCATTATACAGGAATTCGGAGTCGGGTATAGTTACATTCTCGAGATCTTGTGGAGGTTGAGTGACTACGGTGAATACATCAACTAAGCCAGTTGTCAGCGTGGTGGAAGAGGCGCGTGTAATGGAGGGTTCATCAACTTCACCATCAGTAGTGACTCCTGCCTCGGTCTGTACCTTTGTCACTGTTAAGGTCTGTGGTCCTCCTTCAGTGACAGGGAGGCCCTCAGTCAGTGGCTCTGCAGTGTCCGTCAGCGGCGCCTCGGTCGGGAGGGACACACTGGACGTCTCCACCGTGCTCTCAGTCGTCGTCATTACAGCTGTAGACGTGTCGTTTATTTTAATGTAGTAATCGTCCGGAGTCGTTTGGTCGGCTGTATAGGTGTCACTGACCTGTCGTCTTCTCTGTGACATAACTGAATATTGTCGTGAAGTGTGGGGTGACTGTGGAGGTATTAGCTGTGGTGAAAGATTCATTAGGATACAAAAACTCACTGGTGAAAGATGTGTCATAAGTTGATAGTTCTGTTGTAAAGGAATCATCAAGCAATGTTGGGTGTGTCGTAGAGGAATCATCAAATACAGACATATCCGTGATGTAGGACACATTAGTTGGAGTATAGTCTGTAGTAAATGTGGAATCAATAATCGTAGTAAAATCTGACGTGAAGGACTCGTTGTAGAACACATCTGTGATGAAGAGTGACTCATTAAATGGTGGCATATATGTGGTAGATGTTGTCGTGCATAGTCACATGTGTTGCGGGTGTGGGAGCGGCAGTGTATGTGGGGACGGATGAAACAGGTGTCGGTCCAGGAGTCAGGGCCAGGCCAGCCTCTGTCACCCTCAGTGTCTCGTTCACTGTCACGTTTACGGCGTCTACTCTTGTTATGTCCGGCTGGCACGGTAACGGTTGCATTGTACTCATCAGTAGGCGCAGGAGACGTGGTGTTCTCATCATATTCATCCATGCTCACGGTAGTTATGTTCACATAAACTTTCGTTGTCGCAGTAATAGTTGATGAAAGATGTCTTTCAGTGTCTGGTGTGAAGGAAGTTGTCCAACCATCTGTAGGGCGGTAATCTGTAGTGGGTGTTGTACCTCCAGTGTCCTCATAACCTGGCGGTGTAGTGGACGAGGCTGAGTCTGTGGATGACTGCCAGGCCTCCAGTATCCTCGTACTCGGGAGGCCTGGACGACGGTGGGGTGGCCGTCTCGATTGGCACTTACGACGGTATCGTAGGATTGTGGTAAATGGTTCGCCTGTGGCGTTAACCGCCGGCGTGGTGTCCGTCGTCGACACCCCAAAGCCAACATCGGTAAAATTATCGGACGGTATGGTGGTGAAGGACGTTGTGGTGAGCGAGGGCTCCTCCGAGCCAAGGGTGATGTATCCTGTAGCGTTATAAGATTCTGTAACCTCATCTTCTTCACCAGTGGGATAGCTAGTTTCATTTTCGGGGAGTTGTGAGGCTGGGGGCGCAAGGGTGGTAAAGTCTTCGGTAAATCTGGTAGTATCAGTGGATGCGTCGTCTCCCGGCAGTAGAATGGGAGGTGTGCTAGCTAAGTCAGCCTCTGGTGTAAAAGGTTTGGTTCCTGAGCCCGTCATCATCTGGCAGGAACGTCGCGGTGACTATGTCGGAAGTATAGGTTGGCGAGGAAGCTGTGGTATCTATGAGGATAGAGGTCGCGGGCTCTACGAAAACAGAAGTTGCAGTCTCTGTGAGGACAGAGATCGCGGGCTCTACGAAGACAGAGGTCGGGGGCTCTACGAGTACAGAGGTCGCGGTTTCTAGAAAGCTACTGGCGATAGAGAGCACAGGAGTAGGCTCTAGGGCGGGTAATGAATCGAAAACAGGCGTGGTACTTACGTCGAACACGGACACAATGGACAAAGAAACGAGTTCCACTGAGAGCGTGGGGAAGGAGTCCTCAAGGACGTGTGTGGGGACGATGTCTGGCACAGACGTCGAGGTCACGAACTCTGATGACAATACCGCAGAGTCTTCGACAGGCGAGGATGGCGCGATTGGAAGCACTGGCGATGGCTCTATAGACCAAAATTCGCTCCATTCCATCGTAGAAGGGAAGATGCTCGCAGAGGGGAAGATGGACTCGAACAGCTCGCTGGAAGAGTAAGGCACACTGGAGGACTCTAATTCACTATAAACTGGCGATTCTTTGGCACTTATCACAGAAGACGGCGGAAGTTCCCGCGGAAGTGTGGGGGAAAGGGTTGAAACAACTTCAATACTGGGGAAAACTGTCTCGGTGGGGAAGACATCATAGTCTGAGATATCAACAGAACTCGTTGGGTAAACATAAGTATCGTCTGTTGACGTTGGAGAAGGGAAATAATCAGTTAGTGATTCGTTGAGTACATGGCTGACGTTAACCCAGTGATGAAATACATCCTCGACGGACGCCCACTGGTTGGTAAGGCTTGTCCTGGTACCAGTGAGGCAGCTGCTGGCAGATTTGACCGCGAGGGGTGGTAAGGCACTGGCACAGGACCCCCGAGCTGGGGCTTGGGCAGCTGCACAGGAAGCTGTCCACCCCGTCGATGCACTCCCCACCGTTCATGCACCTGAGGGATAACATACTCCTGGGAATATGAACGCTGCAAACGCAACAAGTGTTGTGACATTATTGAGAATATTCTCATATCCAGTGTTTCATTTGGTCAGTAATGTTGACTACTAATTTTGTGTTCACAGGATTCTATACGGACCCTGTGTGAGTGTGTATTTATTTACTATTTGTGTCCGCAGCATCGAGCTATTATCTCATGGAACCCCTTGTTTCTTATCCAATCTCCCCTCCTTTTGTAACCAACCACGCCAGTGTGTGTGTGTGTGTGTGTGTGTGTGTGTGTGTGTGTGTGTGTGTGTGTGTGTGTGTGTGTGTGTGTGTGTGTGTGTGTGTGTGTGTGTGTGTGTGTGTGTGTGCGTGTGTGTGTGTGTGGAGGTGGCCCGGGCTGACCTGGGGGCGTAGGGCAGGCAGTCGTTGTACTGGTCCTGGCAGTGAGTGCCGTGGTAGTCCGGCACACAGTAGCAGGTGGCGTTGTGGTCCTCCATGACGCAGAGGGCACCGTTGTGGCAGGGGCTCTCGTCGCAGAACACCACCGCCTCCTGGCACAGCGTACCAGTGAACCCTGAAGGAGGCAACGTTACGCATTTTGCAAAATGAAACACAAAAATATTAAGAGGCATACTTCAACAAGAACCAGAAGCTATGGTGGAGGGTCTGGAGAAAGAGAGAGAAGGAGGAGATAAGTGAGGTACTGAGATACTCCAGTCATCGCTCCTTAGGTTACCCCTGAGATACTCCAGTCATAGGGAAGTCAGAAGGCAGGGAAGCGACCAAACAAACAATCAAGGGATGGCGAGAACGCTTCTACCACCAAGCCACATAAATCCGCACCCGCGGGGTTAATTATGTTAGCACGGCGAGGGAGCGGCTTGTATAATAACCACAGGTATATTGTTAACCCAGCAATTACAACCCCCTTCTGGGCCACAGTTCATCACGAGGGGGGGGGGAAGGGAGGCCAATTATAAGCTTAATTTGGGAGAAAACCTGTGATAGGATTATCATGTTATCGGGAATCTGGTACCAGAAGACACACCTCTAGTTAAGATGTATTAAGAGATGGTGGTGGGGGTGGTGGTGGCGGGGGTGGTGGGGATGGTGGTGGTGGGGGAGGGGGATGTTAGCATGAGGGGCAGATGTTAACTCCATGAATGACAGGAATCTGGGATAGTAAGGGGGTGCAGCCATGGGGGTCTAAACCAGCCTCTCTTCGAATTAGGTGAGAATGGCTGGTGACAGCTCTAAAACAGAGCTCAGAGGCAGAGACACTCGTGCCTTTCTAAGGCACATGACGTTGAAAGAGTATTGTCTAAGACCTAAGAAAAGTGTGTAATCCTCTACGTCATTGCTACTCTTTAACCCATCCAACCCAAGCTAACCTAAACTAGTCTAGCCTAACCTAATTTAATCTAGCCTAACCTAATTTAATCTAGCCTTACTTACCGTAGCCTAGCCTAACGTAATCTAACCCAGCTTAACCTAACCTAACCTCACCTCACCTAACGAAAATCTAAGTTCACACGGTTCCCATGGTTTAGGCGCCCTATTCTCAAACTCTACGTAAAACAAAAGCCGAATAAATGTCACTTTAAAAGAGGATGCCAAAGGATTGTGAAGGAGCGGGAGGCGCAGCACGACAAGAGCACTCACCAAACTGGCAGGCACAGGCGAAGCTGCCGGGCGTGTTGATGCAGACGGCGGCGTTGTAGCAGGGAGAGTGGAGGCACTCGTTGACGTCCTCCTCGCACCGCTGGCCCATCCACCCTGCACCAGGAGGACACCCAGATGATAGATGAGAGGGTCGGCGGGACGCCGAAGAGGGCGCGCCAAGCGTTTTACTGCTATCAACTCCATTTTTGTTGTCTTTGGGGGAATGTCTGTCTTAGGAATTATGTCTTTGTTTCCTTTGGGATTATGTCTTTGTTTACTTTGGGATTATGTTTTTGTTTACTTTGGGATTATGTCTTTGTTTACTTTGGGATTATGTCTTTGTTTTCTTTGGGATTATGTCTTTGGGAGTATGTGGGGTTGTGGCACTAGTAGTTGACTTGGTCATAACATTGGTAGTTGAGTACATGTAGCAAGTACTCACAATAACAGCATTTGAACAATAGTCATAGTGGTATATGGGTTGAGAAGAGTGGAGAACATGTGTAAGTAAGAGTTGGGGTACAGAGTTAGCGAGGTGATAAGTGTGGTAGTGATGGAGGGAGAGGAGTGGGGAGAGAGAGCCTTCTGGTGCATCACCACTCACGCTCCCTCACCCATGTTAATTACTCTAGTTTATGTCTAGTTGTTGCCTGCATACTGTGCTGGTACAGACCTTATGATGTCATCAATTCTTACCATCTACACTCACTCTCTCTCTCTCTCTCTCTCTCTCTCTCTCTCTCTCTCTCTCTCTCTCTCTCTCTCTCTCTCTCTCTCTCTCTCTCTCTCTCTCTCTTCCATCCCTCACGCTGTACAGCCATCCTCTCCCACCCCAACGCATACATTCCCTTCACCCACAAAGAGGTCATGCCCCTCACACAAACCAGACTAAATCTCCCACAGATTCCTTTCCCTTCAACGCCGACAGAGACACTCCTCTCCCCCCCCCCCCCACAACCATTCCTCCTACCCCCCACACACTTCTCTTCCATAAAGACACACTGTTCCTCTCCTTTCCCAGCAAGCAAATCCCAGCTTCACCCCCCCCCCCAACATTCACTCCTCCACCTCACCGTTATCACAGCTTACACTTCCCCTACACCACGAGCCTTACCGTCGTGCTCCGTCTTATCTTGCCACTGTTGTGTCAGGCGTGACAGGATGACTGTCTAAATGTCAGGGTGAGAGAATCGCTGAATGACAGCTGGAAGAAATGTCATCTCTGGGGACGGAAGTGGAGGGGTGATGGGGGGGGCACTCTGGGAGGGGGGGAACATCTGGATGGAATAGGATGTATTGTGTTGCCTTGCGGGGATGGAGAAGATTATGAGGAAAAGAACATTTTATACATGCCTCTCACAACCTATCCTCAGAGGGTATATGTGCCCAGGCAGCGACAGTCTATAAAGACGCATTCAGTAATTTTAACCTATTGTGTAACCAATATATATATATTGCAGTTTTGTATATGATTAGGCCGAAGTTACGTTAGGGTAGGTGTTTAGGTTCTGTTGGCGATTATTTGTATTTGTAGTACGTGGGTGAAGCATTTATAGCGTTGTGATTCGAACAAAATTCGTCAGTGAAGCACTTGTTCCGGATATGTTCGAACGTCAGCAGTTGTGAGTCGTGTATAAACCGCTTTTCATTCATAAACAGGGGGTTTGGCGGGTGCATGGAATCACTTTTGGATCTTTGTTTGGAGGACGGGCTGATCAACAACAAGAGAGAGACAGCAAGAGCAGGTGAAGCACACCGCTCCTCTACAGTGTGGGTTCATACCCCCCGTCCCTGCATTACCTCCTGACGTCGCCTCTTCATTAACAGAATGAGATTTTGAGGTAATTGAGGCGCTTGCCACAAACATCACATGTGAATAACAGAGCACCAGAGTACCGCATGAGTCTTAATACCGACCCACTAATGGGAACGTCTCCTCGCGTGGCTCACCGCGTAATTATGCTGCCCTAATGCAGGTTTCCCGAACGCCAGCGACAATTATCGTACATCTCGCTAATACAGCATGACGTAATGATTTAATTTGGGCAGAATGTGGTTTCACGAGTTCAATTGTCCTCTTACTCGAGACGCGATGAAGTATGTGGAACGGTACATATTGTTTGATATTGTTCCGAACATATTGTTTGATTTCCGAACACCTTATTTGGTTTCCGAACATCTTGTTTGGTTTCCGAACACTTTCTTCGGTTTCCGAACACATTATTTGATTCCAGAAGATTATGTAATCCAACTCCTTTTGGATTACATTGTACCTTGGTTCGATTCCAACATTAATATATACTTTTAACTCAAGAGTTGTTGAATATTACGAGTCTATGCACGCTTTACTGTGGGAGAAACATGGGAGCCTTCATGATGCCTGTGTGTGAGAGAGAGAGAGAGAGAGACTGGGAGAGAGAGAGAAAGGGGGAGAGAGAGAGAGAGAGAGAGAGAGAGAGAGAGAGAGAGAGAGAGAGAGAGAGAGAGAGAGAGAGAGAGAGAGAGAGAGAGAGAGAGAGAGAGAGAGATAGTCTGACACTAGCGTGGGAGGAGAGTCAGAAGGTGGTCAGGGAACACGCAACAATGCGTCATCGACCTGTCTGCTGTAAGGATCATCTTCACGAGCAATAAATGGGGACTGTCGTCGATAATGGTATGCTATTTCGCCATCTTTCTTGACCCGATTGCTATAGTAATGCAAATTACTTAATGCTTCTAACAACACTGGTTCTTATAGCAGTTAGCTGTCATTGGCATTGGTTCTTGTAGCAGCAGCAGCAGCAGCAGCAGCAGCAGCAGCAGCAGCAGCAGCAGCAGCAGCAGCAGCAGCAGCAGCAGCAGCAGCAACAGCACCAACAGCGGCAGCGGTAGCGGGAGAGAAGGGACGAAACCCTTCCCATCAAGCTGAAACCCATCAAACCTGAAGCCTAGAAGGAACATCAGCCGCCATAACAGCAGAGGTAGTGACAAAAGCAGGCATAGCGGCAGCAAAAGTAACATAAAACGCCGCTATTGCAGTAGTCAACACGAACAGCAGCAGCAGGAGCCATAGTAGCAGTAGCCACAGTAGCAGGAGCCATAGAAGCAGGAGCCACAGTAGCAGGAGCCATAGTAGCAGGAGCCATAGTAGCAGGAGCCATAGTAGCAGCAGCCATAGAAGCACTAAGAATGCTGGTGGTTAAGGCTCACACAGCACCAGGTGGTGTGCCACAAGACTCACGCAAGAGCATAGTTAAGAGATTCACCGGTGGATCAATGCCTTACACCCTCGACTGCTCTACATACACCTACACACAGCATACACCTCATCTACCACACACTGGGGCAGTTGGTGTCATCTACCACACACTGGGGCAGCTGGTCTCATCTACCACACACACTGTACGTCAAAGATAACCTCTTGGTGTTATCTTTAATACGTCAAAGATAACCGGATGGTGTTATCTTTGGTACGTCAAAGATAACCGGTTGTGGAGTAACTAATAACTTTAACTTGTGGAGTGTCGTAAGACACTCCAGTATCTTAGAAAAAGTGTCTTGTATCTTAGTATCTTAGAAAAAGTGTCTTGTATCTTAGTATCTTAGAAAAAGTGTCTTGTATCTTAGTATCTTAGAAAAAGTTTCACAATAAACCAGTGTCCTGACACTAACCCTTAAAGTGCTCACTTCTGAAAATATAGGTAAAAAAAAATTGTTTCTCTATTCCAAATGACAACTAAAAAATATAATATTTTGAAACAATATTAAAAAAATTGTATTTCATTGAATATATATATTTTCAAATGAAATATATTCTATTTTTTTAGATCGGCTCCACAAATTTAGATAAATATATACCTCTTATTTTTATGTTTTGTTTTTCTTGTGGAATTTAAGGTTAAACGTTAAAACAAATGAGTGAATAAAAATCCTAAATTTATTACTGTATATGAAATAAATACTTGTGGGTGCGATATTGCCACATCTAAACTCTTCTGACTGATGAGTATGTGGCACCGTCGCTATTGTTGACGTACTAAAGATAACACCAACCGGTTATCTTTGACGTACTAAAGATAACACCAACCGGTTATCTTTGACGTACAATAACAAGTTTTATATTTTTATTAGGTAATAATTCCCAGATAAATGTTAAATCTTAGTAATCATAGGCATTTATAAGCAGAATCAAATTCTTGTCCATTGACGAGAGGCGTAAGTTTAACGAGTCACGTACCAGAGTTAAACGCTGATCATCAATCAAAATTGATGTATTCATCCAGTCAAGCTGCGTGTAGAATATTCCACAAAGTACATAATAACATGCGACAAATGGATCAACCGTCACGTTGCAAGGCAATGCAAGAAACTCTGCCAGTGAGAGACAGGCACCCAACTAGACAGCGTCCGTCACGTAACGCTGTCTGGTTTAACGGGATTACCGTTCACACTGAGTCAATCTAAGTAGCTACACACTGTCTCTGTATTTTTTGTGGGAGAAATTTGGATTTTGGAACACGTAGCGTGGAGCAGCGTGTAAAAGCGTACAACATAGAACAGAAGCGTGACGCGACGTGTAGCAGAAGCGTGAAGCGCATTATAGAAGCTTATAGCAGCGTGTGAAGTGTGAGGGATCATAGGATTTGTAAATGAGGTTGCTGCTGGTCGCTGGCATAATGAAGGAAACACACGCTCCTTTCCCGTGACTTTACTTCTTTGTGGGAAGGAGGGAAGAGGAAGGGGTTACAAGTAGGGAAAAAATGGTGGGGGAAAGGGAGGAACAGATGACTTATGGGGAAGGGTGGTGGAGGGCATCCTCGTTGCCTCTCCTCGAGAAATAAAAAACAAAATACTACACATTCAAAACCATACTGGAGACGACGGCTAAAGAGCGAGAAGAGAACATAGAGGACATAGCTCAAACCACGAGGGCCAGAGCATCAATCCCTAGCAGTCCTCCTATCCTCAACCCGCAACTGTCCTTCTCTATCCGCCTGGCTGTCATTCCCTGTCTCCCTCCGTGTGTGTGTGAGCGAGGCAGTGTTACCTGGCTGACAGAGGCAGGTGTAGGAGAGGCCGGGGCCGTCGACGCAGAGGCCGCCGTGCTGACAGTGGGGGTCCTCGCCGCGCCACAGGGACGAAGAGTTACACACACTCACGTCGATCTCACAGTTCTGGCCTGAACCCAAGCATAGTACTCATTACATCTCATCATTAGTACATTAGGAGTTTATAGGAGGCTCTGATGACTACATTTAGTACTCACCAGAGCCTCCTACCATGTACATTACCCAGCCTATTACTATTACTCATAATATTACTATTACTATTACTATTACTCATACTATTACTATTACTCATACTATTACTATTACTCATAATATTACTCATTCTATTTGTATTACTCACACTATTCATAACAAGAATGACTCATCTTCACTCTCAAATATTACAAAAGCTTCTAAGAATTACATTATTACTACTAATTAAATAGCAATATAACTAAGAATAGTACTAGACAGAGATAAGAATAAGATACCAGAAGTACAAGATAGAGATAAGAAAAGGATATCAGAAGTACTAAACATAGATAGGAAAAGGATATCGAAAGTACTAGACAGAGATTAACAAAGGATATCAGAAGTACTAAACAGAGATAAGAAAGGGTTATCAAAAGCACTAGGCAGGCATAAGGAAAGGATATCAGAAGTACTATACATAGATATAACAGGATATCTGAATCACTATTCATTGATACAGAAGGATATCAGAATCACTATACATTGATATAACAGGATATCAGACGTACTGAACAAAGATAACAATAGATACCAGAATTATTAAAGAAAATATATCATAACTACCAGAGTTAAGAATAAGATTTCAGAAGAACTAGGCAAAGAAAAGTATAAGATATCAGAAGTGCTAGACAGAGACAAGACTAAGATATCAGAAGTGCTAGAGAAAGACAGGAATAAAATATCAGAAGTGCTAGACAAAGCCAAGAATAAGATATCAGAAGTGCTAGACAGAGACAAGAATAAGATATCAGAAGTGCTAGACAGAGACAAGAATAAGATATCAGAAGTGCTAGACAGAGACAAGAATAAGATATCAGAAGTGCTAGACAAAGCCAAGAATAAGATATCAGAAGTGCTAGACAAAGCCAAGAATAAGATATCAGAAGTGCTAGACAGAGACAAGAATAAGATATCAGAAGTGCTAGACAGAGACAAGAACAAGACATAAGAAGCACCCACGACACAGAAACAAGATTAAGAACACGGGTATACCAACGACAATGAGAGGAAGAAGAAGAGAGCCCCCCAGCCATGGTGTGGCCGAGGTGGACTAACCGGAGTATCCTGTGGGACAGTCACAGACGTAGTGGTTGAGGAGGTCTCGACAGGTGCCATTGTTCTGGCACGGGTTGCTCTGGCACTCGTTGATCTCCACCCCACACAGCTCTCCTGACCACACGGGGGAAACACATGGGTAAGCCAACGTAAGGACATACATGTAACTATAAGGGAGGATGGGACATACATGTAACTATAAGGAAGGATGGGACATACATGTAACTATAAGGGAGAATGGGACAAACATGTAACTATAAGGGAGAATGGGACATACATGTAACTATAAGGGAGAATGGGACATACATGTAACTATAAGGGAGAATGGGACATACATGTAACTATAAGGGAGAATGGGACATACATGTAACTATAAGGGAGGATGGGACATACATGTAACTATAAGGGAGGATGGGACATACATGTAACTATAAGGGAGAATGGGACATACATGTAACTATAAGGGAGAATGGGTAAATACATATAAACACAATCGTGACTATACATTTATATGAGTGTCCATGACCTTGTAAACATAGTATGACTGAATAGACTAAATATATATAGGGGAAAAAAAAGGGTGAATATACATATAAACACATGCAACATACAGGTAAAAATGTTGATGAACTTTCATGAAAAAATACACACATTAATATGAAAGAAAATATACAGATAAATGCAGTCTATCTACCTGTACCTATAAGAAATAATATCCGTGTGTTTGTCTGTTTATCTGTCCAAGGTTATAGGCCAGACGCTTGGTGCAAGCCTCACTAAACATTGCAGGGGGAATGGGCTGGGGTACGGGATGGGCATAGGCTGCTTGGAGACGGTCCTATTGGTCTTACTAAGACGGGGTCGGGCCAAGAGTGACCCCCACCAAATCGGTGTAATTTGGCTTGCAGAGTGCCTGGATTTCTTCACTGGAAAACGACGAACCATGTTCAGAGTCAGAGAGAGGGAGAGAGGTAGTGGCGAGAGGGAGAGAGAAGGAAGCAGAAGGTGGAGACAAGGAAATGGAAAAGAGAGAGGGGGGATGGTTGAAGAAAGGGAAGGGTGAGAATGGTGGAGAAGAGGATGAGAACTAGTGGCAGAGGTGAGAGAGAGGGTGAGATTGGGAGAGAGGTTGGAGAGGAGAGGCGCGGGGATGTTAAAAAGAGAGAGGGGATAGAGAAAAGAGAGATAACAGAGAGGAAGATTGGGAGAGAGGAGGGAAATGCGGAAAAAGGAGAGAGAGAGACCCGGGCACTGCTGGGTACCCTTCTAGTATCTATAAAAGATAATGTCTGTTTCACTATCCAAGATTGAAGGTCAGAGGTTTGTGGCTAGCTTCATTAAACTTTGGAAGATTAATATTGGTGTTATTGGGAATGTTAAAGGGAAATCGGGGGTCGAACCCATTAAAACTCCTTTACGACGCCAGTGAATGTGAAATGTTCTACACCGAGTCCGTAGACTTTAACATATGTTTAAATTCGGTATATTGGTATATTAATTAATTTAAATTAGTATAGTCAGATATTGAGATAAAACGTGCATTCAGATGACAGATTGGCATTGTTGGCACAACCATTTGGTTACAGCAATACGGAACGTTTGTAGAGAAAATGGTTACAGCGATTGCGGGAGATGGGGTGTGTGTGTGTGTGTGTGTGTGTGTGTGTGTGTGTGTGTGTGTGTGTGTGTGTGTGTGTGTGTGTGTGTGTGTGTGTGTGTGTGTGTGTGTGCTGGGGAGAGGTTGAGTGTGTGTGTGGTGGTGTGGTGGGGGAGGTGGGGGGGAAGAGGGAGGATATTTTGAGGAGATATCCACATTGGGGCTGACCCGGGTACTGCCGGGTACGCCATGTAGTTATATATACACACTTAGATACAAATATAACTGTAAACATACAGTTGAATAATTACTATACATGTTAACATTTGGCTAAATATTCACGTAAATACATGTATATATATATATATATATATATATATATATATATATATATATATATATATATATATATATATATATATATATATATATATATATATATATATATATATATATGCGAACAAGCCTGAATGGTCCCCAGGACTATATGCGAATGAATTATTCATATATATATATATATATATATATATATATATATATATATATATATATATATATATATATATATATATATATATATATATATATATATATATGCAAATAAAATGGCAAATATACTTGTAAACATAAGGGTAAAAAACCATATATACCTAAGGAGGGAAAATTCATTAAATATATGGATGAAAATAAACATAAAGCCAATCGTGACTACACATTTATATGTGTGTCCATAACCTTGTAAACAAAGTATGACTGAATAGTCTAAATATATATAGGAAAAAAAAGGGTGAATATACATATAAACATAAGGATCTCGAAGGATTAACACCTGGCAATATCTGATTGGCCACAGTACCAGAGATCAGATAATCTAGCTCATCAGGATGCAAGAGGCGCGCCTGCCGAAGGCTCTGACGTAGGCCTCCTTGCAATTGCAAGCTGAGGTTAGGCTGTCAAGCTATGATACAGGTGAGCTGTCTGAAGACTCCTGGTGGCTCATACTAAGCAGTCTTCGAGGCAGCGTAATAAATCCCATCCAATTTCCATTGAGATTGAACAGCGCAGAGGAAGGTGTTAAACACATTGGACATAACCTTACCGAAGCCATCATAAGAGCCAGAAATACATGTCCACCGCCTAAGTAACGAGTATACGTTAAGTATACTAAGTATACTTAGTATACTAAGTATACGAGTAACACTTAGTGGGCCAGTCAGAGGGGCCCGCACAACACTGTATCTCGCAAAAATCTCACGCAATGTTTACAAACATATCTCCCACCCACACAATAAACAGAGTCTACTGGTGACATCCAACATAAGAACGGACCATACCGGCCACCTTCCGAACACTCTCTCATCCGGATGATCACACTCTGGCTTCAGTCATCAACTATATGAGGCCCCAGTAAGATAACCCAATTCCCCAGATATTACTAATAATGTTCAATTACCAACGGTGAATCACCGCCGATGTAATATTGAACCTGGGGGGACCTGCTGCATGGGTAACAGCTTCTCCTCCATATCGACGTACCCAGGCTTTGTCTAGCAACTCCATAGTCTCCCAAGACTGCAGGATGCCTACTATTACACCGCCGATGTATGTCGCTGACAGACCACAATAGTCCCCTTGAACAATAAACTCTCGGTTCATAGCATAAATTAGCGTAGTTGACACATTTGAGGATGTCCGAGGCACAATACCAGCTGACAGTGTCGAAGGGAAGGGGGGAAGGAATGGTGCCCAACCACTTGGATGGTCGGGGATTGAACGCCGACCTGCATGAAGCGAGACCGTCACTCTACCGTCCAGCCTAAGTGGTTGGTGGAATTTCTACATCAACAAAATTGATTGATTACTTGGCGAGTGACTCAAGGTAATATAATGTGGCAATCTGCTTCCTTAGACTTAATCCTGTCTTCAATTACTTATCGGGTCGGGTTACCATTACCTGTGACAGGTGGTTACCGTTACCTGTGACAGGTGGTTACCGTTACCTGTGGCAGGTGGTTACCGTTACCTGTGACAGGTGGTTACCGTTACCTGTGGCAGGTGGTTACCGTTACCTGTGACAGGTGGCTACCGTTACCTGTGGCAGGTGGTTACCGTTACCTGTGGCAGGTGGCTACCGTAACCCCGTGACAGGTCGTTTCTTTCCATAGAGATGGAAAGAAACGTACAAGGAAATGAAGAAAGGTAATTAAGAAGGAATGGAGAGATAAATCTCTGAAAGAAAGGGAGGCGAGGAGAAGGTGCAAGGGGAGTGAGAAGGGAGGAGTGGAGGAGGGGGAGGGAAAAGACGAGAGAAGAAAAGGGGGAAGGGAGGGAGAGGAGACGGGGAGGCGGAGACGTGAGTGAGAGGGGAGGAGAGTGGGAAAGGCGAGTTGGGAGAGAGGAAGGGAAGAGGGAGGAAGTGGTAGGGAAGTGAGGATAGAGAATAAGGGAGAGAGGAGCAGAGGAGAGAGAGAGTATTGGGAGAGGGGTTGGGGGGTTGGAAGAGGAAGTGAGAGGGCAGGAAAGTGGAGGAAAGTAAGGAGAGAGTGAGTGAGAGAAAGGGAGAGATAATCATAGAGGGATGTGGGGGAGATAGGGATCAACGCCATGGGGAGGAGGGAGGGAGTGAGAGAGAAAGGAACGCACACATAAGGGAGTGGATGTGTGGGACGATAAGGTACAAATCGTCTCTGAAAGGTCAGGAAAAAACTGACATTAAACACCGCACAATCCTGACCCGCTGCAGTGTAACCTCCAGAAGGTTAGGTAAGGTCGGTGTTTTCTATGAAGCTTTTCAAGGTAAACTAAAATATTCACAATAAATTAGTATGTCACATATGCACACGTATTTAATAAGTTAATGTTGACTATACGAAAGTGCGAGAACGGGTTGCAGAAACCACATACACCAGGAGAGCCCGCGTGATCTTCCCGCCTCTATTGTAAACAATGGCCCCAGGGTCAAACACAGTCCCACCCCCCTCCTTAAGGTACAGCTAAACAAGGTGCTAAAGAAGGACACGGTGCCAAATGGCTGCAAACTATCATATGACACCCCACAGTATTGGAGATAGGTGATAGTGGCTTAAACTATCGTCCTATTAAAGTGTCGCGGGGGTCGGTAGTTCGAGCCTGCTAGTGCCTAAGATAATGAAATCGTCGTGTTTTGGGAAAGGTCACCAGCGAAAGTCGTAACAATGTCGCGCCAATAGGCTATATGGCCGTAAGGCTGCGTTCTAGACATGTTACTCACCTGGTTGTGCTTGCTGGGGTTGAGCTCTGGCTCTTTGGTCCCGCCTCTCAACTGTCAGTCAACTGGTGTACAGGTTCCTGAGCCTATTGGGCTCTATCATATCTACATTTGGAACTGTGTATGGAATCAGCCTCCACCACATCACTGCCTAATGCATTTCACTTGTTAACTACTAACACACTGAAAAATTCTTTCTAATGTCTATGGCTCATTTGGGTACCCAACTTCCACACGTGTCCCCTAGTGCTTTTGTCCCTTGTGTTAAAACGCCTGTCTTTATCCACCCTATCAATTCCCCTGAGAATCTTGTATGTGGTGATCATGTCCACACACACACTGTGTGTGTGTGTGGGGGGGGGGGGGTTCGGACGATGCGGATACCGCATATGACATTAGCATCACTATCTGCACTCAGGATGTTGTGCTGGTGTGAACTCATACTCCACTCCCTACCTCCTACCCCCTCCCCCACTCCCCCCTCCCTACCTCCCCCCTCCCCACCTCTCCCCTCCCCCCCCCCAGTATCTACCCAAGACTCTTGCCCCTCCTCCTTTTCCTTCAACTCACACGTCAATATTTCTACAATCCAAATTATGAACGTACAAAATATATATGAACCATCTCAGTTGGAAACAGTCCGTATTTTACACATTCTGTCAATCTCACTCAATTCGAAGCTTTGACTCAAGACGTTCCAAGTTAGAATTAATGTCTTGCGAGAAAAAAGCAAGAATAAGAATTTCCAAGACACGCTATCATGCCATACTGTTATTTTCAGAGCAAGATCCCAGGAGTGAAGAGAAGTACTTGTTCTAATCAGACGCTTGGGGTTCTTGCATAAATTAGCATGCTACTTGATGTTTAGGCTGATTTTTAACTGCAAAACAAATCACATCTTACGCAATGCTACCTGTCCCCCAACATTGCCTTAGATGCAACACGTGACGCAATGAAGCAAGACACGTCAGAGTCCCAGTCAGCCCAATCTTTGCTAGCCTTGGAAATAAACATTTTAACATATAGGAAATAAACCACACACACATGTATTAACAACTCTTCACGTCATACTGTAAACAAACATGGTGAAATGGTCTCACGTATAACTCTCACACAGGCGGATATATAACATATGGAAGAGGGTTGAGCATTATACTTGAATAACCAGGAGAAATAAGGTAACCACAGGACCAGTACAACCACACGAGAGACGAGGATCATACCTGTGTAGCCAGGAGGGCAGATGCAGGTGAGGGCGGCGACCAGGTCAACACAGGTGGCTCCGTTGAGGCAGGGCGACGACCAGCACTCGTCCCAGTTGGTCTGACACCGGAGTCCGGTGTAGCCGTCGACGCAGAAGCACGAGTACCTGGAGCTGAAGGAAGGTTATCTTGAGATGATTTCGGGACTTAGAGACCCGGAGGCCTGGTTGGTCCTGGTCTTCGACCAGCCCTACGAATCCCGAGAGCTGTCCACTCAGCCGTCAGGCACCCTGTGTATGTGTGGGGTGTTCAACCTGTCCTGAGGAGATCCGCTCAAAGCAATGGATTAGGAATGACTAAATAATTAGTGTTATTATCTACTCTATCCATGGTTAGGTTAACGTTACTTTAGGTTAGGTTAGGGTAGGTTTGGTTAGGTTTGGTTAGGTTAGGGTAAGTTAGTTTTCATTGTATTTGGTTACGTTAATACGGTGTATTATTGACGATAATGTGAAATATGGAATTTAAAAACTATTTCAATGTGCCCTTGAGTGTGCCCACACA
The DNA here is from genome assembly GCF_040958095.1 of Procambarus clarkii. Classification (NCBI taxonomy): domain Eukaryota; kingdom Metazoa; phylum Arthropoda; class Malacostraca; order Decapoda; family Cambaridae; genus Procambarus; species Procambarus clarkii. Next base: position 28,130,454 of record NC_091201.1, read on the forward strand.
CTCTCACTCACAGACACACACACACACACACACACACACACACACACACACACACACACACACACACACACACACACACACACACACACACACACACACACACACACACTTTATATATGTGTCCTTCGGCCACTAAAGGTGTGGGAGGGGGTGGCGCGCGCCAGCCCTCACCTGTTGATCTTGTCGACACAGACGCCGTGGAGACAAGGGTTACTGAAACACGCCAGGCCCGCCTCCACCACCACCACTATGGCCGCCACCACCGCCACCACAACCACAGTCTTGCTCGCCGCCACAGCCGCCAGCCCCGCCACTGCTCCCCTCACTACCGCATACATCATACACCTGCCGGCACCATACGCTCGTTGAGGCACTTCTTACAATACATCAATTAAATATAGCATCAATGGAAACTGAAATCAATAAAGTACAATTTAAAATATTGAATAACTGAACTTAAACTCCATGTATAATGAACTTTGTAGAGTTCCGTTGTTGTCAATATCGAAGTGAATCAACACTTCCCCCCATATCCCCTCCACTACCACCTCCAGCACCCATGTTGGGGTCGTTCACCTTCAGCCAATGATTATTCCTGGCCTCGTGCTGGGGCTGGTCTTGGCCTCGTGCTGGGGCTGGTCCAGGCCTCGTGCTGGGGCTGGTCTTGGCCTCGTGCTGGGCCTGTTCCTGGCCTCGTGCTGGGCCTGGTCCTGGCCTCGTGTTGGGGCTGTTCCTGGCCTCGTGCTGGGGCTGTTCCAGGCCTCGTGCTGGGTCTGTTCCTGGCCTCGTGCTGAACCTGTTCCTGGCCTCGTGCTGGGGCTGGTCCTGGCCTCGTGCTGGGTCTGTTCCTGGCCTCGTGCTGAACCTGTTCCTGGCCTCGTGCTGGGGCTGGTCCTGGCCTCGTGCTGGGTCTGTTCCTGGCCTCGTGCTGAACCTGTTCCTGGCCTCGTACTGGGTCTGTTCCTGGCCTCGTGCTGGGTCTGGTCCTGGCCTCATGCTGGACCTGTTCCTGTCCTCGTGCTGGGCCTGGTCCTGTCCTCGTGCTGGGGCTGTTCCTGGCCTCGTGCTGGGGCTGTTCCTGGCCTCGTGCTGGGGCTGTTCCTGGCCTCGTGCTGGAGCTGTTCCTGGCCTCGTGCTGGGGCTGTTCCTGGCCTCGTGCTGGGGCTGTTCCTGGCCTCGTGCTGGAGCTGTTCCTGGCCTCGTGCTGGGGCTGGTTCTGGCCTCGTGCTGGGGCTGGTCCTGGCCTCGTGCTGGGGCTGGTCCAGGCCTCGTGCTGGGTCTGTTCCTGGCCTCGTGCTGGGCCTGTTCCTGGTCTCGTGCTGGGCCTGGTCCTGGCCTCGTGCTGGGTCTGTTCCTGGCCTCGTGCTGGACTTGTTACTGGCCTCGTGCTAGACCTGTCCCTGGCCTCGTGCTGGGCCTGTTCGTGTGACGAGAGAGATGACCAACATATTCATCATGACCAATCACGGGCTTACATGCACAATGGATAGATATAGATAACGGACTATCAGATGGATAGGTGTGAAAAGAGTGGGAGGGGGGATGGGTAGTGTGGGGGGGAGGGGAAACTATGATGAGACGAGACAATTCATAACAGGAATGCCATGGGAAAGAGAACTCTGATAAAAGTCTGGACAAGCCATGGATAGCTTATATCACCCAGAAGTGCCAGGAGGCAGATGACATAGGAGGCTATAGTCGCTGAATGAGAAGTACTATCTACACATATAGAAAGGTTAGCTTACGACTAGCCCCGCCCAACTTTGCAGGGGGAATGGTCTAAGGTACAGGATGGACATTGGCTGATTTGGGGGGTCAGCCTAAGTTAAATACTTTAGGAAATATCTGCTTCTAGCCTCCTATCCCCTACCCTCCCTCCCACACACACGCCCCCTCTGGGATTTTCATCAAATCTGAAATTAAATCGCAGATGTGTTTTCCGTAGAGTTTGAGATTACTCCCGCCGTTTACCCAAACATTTTTATGATTCATTCGAAAACGATGAGCTGAATTCATTCGGGTTATAGTGATGGAGATAGTGAGTAGTGAAGCTTGTTATGGTGATGAAGATAGTATATGCGATGAAAATTGCAAATAGTGAAGATGGAAGATGAGGAGAGAGGGAGCCAGTGGGAAGATGAAGGGGAGGGGAGAACAAGATAATGATGAGGGGAGAAAAGGGAACAAAATGATAATGATGGGAGAGGGGAAGCAAGAGGATGATGAGGGAAGAGGTGGTATGAAACGGAGGAAAAATTAAAGGTGTCTGTGTGTGTACTCACCTAATTGTGCTTGCGGGGGTTGAGCTCTGGCTCTTTGGTCCCGCCTCTCAACCGTCAATCAACAGGTGTACAGGTTCCTGAGCCTATTGGGCTCTGTCATATCTACACTTGAAACTGTGTATGGAGTCAGCCTCCACCACATCACTGCCTAATGCATTCCATTTGTCAACCACTCTGACACTAAAAAAGTTCTTTCTAATATCTCTGTGGCTCATTTGGGCGCTCAGTTTCCACCTGTGTCCCCTAGTGCGTGTGCCCCTTGTGTGTGTGTGTGTGTGTGTGTGTGTGTGTGTGTGTGTGTGTGTGTGTGTGTGTGTGTGTGTGTGTGTGTGTGTGTGTGTGTGTGTGTGTGTGTGCGTCTTCAAAATGAAACCCTCTAACAAGCTCTACTAGCCGACCACCGCTAGAGAGATGGCACCCCTCAGGAAGACGGAGGAGCGGGAAAGAGGAAGAGAGAGGAGGAGAAGGGAACTGGGGGGGGGGGTGGGAGGAAGAGACAGACTCAGACCCCCGAGCAACGTTAGAGTAGTGACCATATATGTAAAACGTTAATTCAGATAAGGGTTTTCGTTTCATATATAAAAGTGTACAATACTGGAGGTGAGAGAGAAGCGGCCGTCACCGCCCAGTCGCTACACACAACACTCCTCCGGCTGGGACAATTACCGGTTAAATTTGGAGCAGGGAGCGGGGTTCCGGAGGAAGAAGAAAACGAGGGAGGGAGGGAGGGGAGACTCTTGGGGTTATGTTAAAACTTAACTAATAACTGTATTAATATATTAATTAATCTCCAGAGAGTTACAATAGTAATATCATTGTGTTATGTTCTCAGCAAAATTGTATACATGAGGATATATGGGGCAAGAGCGCAAGAAGGTTTCTTAAGGATCTTAGTTCCAGGCTCATTGCCACTACAAGCGACCCTAGAGCGGCAAGTTTCCTCTTCCAGCGCCTCAGTGTCGCGATCCAGAGGGGGAATGCCTACTGCATTCCTCGGCTCCTGCCCGGCGTCGGAGGAGTTCCAAAAAAATCGACAGCCTCTAAGAAACAAACTTCCTCTTAATGTTCACTTTTTGTAAACAACCAGATATGTAACGGCATAACCTTGTATAATAAAGTGAACAACACTAAAAAGGGGGGGGGATGGTAGAAGTGATCACTCATACGTGTTCAGAGTTAAATGGCAAGTTTTTCTCTGAATGCTCTGTGTTCCCTTCTCCAAGGCTATGGGTTCCCTACAATTGCACCACTAGGTGGTAACCCTTCTATATATATATAATGTAAATGAGAGATAGAGTTATCTTACGTGTAAGGAGGAAGCAGTAATAGATGCTTGTGTAAGAGGAGAGTGGAAGTCAAGAGGTGGTCCAAGACTGGGCCACAGGGAGACACTGAAGGTGTTGAGTGTACCAACACTAACCTGTGGTCCGTTATGATCAATAATGGTTCACAAAAACACTCGTGTACAGCTATTCTCAGGCGAGCTTCATGGGAGCTCTCGTCTCACTGCCCTCACATTCGCTTATCCACCTGTAACAGCTGATTTCTCTGCATCTCTGCATTCCGTTCACTCAGCTGTGGACAACCTCGCCTCTGCAGAGCTACGGCATTAGGTCTAAAAAGAACTATGCCAGGTGAATCAAGCGAACCGCCTTGGGATATAGTTCACCCCTAGCGGACTGGAAGTGAACTACGGTTGTCATGGAAACGATGTCAACAAACCGCTGAGGTGCTGAGCGCGGGTACCGGCCAATGGGCGCCGGACCGCCCGACAGTAAGCGGGCCTTCTCACTACGGGATGACTCAAGTTTAGACATCAATCTAAACTTCAATTTCAATTTCAATCTAAACTCATGTTATATGAAATGGCAAACCACCTTATTACTAAGGATAAAATACCTGAAATCCTTGCACACTATCCATATTTCACTCTCAGTAGATAAACGAGATTTGAGATTAAGAAACAAGTAGTGTATTGTGAAGACTAATAATAAACAGCAGTTCTCCTATGACTGTAATATCTCCATTGCTCAAACAATTATTTATTAGCGATAAGACCTACCATTAATGTATGATGATTTTCTGTAAATATATAGCTCTTGAAATAGAACATTCTCTGTAACTAGCTGACATTGTAATTATAAGGCGTGAAAGATAGATGAAATTGTTAACGTAATAATCTCCGTTGAGGTCTGATAAAGACCTTTTGTGCCCTCTGTAATCCTTTTTTGCGCTACCGCTCACAGGAAGAGTATGGGGTGCACAATAAACTAGCCACCTCCGGCGGCAACAATCACTCTGGGAAGCACAGATGGGCACAGAACGATAATCAGGCATTGCAGCGCATTGAATTCTGAATTCAATATCCATAACCTGTTCTTTTAATGGAGTACATACAAATCAATAAGCACAAGCATGCAGGAATGTTAATGGCACCAGAGCACATGTATGCACATATACATAATTAAAATACACACACACACACACATACTCCCACATGTGGTAACTCGTACTGGAGCTACGGTATTTAACTCTATTAACTTGTTACTTATTTGCATTCTGATCGTGGAAATCACGTGTATGTTGTGGTTAGGTTAGGTTAGGTTATCTTCTTGAGGTTATCTTGAGATGATTTCGGGGCTTTAGTGTCCCCGCGGCCCGATCCGCGACCAGGCCTCCACCCCCAGGAAGCAGCCCGTGACAGCTGACTAACACCCAGGTACCTATTTTACTGCTAGGTAACAGGGGCATAGGGTGAAAGAAACTCTGCCCATTGTTTCTCGACGGCGCCTGGGATCGAACCCAGGACCACAGGATCACAAGTCCAGCGTGCTGTCCGCTCGGCCGACCGGCTCCCTCTAGCATAAGATCTGATCTTTAGCATAAGGATAGTAGGAAAGTTGAATGAACTAAACAATCAGGTTGTAGAAACCAACTCCATTCATAATTTCATAAATATAATGGGAAAATTTTTGTACAGAAGTCCCTGTATTAGACAACTGGCAGCTACAAGAGGCTGGGCCCAGGAGCTAAATTTGATAGCACAGGCACTAATACGTTAGCGTACACTCAACAAGAGAGATATATCTGTACACCTGAACCGGTGTGTACACTGTGTTTTCATTCATAAAGGTTTATCTCAAGACAGGAAGCGAAGGTGACAGGTGCTCGGGGGACACCACACACACACAGGTGAAGCACCTGGGTGCTCCTGCTCCTCCAACCTGAATACTATTCACGTCAATGAAAATCCACGCCAGAGTCTGTCATGGGGTCATTGAAGAGTCCGGGGCAGAGTCTCTGAGTACGGGGGCAAAGTCTCTGAGTACTGGGGGCCGAGTCTTTGAGTCCGGGGGCAAAGTCTCTGAGTCCGGGGAAGAGTCTATGAGTACGGGGCAGAGTTTATGAGTACTGGGCAGTCTCTGAGTACGGGGGCAGTGTCTCTGAGTACGGGGGCAGAGTCTATGAGTAAGGTGGCAGTGAGTACATTGTGTTCACACCACCCACCACCTCACACTCACATAACCTCCTCCATGCGTGCCTGCTCACAACCTCCCTTTCATTTATCAACCTTTTCTAAGCCCCGAAGTTTTTTGTTCTGCTTTGCGGGTTCTCCTTTTGTCCTGCTTCAAGCGGAGAGTCGCCAGTGAATCTCCAAAGAACGCAACAGAAGCCTGGCCGAAACGCTATGTGTGTTAGTAGCTTTACAAGAGTGAAAAAAATACTAATACGATATAAATACGCTAAGTTATGAACACAAGTTATGAAATACGCAAAGTTATGAATTTTCCCAGAGGTTAACGCCTGCTGCCTGACATGGAACACTTACGGGCATGCTAGATAATCATGCAATCATCTAGACTATCAACCAATCATCTAGATAATCATACAAGGAGGCCTGGTCGACGACCGGGCCGCGGGGACGCTAAGCCCCGGAAACACTTCAAGATATGCTAGAAAGTGTTGTGACAATATTGATCCCACATGTGCTGAAGCACCACGGCAACATCCACATGACAATAATTTAACTTCAAACGAATTTATGGCCAAACTGTGCATTTGGCAGAGCTGGTGTTGTATGACTGTAACAGAGCGGCTAGAGTGCTGTCCCTCAAGAGTTTCCGTTGTTTTCCTCTTGATAAATCTTGTCAATGGTATATAAATAACAATTCTTAGTACATGATCGTATCGCGCACAGCGCCCCTCGGGAACTACGTCGTTATGAATGAGTGGTACAAGGGGCATCTCCTGATTCAGATATAACATGTTAATAAAACTTTTATGGATGATGCGTAAATGTTTACATTCACTAAGTAAAGAACATTGTGATGAATGAGGCGCGTACGGTACATGTAACTAGTGGCTGAGATGGATTATCTATATGGCTCGTGAAACTGTGTTGATCATATCCGGCAGATACTTCTCTCCCTTGTCTCTCTCCACCTGTACACACCTGTGGATAATACTACACTCCTCCCTCACACTTCAAGTCCCACTTACACCTCTACCTGCCCATCTGCCACCTATTGGCTTTATATAACGCAGAATGAAGAAGGAGCAAACTAAATACAAATTTCTGACGCTTGGCCTTTGACATCTACGAAGAGGATGTGTCGTCATGTCCGCTGAGGGATGGCAAGGCGCGGGGCTAGTGTCAAGAGTATCCAGGACTGGTGAAGGAGCGCGCGTCCTCCAGTAAGGCACTCGCCCTCCACACCGACCTTTCTTCCCTTCTGCTTCGTTACTATACCCCAACAGCTACACGCCCCCGCGCTCTGATGGTCTCCCGCCGTAAAGGGTAAGATAGAAACTGCTACCAGAAAGTCTTAAGCAAAGGGCTTTCCTGTCGTAGGGAAGGTTATATCTTCAAGATGTAGAGCCTCTTGCCCTGCAACACACCAGCTAAGGACAACTGTTGTGCATCACCGATACACTCACTCTATCTTACGTGCTCATAAAGTTGACCACAATTGCTGGCATTTCTCGATGTGCAGAGTTCACAAATTACCCAGAACACGATGCTCGGGTGTGGCGCCTTCCGTTCCCCCTCTTTCTGTGCCACGCTCCACCTCCCTTATAACACCATCAAATTAAAGCAAAAAGAAATATATATATATATATATATATATATATATATATATATATATATATATATATATATATATATGTTTCATTAAATATGACTGCATATTGTGTATTGATTATTTTTCTTGTTTAAGGCTTCTAACCCTCTGAGTAGTGTTCTAGCATCTTGGTTTAATTGGAAGAGGAGTTCTCCAAAAGTCATCTTCGTTCGAGGTGAAGAAAAAGAAATAAATAACTGTAGAATGTATTACACTTATTATAAAATTTACACAACGTTTCTAACCTACATGGTCCATTCTCAAGTGATACAAAAATACATCGATTGATAAAGATTAAGCCACCTAAGAGGTGCCTAAGAGGTGGCACGAGCATGAATAGAACGTCAATAAGAAATTACAGGGCGTGTTAGATTTATACCATTAAGGGGTCAGGTGAAGACAAGTAGATTTATACAAATGGGTCAAGAATAAGACATGAAGGGGAAGGAAAAGGTAAGGCGTAAAAGAAGAAGGCGAAAATAGGGGACGAAGCACATACGAAGATTAATCAGGTGTAGTGGGCGTAGCATGTTGAGCAGTGTCTTCTATGTTGGCATCTTCATGTTCCGGTCTTGTTCTTACTCGTTCCGGTCTTGTTCTTACTCGTTCTTGTCTTGTTCTTACTTGTTCTTGTTCTTGTTCCGATGGGTTGAGTGAACAGTTCCGTAATTTGGGTATTTATGGAAGGTTGTTATATTTTTGTGGATTGCTTCAAGAATTTGTAATCTTCTTACATCTTGGGTTTTGTCTATTATGCAAGTGTTTTTATTCAACATTTCTCTTGTTAGGGTGATGTTATGGGCTTGTCTCATGTGAATTTTTGGGGGCACCTGATTGAAGATGACAGGTCAAATGCCTCGTCAGCTTGGTCGACGTCATACCTATGTACTTAGATTGAAGGCTACATCCTTCGTGGGGGCAAGTGTACAAATATACCACCTTTGATTGCTGTAGAGGGTTCTCCGTCGGCTTCGGGCTGTTTTTAATAAGGAGCTCGATAGTCTTCTTTGTTTTATAGAATATGATCAGGTCTACGTTTTGGTTAGGAGTAATGCTTTTTATTCCTTTACGGATTATCTCTTTCATTATTCGTTCTTTTTTATGTTCACTGTGCATGGTGGATTTATAATATAATTTTATTGGAGGTGTTGTGGTTTTTGTTCTACGTTCAGGATTGTACCATGGATCCAGGTGTCGTCTTATTGATGACCAGACCACACACTAGAAGTTGAAGGGACGACGACGTTTCGGTCCGTCCTGGACCATTCTCAAGTCGATTGTGATTGTGACCATTCACACAATCGACTTGAGAATGGTCCAGGACGGACCGAAACGTCGTCGTCCCTTCAACTTCTAGTGTGTGGTCTGGTCAACATATTTCAGCCACGTTATTGTGACTCATCGCCTGCATGTCGTCTTATTGTAATGTTTATTTCTGTGTTGCAATATCCTTTGTTCACCAACACCTGAGTTGTTCTTTCAAACTCTCTACTCACGTTGCTCCATTCAGAGCGATAGGTAAGAGCTCGACGAATATAAGCGTTGAGAACACTGGCTTTGTATCTCTGGGGGCACTCACTCCTACCGTTCAGGCATAACCCTATGTTTGTAGGCTTAGTATATACGCTGGTGCTTAGAGAGGCTCCTGTTTTTGTTATTAGTACATCCAGGAATGGCAGACTGTTATTTTCACTATTTTCATGTGTAAAACGGAGTACTGACTCTCTCTCTCTAGATGGCTTTTTAGATCAATTAGTTCATCTGGGTCTTTTACTATGACGAATATGTCACCTACATAACGGCATTATACCATTGGTTTTTGCCTACTACTAACGACTCTATCTTCGATGGTTCCCATGTAAAAATTATCGAATAACACTCCTAAGGTCAACAAACTGATCGAAACTGTGAACGCCAAGAAATCCGGACTCCACCTGCCAAAGATCATTGGGGAATATAAACCTGGATATGCGTATGGAAATGTCAAGACGCACAAGCCTGGAAACCCACTTCGGCCAATCATTAGCCAGATACCCACACCCACGTACAGACTGGCGAAGCGACTCAACGGCCTGCTGACTCCTTATGTTCCTTGCGCCTTCAGCCTGATGTCTCCAAAGGAATTTGTGGACTTACTGCGGGGCGCACGGGCCACAGGGATAAGAGCCTCGTTGGACGTAGAATCGCTGTTTACCAACGTACCTGTGGACGAGACAATCGGAATGATAGCCGACAGAGTGTATCGTGATCCAGCCTGTACTCCTCTTGACATGCCAGAAAGTATTCTGAGGAAACTACTCCAAGCTTGTACTAAAGAGGCACCCTTCTTGAGCCCGGATGGGCACATGTATAAGCAAGTAGATGGGGTCGCCATGGGTTCTCCCCTAGGTGTCCTGTTTGCAAACTTCTACATGGGTACCATCGAGCAAAAAGTCTTAGTCGACATGAACTTGAAACCGGCCATATACTGCAGGTATGTTGACGACATTTTTACACAGGTACCTGATGTCAGACATCTGCAGGAGCTGAAGGAGGCATTTGAGCAGAGTTCCGTGCTGCGTTTCACTTACGAGACGGAAAAGGATGGGAAGCTGCCTTTTCTAGATGTAACAGTCATGGAAAAGGGCGGAGGTTTCCACACTGCAGTCTACACAAAGGAAACAAACATAGGAATGTGCCTAAATGCCAACAGCGACTGCCCTGACAGGTACAAGAGGAGTGTTGTTAACGCATACGTCGACCGTGCTCTCAGCCACAGCTCAGAATGGAAGCAAGTCGACGAAGAACTCTGTAGGGTAAGGCAGGTCCTAGTCAATAACGGCTTCTCCAATGGTTTCATCGAAGACATCATAAGAAGGAAAGTGAAAAGCCATGCAACCTCCGAAGAGACAACTAACACAACACCTATACCCCCTATTAGACTATTTTACAGGAACTTCTTTTCCACAGCTCATAAAACAGAGGAAAGGGTCCTGAAAGATATTGTTAATAGAAACGTTATCCCTACAGACAAAAATCAGAGGATACAACTGACGATTTACTATAAAACCAGAAAAACGGCCAGCCTACTCATGAGAAACTCTCCAGACACAAAACAGAACGCTTTAAAAGAGACTAACGTCGTCTATGCCTTCAAATGCCCACTTGGGGACTGTAAGCTCCAAAAAACCCAGTATATAGGCAAGACAACAACATCTCTTTCTAGGCGTTTAACGATGCATAAACAACAGGGCTCCATTAAGGAACATATAATCTCTTCCCATAACCAAACCATCGCCAGAGAAATCCTAGTAAACAACACAGAAATCATCGATAGATACAGCGATAGCAGGCGGCTTGACGTTTGCGAGGCACTACACATCAAGAAGTCAACACCAGCAATCAACAGCCAATTATTGCACAACTATATTCTACCCACCTCAAGACTCCGCTCCAATATAGAAGCATCAAGAAATATGGACCAATAGGCTTTCTACAAACACTTCTATTCAATACCCATTGTTTCTGTTCTGTCTTGTGTTGATACTTTTAATACCCTATTAATATCCCCTAGTGTTCTGTCTTGTGTTAATGCCACATCACCCTTCCCACCTCACTCAAATGTAATGCCACATCACCCTTCCCATCTCACTCAAATGTACATATATATATATATATATATATATATATATATATATATATATATATATATATATATATATACATATATATATATATATATATATATATATATTTATATATATATATATATATATATATATATATTTATATATATATATATATATTTATATATATATATATACATATATATATATATATATATATATATATATATATATATAAATATATATATATATATATATATATATATATAAATATATATATATATATACATATATATATATATATATAAATATATATATATATATATATATATATATATATGTATATATATATATATATATATATATATATATATATATATATATATATATATATATATATATATATATGTACATTTGAGTGAGATGGGAAGGGTGATGTGGCATTACATTTGAGTGAGGTGGGAAGGGTGATGTGGCATTAACACAAGACAGAACACTAGGGGATATTAATAGGGTATTAAAAGTATCAACACAAGACAGAACAGAAACAATGGGTATTGAATAGAAGTGTTTGTAGAAAGCCTATTGGTCCATATTTCTTGATGCTTCTATATTGGAGCGGAGTCTTGTATATATATATATATATATATATATATATATATATATATATATATATAGTATATATATATATATATATATATATATATATATATATATATATATTTATATATATATATATATATATATATATATATATATATTTATATATATATATATATATATATATTTATATATATATATATATATATATATATATTTATATATATATATATATATATTTATATATATATATATATATATATATATATATATATATTTATATATATATATACATATATATATATATATATATATATATATATATATATATTTATATATATATATATATATATATATATATATATATATTTATATATATATATATATATATATTTATATATATATATATATATATATATATATACATATATATATATATATATACATATATATATATATATATATATATATATATATATATATACATATATATATATATATATTTATATATATATATATATATATATATATATATTTATATATATATATATATATATTTATATATATATATACATATATATATATATATATATGTCGTACCTATTAGCCAGAACTCACTTATCAGCCTACTATGCAAGGCTCGATTTGCCTAATAAGCCAAGTTTTCTTGAACTAATATATTTTCTCTAATTTTTTTCTTATGAAATGATAAACCTACCCATTTCATTATGTATGAGGTCAATTTGTTTTTACTGAAGTTTAAATTAACGTAGATATATGACCGAACCTAACCAACCCTACCTAACCTAACCTAACCTATCTTTGTAGGTTAGGTTAAGTTAGGTAGCCGAAAAAGTTAGGTTAGGTTAGGTTAGGTAGGTTAGGTAGTCGAAAAACAAGTAATTCATGAAAACTTGACTTATTAGGCAAATCGGGCCTTGCATAGTAGGCTGAGAAGTGAGTTCTGGCTACTAGGTACGACACATATAAATATATATATATATATATATATATATATATATATATATATATATATATATATATATATATATATATATATATAAAGCTGAACAATGTTACCTTCAAAAAAGTGAAAAAGTTAATTAATTCATTTTTTTCTTCACCTTGAAATAACGAAAATGAGTTTTGGAGAACTCATCTTTCAGCTAAGCCCTGATGCTAGGAAAATAGTTAGAGAGATAGAAGCCCTAAATCAGAAGATAGTAAATACAGAGTTTGCGGTCATATTCAATGAGACATGTTTAAAAGAATATATATAAGAATCTTCGTGATTCTTAAGAAGGAATAATGACACTTAGTGAATCTGGCCGAAACGCTTGTGCGCGCTACCTTACCTTGTGTTGGTTTCTGGGCTCAGCGTCCCCGCGGCCCGGTCCTCGACCAGGACTCCTAGTAGCTGGACTGGTCAACCAGACTGTTGGATGCGGCTGCTCGCAGCCTGACGTATGAGTCACAGCCTGGTTGATCACAGTCTGGTATCAGTGGCTTTGCATTAATGTAAAAAAATTCCAATATTATGTAATCTCACAAACCCATTGTACCTTCTTGTAAATAAATAAATAAATACATAAATTAAATAAAACAAAATCTAGGTCCAGTTCAACGCCTTCTAACACAATGTATGTTAAAAATCTTGAATAAACACTTCATGTGTTATCAATGTTGTATAAACTCTCTTGATGTAATTGAATGTTTTATAAACCTAAAAAAACAGTTTTAATTCCCTTACAACACTGGAGAAATGTCGGTGATTATCAATATCAAGTTATGTTATAATAGTGTGTTTGTGTCCACCAGGGCCGGTGATGGCTGGGGGGCCGTTCACCTCACCCTCCTGCTGGGGTTCGCTTACATTATGGCTACCCAACCCTCAGTCATACAGGTACGTGCGCTTTATGTCCTTATCATTGTGTATGGGAAACACAGCTGGAACTACTCACATAAACACACACACACACACACACACACACACACACACACACACACACACACACACACACACACACACACACACACACACACACACACACACACACACACACACACACACAATCGACAGGGAAGACTTCCTGAGACCTGGAACTTCAAGAACAAGAGGTCATAGATTTAAACTAGCTAAACACAGATGCCGAAGAAATATAAGAAAATTCACCTTCGCAAATAGAGTGGTAGACGGTTGGAACAAGTTAAGTGAGAAGGTGGTGGAGGCCAAGACCGTCAGTAGTTTCAAAGCGTTATATGACAAAGAGTGCTGGGAAGACGGGACACCACGAGCGTAGCTCTCATCCTGTAACTACACTTAGGTAATTACACACACACACACACACACACACACACACACACACACACACACACACACACACACACACACACACACACACACACACAGGGAAATCATGCCTAACAAACCTTTTAGAATTTTATGATAAAATAACGAGGATAAGACAGGACAGAGAAGGTTTGGCAGACCGTATATTTCTGGAGTGCCAAAAAGCCGTTGATAGAGTACCGCACATGAGACATGGCCGGGTGCTCAAGAACTTGGCTCTTGATAATAACTGTTGACACTTTAAGTATTTCTCAGGGACAAAACATGACGACTGAAGCCACCAGCTCCAGTCATTCCGACGACAGTAGTCCCAGCACCAGCCCCCCTTCCACTGGTCCTGAGAGCTCCGGAACAGCACAGGAAGGCACTACAAGTAGAGTAAATACCTCAGAAGTTGACACTGACTCTACTGAAAGCTACAACAGTCTCGCCACGGAACAAAGTAAGTGAACACCGGGCAATGTTTACTGAAGCCTATATCACGGTTATCGTCATTTCCTTGTGTATGTCTATAGGGCTTACCGGAACGCTGTTATGACTACTGAGAACCATCACTGTTGACATGCAGGTTAAGTCTATACTGACAAGACAAGACAAGCAACTAGCGTTATAATTTATTTAAAGTACTTTGCAAGGGATGCTTGTGAGTGACACTGGTTTGTAGTTAAGTGCTTCTTCTCTATCTCCTTTCTTGTAGATTGGCGCCACATTAGCCTTCTTCCAGCAGCTGGGCAACACCCCCCTTGTAAGGGACTCTTTAAAGATTAGCACTAGAGGTGTGTTGAGGGCCTGTACTGCTTCTGTAAACAACTATGGTGATACTCTATAAGGCCCAATATCTTTAGTTACATCCAGTGGTGCTAATTGTGTTCTTACTTCCTCCGCTATTACCTCAATATTTACAAGTTTCCTCTTCAGGGGGCTGCTTCCTCATCTAGTTCAGGGAGCTGTTCAGGCTCAGTAGTGAACACCCCATGGAAGCTGGCATTGAGCTCCTCAAAAATTTCTTTATCATTTTCTGTATACTGGCCTCCCCTTTTCCGTAACCTACGGGGAGCCGGTCGACCGAGCGGACAGCACACTGGACTTGTGATCCTGTGGTCCCGGGTTCGATCCCAGACGCCGGCGAGAAACAATGGCTAGAGCCCTATGCCCCTGTTATCTAGCAGTAAAATAGGTACCTGGGTCAGCTGTCACGGGCTGCTTCCTGGGGGTGGAGGCCTGGTCGAGGACCGGGCTGCGGGGACACTAAAAACCCCGAAATCATCTCAAGATAACCTCAAGATAACCTGGTCATTTGGTCATTCACTGTCATTTTCCTTCTTATATGGCTATGTAGGAGCTTCGGTTGTCTCTGTTTTGGAGGCAACATAATTTTCATAGTTAATTTCTGCAATTCTTCTTATGTTTATGTAGTCATTCCTGACCCTGTCCTATCTAACCTGGTTTACCTTTGTCCTTTGCCCTTTGTATTTCCTTCACTCCATCCTACTTTTTTTATTTTGGCTCCTGAGACTGTCTATTGAACCTCGGGTTATTATATGGCCTACTACTTTTTTCCCTTAATAGTGGTATGAATCTCTCTTCTGCCTCTTTGCATTTTAGTTTTACTTGGTCCATCATTTCCTGGACCGTCTTTCATCTGAGTTCCCTCATATTCACACTAACTCTTTCTTTTATTTCCTCGGCTTTGTTCGTAACTCCATCAGCGTTCGTGTACCAAATCTTTAGGCAGTTCCTGAAGATTTATATGTATATATATATATATATATATATATATATATATATATATATATATATATATATATATATATATATATATATATATATATGTCACCACCGCCACAACACAAAACCACCACCACAAATACCACACCACCACCACAAACACCACACCACCACCACAAACACCACACCACCACCACAAACACCACACCACCACCACAAACACCACACCACCACCACAAATACCACACCACCACCACAAACACCACACCACCACCACAAACACCACACCACCACCACAAACACCACACCACCACCACAAACACCACACCACCACCACAAACACCACACCACCACCACAAACACCACACCACCACCACAAACACCACACCACCACCACAAACACCACACCACCACCACAAACACCACACCACCACCACAAACACCACACCACCACACCACCACCACAAACACCACACCACCACCACAAACACCACACCACCACCACAAACACCACACCACCACCACAAACACCACACCACCACCACAAACACCACACCACCACCACAAACACCACACCACCACCACAAACACCACACCACCACCACAAACACCACACCACCACCACAAACACCACACCACCACCACAAACACCACACCACCACCACAAACACCACACCACCACCACAAACACCACACCACCACACCACCACCACAAACACCACACCACCACCACAAATACCACACCACCACCACAAACACCACACCACCACCACAAATACCACACCACCACCACAAACACCACACCACCACCACAAATACCACACCACCACCACAAACACCACACCACCACCACAAATACCACACCACCACCACAAACAACACACCACCACCACAAACACCACACCACCACCACAAACACCACACCACCACCACAAACACCACACCACCACCACAAACACCACACCACCACACCACCACCACAAACACCACACCACCACCACAAACACCACACCACCACCACAAACACCACACCACCACACCACCACCACAAACACCACACCACCACACCACCACCACAAACACCACACCACCACCACAAATACCACACCACCACCACAAACACCACACCACCACCACAAATACCACACCACCACCACAAACAACACACCACCACCACAAACACCACACCACCACCACAAACACCACACCACCACCACAAACACCACACCACCACCACAAACACCACACCACCACCACAAACACCACACCACCACCACAAACACCACACCACCACCACAAATACCACACCATCACCACAAACACCACACCACCACCACAAACACCACACCACCACCACAAACACCACACCACCACCACAAACACCACACCACCACCACAAACACCACACCACCACCACAAACACCACATCACCACCACAAACACCACACCACCACCACAAACACCACACCACCACCACAAACACCACACCACCACCACAAACACCACACCACCACCACAAATACCACACCATCACCACAAACACCACACCACCACCACAAACACCACACCACCACCACAAACACCACACCACCACCACAAATACCACACCATCACCACAAACACCACACCACCACCACAAAAACCACACCACCACAAAGCAACAGAAAACCTTAGCAACAGGAAACAGCGAGTAACTGTGAGGGGAGAGACATCAGAGAGGCAAGATGTAACCAGCGGAGTCGCACAGGGCTCTTACTTGGACCCATTCTGTTTCTAACATATGTAAATGATCTTCCAGAGGGTATAGACTCATTCTTCTCAATGTTTGCTGATGATGCAAAACTTATGAGAAGAATTAAGACAGATGAAGATAGACAGAGACTACAGGATGACCTGGACAAACTGGAGGAATGGTCTAGAAAATGGCTGCTAAAGTTCAACTCAGGAAAGAGTAAAGTAATGAAACTAGGCGAAGGGAGCAGAAGGCTGAACACAAGGTACCATCTGGGAGGTGAAATCCTGCAAGAGTCAAACGGAGAGAAAGATCTGGGGGTTCATATCACACCGAACCTGTCCCCAGAAGCCCACGTTAAAAGGCTATCACCAGCGGCATATGCTAGGTTGGCCAACATAAGAACTGCCTTTAGAAACTTGTGTAAGGAATAGTTCAGGACTCTGTACTCCACTTTTGTCAGACCAATCCTGGAATATGCAGCTCCAGCCTGGAGTCCATACCTAGTTAAACACAAGGCAAAGTTAGAGAAGAGTCAGCGGTATGCCATCACAGACTTTTCCCGGAACTGAGAGGCATGAACTACGAGGAAAGGCTGAAGGAGCTGAACTTCACGTCCCTGGAAAACAGAAGAGTAAAGGGAGACATGATAACCACCTACAAAATTCTCAGGGGAATTGACAGGGTGATCAAAGACAAACTCTTCAGCACGCGTGGAACAAAAAAAGGGGACACAGGTGGAAACTTAGTACCCAAATGAGCCACAGAGACATTAGAAAGAATTTTTTCAGTGTCAGGGTAGTTAGTATATGGAATGCATTAGGCAGTGATGTGGTGGAGGCTGACTCCATACACAGTTTCAAATATAGATATGATAGAGCCCAGTAGGCTCAGGAACCTGTACACCAGTTGATTGACGGTTGAGAGGCGGGACCAAAGAGACAAAGCTCAACCTCCGCAAGCACAAATAGGTGAGTACAAACACCACACCATCACCACAAACACCACACCACCACCACAAACACCACACCACCACCATAAACACCACACCACCACCACAAACACCACACCACCACCACACCACCACCACAAACACCACACCACCACCACAAACACCACACCACCACTATAAACACCACACCACCACCACAAACACCACACCACCACAAACACCACAGCAACACACAGGAAGCTTCAGGATATGTATCACCCAGTAAGAGAGGAAGTCACATATCCTGGCAGCCCATTACGCCTCCACTATAACTTTGAAGGAAAAATCACACAAAAAATTGTTTATTAACAAAAAAATGGACACGAGTGCATAAATATTTCACACTTCATTGTCTCTAGTGGTCACTCGTCTGCCTTTATAAGGAAACTGCAGAAGGTGTATTGGCCCCTGCGATACTTCTACGGGCTCACCATAGCCCGTGTTACTTGGAACTTTTTGTTCCAGGTAGCGAATCTTTAACAACAACTGCGATACTCCACTTAACCTCATCGTTCTTGGTTATATATTCCGTTTGTCAGCCTAACTTGTCTGTATTTCACCTCTGCCTCTGAAAATGCTGACAGGTTCAATGAAACGCATCTGAGTGTGAGGCCATATAAAATGGTGAAATAAACTTTAGAGTTAATTTTTTAATTTCTTAGAAATTGAGAGAGAGAGAGAGAGAGAGAGAGAGAGAGAGAGAGAGAGAGAGAGAGAGAGAGAGAGAGAGAGAGAGAGAGAGAGAGAGAGAGAGAGAGAGAGAGAGAGAGACAGAGAGAGAGAGAGAGAGAGAGAGAGAGAGAGAGAGAGAGAGAGAGAGAGAGAGAGAGAGAGAGAGAGAGAGAGAGAGAGAGAGAGAGAGAGAGAGGAGAGAGAGAGAGAGAGAGAGAGAGAGAGAGAGAGAGAGAGAGAGAGAGAGAGAGAGAGAGAGAGAGAGAGAGAGAGAGAGAGAGAGAGAGAGAGAGAGAGAGAGAGAGAGAGAGAGAGGGGGGGGGGTAGGTGTCAAAGAAGAGATAACAGAGAAATAATAGGTGACTTGTAATTACGTATGTTATGTCGATCCTTACTAAAGAAAAAATAGTCAATCTAGTTAGTTAACCCAATTGATAGTGATGATCACAAGTTAAGTCAAATGAGTTACTCGGGAAGAAGCTAGTTAACAATATGTTACAACCAATCACAGTGTGTGCTGGCCACGGATATATAAAAAAAATCGTCCAGCACAGACGATAGAGAATTAAGAGAATTCGTCCAGCACAGACGACAGAGAATTAAGAGAATTCGTCCAGCACAGACGACAGAGAATTAAGAGAATTCGTCCAGCACAGACGACAGAGAATTAAGAGAATTCGTCCAGCACAGACGACAGAGAATTAAGAGAATTCGTCCAGCACAGACGATAGAGAATTCGTTCCTACAGACACTCGTCGCCTTCAATACCACTTATACACTGTACAAAAATAGTATTTCTACTTTTGATATCAGTATTTATTCCATAATTTCCCACAACAGCATATATTTGTTAAAATTTATTACCCTCGTTTTTAACTTCAACCAGTCTTTTTTTCACAATTTTGGTCCTCAGTTGATTTTCGTAAGAAAAAATATTTGTCTTTTCATTTTCTCACTAATACAATTTGTAACTATGTTATTCAGCCAGATTTGTTGTATGAAATTCTTTTCAGCAAATTTTTATTCCGTGTTCTGACCCCGAACTCCAAATGTTGGCGGACGACATTGACCAGGTGACCTTCCTCTTGCAGATGTGGCCACGGTCAGTGTGAGGCTGACACGCAATGGAACACACATTACGGTCACCTGGGAGAGCACCACCACCGTCCCCAGCACCACCACCACAGCCTCTACCATCTTCATCACCAACTCCACCACCACCACCACCGACTCCAACACCGCCAATGACGTCAACACCACCACCACCACCGACTCCAACACCGCCAATGACTCCAACACCGCCAATGACGTCAACACCACCACCACCACCGACTCCAACACCGCCAATGACACCACCACCACCACCAGCAGCAGCGAAGTGGACACACTCCCAGAGTAAGTCAGTGGCATGCCCTCAGCCCAGCCCGTCCTCTCGGTTAACAGGTCGCATTCTTTACATAATGCTAACCAACGCTTCAAATGCAAACCCCTTGTGAAAAGCAATGGCTCCTAAATGTCTACGTTTTCTATGAATCAGACTCGAGAGATTAGCTGGAGGCTTATCTATAGCGAGTCCTTGTCATATCTCTAGCCCCTCTCTCTCTCTCTCTCTCTCTCTCTCTCTCCTTCTCTCTCTCTCCTTCTCTCTCTCTCTCTCTCTCTCTCTCTCTCTCTCTCTCTCTCTCTCTCTCTCTCTCTCTCTCTCTCTCTCTCTCTCTCTCTCTCTCTCATATGTATCACCCGTCGTGCCCTACCCCCCACCTTCTCCACAGATACAGAGTGTGTGTGGCGTGCAGCAGGAATGACTCGTGTGGGTGCATGCCGTGTGAGGAGTACGACGACACAACAAATGCCACAAGCTACACCTTCAAGGGCGAGCCTGCCACTGAGTACAGCGTGTGGGTGCTGGAGGCTAACGTCTCCTGCCCACACCCCCACCACCCCGGTGCTAAACACGTGACCACGCCCTCTGCAGGTCTGTCGCACACCTGGAATCATGTTTGTTGATGCTGATATTATTATTACACAGAGAGATCACATTAATGTGATATATCAATGAACAAATCGATAGGAGCCGTGGTGAGGGTTTGAACCTATGTAAGCATAGTACGTAGTGCGACCTATGTACGTGGCATAGTCGACTAGAGTGTGGGAACACCCAGTGCATAGGTTCGAACCCTCATCACGGCTCCTGTGGATTTGTTCATTATTATTATTATTATTATTATTATTATTATTATTATTATTATTATTATTATTGATATTGTTTTGTTATCGCTATTATTGCATCATTACTATTACATGCCTCATCCTCCACTTTAATTTCTAAATGTTAATGTGAACACTTTGTCCGTAGTACCAGGAAGGCCTAATATCACCGCTGAGAGTAGAGAGTTGTGGTGGGACTACACTTGCCCCTACACCGGCCCGGCCACCTTCTCCCTACACCTGGACGGTCAACACCTCCAGTGAGTCACTTCCTTCCTCCTCTTAATATCTCCTCTATAGTGTTTCTTCAAGTTCGATCCCCCAGGTTATACTTGTGCGAGGGGCGGTGGCCTCGACCCCAAACACTCATTCGACACTTTGAGCTCGCTGCGTGACCGACAACGGGGTTTAGTTGAATATACATTGTTACTTGGCTGTATTCTAATTATGTGTATAGTTGGGCCTGGGTTGTGTTAGGTGTTTATGAATGATGGCAGGGACCTTTACCTAACATGATTGCAAAATAACATTACAAAAAAAGTATATTTTCTTATGACAAATTAATAATGAACTCAATAAATATATCAGCCTCAAAGATCAGGTGTCAGATTAGCTGTTGTAAGATAAGAGCTCTTAGGTTGCCTGACATTCCCGCAGGGTAAAGCAATCTAAAGAATGTCGCTACTACGTGAAGGACGACAAGATAAAACCTTACACAAACTACAGCGTCTCCGTGAAGGCCTGGGCATCCACCTGCAGCCCGGGGAGTTGTTCCGCCGCAGATGACAAATGTTTCCCCAGCGTCCCGGACGCCTCAGCCGGTGGTGGCGACGGTGGCGACTTTGCCGGTAGCGGCGACGGTGGCGACGTTGCCGGTAGTGGCGACGGTGGCGACGTTGCCGGTAGTGGCGACGGTGGTAACGGTAGCGAGTGTTGCGGCTGCTACAGCTACAACATCAGCACTCCGCCTGCTGGTAGGTCTTCACTCATCAACATGGGTGCCCAACCCGTCCTCTTAAAAAAAACGTCGATTTTCGCTCGTATGCTATGACCAAAAGTGGACGTAATTTGAAATGAAATCTACTCACAAAAGTGACGTACTGGCCCGTTTTCTGTCTGAGTCGTCCGGCTTACTCGGAAAGGTTAGGAGAGGAAACTTTCCATTAACGTTTTTCATAAAGTTTTGAAACTTTATGAAAATTTCCTGCCCACCTAACCTACCAGAGGACCCTTAACTTATTGTTGTTAAAAAAAAATCCCAAATTTATTTTCATTTTTTTCATTTTCAAATTACGTCCAAACGGCCAAAGCGACGTTATTTTTAAGAGGACAGATTACACACTACTCCACCATATACAAGTCACACAAACACATAATGAATTCAAGGGATGTGTACTCAGAGAGGTGTACCCCATTTCTTGGTGCATATATACACCAATGTATATACAATGAAGATTCTACTAGAAGCGACACAGGGACCCTCTCCAAGGATTTTATATATTTTATCATTTATAATAAATTCACACAGCTAGATTTTAGATGTATCTCACTGGCTCAATGTTATCACAGTCTAAGATGTAATGCTCCAGTGAGTGTTCTTGTCTTTGTCCACACACACTTTACACTTGACTCCGTCTACATCCCTATACAAGCCCAACTGCCAGAGATACTCGGAGCCAAGTCGTGTTTAAGTTTACTTTAGTCCTGGAATATATTTTGAACTAAAGTATACTTACTGGTTAGTCAGAAGGCATGTGTTACAGAGGACAGAAAACAATGAAAACTTAAAAATCTGGCAGATGAAAGTAAACAAACACAAAATACTGAAACCACAAATACTGATGTAATTGCAATAGTAGAAACTAAAATAACCGGAATTGTCACAAATGTAATATTCCCCCCAGAACAATTAGCGAAAAAAAAGGTGAGACCAGGAAGTAGCACCGCTGGTTGAACTAATCAACATATATGAAGAGCTCAATAATGGAGAGGAAAACAACTAAAGAGACTATGTCACTGAGATCATCTCAGTGGAGGAGTATAAAGTGACGGTGTGAGTGGTCTATAACTCCTCACGGAGCCACAGAAAACTTAGAATATAATACAAAAATGCTTCTATAGTCTCCAAGAAGTGACAGAAACATAGAACAGGGATGATAGTAATGGAAGACTTCAGCCATTCATAAATTTACAGTGGTTGAAGAGTGAAAGCAAAGGTAGTAGACATATACAATAAAGATACCCTAATACATCACGTGAGGGAGAACAAAGTAGACATATACAATAAAGATACCCTAATACATCACGTGAGGGAGAACAAAGTAGACATATACAATAAAGACATCCTAATACATCACGTCAGGGAGGACAAAGTAGACATATACAATAAAGATACCCTAATACATCACGTCAGGGAGGACAAAGTAGACATATACAATAAAGATACCCTAATACATCACGTCAGGGAGGACAAAGTAGACATATACAACAACACAGCAATACAATGTGACACTAAATGATTAGTATGAAAAGTTCGCAACAAAAGATCCAAAATGTCTTAAAGCAGGAACTAGACCTGTCCTTAGATCTAAAACCTTTAAGACAACAGACATTTCCAAAAGAAATATAATTAAACAACAAGAGGAGCAACATGTGATGAAAACCAGAGACAGAAACAAACGTCCACCACAGATATTAAAAGCGACAGCTGCAGCAGTGTGTTGATCCCTTGCCGTAGTATTGAGGTCTGTATTAAAACAAGATTTTCCAGAGGTTAGGAAAACAGCATTTGATACAGTCTCACACACGAGTCGGACAGAGTAGCAGGCTGGGATGAGTGCTAAGTTCAGTGAGGGAGTACCTACCAGGAAGGAAGCAAAGGGTCACCATGAGAGGGAAGACATTAGAGTGTAACGAGGTAACGAGTGAAGTACCACAAGGATCACCAATAAGGCCCATCCCTAATATGCATCAACGACCTGACAAGAGGAAATATCCTCCTTCAGATCAACGTAAATGATCCAAAACAAACTAGACAAATCAGAACAGAGAGGGACAGCAATATACGGCAAAATGTGAACTAGATACTCCAGAGGGGCCCCAAAATGACTAGGCCAACTGTTATCAGGACAGAAGCCGTCAGTAAGAAGCCCCTTACCAAAATACTGTGTGAAGACGAGACAGCTAACTCAGTATGCTATTTAAGAAACAAAAACTGAATGAGAAGAAAAACGGGAGAACAGTCACTGAATAAAATTAGTAGCATTTCTGATGTCAAATATTAGCAGCCAACCCTCGGCCTTGCAAGCAATCCTAGGAGAGAATATTATGGCAAAATAACAATGACGCGAACACGCGCACGCGCACACACACACACACGCACGCACGCATGCACGCACACACGCACACACGCACACACACACACACACACTGGAGTATGCGGCCCCAGCATGGAGTCCGTACCACGTCAAGCACAAGACGAAGCTGAAAAAAGTTCAGAGGTATGCCACTAGGCTAGTCCCAGAACTAAGAGGCATGAATTACGAGGAACGGCTGCGAGAAATGCACCTCACGACACTGGAAGACACTGGACACTAGTAAGGGGAGACATGATCACTACTTACAAAATTCTCAGAGGAATTGACAAGGTAAATAAGGATAAACTGTTTAACACGAGGGGTACGTGAACAAGGGGACACAGGTGGAGACTGAGTACTCAAATGAGCCACAGGGACGTTAGAAAAACTTTTTCAGTGTCAGAATAGTTAACAGGTGGAATGCATTAGGCAGTGATGTGGTGGAGGCTGACTCCATACACAGTTTCAAATGTAGATATGATAGAGCCCAGTAGGCTCAGGAACCTGTACACCAGTTGACTGACAGCTGAGAGGCGGGACCAAAGAGCCAGAGCTTAACCCCCGCAAGCACAACTAAGTGAGTAGTTGTGCTTGTGGGGGTTTACTCTCGTGGGTTGTGTGTGTAACCCACGAGAGTAAAGACCAAACTGAGCGTGTGTTCCTTCCCCACACAGCACCTTCCGCGCCGAGGAACCTGCGGGCCCCTCATCCCACCTTCACCCCGGATCCTGCTTCCAAAAACATCAACGTGACGTGGGATCCCCCGGAGCACCCCAATGGCGTCATATACTCATACAGTCTTAAATATAACGGAGGAGCCTGTGCAGGTGAGAGTGGTGACGCTTGCTGTGAAGGTGAGAGCGGTGACGCTTACTGCTGGCGGTCTGTGGCTTCGCTTCTGGGCTTGAATATTCGTATCATTATTGTACTCGTTATTTCTGCCTCCCCTTCTCTTCTTGTTCCTACTTCTCTTACTACTGATGTTTTCTATGAATAAATGTTCATGTCGTACGAAGGTCCAATGCCACCTCAATAAATAAATAAATATATATATATATATATATATATATATATATATATATATATATATATATATATATATATATATATATAAATATATATATATATATATATATATATATATATATATATATATATATATATATATATATATATATATATATATATATATATATATATATATATATATATATATATATATATATATAAATAAACACAACGTAACTCTTCCCTATGAGAGAAGAACTCAGGCTAACCAGGTGGCAAGCCAGTACACTAAGCAATACACCAGAGCAGATCGAAGGAAGCAAAGGGTCTCCATGAGAAGGATTTATTTCATAATAGAATAACCTGTCAGACCCACGCAGAGTCATCCAGGATAGGGCTGGGGTCTGGTCTCAACACCGTATAGAGGAAGGGCTGGGGTTTAGGAACAGCCTGAAGGATCAGACCAGCAACTAGGAGGGCTGGTCAGAGAACGGGCCGCGGGGACATTGATCCCCCAGAACCCTCAACAGGCTGAATGATCTACTCAGCTTTTAGCCGCTTCGTGTTTTCTCTCTTTACCTCTCCTCTATTCCTTCCATTCATGCTCCTCTTATTCTCTTCCTACTTCCATCTCTTCTTCATCATTCTTCTTCCCGTCTTTTACAGTTAATCTTTCACTCTGCTCTCTCATAAAGGTTAGTTTTCGTTCTACGTTGGATTGAACATAGTCATTGTTCTATAGAACGTAGTCATTGATCTATCGAACGTACACCCATTGCTGTATAGAACATAGTCATTGTTCTATAGAACGTAGTCATTGGTCTATCGAACGTACACCCATTGCTGTATAGAACATAGTCATTGTTCTATAGAACGTAGTCATTGATCTATCGAACGTACACCCATTGCTGTATAGAACATAGTCATTGTTCTATAGAACGTAGTCATTGGTCTATCGAACGTACACCCATTGCTGTATAGAACATAGTCATTGTTCTATAGAACGTAGTCATTGGTCTATCGAACGTACACCCATTGCTGTATAGAACAGTCATTGTTCTATAGAACGTAGTCATTGATCTATCGAACGTACACCCATTGCTGTATAGAACATAGTCATTGTTCTATAGAAAGTAGTCATTGCTTTATACAACGCAGTCATTAAGGAATCGCTATTTTCTAACAAACTGTCCTTTTCCGCAGCATTACATTGGACAAGATATGTGGTTAATGCTGTGATTAATAATTTGTTTCCGCCCTGGTGTTACTGGCTTCAGCCTCACTTTTCAATATATTGTATATTATTATTATTATTGCTTAATTTTAATATTATATTTATGTTACATATATGTTAAATTTTAATGGCTTTTAATTTAATTTTTAAAATTAAGGTATACAGTGTAAGAAAAAAATCATTTTTTTCTTACACTATATACCTTGCTGATTTTTGGTTAGAATGTTGTGTGAATGCTTCAGTATGTTGTGTGAATGTTTATAGCTGGTCATGTGCAAGAGATATTGGAAGGAATTTGGTTCTTACAAGGGAAAAGGAAAGGATGTGGCTTTTCCAGGCAGGGGCGGGAGGGGTGTGGCTCTTCCAGGGAAGAGTGGAGGGATCTGGCTCTTCCAGGGCGGAGGCTGCGCAGGCAGTATGTCACTATATGCTGTTACAATGACCGTATAACTGCTTCCTGGTGGTGGCAGCTTTGTCTGATGTGACCCTCTTGCCTAACTAGAACTATTTAACACTCATTCATTTGACCTAATCTGGGGGCTCAGCCAGATTTGATATAGTGAGCGTCACTGGTTCAAACTTGCTGGCCGAGTTTGAACACTGACGCGAGATATAGGGTAAAAAATGTTACTGAAAAAAGTGTAGCTCTTATTCCCTGACATTTATGCCAAAAGTTAGAAAAAAATAGATTTGGGGGGAATTGCGATCAATTTTGGGCCGAAAACCGCTCTGATTATATTCACATTCGTGGACAAAATGGCCATAACTTACCAACCACTGGTGCAAAAGAGACTTGATTTATAGCTCAAAATCTGGAGAATCCTCATGTTTCTGTAGGTCTTAAGGTCTCTGATAGGGGTCTCTGTTTAACTATCTTAACTGGATTGGAGTCACTTCTATTCCTAATCGCATCTGATATATAGTGTTCTGTATATTTTGTTTTTGTCCTATTTCTGCTTGGGTCTTCTGTCACTTTAGGAAGGATTTTGTTATTACCTGCACTATTGTCTTGGGAATTCTCACTATTGTGGTGGAAATATCCACTATTGTGGAAATTTTCATTATCCATGAACCTATCAAACCACAGAATTACTATTTCAAATATCCACTCTTGTGTCTCCTTTCTCATTATATGGTAGAACTGTGAATGCTGCATCTATTATGACACCCAATAGTTTAGTTTCTGTGAGTACAATTACATTTAGATTCTCTTCACGTGTTTGTTCCTTGACTTCACTTGCCTCATTTGTGATCCAATTAATATATGAATAAATAACTATAAAGCTCACTTAAGTTCTGTGTGCTAGCGTTCTCTGGGCTTCCACATGCTTTGATCTCTGGGAGTGATGAGGTGCTTTGCGTCAGACAGAGCACGGAAAGGAAGGCTAATGCACGAAACAATGAGGGTAGACAATGTTGCAGACGAAGTGAATCTTGCATCTGTGTGTCATCGTATGCAAGGTTCCCTTTCTCCTTGGATTCCATCATTTCTATTTTAAAAATTCATGTATGGAATCTGTCCATACCATAAGCAGTAAAACAACACTGCATGCATGGAGAAACACCAGGGTTAGTTGTTACAGTAACTTGTGGATTGATCAATGTCTTTACAGTTCCAGTTAACGA
Source organism: Procambarus clarkii (assembly GCF_040958095.1). Taxonomy (NCBI): domain Eukaryota; kingdom Metazoa; phylum Arthropoda; class Malacostraca; order Decapoda; family Cambaridae; genus Procambarus; species Procambarus clarkii. Next base: position 28,158,969 of record NC_091201.1, read on the forward strand.
AGGTGAGAAGACTGATCTTCGATGTCTTGTGACGGTCATGCCAGAGACCAACTACACGTGAGTATAAGACTCTTGTTAAGATGTTGGAGTTGTCATGCCTTGTGTGGGCGTGGTGTTTGGCTTCCTGTGTGTGTGTGTGTGTGTGTGTGTGTGTGTGTGTGTGTGTGTGTGTGTGTGTGTGTGTGTGTGTGTGTGTGTGTGTGTGTGTGTGTGTGTGTGTGTGTGTGTGTGTGCGTGTGTGTGGTGAATGTTGTCGCCATGTTTGCTTTGGCAAGGTGCTTGTATTGTTACAGTATTTATGTTGAGATGGTGATTGTGTTCTCATGGCGAGTGTCTTTACGTGGAGATTGTCTGCTTGCGGTGATTGTCTCTCTTGTGGTGATTGTGTTGTCACGGTAATTGTGTTCCCACTGTGATTGTGTTGGCTTAATTATTGAGTTGTCATGGTGATTGTGTTATGGTAATTGTGTTTTTTTTTGCATGGATATTCCTGCGCGGGCCCTAAGCCTCTGGCTGGCCCACTAAGTGTTGCTTGTTTCTGTTTTACTTGGGCGGAGTATGAGTATTTATGACTCGTATGGTCGCTTCAGTAAAATTTTGTCCCATTTGTTTAACAACTTCTTCTGCTCTGTTGAATCTAAGTTGACATCTTAATGGGTTAGTAACTGTGCACTGTGTTAGATAATGTTCCAGTGGTCTGTCTGGGGGTAATTGTGCTGTCATGGTGAACTTTACAACCACACAATATAAAGATTATATAGAGTTAACTTAAGAATGAATAATTTGTAATAATAAACATGGCAGATTGTGAACAATGTTTATTATTTTGTGATTGTGTTATTTATTGTTCTTTACAGCTTTAGGGTCACCGCCAAAAATAAAGTTCCGGAGAATGACAGCGAGGAGGCTGTCTTTAACCTGTCCGTCGGAGCAGGAAGTAAGGTCTCCAGTCGTGTACACACACACACACACACACACACACACACACACACACACACACACACACACACACACACACACACACACACACACACACACTCATACACACACACACACACACACACACACACACACACACACACACACACACACACACACACACACACACACACACACACACACACGGGGATCACAAATGGCTAGAATTTCCTTCACCCCTGATGCCCCTGTTACCTAGCAGTAAATAGGTACCTGGGAGTTGGACAACTGTTACGGGCTGCTTCCTAGGGTGTGTGTGTGTGTGTAAAAAAAAAATGACAGTTGAGAGGCGGGTCGAAAGAGCCAAAGCTCAACCCCCCCCCCCCCCGCAAACACAACTAGATGAATACACACAATCCATGTTTTTCCATATAATGTTTTTCTTTGCTTAAGTATAGCAACGTAAATGCTTTTAACCTTGATTATAAACTCATTTACAGCAGTGACACCAACATCGTTGGGGGTCACTGTATCTGTGTTTCACTGCCAATAAAAGTACCGTTGTTTTCCATAGAAGAATACACAGCATCGCCTACTTGCCTACACGTGTAAAGTATTTCAGAGCCATTCTTCAAGGGGTTACCAGCGTGGGATGACGAGGAAGACATGACACTGGAGCGCGACAAGGAGCACGCCATCATTCTTAACACGACGACCTTCAGTAACGACAATGGCCGCGTCAGGTAGGTCACCAACCAATCCTCCTAATAGAGCGTCGGTTTTTTGACGTATACTCTACCTAAGGGCAATAATTGTCGTACTAGAAAACGGTAGCGGCTCGCTTGAAATTGACATGCTGTCCCGTTTTCTGTTTTGGGTCCTCTGGTAGCTTAGGATAAGGGGCACTTATCCTAAGTGCGACAGTTTCTTGACTGGCTTGAAGATACATGTTGAATTGATCTAGTCATTAGTGCCTGTGTCACCTTCCGACCTCAATATTCTACGTTTATACATGTCCGGTAAATAAGGCTCCGATGACAAATATCAGAAATGGTAAATTAATTCATTGTGTCGGGGGACAAGAAGCCAGAATGTATTCATAAACGTTAGGCTTATATCAAGGTCTCCCCCCCCCCCCCCCCACTAATCCAAGGTCGAATTACTGACCCCGCCCAGGATCCCGACCCACAACAAGCTCACTAACTCCTGAGTCAACTCGTCCTCTTAAAAATAACGTCGCTTGTCGCTCGTATGCGCGCTTTGGCCAAAAATGGACGTAATTTGAAATGAAATCGGCTCACGAAAGTGATGTACTGTCCCGTTTTCTGTTTGAGTCCTCTGGCTTACTCGGAAAGGTTAGGAGAGGAAACTTTCAATTAACATTTTTCATGACGTTTTGAAACTTAAGGAGAATTTCCTGCCCACCTAACCTACCAGAGAACCCTTCACTTACCGTTTTGGAAAAAAAATCCAAAACTTATTTTCATTTTTAAATTACGTCTATATTCGGCCATACGGGCAAACGGCCAATTCAGCCGTAATTTGTAAGAGGACAGGTTATTCAGGAGTACCTACTTACTGCTAGGTGAACAGGTGCATTACGTGATAAGAAATGTGCCCAGCTATTTCTGTCCCGCCCGAGATTCGAACCCGGAATTCTCGATTGTGCGTCGAGAACGACCCCGACTGTACTACCGGAACCCTTAAGAACCTGACAGTACTACCGGAACCCTTAAGAACTGACCGTAACTAAACTCCAGTATGGAAAGAAACATCTTTCCGTCCCATATCCCCGTTGAGGCGGGGCTGTTAAGAGGTCATCATGATGATATAGACGTTTACAATGGCAAGATCTTTTACATCTTGCCATTTTGGAAGGCCAAGATGGCTCCGTCATCCAAGGATGACTCGAACACCCGACTCGTGTTACACGAAGGTAAACAAGTAACGTTCATATTATTGATCAAATTTCTTGCTGATAAAAGAGAATTTTCCATAGTATGACTTGGAGATGTAGATGTAAAGAATTCCTTGTCAACAGGAGGTACGAGATACGGCTGTCGGAGGGCTGTGAACACAAGTTACATGAGAAGTTACTTAGCAATGGATCTGCCATTGACTTACGTCCCAGGGTGAAGTTTGTCATCGGTAAGTTAATGACCATCGCAATTTCATGTCAGATGTTGATGAATATAGTGACTTAAAACTGTGGCGGTGATTCTTTATAGTGAGGTGAAAGCTAATGTGTGTGTGTTGGTGATCTCAGGTGACTTAGAGCAGTGCAGTATGTGTGATAACCCACCTCTCAAGCCCAGTACACAGTACTCCTACCGCGTCCGCATTTCCACCTCCAGTGCCTTCAATGAGTCTGAGTGGAAGTGTTTCAGAACCGTTGGTAAGTTGTATAACACGAATGGCTTTGTATTTTTCTCATGCAATAGTAAGTTGTGGATGCACCTGTGAGTGGAAGATGTAGATATGCCTGACGGGAAGTTGTGTGGAGTCACTACAGAGGAGTGGACAGTATCCCGGGGCGCTCTCTACAGTTCTCTGTAGCAATGAGTGCTGAGTTAAGCTGCTACAATGCTGACTTAGCAGACAATACCTAGGTATCCCCCACTTCTGTTGTTAAGACCATATTGATCCAAATATTCAGGTCTCAGTACGAGAGAATTCGCAGACTCCCGGTGGTCTCAAAGCACCCGTATAAAACATTATGTATTTAGATCCAATACCTACATATATAGGCAGCACCAACCTTACACCAGACAGTGTGACAGTGGTAGCAGGTGTGGCTGCACGTGACGAATCTCCCAATCGTGAGCACGACCTGGGTCACGGGGAGAGCCGGTCGGCCGAGCGGACAGCACGCTTTACTTGTGATCCCGGGTTCGATCCCGGGCGCCGGCGAGAAACAATGGGCAGAGTTTCTTTCACCCTATGGCCCTGTTACCTAGCAGTAAAATAGGTACCTAGGTGTTAGTCAGCTATCACGGGCTGCTTCCTGGGGGTGGAGGCCTGGTCGAGGACCGGGCGGCGGGGACACTAAAGCCCCGAAATCATCTCAAGATAACCTCAAGATGGCCTCACACGATATATTACTGAATGTCCAGTCTTCAGACGTGCTGGATATCCTCTTTAACACATCAATAGTTTGCCAGTGTAGACTAATGATAACATGTCTGTGTATAACTAACCATCCTGCGAGATGGGGAAGATCTCTCAGCATCACAGCCCTTGGCACACTGTAACCCTTCATATAGTCCAGGATAGCTGCATAAATGACCATTTGTTTAGTATTTTAATAAACAAAAAGGATTGAGATGGAGCCACTGAGAATGCCTTCACACGTCAGTGGCTGAAGTGATGCGTCTGTCGGTTCACTTTTGCAGTCATCAAAGAGACATTTACCACATTAAAGGTATTGTTAATATTAACAATATAATGCTAGGTTAGCATTATGTTTACACCAGAGAGAGAGAAGGTCTTGGAAACAAAGAACATATTTCCACATGGACATAATAAAAGTACAACACTAATGTAGCATTTCTGGATAAATAGTAAACAAAATTTATGTTAATTGTGCATATATATATATATATATATATATATATATATATATATATATATATATATATATATATATATATATATATATATATATATATATATATATATATATATATATATATATATATCGTACCTAATAGCCAGAACGCACTTCTCAGCCTACTATGCAAGGCCCGATTTGCCTAATAAGCCACGTTTTCATGAATTAATTGTTTTTCGACTACCTAACCTACCTAACCTAACCTAACCTAACTTTTTCAGCTACCTAACCTAACCTAACCTATAAAGATAGGTTAGGTAGGGTTGGTTAGGTTCGGTCATATAGCTACGTTAATTTTAACTCCAATAAAAAAAAATGACCTCATACATAATGAAATAGGTAGCTTTATCATTTCATAAGAAAAAAATTAGAGAAAATATATTAAATCAGGAAAACTTGGCTTATTAGGCAAATCGGGCCTTTCATAGTAGGCTGAGAAGTGCGTTCTGGCTACTAGGTACGACATATATATATATATATATATATATATATATATATATATATATATATATATATATATATATATATATATAAATATATATATATATATATATATATATATATATATATATATATATATATATATATATATATATATATATATATATATATATATATATATATCCAAGGTAGATCTTGCTCCAACTGAATTATTATTTTATCCTAATATTCATTAGTTCGTCAATAAACGGAGGACATATACAAAAATATGCTCTTCATTAATATATTACACCATAATCATCATCTTATTATTATTATTATTATTATTATTATTATTATTATTATTATTATTATTATTATAGTTACAGTAATATCACACAAAAATAATAAGGAAACTTTAGTGCTTTAGTGCAGACACACTAGTGGTGAGTCTGGTGGTGGTGGTGGTGATGCAGGCAGTGGTGGTGGTGCAGGCAGTGGTGGTGGTGGTGGTGGTGCAGGCAGTGGTGGTGCAGGCAGTGGTGGTGATGCAGGCAGTGGTGGTGGTGCAGGCAGTGGTGGTGGTGCAGGCAGTGGTGGTGATGCAGGCAGTGGTGGTGGTGCAGGCAGTGGTGGTGGTGCAGGCAGTGGTGGTGATGCAGGCAGTGGTGGTGGTGCAGGCAGTGGTGGTGGTGCAGGCAGTGGTGGTGCAGGCAGTGGTGTATCTGATGGTGCTCAGGGGAACTAACCAGTGGTGACCTCGACAGCGACGCCTCTGAGTGGTCCCGTGGTGGCGGTGCTGGTGATCCTGGTGCTGGTGCTCCTGGTGGCGGTCACGGCCGCGCTCCTCCACTACTTCCGCTACTTCCCACTCATGTAAGTCCCCCTTCGCTATGTCCACCCCCACTTTCCCCCCATGTAAGTCCCCCCCTCACTATGTCCACCCCCACTTTCCCCCCATGTAAGTCACCCCCTCACTATGTCCACCCCCACTTCCCACCCATATAAGTCCCGCAGAAATTCACCAGGATTTGTGAATGTCATTTATTATGAAGAAACTTGGGTCATGGGTACACGCCTTTGAATGTTCCATAGACATGACTTACATGCTAAAAAAAAAAGTTATATAAACTGAGTAGAAACAAAAACGTAAAAGCAAGCAACATATGATGTCGTTTTTACCGAATCATAATAAAATGGTAGACTTTATCAAAGGATTCATTTAGTGTCAGAAATTGGGACGAGATTTATAATTGGGAAGGATATCTATCCTGATATATATGAACTTTTTTATATGATCTTGATATATGAACGTTTCTGAGATAATGCATGAAAAGCTCTCTCCTGTATTTGCCAGTCCTAAAACTTGCCTTGATATGTGTGTATCATAGTTCCAGGATATGTATGAATGATACATATCATTTATGTAAGGTGAATGATAAGGTGAATATATTATGATATATGAGGATATATCTTATGATATATGAGGATATATCTAATGATATATGAGGATATATATCTTATGATATATGAGGATATATCTTATGATATATAAGGTGAAGGCCCTGTAGGGGAGAGAGTTGACAGACTGCTAGTTACAGGTAGGGAGGTCCTCGATCCCTTTCTCGACTGGGTATACCTATGTAGGTCTCGTGGCTATATTTACTTCACTCTTAATTACTCTTATTTTCTCCTATTTGTTCGATCGTGCTCACTCCCTCCTCTCTCTCTCTCTCTCTCTCTCTCTCTCTCTCTCTCTCTCTCTCTCTCTCTCTCTCTCACCTCTGTCATGTCCCCAGGAAGCACAGCACGTCCATCGACCTGCCGTTGGTGGTGTCGCTTCCGCCAGACGTGAGTGTGGAGCGTCGCATTCCCCTCTCCCAGCTCTCCTCCGCCGTCTGCACACTCCTCTCCCAGGGTGAGTCCTCCTCTCCCACGGTGAGTCTTCGTCTCCTAGTCCATAGCCAGCCGTTCACATGGTAAGTCCTCATCCCACAGTGTCTAGCCCCTCTCCCACGGTAAGACCTCATCTCCCATGTGAGTCTTCTCCCAAGGTGCGTCTATCTCTCCCACGGTGATCCATCCACCTCCCACGCACCTCACTGTTCTTGGGTCACGGGTGGTATTGTGGGACCAGGTAAGTTTGTCTTGTGTGGTGCTGATGGCCAGGGTAGGTCTTTCTTTGTTCTGGGGGTTAGGGTAGGTCTTTCTTTGTTCTGGGGGTTAGGGGTGGGTCTTTCTTTGTTCTGGGGGTTAGGGTAGGTCTTTCTTTGTTCTGGGGGTTAGGGTAGGTCTTTCTTTGTTCTGGGGGTTAGGGGTGGGTCTTTCTTTGTTCTGGGGGTTAGGGTAGGTCTTTCTTTGTTCTGGGGGTTAGGGGTGGGTCTTTCTTTGTTCTGGGGGTTAGGGGTGGGTCTTTTTTTGTTCTGGGGGTTAGGGGTGGGTCTTTCTTTGTTCTGGGGGTTAGGGTGTTATGAGGTCAAGGTAGCCTTTTTCACTTATGGAGTCAGGGAGGGGGAGGTACTTGTAATCATGTAGTTTGTGAGTGACTTTGTAGTCGTTTGGTATTTGTAGGTCTATCTTGTTGGGAGCCACCAGGTGTAGTTATGGTCACAATCTCACCAAGTGACTAACCACCATCTCACCAAATGACTAACTACAATCTCACAAGATTTCATGTTTCAGGTCAGGTGGCACTGTCGCGGGAGTACGCGGAGCTGAAGGCGGTGTCGCCGATGAAACCGTGGGAGTACGCGCTCCTCCCGCCCAATAAGGTCAAGAACCGCTACATCAACATACTCCCGTGTGCGTGTACTCAACGTCTAGTTGTATTACCGTGTTAGAGAGATGGGGGGGGGGGGTCGAACTGTGGCTTCCCGGTCAAGTGTTTTTAGAGAAGTGGTCGTCTTGTGCAATATATGTCTCTGAAATCTCTTGTACTGTGTGATACAGGTCAGGTATTTGATGGAGTGTGTGTGTGTGTGTGTGTGTGTGTGTGTGTGTGTGTGTGTGTGTGTGTGTGTGTGTGTGTGTGTGTGTGTGTGTGTGTGTGTGTGTGTGTGTGTGTGTGTGTGTGTGTGTGTGTACTCACCTAGTTGTGCTTGCGGGGATTGAGCTCTGGCTCTTTGGTCCCGCCTCTCAACCGTGTGTGTGTGTTGGGGGGGGGGGTGTTTGTGTGCGGTGCTGGAATCCGCCTTTCCAGCCGGCGATTGTCTTAATGTTGATCTATTTTTCTATCGTATCTACTTTGGGAATTATAAATGGGGTTGGCCTCCTCAGCGTGATCGGTTAGTTCATTCGTATTCTCTACTATTCTTACGCTAAACGAAAATGTCTAACATCTTTATGGCTCATTTGTTTCTCAAGCTACCAGCCATACCTCTTGTTCTATTTATATTCATTGTGAATAATTCCTCTTTTTTTCCATCCAGCCAATCCCCCTAAGTATTTTATTTATCTCTTATCATGCTACCGCTCTATTTCATCTTGTTCTTCTTTTAAAGACGCTAAGTCCAGCTCTATCAGGCTCTCTGACTCTCCATCCCACATGATTCTGGGACGATCCTCATTCCAGACCTCTGTGCCTTTTCGAGTTTCCCCTGTGTACTTTTGAAGTGGGGCGCCACGATGAATGTTTTCTCAAAGACTGGGCTCACGTTGGCGGTAGGGTAGGCCTACCGCCAACGTGAGACTAATCAAAATGATTAGTCTCCATGCACCCCCGCCCCCCCGGCAGTCCAGTGCTGAGCCCACTCAGCCACAGACTGTCACAAGTGTTGGGAAGTCTTACTGAGACCTGCACGTACGCAACATCACTAGTGGCATTATTGACCCTGGCTGATCGGGTTCGAATCCTTCAGGAGTCAACCGTTTTTGGCTGTATATTGGCTTGGGGATCATACAAACTTTGTACAGAAGCTTGTATTGTATAGAAGTTTGGTTGATATATGCATTAACGTATTGAATATTTTTAGTGTATCTGTGAAGACTTAATATTTGCAGCTGGAGGAAGATTCCTTAATACATTACCAAAACATTTTTTTTTTTTGGGGGGGAGTAAAGAGGAAGGAGAGGCATAGGTGAAGGGAAGTATAGAAGTGGGAAATACAGTGAGAGGTATGAAAGCAGGCGGGCTGTCCGCCTTGCTGGCACGATGTGTGGGTGTTGGCAGCTAAGCTAAACTGGCTCCCTCTTGTCAGGGAGCTGTGAGTGTGTGAGAGGTTCTTCACATGTGTTTCTTACCAAAACATAAGTAATAATGCTTTGGCTTTCGCTACAGTTGATGAGACCCGGGTGAAGATGAGGGAATACCGCTCTATTCCTTGCAGCGACTACATCAACGCATCCTACATTCACGTAAGGAGTCCAGTAGGGTTATGATGGTTTCAAGTGCTGGGGTACTTTTGAATCTATTGTTTCAAGTGTTGGGGAAGTGTGTGTGTGTGTGTGTGTGTGTGTGTGTGTGTGTGTGTGTGTGTGTGTGTGTGTGTGTGTGTGTGTGTGTGTGTGTGTGTGTGTGTGTGTGTGTAACTATTGTATCACTGGGGACGTATTTATGAAGCTATCGATGGTCTGACGTTTGCTACATATACACAAATATACATAACCCCTTTCCTCACAGGGTTACAACACGCCGAAGGAGTTCATTGCTTGTCAGGGCCCTACTGAACACTGCATCGATGACTTCTGGCGAATGGTGTGGGAGAAGAACGTTCACGTCGTGGTCATGGTGACTCAGTGCGTCGAGAGGAACACAGTAAGTCCCCATACTGGACCTCCTTATTACACATGGACGCTTAAAGGTGTATAGCATTATTCATTTTATTTTAATATTATTGCGAATTACCAAAAGAATCCCCGGGCGGGACAGAGTCGGAGGGTCACGTTTCCTTTTACCTGATGAGCCTGTTCACCTAAATAGGTACCTGGGAGTCAGACAAGAGTTGTGGGTTGCACTCTGGGGGAACGTCCGCAGGGCCCCCCCCCCCCTAGGGAGACCTCCATAAACCTAACACGCTCCCTTTCCCTGACTACGGGAAACCACATCACAAGTTTCTGACTAAACTTTACATTAGCATTAGTCTGGTCTTTCCATTCGTTTATTGTTTCTGTTTGAATAGTAATTAAGGTGAATGATGGAGAAGTGCATGAGTATGAAGTCAAGTCGAGTCTTCTGTACTTGCTGCTAATGAACCACGTTTTGATACCCCTATTCTGGCCATGTTAAGTTAAAGCTAAGCTTTGGTTTTTATAAGTGTCGCAACTTGCTAGTTTTGGTCAACTTGTCACGCATTATTATGTGTTTACAACGAAGTATAATGAAAATAAGCATCAAATGACCTGACCTGACATAATAAAGACAGTGTCTAAGTTTACTAGCTGTTCATAAGACTTCTGGTTATTGCATATACAACAATTCATTACCACTGTAATTAGCTTACATAATGCATTGCGGGCCCCCTGCAACTGGGGCCCAGGTGATGGGCCCATCACTGGCTCCGTAACCTCGGAATGACGGGGCTTAATAACTCAGCTAAAACTAACGTTTGCTACATATACAACAGTATACATAACCCCTTTCCTCACAGGGTTACAACACGCCAAAGAAGTTCATCGCTATCTGATAGCGAAGGTAAAAATACCCTAACAGAGGTACAGTAGTAAAAGAAAAAATAATTTTCATAATAATGAAGTCTTTGTTTTGGCAACGTAGGTTTACTAGGCTACAGTTTTCTTCACGAAAAACGCGTTGTGATGCTTTGAGAAAATTGTCCTTAAAAGATGGTTGACAATTGCCTCCCATAAAATTATCTTAAGGAGCTTGCAAATCTTTGGGAACAGTGGTTGAAACTGTACTAAGATACGTCATTAATGTTATATATTAGGATAAAAGTCATTAACACAATATATTAAGATACATATTACGGTACAAAGTCAATAATACAATATATTAAGATACAAAGTCATTAATACGATATGCCATGATTGTCCAACTGACCCAAATTTGTCCTTGACAGAGAAAATGTAACAAATACTGGCCCGACTTGACAGAGGCTGGTCTGGAGTTCAAACAGTCAAGACTGAGGTTGAGGACGCTACAGGAGTCGCCGCACCAGACCGAAGGCTATATCATTCGCAAATTTGAGCTCTCCAAGGTAATAACATGAACCCTGCCACACACTACGAGGGGGCCTCGTAGCCTGGTGGATAGCGCGCAGGATTCGTAATTCTGTGGCGCGGGTTCGATTCCCGCACGAGGCAGAAACAAATGGGCAAAGTTTCTTTCACCCTAAGTGCCCCTGTTACCTAGCAGTAAATAGGTACCTGGGAGTTAGTCAGCTGTCACGGGCTGCTTCCTGGGGTGTGTGTGTGTGTGTGTGGTGTGTGGGAAAAAAAAAAAAAAAAAAAAAAAAGTAGTTAGTAAACAGTTGATTGACAGTTGAGAGGCGGGCCGAAAGAGCAAAGCTCAACCCCCGCAAAAACACAACTAGTAAACACACACATCTTAATGATATGTCTTATAGCCAGCAGGTGGTGCTTTACAACACTACAAAATACATGTCAAACTGACAGCGATGGAGAGAAATATAGAGTTGTACGCACGATGACAAGCCAACACAAGCCTAATATTTGGGTTTGTGTCTCCGTTTCTATTGGATTTATCAAGTTAGATAGGAATTCCTGGTCACACATATTAGCTATCTATCAGGATAAACTTATATACTAGCCCGTATTATTACTGTGTCACAGGTTTGTACATAAAACAGTTAATTCTATACTCAAGAGTTAGAAGTAAGAGACAAAATTAAAGATGGATAAATCCTACATGAAATAGCTGTAAGCAAGATAAACCCAAAGATATTGCATTGATAATTTATTCGCTGATTCAGATAATACTGAGGGCTTTATCCTCTTTGCTGGATAAAGGTCAAGCAAATCTTGATCCAGGACAATTTTTCTATCCGTCCCCCTACCCAATGTGACCCTTTTCTGCCGGCTCCCTCCCCAGTGGGACATTTTCCTGCTGGTCCCCTCCCCAGTGGGACATGTTTCTGCTGGTCCCCTCCCCAGTGGGACATTTTCCTGCTGGTCCCCTCCCCAGTGGGACATGTTTCTGCTGGTATCGTCCCCAGTGGGACATGTTTCTGCTGGTATCCAGTGCATATAACGTGTATTTTGTCGCTAGACTTCCAACATAATAATGTGTACATTCTACCGTCGTGTGGTCCACTGTTGCTATTTTGTTCTTAGTCTTAGCTTTTGTCATAATTCAAAAACTATCGCAATTATCACATATTATAACCTTACATATACTTATTAAGTTTTGTATACTATTGTAATCTGTTTTATTGTGTTCTAGTTAATCTTCCCTAAAGACTTTCGTTCCAACGAATTGATAACCAACTTAAATTTATTAAAGGTATGTCTTTTGTACTTAATTGTTATCTGTTTTTTAACCGTTGATATAATTACATTTTCTTCACAAAAATATTATTTGTTCTTATTACAATTTCTGCCGTTGTATCAAATGTAGATACGAATGAGCCTAATACGCTCCAGAATCTGTACACCATTTGATTGACAGGTGAGAGGCGGGACCAAAGAGCCAAAGCTCAACCCCCGCAAGCACAACTAGGTGCTCCACACACACACACACACACACACACACACACACACACACACACACACACACACACACACACACACACACACATATATATATATATATATATATATATATATATATATATATATATATATATATATATATATATATATTGAATGTATGTGGAGGAACCGATAACCCCGAGATTAAAGGTAGCTGGCAGCCTTTGTAACTCTTAAGACTAGTAATTAGGGACCTGGTTATAAATCAAATGGTGGGTTGTGTAGCAGGAAAAGACTAGAAGGGGTAAAGCTTAAGATGATTTGTGTGAAGAGAAAGTTTTACACATGCGAAAAGGAGTCAGAAGTCGTCTTCTGTACCCACCTCTGTGAAAAAAAAGATGCATGGTAAAAAAACTATACATATACTATAAATAAATATACTGTAATGATTGTAACAATTCTATTCAAAGCAAAAGTCTATCTTTTCTAACAATTTCAAGCTTAACATTAAAGAAACCCTTAAGAACGCTTAATTTGCATCCGCCTTATAATTATGTCATGCAGTGGTATACTTATCTTTGAACAAATCCACAAGGGCCGTGACGAGGATTCGAACCTGCGTCCGGGAGCATATAATCTTTAATTTTGTTTATTATTTCTAACTCGATTTGTAACACATATTTACTGATAATAAATATTTTGCATCACAGTAGCAATAGAGTGCGTGAAAGGAACACTGGAGAGAGACTGGTATATTGTACTGTTGTACTGCCATCATGTTGCTTATACGTTGATAAGAATATATATATATATATATATATATATATATATATATATATATATATATATATATATATATATATTATTAAATATGACCGAAAAAGTAAGATTAATAATTCTAACACGAATTTTCTCAATCTTTCGTACATTATGCTTCACTGTTGGAGGTAAATCAAAAATCACTTCTCCAAAATTCATTTTTATTTCTAGTCTGACGCGACACGGGCGCGTTTCGTAAAACTTATTACATTTTCAAAGACTTCACAAATACACAACTGATTAGAACTTGCGTTTCCCTGATTTTATATCTACATTTGAGTGAGGTGGGAAGGGTGATGTGGCATTACATTTGAGTGAGGTGGGAAGGATGATGTGGCATTAACACAAGACAGAACACTAGAGGATATTAATAGGGTATTAAAAGTATCAACACAAGACAGAACAGGAACAATGGGTATTGAATAGAAGTGTTTGTAGAAAGCCTATTGGTCCATATTTCTTGATGCTTGATATGGACCAATAGGCTTTCTACAAACACTTCTATTCAATACCCATTGTTCCTGTTCTGTCTTGTGTTGATACTTTTAATACCCTATTAATATCCTCTAGTGTTCTGTCTTGTGTTAATGCCACATCATCCTTCCCACCTCACTCAAATGTAATGCCACATCACCCTTCCCACCTCACTCAAATGTAGATATAAAATCAGGGAAACGCAAGTTCTAATCAGTTGTGTATTTGTGAAGTCTTTGAAAATGTAATAAGTTTTACGAAACGCGCCCGTGTCGCGTCAGACTAGAAATAAAAATGAATTTTGGAGAAGTGATTTTTGATTTACCTCCAACAGTGAAGCATAATGTACGAAAGATTGAGAAAATTCGTGTTAGAATTATTAATCTTACTTTTTCGGTCATATTTAATAATATATGTCTACAGGAAAGACTGCTACCAAAATATACTAATATATATATATATATATATATGCTGTTGATTTTTCAGGGTTATCGTTCCCGGATTGTGCAACACTTCCACTTCATCTCGTGGCCGGACATGGGCTGCCCGGACACCCCAGATGACCTCATCCAGCTGGTGGAGACGGTGAGGAGCGCCGTGCCCGCCAACAGCTCCCATGTCCTCGTCCACTGCAGGTAGCTCCTCTCACCTCAGCTTGATGACTGCTTCCTTCTTTACGGGCTATTCATGCCCGTGCCACCTCTTGGGTGGCTTAATCTTCATCAATCAATGCCTTCTTTCTCTCACTAACGGTCTTGACCTAGTTAAAGTAAAGCTGACTTCAATTTCGCCTAATCTTATTAATCTAATCTTACTAATCGCTCAATGATTTGAACTAAACCAGACTTATCTAATAATTTAGACCAACACAGATAAACATGTGATCACTTTGTAAATATACTGCAAATTACCACCATACACTCTTATTACCTTTGTCCTAACTGCGTTGCTGGACTTTACTAACGAGTGTATGACTTCAGCGCGGGCGTGGGGCGGACTGGAACCTTCATCGGCCTCAATAATCTGATCGACGAGATGGCAGAAGAAGACAGCGTGGACGTCTTCCACACCGTGTACAGGATGCGCCTCCACCGCGCCAACATGGTGCAGACAGAGGTGAGGCCCCTTCCTCTCTTTTCAGGTGGTATGTCTTCCACGTGAAGAATTGGCGGTCATCCTTTCTGAAGTGAGGGTTGGTGGTCTTCTTTATCGTGGTGCGGGGGTTGGTGGTCTTCTTTATCGTGGTGCGGGGGTTGGTGGTCTTCTTTATCGTGGTGCGGGGGTTGGTGGTCTTCTTTATCGCGGTGCGAGGGTTGGTGGTCTTCTTTATCGTGGTGCGGGGGTTGGTGGTCTTCTTTATCGTGGTGCGGGGGTTGGTGGTCTTCTTTATCGTGGTGCGGGGGTTGGTGGTCTTCTTTATCGTGGTGCGGGGGTTGGTGGTCTTCTTTATCGTGGTGCGAGGGTTGGTGGTCTTCTTTATCGTGGTGCGGGGGTTGGTGGTCTTCTTTATCGTGGTGCGGGGGTTGGTGGTCTTCGAATGTGTTCGGATAGTTCAGTAAACTATTTACATCCAACAAAATATGGGAATTAATCAAGACAATAATTACTTATTTAATATCTGAATACATTGTGTGAGAGAATTACATGATTCAGATCTAGCTTACAGTGACAGACAAATTATCATGTATAAGAACATAATAATAATAGATATTGCAGGTCAATTGGCCCATGCATACAGTGTATAATGAAAACCTTGCATCTGTTTTCAACATGGAACTTTACCATGAAGGATCAAGCAAATTTTAAAACATTGCTCTGTGTAGAGCTCTTGATATGATATGGTATCTGGAGTTGCAACACTAGAGCATGAGTGACGGAATTACATAAACTATTGTAACGAAATTCCAGAATTAAAACAGAATACTTAACGTGCTTGCAGACACACGTTACAAAAATCTTAATTACACCGAAATGTTTCTTAAGCCACTGGTATAGGAAATTTCAAGATGGGCAAAACAAATCTTACTGGCTGTTTTACCACGTGTGATAATTGTTCATTTATGTATTTATTGTTGTATAGTAATATTTTACTTTTATTCATTTAAACTGCAACTCGGTGATAAGCTGGTATAATTAACTTTTGTTTTCTCATCTTCAGGCCCAGTACGCCTTTCTCTACAAGTGTATCCTAAAGTACTACCTCAATAGTATAGGTAAGTCTGCCCTGATTATTTACTTAACTGGGTCGGTTGCATTCCGAAACACTGCATTAGCTAGACAGGTGAGGGTCCTGAAGTATTACTTCGACCAGACAGGTGAGGGATCCTGAACTATTACTTCTACCAGACAGGTGAGGGTCCTGAACTATTACTTCGACCAGACAGGTGAGGGCCCTGAAGTGTTACTTCGACCAGACAGGTGAGGGTCCTGAAGTGTTACTTCGACCAGACAGGTGAGGGTCCTGAAGTGTTACTTCGACCAGTCAGGTGAGGGGTCTGAAGTATTACTCCGACGTATTTAACGCACTTACAACGATATTTTGTGAAGAATTTTTTTTTTTATTTCACCAAACATTTATTGAACGTGATTTTCAAGCAGTTTTGTAATGACAAACATAACTTTGTGCAGGTAATACAATACATAGTGGAGCAAAAACATTCGTCGCATCCTCCGACAAATACGGTAATCTAAAGTAATAATTGTAATTATAAAATGACAGTTTGACAGCCATTTAAAGAATTAACAATTTACAAGCTGACAATTGTACTTTTATACATCTCTGGCATTTCTCATTATTCTCTTACTGTATTACATTGTCTGAACTTGCTATTCCAATAGTAGCCTAAAAAATATACAAATTTAAAATCAAATCATGCATAGCCTAATTGCAATTCTATAATTCTCAGTAATCACTTGATACTTGTTTGTAGGGCAAAGCGAGACTATGTTTATTGAGGAGAAGAAACCAGCAGCCAGCGACATCCCAGACGTGATCAACAACACCCCGGAGGCCAGGAACCCTCCCACTGACAATGACGACACACACACCATCACGTCCAGTCGTAGGAACAGTGATGCAACAGACATCAGTCTCATCTATCCTAGCTTAAATGACGAATACATTGAAGACAAGGATCTTGAGCCTTTTACGGATGATGAGGTAGAAGATCTGATTAAAGACAGTTCATCCACCAGTTAAAAGTCCAAAGATCACTGATATGAGAGCCAAGCAATTGTAAAATACAGTATTGACCTTGAGATTCTTTGGACACCTTCAAAGATACTAAAAGGAAAGAATGATACATATATGTGTGTGTGTGTGTGATATACAATTTATTTACCTATGATAGGCAATTGTCTCCTCAAGATTTATGTCACTTTCAGTGGAGAGCAATACACTAATTTTAATTTTAATCGTATGCTTCATATCTAGTCTGTAAATATTCTTCATCTTAATATAAGTAATTGTATTCTATACAGAAACTTTCTATCGAGTGTATATATTGTACAGTGTTACCTTTAACTGTTCAAATGCATGTAAAGCTGCCACAGAGTTGAACATTATTGTTCTTAGAGATAAGTATCTCTGTACAAACTTCAAGCCAGTTCTTCCCTCGTATCTTCACGGGGAACCCTCGTGAGGATATCTAGACCTCTGGATTTATTTACATTTATATTATATGAAGTTAGTAGCCCATCAGTCACTAGCCTATCCCCTTGTACACTATTCTTGCCCCTTGTAGACTGTTCTTGTCACTTGCCCCTTGTAGATTGTTCTTGTCACTTGCCCCTTGTACACTATTCTTGTCCCTTGTAGACTGTTCTTGTCACGTGCCCCTTGTACACTATTCTTGCCCCTTGTCCCCTATACCCTACCTCTGCCTGCTACTATTTCCTTGTATGCTATCCTTCCACAGATTATATAATAATTATATATAACTGTCTTATAGTGCCCCCCCCCCCAAACATGGAGGGTACAGTGATTTTTTTTAGACCGTTTGGAAAGAGTACGATTACAATCAATTATTTCATCAATTTTGAATTCCAGTTTTGTAAATAGACCAGAGACAAGTTTGCAAACTTTGTATCAATTACATAATAACTGATAACAGAGCAATCACAGATACAGTGTTGGGGAGAATGTCCTGACTCTTGTTCACATAGTTTAAAATTGGAATGTTTACCATGTTTATCATTACCTGCAGCCACCTGCAATTAGATATCGATATCCCAGCCTAATTCTGGCAATTACAATGTCACACTGTCTAGTGGATGTTTTATTCTGCCCGTACATATAATTCTCGGTTCTAAACATGTCACTGCTCTTTATACTCGTGGTTTCTGGTCTTTTGAGTGTCAGTGACTGCTCTTCTGTCACCCCTAATTTCCTGAAATATTACGGGAATTACAACAGATTGGAAAAATTACATCATAAAGTCGCTTGCTGGCTAGGCCTATAAGGTTTAATTGCCTGGTTACGAGTTATTTATACATTTAATGATTACTGCGTTCCAAGACACTTTGTAATAAATACTGCATAAATAACAATAATATAAGTATCTAAATTTTGTGAGATAGCTTAACTACTATATACTCGCAAAATATACGTGTGTGATTCATATACATTACAGAATTCGTCTTTATACAGCCATGGGGGAGAAATTATGTTAGTTTTTTTTCCAATAGCATGACATAGTTGATACTTGTGTAAGAGTTGTAGACACAAGCCCAGAGGGAATGACTGGGAGCACACGTGTGATAAGTCCCCATGACGCAGCGGTCAAACACTCCCCGGCGCTTCGGGAGCGCTTTGGCTAGAGCTCGTATTCTGGTCGGAGAGGATTGACCGGGCTCCAATCCTTAATTGTACGCCTCTGTTCACCCAGCAATGAATGGGTACCTGGTTGGTAAACGATTTGGTGGGTCGTATTCCGGGGGAAAAAAATTAGGATTAATTAAGGACCTGCCCGAAACCTATGCGTGCTAGTGGCTTGACAAGAATGTAATAGCTCTTGAATATACAGTATATAAAAAAAAGTGTAATCACCTAAGTGTAGTTACAGGACGAGAACTACGCTAATGGAGTCCCGTCTTCCCAGTACTTTTTTCACATGACGCTTTGAAACTGTTGACGGTTTTGGCATCCATGCACCATCTTCTCAGTGTGTGATGACCAAACCACACATCAGAAAGCGGAGAAACGACGACGTTTCGGTCCTTCCTGGGCCATTATCAAGTCGTGTGACTTAATAAAGATCCAGGACGGACCGAAATGTCGTTTCTTTACTTTGTGATGTGTGGTTTGGTCATTATATCTTCAGTCACGTTATTGACTCATCGTCTTC
Organism: Procambarus clarkii; assembly: GCF_040958095.1. Lineage (NCBI taxonomy): Eukaryota > Metazoa > Arthropoda > Malacostraca > Decapoda > Cambaridae > Procambarus > Procambarus clarkii. The sequence continues at coordinate 28,178,160 of NC_091201.1, forward strand.
TCAAAGTGTGTGTGTGTGTGTGTGTGTGTGTGTGTGTGTGTGTGTGTGTGTGTGTGTGTGTGTGTGTGTCCTTGGTTCATATTTAGACCTAAACATACATGCAGTACTTGAAAGGTCAACATCCACATGATAAATATTTCATAATCATTTATAATGCTCTATACTCTATAATATTATTGATTACGAATATATATAATAATTGTATTTAATATTTGTAACAATTATGGCCTATAAATAATAAGCAAAGGCCTACCTTGCATTTATCTATAATTATATGTATTCAGTATATTCTATATACTGTATAATAATTATTATTTACAATTATGTATAAAAAATTATGATCTACAATTATTTATAGTTAATAAAGTTAAATATATCTAGCAGTTTTAGTAATTTAAACCTGAAATATTTACGACCAATGACAGTTTGCCGGAAACGCTGTGCGTGCTAGTGGCTGTACAATGTAAGAACTCTTGTGTGTGTATATATATATATATATATATATATATATATATATATATATATATATATATATATATATATATATATATATATATATATATATATATATATATATATATATATATATATGTGTGTGTGTGTATATCACGAAAATAAACACGTGATTAAAAATGTGACAATGTCAGACCACGGAGGAAAAATGAAACAGGAATTTCCTTAAGTACTTTCGTATATTAATACATATTAATATACGAAAGTACTTAAGGAAATTCCTGTTTCATTTTTCCTCCATGGTCTGACATTGTCATATATATATATGTATATATATATATATATATATATATATATATATATATATATATATATATATATATATATATATATATATATATATTGTGACGGTAACGCATTGGTGTTCGGCTGTTCAAAGCTAGGGGTATGGCCTCGTCACATAGTATAAAAAAAAAATAGAAAATCTGGAACTTCGTCTGTGGTAAGGTAAGGAGAAGACACACAAAACACAAGTAAATTTTAACAATGAAATTTTAATTATGTTAAATAAACAAAACATGAATAAAATGGACAAACAAATTCGTATAATAAAATCAATCAAAATAATAAGAATAATTAAATGACAATGAAAAGTTACGTTAAGACAAGTGAGCAAAATAACAAGAAGTGCAATATACAAGTAAATGAGAGGTGCGGGAATATTGGCTTTAAGCTATCACCTCTCTTAGTACACGTACGCCAAAGCTTACGTCTAGCAGGGAGAAGTGTTAACTGTGTGAAAGCACTGAATATTCTGAGGACTGAGGTCGTGGCAGCCCCAGACATCAAGTAGTATGGTGGGCGAGTGCAGTTGCAGCCAGACCGGCGACCAATCAGCGAGGAGCCGGCAGCAAGACGGGTAGTTTGGCGGTTTGAGTCTGAGCAGGTGTCCCTGGCTGCATACGTTTTGCGCTCTGGCAAACCTTGCTGGTGGTGTTGTCATTGTTGGACATTTCTTCCATAGTAGTTTTATATAGATGTATCGACGTATTTGTGGAGGGAAGAGCAGGCTCAATCTCTTGAAGGAGATTATCGTCACAATATATATATATATATATATATATATATATATATATATATATATATATATATATTGGTAGCAGTCTTTCTTGCAAACATATGTTGTTGAATATGACCGAAAGGGGTAAGATTAATGATTCTAACACGAATCTTCTCAATGTTTCTTATGTTTTTCTTCACTGCCGGGGTAGTTGAAAAATTAACTCTCCAAAGTTCATCCTCACCTCTTCCTATATAGTCATTGGCTTCCTATATGACATTGTCATATATATATATGTATATATATATATATATATATATTAAATATATATATATATATATATATATATATATATATATATATATATATATATATATATATTGGTAGCAGTCTTTCTTGCAAACATATGTTGTTGAATATGACCGAAAGGGGTAAGATTAATGATTCTAACACGAATCTTCTCAATGTTTCTTATGTTTTTCTTCACTGCCGGGGTAGTTGAAAAATTAACTCTCCAAAGTTCATCCTCACCTCTTCCTATATAGTCTCCGCTCTCTTGGTGCACACCCCAATGTGATCACCTCCATTTTCGCCTCCCCTTCTGTATTGTCTTTCCCCCCCCCCCCCATCCCTTGTAAATTCTGATCCCATTTTATCTTTATCCGCTTCAACCCCTTTCCATGTGGCTAACCCTCCCCAGAAGGCCTAGTCATTCTCCATGGTATCTTTACTCTCGGTGGTTCTACCCCGTTTCCATGGTCTATCTTTATCCTGTGACCTCCCCACGTCAATTATATCTTCTTCTCCACGCCAGTTTCTTCCCCATTGGTTTCTCCCCCGTTCACCTCTTATGACTTCTCTTCCCCTCCCCCACTACGTCTTCCTCCACATCTTTATAACGTTCCACCTTGGTCTTATCTACCACAACAATTATTCAGTATTTACACACCTGTCAAATTACAGGTGGAGAATTAACAACAGGGTCAGAATTAGCAGATATCAACATAGCAAATGCAGTTATATAAGCTAACAGTTAACCTAATACTCAATAAATTAATCTGATTTTAATGAACATTATCAAAAGCAGATATACTCACCAAAATTATTGGTTGTCTCCGCCTGCAAACTGAGAGCACTGAAGCATAATTGGAGATGCACTCACGCCACTCTTTTTAACTTTACAACACAAATTCTTTGCAATCTTGACCTATTTTTTCTGCACTACACCACAAGCCCCAACGTGCACTTTAAAAACTAATGTGTGTGTGTGTGATCCTTTTAGGTGTTTTGGCCACTCTACGACGCTGGTTCCAACCCCTCCTTTCCTGCGGGGTCAAGCTTATGACCACGCCAACTTTCCTTAACTACACAATCTTCAAAACTAGTATTAAACACCCTTTTTCTTGCACTGAAACTAAGTTAAGGGTGTTCAGAATTTGACATAATCACACTGGAGAAGCAAAAATCACTAAAACATATATATATAGTAACACCGGCTAGCTCAAATTAACAATTCTGCACTGCCAATTAACACACCGTGCCAATCACCACGTGGAACCTGTGTGTGAATGTAAACAAACACCTTTAACAACTGAAGGGTCGCAAGCGCAGTGTTGCGAGTTGAATTATCACGCTCAGAAGGAAGGACAACGATCTATGGTTATTTTATTTTATTTCATATAGAGATCCGAAAATGAGAATGCGATTTGTTACTGTATAATAATGAACAAAAAATTAAATCCATAATTATTGTTTAATATTTCTGTATTCCAAATTACATATATCTACAAGTCAATAAATATAATAATTCATTATTTATAATCATTCATTATATATAATCTATGATTATCTATAATCTATATTTATGAATATCTATAATTTATACTTATGAATATCTATAGAATATTTACGATTATCTATAGTATATTTATGATTATCTGTAATTTATATTTATAATTATTTAATCATAAATGATTAAAATGATGATTCATTATCTATAGGTACCTATAATTATATATAACCACATATTATATTCAATTTTATAATAGGCTTTAATTAATTGTTGTATTTAGAATCATATACAATTTAAAATCCATCATTATTATATGCTAAATTATAATGATCCGTAATTAATTTGATTATAATTTACAAATATACTGATTAATGTATAAGTATACTAGGTGGTGTAACCGGCGGTGCCCGGGTGCCCTCCCTCCATCGTTATCCACACCCCACCCTCCTCCTGTCATCACTGAAGCCACTGGTGCGTTAGTGGCCCTTGCGGGTAAATTCAGGTAAAACAAATGGAAGGAACAACCTCAATTAATGTGGAGGATGACTTTGGCAAATACACAGCCACGAATTTCCAAGTTGGTTGTATAGGGCCAAGAGTCCAATCAAAAGCTGGAAACCACTGTTCTAAAGTGTCTTGTTTAAAATTAAGAATTCTGTATTTGCATTTTGTGCAAACCGTGGTGCAGATCAGCATAGAATAGAACAGTGGGGGTGAGGCCGCCATGCACCCACAAGAGAAGCATGCCAGTGGCAACGCGATGGAAGGGCGGGAGGTGGGTCAGGTAAAACCAACGCAGACCAAGTTTATGCGTGGTATGAAAGGCCAGTGTGACCGCCCAAGAGGTACATGGCATGGAAATGGCAGAGAAAACGTTTAACCAAGAGGACTCGGCTAGGCCAAAGGCCTAGAAAATGAGCACTCTCTAGTTTCCTATTATGTCTCATCATTCTATTGTTTTTCACTTTGAACTTAAGCTTGTTAATTTATATAACTGGCCACTTTCCCCAGAGACACTTGTACTGTACTTGATCAATATCTACCTTATTCATTCTTTCTTCCAATGAAGTGAGAGCAAGTTGCCTCGGTCTTTCTTCATAGCTCAGGAATGAGTTGTGTCCCGGGAAAAGTCTATTGGCCTAAGAGATTCTATTTTTTTCCCCCCAATTAGCACCCGTTATAAACCACAAAGATATTCTTACTCGTTACCCCAAATCAGTGAAAGAACGTATTGCTATGAGAATCGGCAACAGATTCATCCTGGTTTCTTACCTATATTGACAAAAACAGTTTCAATTGTCACATTCTCAATATTTTAGTTTGAATTCTTGTTCAAATCTAAAAAAAAAAAAAAATATATATTAACAGATGGTATATTTATATCAACTTTCCATTTTGGCCAACTCTTTCTTTAGATTTATCCTGCATCATAGTGCTATAACAATTATGTTCATCGCACAAGCTTCACATTTTCTCCAGGCTGATTGTTCAAGTTTAATGTCAACCTCACAATCTACCAGTCTACCTAGACCATTTCCCCTCTTCTGGCATGCATTCTTGAAGTAGAATCTGTTGCATCATCAATGAGTGGACACTGAAAAGTAGCACTTTATCAATCAACATTTTGGATGTTGGGTGGTGGGTAAGAAATGTTAAGTGTTGTAGTGCTAAATGTGTTATGTAGGCTCCATTTTTATCCTTATGCACTGAAGTTGGTTATTACAAGAGATTATATAAATCCTGTAAGGGTCAAGCAAAGTACTCCAACCCAATCATGTCAAAATAGATGTAATGGGGAGATTATTGGTAGACATGTGAGAAGAGCTCAGCACCCAAATGTGCCTCATGGAAAACCTAATTGGGTTACAGTATTGCATCCCTCTGGCCAAGGGTAAGGCTGTGTCCATACAGTCCCCATACAAGTGAGATCCAGTGGCACAACTAACTTTGTGGTGTGTACAGCAGTCTCATTTGTATCATGCCAAAAAGTTTGTTGGCAAGGGGGTATATAACAGGGGTCCCTATGGCACATCACTAGCTGGCACAGCACATCAAGTTTAAGGCAAGGAAGTGTCGCAACTAAAAGTCTGTAGCAACTACTTACACATGCTGCAAACGCCCACATATTTCCCACCAATCAACAAACATGTTGGTCCAAGCCAAGTCAAGTGGATGGGAATACAAGGCCGTCTAACCACAGCATCGGGACGAAACTTACAACAGAGCAGTCGGCCACAGCATCACTTCCTACTAGTCATGGTTCCTGCCATTTCACCAAATGAACTTGTCTGCAGCCACCAGCAGTGACCAGCCTCAGTCCCCTGCACTCTCAGACTGGTCTAAATACAATATCCAGCTGATACCAACTCTGCCACCATTTTACACTATGGCTCGCCTTGTCACGATACTGTTGTACCATACAACCACCACCAATGTAACCATTTATATAAAATATACATCTAGTTACCATAGTGAGTGTATTTTCCAACATGTCGGGGTATCCAAGGATGTGTAGACCACTTGTCTTTACTTAAATTTTCTACAGTACAAAAGTATGAAATGAAATGTACAACAGAGGTTAGGTATAAAAAAAATTGGGGAAAATTATATAATGGTTATTAGAGTATTTTATTGCATTTATCTGCACTACTCTTAACAGTTCTTCTACAATCACATGAATGTACAGTACCATCAAATAATGTTACACTTTCTGTTACACTACTATAATACCCTGTACAATATATACTGTGCTCATTATCAAGGCATTGTTCATTATGATTTGTCTCGAGTATTTTTTGTGCAAGAAGAGATGTATCAAATAACTGTATGGTGTATAATGAACATGAAGTTAGACAACAATTCACTCAAAACTCATGTTAACATTTTTATTACCACTGTACAAGGAGGCACTGCTTTATGTAGTCATGTAACTATTTCACATGTACATTAATGAATAAATTATTAAAAAGAAAATTCAGCAAACTAATAAAGCCTTACATCAGTTGTGCCTGAAAAAAATGACAGTATAGTGAAAACTTGCGGTGTAGCACATATAGAGTACAGATGGCCTGAATTCTGTACCGTGTTGGATAATGTGGTTTTGGAAAATCGGCATACTTTGCTAGACTTCCCACAGATCCTGACCATGGCTCTATAAGACTAAAGTTTACCAATTAAGATCACTGCTTTTGACCAGCATGCAAACTCTTCTCTACTCCTCTCATCATGCATCACTTCAATGACCATGCACTCGCACTGCAGTCAACACTGTTCTCTCTCATGAACCAACTTACTGCATCATAATACACTACTGACTGTCACAGTACCTATTAATTTAGAAAATCTGGACAATTTTTTACCATACCATCTAAAACATGGGTCTAACTTCTTGTTGCCAGTTTTTTGGGTTCTCACACATGCTGCAAATATTAACTTTTGCATTCTAGTACTGTATTTAAATATTTTGCCCCCCAAGCATTCTGGACTTATGTACTGTATTTGTGGCTAAAAGGGAAAGACTTCCAATATACACCTATACAATTTTATTTGCATGGGTCAGGCTTTACAGACTTTTTAAGAATGAAAACTCCCTGGCCATCTGTAACAGAGCACAAAATGTCAATGATGAAAGACCTAACCTGTATACAGATATTTTAATAATTCTTCGTTACTACTACTACTTCAGTGTAATTAATTTGTGACTTGACAGTTATGAATGTATAAACAATTAAAAATATAAATGTTCATCTCTATTATTAATAAGTTGTACTGTGATAAATTGTAGGTAAAAATCTTAATGATCAAGTCAATTTTATTGATACAAGACATTACCCTTTCTCAATAAAATAATTTGTCATTCCTTTATAATAACTAAACCAATATGATTTTTTCCTTCATGCATCTCAAGCACTAAAGAAAAGAATGGGTTACTGAAACCGAGTATTCAAAGCCACATCTAATTACACAAGGGCTGGCATACTACTGCAGATAAGCAAAATAATTATTTAACATTACTCGGGCAAAGTCTGTGACAATGTTAACATTACTCAGTTGTTGCATCTGTAACCCCAGCAATTTCCAGTTCCATAAGTACAGTGTCCAGGTAGAATTCATCTGGGTAGCCATGACCACTGATATTAGAGGAGGGCTCTGTTTTATGGTGAATGTCATTCCAAACTATCACATCCCTCAACCCAGAGGTGGCCGATGTACCCACTGTGAAGATCAAGCGCCGTTTCCATGCCTCTTGTAACAGTTTCAGTACCTGCATCAAAGAACACAAATGCAACGAGTGAAGGGAGAGTAAAGATTACAGCAAGCATAAGTAATTTAGGACAGTGTAATGAATATAGGTTACTGTAAAGTGGTGGTGGTATGTTTTGTGAAATTGTGGGGTTGTATTTTGGAGAAATTTGTTGCATGCTGTTCCAACAAGCAGGAGAGGGAAGCAGAAATGCACAGAAATGGCATGCAAATACCCCCCTTGCCATGTCAGGTTGGTATTTGCAAGGAGGTTGGCTGGTAAGATTCCATGGATTTACCGTTAGATACCGTAGGTGAAAAAGCTACGCCTAATTGTTTTAAATGATATCTCCCAGCCCTAATTTAGAACATGTTCTAAAATGTGACCAATAATAGGATCTACAATCTATTTCACACCACCACACAGTTTTGAAGGTTTCAAGCTTACAAGCAGGTGACAAAAACTTTTTTCTCTGGGTAGTGATTTTTTTTTTTTACACATTATTAATGTATATCTAAAAATGTATTACTGGCTGTATATACACAATTATTTGTCGCATACAGTATAATCTTATCTTGAATTATGGGACATTATACGTGTTCAATGCATGTACTGTACAGTACTGTACTTTTGCCCTTCAATATTTGGATACCAGTTTACATTAAATGGTTCTAATTGTGATCAACAAATGTCTGTCACCCAACAGCCTCAGGAGAAGCAGCTTGTTAATATAATACCACCAGAACCATGATGGGAGGTGCCTGTCACTCGGTTTTTGCCATGGCCTTGACCTTGAGGCGTTTTTGGAGCTTACTGTCCCTGCAGCCCAGTCCTTGACCAGGCCTCCTGCAATACAAGGCCATGCATGCAATGCTGATACACACTAAGCCAAAATAACGCAAACTCAGTAAGTTATTATCAAAAGAAGGCACCAAGCCTTTGATGGGTATGTAGCACCATCAAATGTGGGGGATATTGAAAAGGCACTAAATATCACTGAGGATGCCAATACGAGAACAAAAGTACACAAGGCAAACAAACATCAAAGGTATCCGATTCACCAAGGATTCTATCAAGGGACAGGTGACCGCAAGGGACAGTCAAGCAGCAAGACGCAAGCACATCCTGGAAGTCAGGACATTCAACAAGGATATGCACGATCGTAAGAGGGACAAAGAGCAGGGCGGCTCTCCATTAAGTGCCCGTCGAGTTAAAATGGGTATGGCCAATATGTATCCTAACCAGAGCTGTTTCCCACTGCTGGTTATGATGGTAGGAAGGCCATGGGGACATACTACCCATAAGAACACGCAGCTTGTTACCAGTATCAAAAGACCAGCGATCCTGCCAATGGGCATGGATTGAGAACGAATATTTGGGTACAAGTCAAAATAAGGAACACCTTTGTGGAAAATGGGACAAGTGTGGATAGCCTCCTTCGCTGCAGCATCCACATGCTCATTTGAGGAAACACCAATATGGCTGGGAACCCAGCAAAACGCAACTGTCTTAAATCTACTGGAGATAAGAGCCAATATTGAATTTTGACGACCACAAGGACAGGATTAAAGAACTCCAAAGCCATAAGGGTACTGCGAGAGTCAACGACAACAACAAAGGAACAATGACGGTGAGAAAGCAATAGACGAAGAGTATACAAAATTTCATAAAGTTCTGCTGTAAAGATGCTAGTCTCCGTGGCAGGCAACAAAGATGCAATCAGGAAATATAATGGAGTAACCTACACCATCGGCAGACTTAGACCCAACTGTGAAGACAGTTGTGAAGAAAAGCGAGCAAGGAAAAGGCATTTCAGAACTGTAAGAGGAATGAAAGCTTTAGTCATGCTGGTCAAGGTTCTACAAAACTTTGGAAGAGGGACCATCCATGGGGGCAAGGATGGAATGACAAGGAGAAACTTTGGAAACACGAATCGAGAGAGAACCTTGCAAGTGAGAATCGTACAGAAAGGGAAAGATAGGTGAAATGGAACAGGGCCCGAAGGAAGGGTAATGGTCAAAGTACGACATAAGCAAGAGTGAGGGTGTTGTAGGGACCCTGCAAAGAAGCAAAGACAGTAGTGATCATGGTAATGAAACTACATTAGTTTCAACTAATGTAAACTCATTACTCAATTGTAAACTCAATATCTCATGTTATACCTAAAACTGCACATAATTAGTGGCTTCATAAACTGTACAAATGATGTATCTACTATGTAACTACTGATATGATCCATTATTTTTATTTCATCCAAACATACAATTTCATGCTTTTTAATACTGCATAGCAAAAATTTTTGGGGGTTTGGCTAGGATATGGCCAGAATTCAAGGGTCCGGAAGCACAGTGGTCTACATTGTTGGCTCATTTCAGATCCCAGATTCAATTCCCATGAAACTACTGTTGGGAATGTTTCCATTTATCTGATGAATGTTCACCTAGCAGTAAATACGTACCTGGAAGTTAACCAAATTGTGGGGTTTGCATCCAGAGGAAGGCAAGTAGTTGGTTAAGGGTGGCCTTGATAAACCCAGGTACAGGCTTCCTTTTCAAACAATGGGACACCAAAGGGAAACTGCCACCATACAAGAATATTGGTGACTTATAGCAATGAGTAACATATTACCAATAATTGGGTTAACAACCAAGTACTGTATATACTGAATTGCACTGTACAATACTATAGTATTTATTATTTGAACAGTTATGAAGGACAAAATGTATTATACTGAATCTCAAACACTGCTGCACTTGCATCTAAGAATGAGTCAGGCTTGTACCTTATTTCCCTTAGTATTGTCAGGAAGAAATGCAACCCGTGGAAAAGCATGTGCTCTGTACGGTTCTCCAGGATTAGGATGCTCTGGTCCTTGAATACCATCTTTAAAGCTGAAAAGTTCAAAGCATTATACTTTATACCATTTAAAGACCTACCAAAAAAAAAATTCAACTAAAATATAAAAACCATTTAAATTTGCTTAAGAAATTGTCTGGTACCCTTTTGACAGGTTAAAAATGAAGTGCAGCATTTGGAAAATGTCGGTCAATAAAATTTGATTAGGATTTCTTGCATCTCCATACTGCTACCAACAACTCTCACCTGTTTGGGCAATTTTATAATGTTGGCTTCATGTGCCCCTTTTAAATTAGTATCCTTAACTTTACTCTATTATTAACTTTTGTTAAAACTTATTTGGGGGCACTGTGGCTTTCTTGGTGTGGTGTGGCATACCAAGATGGGTATGGGGGTGCATAATAAATGAACTAAACTATGTTGAACACTGTCGTTTCGTTACACCCCACACATTTTATTGATTGACATATGTTCTGTTACTATTGCTATTCATTTGAGACTGCTACCAAGATTAGAGTTGAATTCACAGCACCACACAACAGTATAAATTACGTTGTGAGAGCCCATGACCTACTCGTTTGATTCACTCCGGCGTTGTGAGAAGGTCAACGGCCTAAGTGAAGGGGATTTCAAACTTTTCAGGCCTCGGCGATTGCTCGTGCCTAGTCAATTGTTCTTAAATGGTCCCAGAGTGAGGAATGAGCTGCTTACTACACTTAGCGTGTTAGCTAAGCAAGTCCTTCCTCAGGAGATCCATCCAGACTTTCAGTTAAAGTTGACGGATGCAATATTAGAATATCACGACAGGAATAAGGATAAAGAAATTAAATGTATTTTCTCAATTCCAAAATAAATTCCAACCAACTTTTTCACACTAAAAATAAGGTCACCTTATATCATTGGTTTCATACAAGGTACACAGGCTCAAAATTGTATCAACCTTTCCAATGCTGCTCATGTCATTGCTCTGTTGTCTCTTATCTTCCTGATGGTTTTCCAAAAATGGTTGTAAACCTTCTTTAACAGAATGCCACTTTAGTATTTACAGATGTACATGTCCACTCACTCAGAGCTCAAGGTGATGTGACAAACTGTTCGTATTTCCTTAAAATTAGTAAGGACTGTTGCTCAACAGTAAATCTGTTGCATATACAGTACTCTCATTTGTACCTGTACTGAAATATAGATAACCCTTACTACTAAAGTATCAACTTATAACTTGCCTACATTTCACATTTTTCAGGCCATTTCCAAAACCTAATTCAGTACCCCAAGACCATGGCTGTTTAAATACAATATATTAAACATTTATGTCATAGAATTGTAAATGATATGCTGTACAAAAACAAAAAGGCTTGAGTGCAGACAAGACACTACTTTTCGAACATCCTACTCACTTGCTTCTTTAAACAATGTCCCCCTACTCTTCCGTGGGCACGTCCAAACCATGATCACGCCAATTGGTCCAATAGAAATCCTTCACTATGCCCCTTACATGTCTTTAGTGGAGAAAGTGGAAGGCTGGCAATTTCTTTAACCAGCCTAGGTACCTCTTAAACCAAGGTACTGCTCTTACGTCTGTGGTAAGAGCAGTCAGGTCACAGCTAAAAGGCCTGAATTTGAATTCTTGCAGAAGTGTTCAGGCAATGTTTCTTTTCACTTAGTGACTATACCGAGCTGTAAGTACTCGGAAGCTAGGCGACTATTATGCATTGTATCCTAGGTAAGGTTGATAGTTGGCCTAGAGGGACCCCAATAAGCCTAACAGGCATCTTTTTCTTGATGATGGGAAACCCTAAGGTGAACCCACACAATTGACAATGAATGGTGAATGAGTAAATGTGTTACACATCTACTGCATATGATGTGCTCTTACCAATGTGTTGCACTTCCAACTTTTGGAACATCTTTATTACTGTTCATTCCTACCAATATCACATATCACAGATACTGTATCTAGATATTCAAAATACAGTGTAACACGTCTTTACATTTTCATCTTATTATGACCTTGATTCTAAATAAAAAAAAAGGGCTTATAGTAAAAATAATTAAAAAAAAAAAAATACTCCGGCTAACATACCTATACTTTATAATAATTGTACCACAGTCAGGATGTCCTGGAAACTTGTAGGGTGCCCACTCAACTTTCATAGAGCCTTGGGGTTGGTTGCCTTGTCTAATTCCATATATGGCTTTGCAGTAAGGACACTGCAAAAACTTTGGTGAAGCTTTAACCATCTCCTTCACACACACGAAATGAAAGATGTGTTTACAGCGGACTAACTGCACAGTACCAAAACCATTTGACCCTGGGAGAAGATAAAATGATGGCATTTTAATGAGCATTCCAGTTAAAAGATTACAACAAATGTGATGAGATTTGTTTATTCCCTACAATACAGTAGTAATGGCTATTCTCCACAGTACAGTAGTAATGGCTATTCTCCCTCCTACTATAAGTCAAGGTTAGGTTTATGCAAGCATTACCATTATCAGGATAATATACTCAATACAGAACTATTATTTGGTTATGCTAAATTAAAATGAGTAATAACACATATTACATACTGAGTTCTAAGGAAATTGTATTCTGTATGAGTTAGTTTAGTTCATTTATTATGCACCCCATACCCATCTTGTATGGGTATGGGGTGGGTTACAGAGGCATATAATGGGCTCAGGGACAATGTATGAAACTTCTGTTTTACATTTAAAGTGTACAAATGACTGTCCAATCTAAAGTAGTGTATCATAAATATACAGTACAATGCCTTGTTACAAATACAATACTGTACTCAATTTAACTCCCCATGTACAGTAGTATGATTTTGAATATTGTTAATTTATACCTCGATCTTTCACACTGAGAAATCTTCATAATTATTTAATTGATTTGGAAAATGTTAAAACACAAAAAAAATTCTCTGAACAAACTCTCATACAGTACCAGGAACGGCCTGAGAACCTCAGGACTAGCAACACTACAAACCAGACATGACAGGGCTGATCTCTTCAACACCTTTGAAATTCTAAATAAATTAGGACGATGTTAATCCAGACCACTTCTTTAAAAAGTCTCTATGTAAGCCTCAACTTTATGATTGCTTTTCAGTACATGGATGGCAAAATATTACAAAAATTGTTCACAACCTTTCCAAGATCAAAGTTGGAATTTGCAATGGTTGTATGGTGGCCAAATCTCAAGAAGCACATCAGTAAACTGGAAAAGGTGCAGACACATGCAACTAAATGGCTCCAGGAACTGAAAAACAAGAGCTATGAGGAGAGGTTTGAAATGTTAAATATACCAAAGCTACAAGATTGAAAAAAAGTGATATGATCACAACATACAAAATAGTAATTGACAAGAATTTTTGAAAATTGCAACATCAAGAACAAGACAGGCTCAAACTAAGGAAGCAAAGTTGCCAAAAAACACCACAAAGTTAACCACAAAGTTTGCAAACAGTGGTAGATAGTTGGAACAAGTTAAGTGAGGTGGTGGGTAGAGGCCACCCACCTCTACCAATCAATCAGTAGTTTCAAATCATGGGACAAAGAACGGGACACCATAAGCAGAGCTCTAACATTTTAACTACACTCGGGCAATTACAAGTAGCAGTGAATTGCTGCTACTCCACAACCCCAGCCAGACCAATCATGCATCAATTGCCAAAGGACTCCTCCAGAAGCCAGTGGACTCATTCTTTGCCACACCAGTGTTGGAATTGATCCAGGAAGACACGGGCCACGGGCTGCCTGGCTATCAGTACTAATAGGTTCAAGCTAGTTTCAAGTGAATCTTAGTTGTCTGTAAAGCTTCACTGACTTTCTGAATGCTTTACCTGTGGGATGGGAGAGTATTACTCACTCCCTGCAACTGTGGGGGAGGGGGGGAGGCCAGGTTTTGGCTCTGGTCTGCAGAAGTTCAAACAGAACTCCTGCAAATGATGTGAACCAGTAGTAGAGCAGCAATATCATTGAAACAGCTTCAGGGAGCCAACAAGAAGCTCCAAGAAAATTACCTCAACTACCCTTAAACAAATTTATCAATAATAAGATATTAAACCAAGTATGAGTAATTGATCTGTGTGAAGTACTGTACTCTACACCAATATTTGACCTCTTAAGACGTGCACATTTTTAGTTTTAATATTACCCCCTCCCCATCAATACATACATACACGCATAGAAAACAAATCTTATGATCCGCAATTAGGGATTAAGATTGCAAAAGTGCAAAAGTGAGATTACATATCAAATAAAATTGCAACAGATAACACTATGAATATATTTACAAGCAAATTTGATGGGTAATATTAACTCACATTGTCTGGGACAGGAAGTCTGTGTATATGTATTCCTATTTAGAGTACAGTAAATATAATACACATTTCCTTAATTAAGCAAACTTGCCTTGTGAACAAGATGCATTCCCTGGAGAATCCTCATGTTTTATATCCTCATTAAAACCAGACTGATGCCTTAGGCTCACTATGCATATTGAACATATTTCATCTGGAGGTGATGATACCTGGCGGGTGTAATCTGCCAACAGCTATAGAGAGCACATTACAATATTCATAATTTAACATGAACAAAAGTTTATAAATCACACTCTTGACATTAAAATCTGCATTAGTTAAATCATGTAATCAGTGGGGAAAATTTAGTAGTAGAGATTTGTTCCTTTCACCTTGTCTACCGTAGATAATGAAGCATGTTCTGGATTTTGACTACCACCCTCAGCACCTTCATGCAGCTGGACAACAGCTGGAGGCTGACTACCGGTACTACTACTATTGCTCGCATTTCTGGATGTATTAGTCTGCAAAACAAATATGTCCAGAAAAGTTAGATGTTCATGCTGCTTTCAGAATTTTTTTTAACCATTATTACTAATAAAGGTACACATCCTTAGCAAAATAAAGATTTTATTTTAAATTTTATATAAGCACATTTAACTTAGGCACCTTTAAAGTGCCCCAGATAGCATTTTCCCAGATAGTTAACAACTCACTTCTAAGAGACCGTTCACACAGGGATTTTCAGTCTTTACCTAACCTATGATACACATTGGCGATGGTTTACAACACAGCTGCTAAACAACATTCTTCATACATTTGCCTGAAATGCTTTGCATAAGTGGCTTCATTAGTATGTGTAATGCCTGTCCCTACAATTGTACCCTATACAATCATATTCTTTGTACACACATTGTACAAAGTTGTGCTTGCCCCCCACAAGCACAACTAGGTTCTTGAGCTTTGGCTCTTTGGTCCTGCCTCTCAACTGTCAATCAACTTGTGTAAAGATTCTGGAGACTACTGGGCTCTATCAAATCTACATTTTAAACTGTGCATGGAGTCTGTCTCCACCACATCACTAGCTAATGCATTCCATTTATTAACTGCTCTGACAAAAAATTCTAATGTCCTGTGGCTCATTTGGGTACCAAGTTTCCACCTGTGTCCCCTTGTTTGGGGAAGTGGGTAGTACAAGATACAGTGAGAGTTTGAAGCACAAGGAAAGAAACTATGAGGAAATTAGGTATTTTTTATTCTAATTTTGAGCAGGACATAGGTTGGAAAATTTTTTAATTCAGGGAGTGAGTTCCAAAGACTGGGCCCTTTTATTTGCATGGATTGTTTGCACAGATTTAGTCTGACTGGGGATATCAAAGATATTTATTTCTGGTGTGGTGCTCATGGGTTCTATTACATCTATTAATTTAAGGAAAAGTTTCAGATCAAGATTAGCATTCAGGAACAAGGTTTTGTCCATGTAGATAGCACATGAGAATGTATGGTATGTGTGTATAGCATATTAAGGGACTTAGAGAGGCTGTGCGTGTTGTCTGAAGACAGTTCATTATAGTTCTGATAGCAGAACTATGTTCATGTTGGCTGTCTTGCCTTATGAACTGGCATCACTCTTGCTTTTTAAGGATATCAGGAAAAGTATGACACTAGAGATTTGTTGAATAGTAGAGCAATGGGGTAGTGCAAGAGCTGAGGCAGCACTCTTATACATCATAGATGGTAATTTCATAATGTTTTCAGCTTTGGTTTTAAGTGATTGAATTATGGATATAATATCTGTCAGACTGACTGGTAAAAGGAGTAGAGAGTTGGGATAGCTGCCTGTGAGATATGTAGCAATATGTGTCTGGGTCTTTGGGATTTTTCTAGCAAGGTTTACATCAACTGATGAAAAGGAACTATTGAATTTATTTGCAATATCTAAGTTTGTTGCAAGTGTGTAACCATCTTTGGAGAGTTTTATCCGTTTGTTGTGTGATTGGTATTTAGACCCTAGGATGTTGGAGATGGCTTTCCATGTACTTTTCACATTTCCTTTTGCTTCTTTAAATCTATTCACATAAAATGAGGCTTTGCCTCTTTGTATTATATTGGTAAGCATTGATGAGTATCTTAACTTCTTATTTTGTAACTAGGCTAATTCTATTTTTTTTCAATATTCGTGTTTCTTGTTAATTGCTTTAAGTATGCCAGTTGTGAGCTAGGAGTTGAGGGTATTTTATTTATATATTTATTTATTTATAAACAAGAAGGTACATTGGGGTTAAGAGAGTACATAGCAATGATGATTTTACATTCTTGTAAAGCCACCAGCACGCATAGCGTTTCGGGCAGGTTCTTAATCTAACAGGTAATTTTAGGTTAGGTTGAAATTTGGTTAGGAGAAATGTAGGGTAATGGTCTAAGGTGCTATCAATGATTATCCCTGAAGTAAGCGGAGAGAATTATGTTAGTCCAAATGTGGTCAAGAGCCATGGCAGTACTATCAGTGATTTCCAGTAGGTCTGGAATCTAATTTTAGATAGATAATTTCCAGCAAAATTGACAAAAAATGTTTACAGGTATATTGTAAGAAATTTTGACAATACACAGATTAGATTCATACACAATAATGACAATACACAATATGACAAAGATTAGTAGGTACATTAGGGTAAAATTTGGGTGTTATCAGCTGGTTCATTATAGCACAATACGTATATAACAAGCAGAACTATGGCCGGGTTCTGTGAGAGGTCATTCACTCGGATATTACTTATAACAGTTGACTATAACGATTATGTACTAAATCAACTTCCGTCAACTTCTTGACAAAACCTTAACGTACACAAAACAGGAAAACATATGAACATTTGACTTCATGCAAGGCGCCTACGAACACAACTACTAAACATACGGGTATACAATTACACATACCAAGTTAACTCAAGGCGCTTATAAATCTTACCCTATTGGAGCGGAATAATCTTCTGGTATTCATTATGAGAGAATGAGAGGAGAGGCGGCACCTGACACCACCGTGACGCGTGACACCTCACGGCCTCTACTGACACTGACTAACTGACCCGCGCCAGGCGCCACGCCGCTCCTTATATCCCTCATGCAACGCAGTAATGTTTCCACCTTTTTAGATGTGTTTCTAGTTATTTCAAGCTTTATTATTATTCCAGTTTGGCCAAGGATCATTGTGTAAAATTAATAATATCAATGGAAGAGACAATAGGTAATATCTCTCAGCCAGCGTGTCAATTAAAAAAACAAAAAATGGCCAGACGTACGATCAATCACTGGCTGTGCAATATATATATATATATATCCTGTGCATGTGCAACTGACAGATTTTGTGTTGTATGTGCATACTGGTCCCACGTCTGCTCTTCTAGAACATACAAAGATAACTATTACTACTTTAGGAGGTATGGATCATTCAATAAGATCAGCAGACGTCTATAGACGTTCCTTTTGGCTTAGGGTTTGCACCACCTGTTGAAAACTTTACTAAATGCAAACTCTGTCAGCAGCACTATTCACATACATTACATCACTATTTAATCAAATGCGAAAATATCTCGGAATTCAGAGACAACTCTTATCAGCGGTGTTCAAGAAATGACGTGAAAATACTTGCAGGCGATGAGTCACAATAACATGGCTGAAGTATGTTGACCACATACTAGAAGGTAAAGGGACAACGACGTTTCGGTCCGTCCTGGACCGAATCTCGGAATTCTGCATTCTCAATTGACTTGAGAATGGTCCAGGACGGACCGAAACGTCGTCGTCCCTTCACTTTCTAGTGTGTGGTCTGGTCAACGTGAAAATACTTCATTAAAAACGATGTTCTATCGGAAATCTTAGCCACGTATCCAAAGAACTCTTTTTTTTCCTATAAGCTTAAAAGTATACGCAGCAATGTACTTCTATCATATTCTGTATGAAAGATTACAGTGTTGATCAAATACTAGCTATAAGTTCATTTGATATCCCCATATCATGGGGATGGTTAGTCATACATGGAATCAGGAGAGAACATGATATTAGCCTCCACTAGCAAACTCTGGGGTAGAGCACAACAATATCTTCTGCTTGCCGTGTGCATGTGATAAGTCTGAAAATTAGGTTGAATATGGGTGTTCTAATTTCAATTTAATAGTATAAGTATTCAATAGTACCTAAATTGTGCAGAAAAATATTATTTGAAATTGCCGCCAATTGTGCTCATTCGTAAATGCATAAAAATAACACATGAAGCCTCTTATGATCACTAATATTGCCAATCTGTACTGATATATGGCATCTATAGCAAAACCTATGATAAAATTTTTATATTTATTAAAGTTTTGCCATAAATTGTAAGTTAGCTAAAATATATTCATGTAATTTATGTAGAGGGTAGTTGTCCAAATATTTTCTTAACCGTGCCCATGTAAAACACATTAACTGTTAATCATCTATCCTCAATAATTACATATATATATTGAATTAGCATTAAAAATAAGGTGAAACATATTAAAACAGGCGAGAGATGGCAGGAAGGCTTCGAACCCACACGCGAAAATGTCAGTAACCCAGCTACCTTGCTATGTTTTACCGCAAGCTGATTCCAGGCGAAAATAACCAATTTATGCTAGGCTGTGCGTCTGTAAGTACTGTGTGGGACCCGGACTTGACATGCTGCATGTTTGAGGCTGTTGGTAAGGAGTGTTTAGGCGGGTATATGTGGGTGGGAGAGGTAGTTCCTGGCTGAGGTCACCTGGGGCGGGACGTGACTGGTCGCCCCCTTGTCAGAGTTGACCCTAATTAACCATTTGGAATCTACCCTTAACATACCCCTAGGCCAATCTGGCCCTCGAACAAGGCACCTGAAGCAACCTGATTAGAATACATTTGCAGGTTTTTGGATACTTTATAAAATTACTGGATTTCTCACTAGGTTAAAGTGATTTTTTTATTTTTTTTTTTGTTTTTTTGCTAAATAAAGTACTGTATTTTTAACAAAATTAAAAAATACAGTGACTCGAAAGGGAAAATGTTCTGTTACAGTGACACTGTAAGATAAACTAATAAGATGTCTTGAGGTTGTAGTGGCCGCCAGATTATCCGGCACCCAACTGCTGGTATTCGATCAAGTGGGTATTATACCTATTTCTACATACTGTAAATACAATGGTACAAATATGATCACGCCTATTACTCGTCATACACTATTTTAGATCAAGAACATAGTGAAGATGTTCACCAGAATGAACCACAGGAACATTTTCTCCACACTATCCCCCAAAGTGTTCACATTATAATAATACTAAATAAGATAATGTTTATTCGGGTAAAAGTACATACATCCAAAATGAATTACAAACAGAATGTTGGATTTCTAGATAGAGCAGATATATATATATATACTATGCCTAAAGCCACTAATGTGGTCAGCGTTTCGGGCAAGATGTGGGAAAAAACACTAAATAGGTTTTTGCAAGTTGTATGTGTTGTATTGGTTTGTCAACAAAGATGTGTACTTAGTGGAACACTCCTTCAGTCATATTAGTCTAAATTTCAAAGGTGTGGGTACTTAAACAGTTTGTATATTGAAAATTTATCATAAATTTTATAAATATTTGATTAAATTACCTGAATTTATATACACACACACACACACACACACACATGCATAATTACACTCCTGGTGACTCGGTAAATTTGAGTTCAATGGATTAGTTCAAACATAGATTAGACATATGAATGACTTCCAGTTGTTATAAATAGTAGTTACTGTACTTAATGTGGGTCAGTAGGCCTTCTGCAATTTTCTTTACTTCTATACTTTTATGTGAAGTATAATAACTGGGTGGTCAGTAAGGTAGTACTGTATGTTGATTTGGTATCCCTCCAGATATTATGTGGGTGTTCAGCTGTGTATGTGGGTGGGCGGGCGGGCGAGTGTTCTCATGGATGTCTGTGATTGGGGGAGTATACAGTATCTCAAAATATATTAAGTGATCAAAGATATTTAATGCTGTTAGGCTTGTGGCAAGCAATGGATTATAGTGGGTGTCACATCTGGTATTCAGACATGTCATGTTGCCGAGTCTTTTAACCATCTCGAATGCCAATCTCTGACCATATCTGAAAATCAGCAGTCAAGACCCCCCATATTTAGCATTATTATTATTTTATTTGTTTATATATTGTAGGATATTAGCAATTACCTTAATAAGAATATAAATGATGGGTTGATTTTTTTCATAATTTCATAATATTTCAGAAGTTACGTTATGGCTGACCTTGGGTTTGCAGTGATTTGCTCTAGCAATATGAATCGCAGCATGGAGGCTCATGCTTTTTTAAGGTAAGAATCTGTACTGCTGACTCATTTTTCCTCCGATATCACCTCCCTATTGAAGCTTATATATATTTTAGATAATTTTTTTTAGTGTGCTGACATTATGTATTGTAAATTTGTTGCTACATTTTTAAGTAATACAGTATAACTAAACCAGCAAAGCGAGAGTTATACATTTTTAATTAAATGCTTTACAGTAGTGTATATAAATTTTATTCAACAGTAAAAAGGGCTTTAATGTGAGATCCTTTGGAACGGGAGACAAAGTGAAGCTACCAGGACCTGCTCCAGACAAACCCAACTGCTACGAGTTCGGAACATCCTACGATGATATATATAACGACCTTCTAAAAAAAGATAAAACACTGTATCCTTTAAATACCTATCTGTTACTTGCAATTGAAGTTTTCGAGAGAGGAGTGAGGCTTGGGTAAATGGCTTGACTTACTAACATATGAATACTGAATGTAGATTGCAGAGCATAACAAAAACATTATTGATGGGAAGTATTGTTAATGAAATGCAAATGGGACACAAAATATAATTGTTTTTGACCACAAACCTTGTTGAGTAAGAGTATGTTATAAAACTATATTATTAGTTTTATAACTAATAATGGCATCATTGGTACTTTTTTTTTTTACAAGGTAGGAGTACAGCTGTTTATATATAATCTTTTCAGATATTTTTTTTAATATTGGTAGGTTTGATTGTAATTGTTTGCCAGCATTCTAACCACCATTATACGCTGGAGTTATTCTCTCTTCCTGAGCTCTAGTGAATATATAACTGAAGGTCATATATAAGCATGAAATATGTGTTAATTATGATTCTCGCATTAATATTCATTTTATTTCTACAATTTTTCACGCTATAAACTATCTCGCCTTTTATAAAGTAAAAAAAAAATAGCTGTTACTGTAGCTATTACTGTTGTCATTAAAAAATTATAGTTGTACATTATACATATATTGTATACATGCAATATATAATTATACAATAATAAATTGTATTTATTATTGTGCTGTTATATAATATATTTATACAGTGGTACTTTTGTTTTCGTATTTAATCCGTTCCCAGAGACGGTATGAAAACAAAAGTACAAAAGCGAAACGAATTTTCCCATAAATAATGTAAATTGAATTAATCCGTTCCACACCCCCAAATATATTAATTAAAAATACATTTTATACAGAATAATGCTCTTAGGTACCTTACCTTTATTGAGGACTCTTGTTGGTGTATGGAATACAGTGAGGAAGGGGGAAGAGGAGGAGAGGTGTTAGTGTTCGGAAGGTGTCCCCCCTGCCATTACAACAGCTGTGATGACATTTCTGGGGTACTCCCTTACGTTTTGCAGGCATACCACTAGGACCTGGTTGTGGCTCGCTGCTTGCTTGTCTTACTAAGAATCTGTTTATAGACACTTGTTTTCCTTACATTTTAACACTTATCTGTAGTGAGACATCATTTTGTCTCACTATGCATGATTTCTTGTTTTTCTTCTATTGTCATCCTCACAACTATTTTCTTAGGTTGAACATTAGTACCGACTTTCTTGGAACTCATCGCATGATATATAATAACTTTTATGATCACAAACCAAAAAAGCACAAAAACGATAAAATTCTTCACAAAGCATTCAAACATGATTATCACTAGGCAGGAGACACTGGTAAATTGAAGAGTTACGTGCTCGGTGGACCCATGTGTGTGTAAACAAACTCCGAAAACCAAGGCAAACAACGCGTACTGAATCAAATTGTTTTAAGAAATTGGAGACGAGAACCGAAAAATACGAAAAGAGGGGCATATGAAAACTGAGGTTCCACTGTATATGTACAATATACAGTACTGTATATAATTATACAATAGTTTTTATTAGTTTTTGTATTTCAAGTATTTTAAGTACATATCAAGTACAAATTATTTATTAATTTTCTTACTTTATTTAGGGATAAGATAGTGTTTGTAATTAACCAGCCATAATCAGGTTAATTATGTATAAAGAACAAAAAACAAGATGGTAAATTGGCAGTCAGTGGGAAAAGGTGGCCACATGCTGCCTCGTTGTTTCACTGCCTTGATCCCTCACTGCAGACCACCATCACACTGACTATACAGAACAAATATGTATCGCCACTTCTTGCATGCAATGTTCTGATATTTATACCTAACCTGATAAAACCCTTCATTTTTGTTTTTTTATTTTATTTAGAATGTGTTGCTAATCCCATAAAAGATAAGTTTTGCCCAGTTTGATTGGGGTTTTGTCTGCTTTGGGCAACTAGTTCCACCTGCCGCCACTTATCTCCATCCTGGAGTTGGAGCAACTGACAGTGGGGGTGAGGTGGCATTCCCATGTTTTGTGTGGGTGTTCTTATGAGGATCGGAATTCTGGCTTAATTGGAATTTCACCATCTCTCATTTCCTCAGGTAGGTGTGCCTCTTACTTTGTGTGTGTGTGTACCCCCCCTTTTCAGTAGTGCATGCAGTTGCTTGCTGGTATGCATTACCTCCTTTGGCCATGTTCACATCAGCTGGTGTGCCCTGGTTGTATGCAATGGTTTTGCCCTGAGACTGTACTACTGTGCTTTTTTGCCATCGTCTTGCCTGAAGATTGTCTGGCTGGATACCCAGCAGTTCCAGGGCAGTGTGCTTGGTAATTACTGGCCTATATGTCTACCAGTTCTTGAACAGAGAGTCTGGTGGTTACCGAGTTGTGTGCCTGCTTGTTTCTGGGATGCATTTTCGAAGGTTCCTGTACTGTTTCATGAAGCACTCGGGCTGTGCATTCAAGGGTTCCTGGGCTGCATGCCCATGATCCATGAAATCTGTGGGGTTTTTATATTTTGCTTGGAGGGGACATGGCTGCTAGGAAATGTGCTTGTTCTTGGTGTGCGAAGACTGTTACTGGGAGCCTGGCATGTTTGTGTCTTTTGTATGGCAGTGATATAAGGTGAGGGGATCAACCCCAGAAAGAGGTGTTAAATTTCACTCAATGCTTTATTTTTGTTCATCATGGACAACTAGATGAATGTACAGTACAGTATTTGTTCAACCCATCCCCCCCCTGTGAATATGATATAGTAACAAAGAAAATGATCTAGACCTGGTCATCAATGAAAGCACTCTTATGTAAGTTCTTAACATTCACAGAGTTAAGAACCTTTCAGAACTGTTCTTTTTATTATACACCATGCCTTTTACTACCTTTATGCATCTCTACTCATTTGGATTTTGTGTATTTATTGAAATAGCCACTTTACTTCACATTATGTGGTGTGAGGTTTGGTGATTTCTTTATGTACTGGTATTTCATAACCAAATCATTCTGCAGCACAAAGAAGTCAAAATTTGTTTTGGATTTAGATGCTAGTGACAATTGTGAGGATGTATTCTGGGTGCTTGAGAAATTTTAGAGTACATTGCCTTACTTGTAATGTTGGATTAAATTGATTCAGGTAAGCAGATGGACTGACTCGTTCAGTAT
Organism: Procambarus clarkii; assembly: GCF_040958095.1. Classification (NCBI taxonomy): domain Eukaryota; kingdom Metazoa; phylum Arthropoda; class Malacostraca; order Decapoda; family Cambaridae; genus Procambarus; species Procambarus clarkii. The sequence goes on from NC_091201.1 coordinate 28,202,725, forward strand.
ATTAATGCAATAATAGAATTACCTGTACAGAGGAATTACAAATTCCTCTGAAAAATTACATTATTTTTGTTTTAAACTAATTTCAGAGGTGTGCATATATTGATCACTTCAAAGGACAAAAATAATATTTGCAACAGTCATAATCAGGCAATGTATTATTGCAAGTGATTTATGCGAGATATTCCTCGATAAGATCATTTGAATTTTTTCCGTTTAGAAATTTGCATCTCGATGCTTGAGTGATCGTATATCTACAATAGTGTAAATTAAGATTACAAATTTACCTCCAAATCTTATTACAGTACAGTACTTATAATTTGCTGATAGCAGGGCATATTGTATAAATATTTCAAATTATATAAGGTAAACTATCCTTGCAGTGAAAATACTAATGCATATCTTGATATGCCTTCTGTTGATGATTGGATCATAAATTTAAATACTGTACGTACTGTAATTCGTAAATATTTAGCGTGGTTCAACATGTTATGTTTTGTGATAAAAATCTCTATATTAATCATAATTATTTAGTTCAGTATCTGATTATTAAATGCTTAGTCCAATTATAAAGTTAAAACTATTTATATAAGATACAGTACAGTATAAGCAAAGCAATGAGCAGTAAGTGTGTACGGTATGGGGAGATTCAGAATTGTTTTAATTTGGAAGATATACTGATATAAAAATAGCCATAGGGAATCCCCCGTTAAAGCAGGGTTTTTAATGTGACTACAGTATTTATTGAAATACTTTTTTTTATTATTATCTTTTGTGTAAACTTAATAAAAATGCAATCCTAGAATATTTGTTGTTTATATCCTTACAGTTTTGACGCAACATGCAATCTGTAAGTGGTCTAATCATTGCAATTATCTTTGTCCTCGAATCACCAAATGCATTTTTATTTATTTATTTGTTATATAAATTTTGTGAAATACTTTTATTTATCATAGGTACTGTGATAAAGGACTTTTAATTAGCTGAGCAGTTTAAGGATTAAGAGGATTATTTACTTCAAATTACAATACCAGTAGGCAAGGCATTAGCCTTAACATCTGGCATTGGTCAATACTCTAATATTTTTAACAAGCATCACACGTCACTCCTTTGAGTAAGCTGTTACTTTGTGCGATTAATTTTGCCAATTTGTAATATTGTATTGTATAGTGATGGAGGTGTGTGTTGACTTGTACCTGGATGGGATCCTGGGAGTTGTACTCCCCAAGTCCGGCCCGGGGCCATGCTTGACTTGCCATATACAGTAAAAGTACTGCAGTTCTTCTTTATGCTTGGTAACTAAAGTACAGTAAATATATTTGGTGTATGTCTGTTCTTTAATATGTATGCTATACTGTATATTATATTTGGCAAGTACAATACATTGCATACAATAAATTATTTCTTAAGGCACAGTGTAAATTTAACAACCCAGCCTCTAAAAATGATAGTATGTTACCTATAACTATTGTGGATGGAATGTGTACAAAATATAGATTGTTGCACATAAGAATTCTACCTTCTGCACTATTAGTATACTAAAAGCATAACAAAAACTGCTACAACCTAACCTGTTCAAGGCCTAAATAAGCAATCCTAAGAATTATAAATGGAAGCTTAGCCCTAATTCAGTATATATATTTACTAGGTTGAGATAAGTTTAGATTTCAGCGTTGCCTACTTTCTTGGCCTCTACTAAATCAGTTGTACAAAATAAGGACTATTTTTGGTTGCAACAGTCCATATTTTGTACATTATATGTACAGTTGCTATTGGCACCTACTGTACATACATTTTGGGGAATAGGTTTAGATTTTAATAAATTTTGAAGAGAATGCCTAGTGTAAATCAGTGACCAACATTTTCAGTGTGTTTTGCCATTTATGCTTTCTCTAAAAATAACAAGGACTAGGTATATGGTGGGTCTTAAATGGCAAACAGCAAATGGTATATTGTCAAGAAAGAACAGGTCAGATGAACAGCACTTGGTACTAAACAGGCTAATTGTCTATCAACAATTGAACGAATGTTTTCTTAATATAAGCAAAGAAATTTTATTTGATGAAAATATTTTAAATTTAAATGAAAATTGATGCTATACATCTATGGAAACTGCACCAGTTGGAACCATGATACTTTCCCAGTTGCTTGTTGTTCAGGTTGTTCATGGGTATGGGTACATATATTCTTACAATTTGCCGGGTGCTTTAACTGCGGTCTGCGGTTATAATTCTGGACTATATTACCATTTTCTGGGCTGGCAGTTGGCATGTTTCATCGTCTGCATTTTTTGTAGTACACACTTTTGTAGTATGCACAGACGACACTCAGACAGCACCCCACCACACCAGCACCAGTGTAATTACACTTAGGTAATTACACTGGTGCTGGTGTGGTGGGGTGCTGTCTGAGTGTTGTCTGTGCCACATTTGCAGGTTGGTTTCCAGACTTGTGGCTCATTTTCATAGGCCTTCAGGATGCTTTCGGCATCTCTTTCCATCTGTCTCAAGTGTTCTTTGCTCTCTGGTGTGTCCATTATACACCCTGTCCTGTGGCTGCAATGCAGCATTTTGGATGCTCCCTGGGGCTGGAGTGCTGTTGATTGCTCCTGTTTTGTCAATTTCATTGTTCCAAGGCTGCATTTCCTAGGCCCTTCACCTGGCGATTTGGTTCTACCAGCCGGCTGTTTGTGTCTGGTTAGGGGGAATGTATAGATGTATGCTGCTTTTATGGCATTCTTTGACAGTCTGTTATGTTACCAGCTGATATTATTGGATCTCCTTTGGTATTGCCAAGCTTGTGTGCTTGGGCAATTAGTACAAGGTTGCCATTCTTTTTCCCTGCCAGTAGTTTGTTCTATTGGCAAACCAAACAACTACTGGTTTGCCAGTAGTTGTCTGTTCAGCCTTCTGACCTTTGTTCTTTCTTTTGTTCATGGTTGTTTTCCAGCTTCAGTTTTTTGGCAATTCATTTCGATGCTAGCCTTTTGCTTCTCCTCGGATGTTCCTTAGGCTTATTACTAAGTCATTTGGTGCAGTGCTGCTAATTTGTCACTCTTCTACAGTTAAGCTCTTTTGTGACTTACATGGTTTTTGCACTAATGCTGTCCTCTCCTGAGGCACTGTTGGGAGTAATGACTGGCAAGCTACAGCTACTGAGAGAGCCTTCACGGGAATCATGCACTGAATGTAATGAAATGCCCTTTTCTGGTATGACCTTCAGTAGCTCCTCATCCTTTCCCTGTTAACTTTCCTTCCTGTGGGGATTTTGGGGATTTTTGGGGCTTGTGAGTAAGGCAAGAGGAGGGTCGGTACCCAGGGCGATTTGACCATTTGGTGGTGACCGAGCTCGCAAGGGTCAAGGTGATTTACCTGTGGCAACGATCAGTTGGCTTGTTTTTCTACTTCTTACAAGAAATAGTTTGTTAGTGTGTTTAGTTCCACTTAAACTTTCATTTTTTTGTTTACACAGGTGGGGTAACACAGGTTTTTTTTTACCTACAACAAATTACTCGTGAAGTGTAGGGCGAGGGTGTTACTACCGTGCCACCTCTTGCCTTGTAGAAAGAACCATATTCTAGTCATGGCTCCCATTAGGTTAGTGTGGGTTTTGAGGCTGGTTGCTCAACCATTCCAGTGTGAACACTGGGGAGCAGCTAGAACCTACCAGAAATGGGCATTTCACTACATTTAATGATTAAATTTTGTTTATGCATATTTTTTTCATAGTAATGCACATTAATGCATGTACACATTTTCACACATACCACTACAGTACAGTATATTCATATTGCAAATGTAAATAGAGCTTATATACAGTACTCAGCACTGCACATTTACACAAGGACCTAAAATTGCCACAAAGTTTTATGTTTGGTATATTCAGAGCTTCTTCACCAGCTGCTGCATGACTGAGTGGAGTTTCCAGGTCAGTAATTTTCCATCAACATTTTAACAGTATGTATTGAAAGCTCCTTTTACTATAAAAATCATGTATTGTAATTACTGCATACAGTATATTACTTGCTATCAGCTTGGTTAAGTAATCAGCTCTCAAGTATGGTAATCATTTCTTCAGATGATGAAGATTTCACCGTATTGTACACTAAAAAGTCTTGAAAACAGGAAAATGGATGTTCCTTAACTATCAGAACACAGATACACCCAGAATGGTCTCCTTCACATGTTAGATAGAAATCGAAGAATCAAACCAGATCCTGAACGGTTTCAAGTGTGCAAAGACAAGTTTGACATTATAATTACATGTGAAGAACGAGTATATGATCAAGTTCTTGAATGTAAGTATGATGAAGCTGTGAAGACAGTGTGATGGTACAGTATACATACAGTATTTCTTGTATAAATTTTATTAAAATAATGTACACTACCGTACATTAAAATTTTAAATATGGATAAAATATCACCCAAGATAATAAGACAGGCTTAAACTGTGTTTGTAACTGAATTTGATTTACAGTGTATTTGTGTTATTAATATACTATACTGTCAATTATTTTGTTTGATTGGTCTCTGTCAGGATGCTAATGAACTTTGCAGTCTCATGCTTCTTCAGTGAAATAGTTTTAGTAGCGATGACTAGATACTTGATAGAATACCTGGGACTGCTCGGAATCCAAGCCTAAGGCCCATGGTTATTTTAATCCACCTCTGAACTTCACTCACTTTCATGGTCCAGTTAAGAGTCCACCTCTCTGAGGGAAATCAAGAGTTGCTTCTTTCAGACAAGTGGAATAGTGGGGTATACCCATTATATACTGGCCTGCCAGTTCTCGGGTCATCTGATGGCTTATAGACTTCGTGTCTGGCAGTTCCTGGTTCAAGTGCCTAGACTAGATTTCTGGGCTAAGTGCCTAGACTTGGTTTTTGGCTAAGGGACCTAGACTAGGTTTCTGGGTTGAGGGGCCCATACGTTCCCAAGCTGTGTTCCTTGGTATTGTTTTGCCCTGTTGTCAGACTGTTCTGACCCTAAGGTTCAATATAATCCATGCCTTTGCAGTTCTGATCTTGGTGTCAAGTGGTTTACCCTGGCCTCAAGTAATGATCTTCAAGTGTAGTATTCTTGGGTATGGAAGTTGAATGTTTTCTTGCTGCTCCCTGGATGGCAGGTTCGAATACCAGTGGGGCTCTTTATGCTAGGTAAATATGTCTTGCTCTTCTCTGTTATGATTTTCCCTTGATTGTCTTCTCTGATTTTACACTTGCTTGCTTGTGGCAACAGAGTTCTTTATTTGGAGACCCTGAAGCTTGATATTGCTCTGGGCTGTGTTTTGCCTTGCATTGCATGTTGTGGGCTGTCTGAAGTTTTTCTCTGATTATCCAGGCTCCTTGCCCTCATCTTTGAGGATTTTGACCTCTGCCTTTCTGTCTCCAGGGTGTGGGAATTGTTTACCTCGGGCTGGTTGTGCTGTGTACCCCATGCTATATGAGCTACACGTCCTTTGCCTTCTGGACAGATCACCCCACATTTTTGTACTGCAGTCCTGAGTGTTGAGATGATGATCCATTTTTAGCTGAGGGGTACAGTAGGCCTCTGGTTCAGGGCCTCATTCACATGCCAATCATCCTGGGCCATGAGTTTCAGCTCTCTGATCTACTGACCAATTCCTAGGGCCTTGGATTTGTGATCCCTGTCCCAGTTTCTTTTGGGGATTAGGTTCCTGACATCCTTTTGATCACTCACTTTCCTGTTGTGATTGGTATTGTTCTCTGCATCGATCATTAACCTTTCACTCATTTTATTTATTTCTTCAATCAGTAGTTTGTTTTATTTCACCTAATCTTTCTAGTGGGTTGTCCTTGGTTTTGGTTGGTCTTTGATTCCCAAGCTCTCCTCACCTCAGCTCTCCTCACTGGGGCCTCGTAGCCTGGTGGATAGCACGCAGGACTCGTAATTCTGTGGCGCAGGTTCGATTCCCGCACGAGGCAGAAACAAATGGGCAAAGTTTCTTTCACCCTGAATGCCCCTGTTACCTAGCAGTAAATAGGTACCTGGGAGTTAGTCAGCTGTCACGGGCTGCTTCCTGGGGGTGGAGGCCTGGTCGAGGACCGGGCCGCGGGGACACTAAAAGCCCCGAAATCATCTCAAGATAACCTGAAGATAACCTCGTAAAAGAGTGTTAGCGTCTGGCCATGACTTCCGGTAGGACAGCATGGGTCTCGGAGGCCTGGTGCACTCTTCAAGGGTTGGATATACCAGTGTGTAAGCTACAGAAATTGCTGGTTTGCAGTTGCAGCCATCATTTTGCTTTTAAATGCAGAGCTACTGCTTCCCTCCACAATGATCTTCTGCAAGCCTCTTGCTTTATTTGGCAGCATTGCAGTAGGCCTGTGCCTTTGTGTCGGCAACTTTTAGCCTCTGCCTCTATGGAGGCTGCTGTGCGCTTCTGTTCTTTTCACTGCCCCTGTACTTTGTGTTCCAAACAGCCTGGCAGGCTGTGGCTGACTTGCGTGGTCTTACCTTGTTATCCAGGCATTTTGGTCTATGGCTGCTCTCTTCAGGAACCCCCTTTGCACTTACCATTAGGCCTAAAAAATACCATTAGGGTAAATAAATTTATTTGTTGACATAGTTTTCCTCCAGAGACATGCATAGGTATCCACAAAATGTCTAGCATCCATTTGCTCTTGAGTCCTGATCCCTGTGGTTACAGTATAAATGCTAAATACAAATACCCAAAGTTTATCTTAATTTATATAAATATACTTGTATCATTCTGTATTTTATTTTCTCTCACATTTAAATCTTGTCTTACAGGTTTAGAAGCACGAATTCCAGAGGAGAATACCCCAGTACATGTAATCAACATAGATATTCAGGATAACCACGAGGAGGCTACAATTGGTGCATTTATGATTTGCGAGTTAGCTGCTTTGGTAAGTTTGTACTATAACTGACCATTTGAATTACAGTGGAACCTTGATTGGGCAAATCTCTGGTTGGAACACGCACATTCCATTCCAGATCTCCTCACTTGATTCAATGAACAAGAGTTCGCTGAAGCAGGGGATGTGTGTATTTGCTGAATATTTTAGGACCGAGTTCACAGATGAAGGCAACATTACAAGAAATATTTGGGGCCTTGGGAAAGCTACTGAGCATATTTAAGACATTCTATGGTTCTATTTTATTTCCAGTTGCAGAGGTTTTTGTTCAGGGATATATGGGCCCGTTTTTCTTTGTAGAAGAAATTTTGATGCTTCGGCATGGAAAATATGCTAGATGTGGTTAAATCTCTTAACAGACAGGTTCTCATGGTGGTTGCCCTTCATGTGACAAGTTGAAATTATAATTTTGCTCGGTGAAATTGGCCCATAGGGTGAGGAATATTAAGTATGAATGGTAAATTATTATAGCTCTAATCAGGCTTTTAATAATTTTCATAGATGGGTGCAACATTACCATAAATAATAAGGGACCTTGGGAAAGCCATTGAACATATTTAAAAACCAAACTCTATGGTACATTTTCATTTTGAGATTTCCCGGTTTTTGCTCACTAATATAGGTCTTTTTTCCTTTAAAATGTGATTTCAAGGCTAGGGAGGAGGAAATATGCTAGATGTAGTCAAGTCTCTACAGACAGGCTCTTTTGGTAGTTGTCCTTTATATGATAGGTTGAAATTAAAATTTAGCTCTGTGAAATCAACCTATAGAGTATGGGAAATACTGCATTAGGGTATAAATGATAACGCTCTTAATATGGCTCCAATCACGTTTTTGATGACTTTTGTAGCTGGACTCGTCATTTAATATTTAAAGAATGATTCATTGTATGCACTTGAAAATATAAATTACAAGCGTCAGCAAAGAAGTATAACTTCTATTGAATTTTGCCCCTTTAGCAAAATAATAGTTTTGAGTGTGATGAAATACCCTTGGTAGTACTGTACCTCAGTTGCTCTACTGTGTTTAACTCTGGCATGCCTAGGACATGCTGAACACACCAAGCTCCTGTTGACTATCTTAACCAACCAGGTACAAGGTGTTATGCCCCCTTCAATGGGGCAGGTACTGTGTGGGATCTGATATCAACCCACCACTAGGGTATCACACCACAAATTTAATGAGGCAGCCAAAAGCACCATAAGTTCCTCCTACACTGAATTACAAAATATGCTCTGAACAAGCTTAACAGCCACCAACCAATTTTCTGTGTGTCCTGAGCCCATTATGTGCCTCTGTAACCCTTTCAACTATTGCCCACAAGATGGGTACAGGGTCCATAATAAATGAACTAAGCTAAACTGTCTACTAGGTGATGGCCCAATCTACTTGATGCCCCAGGGAAGGTGCCCACCTTACTTTTGAGCCCCTCATGATGCCTAGTGGCACAGGAAGATGGGAGAAATTGAAGGGAATGAAAAGCTACTGTGGTGATGGCCTATTTCTGGGCAGGCTCCATAAGTACTACCTCTGTGAGACTTGATCTGGATGTTGCAAACCCCAGTTTTCCAGAACCAATATTCTGTCCCTCTAAACCCCCTGAACCATTCCTGTACTAACTTCTCATCTAGGGAGTATTTCTTGGTTATGGAGATTATTAAAACAGAGGATTATATAAATGCTAAGGTTTTAGATTAATTTTGTTATAATGTGTTGAAACTGTATTATGGTTACAGTATAAATATATCTACAGTTTATCAGTGCTAACTTCCTAATGCATGTATTTAGTTATTTTTTTTCTTCCAGCTTTCTGGTACTGAAGATTTGGACAATGATATTGATGAACTTCTACACGAGTTTGAAACTAAGTGCCAGAGGAATGTACTTCACTGTGTACAGTTTTATTAAACATTTACTGTGAATATTTATTGAAAATGTGGGAGATAATTTCCTAAGCAGTTCATTCCTAGATACTGAAGAGTGTTTACGTATTTCTACTACATGTATATTGATTATTTTTTTAGTTAACTGTTCCTCAGTGAGCATTGATGCTCTTACATCATTTGAAATCTGATACATTGCATACTGTGCATTGTAAAATATGTATACTGTACCAAGACCAAATTGAAGCGGCAGCTCAACATTGCAGAAGACTCAAGACTGCTTTCATGAAATAAATGTCATTGTAAGTCCTGAAGACGTGTTGATAATATTGTTAAGCCAAACAATGTGTTGCTGATATTAAAACAGAACATGTTTGACTTCAATAGGTCATGTTTATTGTACTACAAATCATTATTTTGGTACAGCATTTCATCAATTGTTTACATTAACTTATATTACAAAATGTTTAAGTATTTAGCATTATGTATATGTTTTTAATAGCTTCCATGTTAAATTAATATCTTACACAGATAAATATTTAAATGCTTACTCTGTGTAAGGCACATTAATTTAATACTTTTATATGTTTTGTGTTGTTTGTGTTCTATTGTATAAGCATACTGGCTCAAAATATAATATGAATAATAAATACATAGTGAATATTACAGCAATGCCTGGAAAAAATATAATGAACAGTTAGAGGATTTATTTTGTTTTTGTGTAGAAAAACTTTTATCAATTAAAATTCTAATATTAGAAATATAATGTTGCTCATAGAAAACTTAGATACGAAAATATAATGCTCAATTGTACTTTGCATAAATACATAATTACTGTATTATAAATAGTAAACTATATGAAAAGATAATATTTTTGTTTTAGTTTGCAAACAAATAAGATAAATATAATTAAAAATACAGTACTGTACTGTCAAAAGTATTATGTACAGTGATGAAAATAAGGGAAGCTGATAGTACAGTCAAGTTTTTTCTCGACTCACAATCAGGAATTCCTGGCTTGAATACCGGGCGGGACAGAAATGGGTGGACACATTTCCTATCACCTGATGCATTTGTTCACCTAGCAGTAAATAGATATCCAGGAGTTAGTCCATTTGTTGAGGGGGGTTAATTACTGAACCCTCCCCCATCCTCGGGAAGGTTCAGTAATTCGACCTGGGGGGGGTAGGGTTGATCTCGATATAAGCCTAACATGTATATAGTATACATTGGCTGCCTGACAACCCTGACACACAATGAATTATTACAAATTATTAAATTGCTAGAAATAAATAAAATAATATGTGGTTAATGTTATAACTTGTTTAGCTACAATAACTAATACCTTTAATTTTGGTATTTTAAATTATATATGTAAAGAAAGGTATTAACTACACACTTATTCAATATGCAGAAGAGTCATGGCTCAGAATGCATATATAGACAGTATATACATCATATTTCTAAAGCTTGGTAGCTGTTTGTGAATCTTCAAGTTAATAACAATATGTACTGTATTCTAAAATTTTGTAGATTTTACTATACTGCATTGCATTTATAAGCTTTTGAGTATGTAAGTAAAATTAAGTACAATTCAAATTTAAAGATTAAAATTCTGTGGTGTCATAGATTTGGTTTATTTTTGAGTTCAGGTTAATTTGATCACCAATGTGTTATACCTGTTATGTACAGTCATAAAATGATATCATAGGGGTTGAATGAGTTATTCATATTCCTCCCTTTTAAAATACTTCTTTCAATGACATCCCAGGGAACACGCATAATTTTTTTTTTTTCTTTGTATATGTAGTGTCACTAGTATTGTATATAGATATCCTTGTATCTTGAAATTGTTAAGGATATTCCTTTGAAAATAGTAATTTGTGGACCAGCTCAAAAGTGGTACTGTATGTTATACAGTATAACCTATCGTGCAGATACAGTATAACCACAGGGTGATGATATGCAGTTTGGCATGTTGCAGGCTTTTCACTTTATGAAACTGGCTTCATTCTTATTTTATTCTATTTGGTTAAAGTAAGACATTGTATTTCACTGAGTGAACTACAAGTGATATAAAACTAATAACCCAAATACCTGTATATCTAATAGTACTGTGATTGTAAAGAGAACATAGATTATTCTGCATACTCTTGTGATATGAGTTCTCTTTCAGTACTTATGGCCTACCTCCCAGTGGCCACAATGTCATAGTAACATTAATTCAACGCTTTCAATGCTGAATATACGTTACACTTGCTTATTCTGCCCACTGGGTTCTCAAAGAAATAAAACATATATACAGTATTTTATTGCCAAATAAGTCTAAATGTTTTCTTTTCTCAATAATCAATAGAAGTTTATAGTAAATGAAGAAGTAAATGAGTTTAATAAAGAGATAATGAAGTCAACTAATTAAAATGTTGAGTTCATTTAACTCAACATTCATTTAACTTTGACAGCTTGTTTCATAGTGACTTAAGAGGGAGTATCAATATCCCACAACTTGAAATTAGAAGCTTTGAGAGTAAAGAATTTAAGTACAGTACGTAAATAATAAACATGCCAAGAATTTTTGCATTGAAGCCTTCAAATTTTTTTATTAATTGAGTCTCTTATATGAAAGTTAGCAGAGGTGTAGAACACATTTTGCTTCATTCATTTTGAGTTCTGTGAATTTTTTTTTTTTCTTGCTTGCTATCTCTTGTCTAAGACCTAACCAATTACTTAGCCACTTTAAAAATGTCATCTCACCGTATTTAAATATTTTTGTATAGAATCAATTTACCAAATCCTCCATCTTCCACATGATTTGAATACTGTAGTTAAAGTGAATCAGAGTAATTATATGGTATTCATGCATATAGTTTGTGTTTTATTATTCATAATTTTTATTTTAAATTGTGCCTACTAGATGCATTTCATTATTCAAAATTATTATATATATATATATATATATATATATATATATATATATATATATATATATATATATATATATATATATATACATACATACACACATATATATATAATTATAATGTGTGTGTAAATCACACAATTAACACGTGATGGAAAAATGTGAGTGTCAGACCCCGAAGGACAAATTGAAACAGAAATTTCCTTAAGTACTTTCATATTATAAAATGAAAATATATAATATACAGTGGTACCTCCATTTTTTAATTTAATCCGCTCCCAGAGACGGTTTGATACCCATAATTCAATAACCGAAACAAATTTTCCCGTACAAAATAATGTAAATTGAATTAATCCGTTCAACATCCTTAAAAATATTAACTAAAAAATACATTTATTAATACTAACCGCTCATATTTTGTACTACAGTACATGTACAAATATATCTTACCTTTATTGAGGAATCTTGTTTGTGTATGGAAGACGGTGAGGAAGGGAGGAGGAGGAGGAGAGGTATTAGTGTTTGGAAGGGGAGTCCCCTTCCATTATACCAACTGTGATGACATATCTGGTGAACTCTCTCTTGCATTTTGCAGGCATACCACTGGGACTTGGTTGTGGCTCACTGTTTGCTTGTCTTACTAAGAGTCTGTCTATAGACACTTGTTTTTCCCTACATTTTAACACTCCTCTGAAGTGAGACATCACATTGTCTCACTATGAATGATATCTTGTTTTTCCTCTATTGTCATCCTCACAACTATTTTCTTAGGTTGAACTTTACCACTGGCTTTCTTGGAGTGCATGGTATGATATATAATTATAACTTTTATGTTCAGAAACCAAAAAAAGCAGAAACAATGAAATTCTTCACAAAGAATTAAAGCGGGGTTGTCATTAGGTGGGAGACACTGGTAAACTGAAGCGTGCCACGTGCTTCGTCGACCCATGCGTGTACCAACGAACTCGAGCACCGAGACCAACCTTGAATACAGAGTCAAATTTTTCAAAGAAATTGAGCTCGAGACCTGAAAAATTTGAAGAGGGGCATTCGAAAACCGCGGTTACACAATAAATAAATAAATATATATATGTCGTACCTAGTAGCCAGAACGCACTTCTCAGCCTACTATGCAAGGCCCGATTTGCCTAATAAGCCAAGTTTTCATGAATTATTTATTTTTCGACTACCTAACCTACCTAACCTAACCTAACCTAACTTTTTCGGCTACCTAACCTAACCTATAAAGATAGGTTAGGTTAGGTAGGGTTGGTTAGGTTCGGTCATATATCTACGTTAATTTTAACTAAAATAAAAAAAAATTGTCCTCATACATAATGAAATGGGTAGCTTTATCATTTCATAAGAAAAAAAATTGAGAAAATATATTAATTCAGGAAAACTTGGCTTATTAGGCAAATCAGGCCTTGCATAGTAGGCTGAGAAGTGCGTTCTGGCTACTAGGTACGACATATATATATTTATTTATTTAGATTTTTGATTTTTTAAAGTACAGTACTATAAGCAATATATTGTAAGTACTGTAAGCTATATGTTTTCTGAGAACCTGCTGTAGTTATTCATACTGTATTAAGTACTCTACTTCATATTACTGTACTGTATAGTTATTCTCGAGCTGCCTGTAAAGTGTTCGTAAACTTACCTATAAGGCGTTTTTCTGATCTGTGTTAACCCTAATTGTGCAGCTACATACTCAGATGGTTACCATGAAATGCAGGGGATTAAGTGCTTCAATGATCCAAACAACAGTTAAAAATGACTTTAGAAGTGATTGTGTGCTGCCTTTTCCCAGTAAATGAGCATTTTACAGTTGAACTTTATCCCATTCTGTATACTCTGTCAGTTATTTTCTATACATCAGTGTTCTTTTGTTTTTGGAGTTGGCTCCTGCAGTGCTCTCTTGGCCCTGGGGTATCTTAAAACAAGAAAATATTTCAAATTATCCTAATAATATCAAGTTGCCTATTACCAAAAATATATAATACTGTACCTGCACAAGTGAACCTTTACTGCATATTCCTTTACACTCTTCCTCATACCATCCATTCCTCCTTCAATCCATATCCCTCCCCCAAACCTCAGTGACCCAGTCACACAAGCAACAGCATTAACCCCTGGGCTGCAACTCTGTTAATACCATGCAATACCCAGGTGTGCATAAAATTAATTATATTTTTTTTTTAATTCTAATACTGTATTGTTAAAATGCATTCCCTGATTATCAGGAAAATAATACAAAAATTGTATGTGATTTTTTTTTGTAGGGGGGGGGGGGCAGTGAAGCCTGGAAGTCTCGCAAAGACACCACAATCCATTTCATCGTTCATCAAGCATGCATCCCATGGAGGATGTCTAGAGCCAGCTGTCAGGCAGGAGTTACAGCAAATATATATTTTTACATATTTATTTCAATGTTTCTGATTATTTTTGTTGTCTAGTTTTTTGCAGTAATATTATTCAATACTGTTTCTTGAGAAATGTATATATATTACAGTACAATAAAATGTGTGGAACATCGCAATGTTCTAATATACTGTATTTGTCACTAAGATTCGGCCACGTCTATATTTGCTGAAAACAATACAACATTCTATATTTGGTGTTATTATACTATATACACACTTTATATATGTACATTTTCATGCACAATTATGAACTGATAAGCCATTGTGACGGGTATGGTAATCTCATAACATGTGGTCAAAAGTTCAGCCTAGCTCTGTATATTTTGCATGAAATTGTAACTGCAGTATTGAATATATAATATTTTCTCCATATTTCCAATGCTATACCATAGTTTTTCAAGTGGAATGATACAATTGGCTGTCATTAATATTCGTCGCAATGAAATCATAGTGGTATGATATATCAATGAAAATCATTTTGAGGCAATGGAGTGACAAACTCGCGTTCTGGCGATTCCCAGACACCTGCCTTAAATGATTCGGCCAGGGTGGTACAAAAGTTGACCAACTCAGAATTCAACCGAGTTCTCTGAGAGATCCTGGAGGCCCCAAACCGGAGCCCAACCAGGGTTTTACAGCCGACCCGACCACACTCTGGCCTATGGAAATGGCATTCACATTCTTACACCCCACTTAGACTGCAATGAAAACACAATTTTTTTGTTTTTGTTTACAATGGTGTGAAATATCAATGAAAATCATATTGAGGCAATGGAGTGACGAACTCGCATTCTGGTCGATTCACAGATGCCTGCCTTAACTTCCTTTTTAAGTGATGCTGTGGACACAAACTGAACAGTGGTGCTGTTAGCTAATGCTTCACGTGCCAGCCTTGGTTGCTCACTCAGTACCGAGGCTCTCATACCCAGGAATGATGTCTATGATGTTTAAAAAAATAAGTGTTGCACTATATATACCGTGCAGCAGTGGTATATATTTTTGTAAAAAATATATTGCATCACACCAATGATTCATGAATGCATCTCTGGTTGCAACAAATCTCTCACTCCAACAAATTGGGTCTTGTACTACTTACAGTAGTTCACTAAATCAAGGTGTCGCTGTATAGCAAAGTTTAAATTTTTAAATGAATAACTGTTTTGGGGTAATTTTATAAAAAAGGCATATCAAATTTGCTAAATTTAATGTTTTTATGTGAACCTTAGTTACCAGGAATGCTGCATTGAACTCAAATGCAAAACAAAACACAAACAAACGGTAACAAAAACACAAACTAGCCAAAATGTTTCACCAAGATTTTATGATATTTATTTTTATTTATCAACAATAAGCCTTGCATAGTTTATATACAGTAATAACTGTAGTGCCATAGGAAAATTTGTCAAATATATTTACGGAGAGAAGGGAGTTAATTATCAGAGGAAAGTGTCAAGCCATTATGACTGTATAGCACTCGGAAGAGATGAAGATAAGGATTTAGGATGGGATGGGAAAATGGGACGGTGTCCAACCACTTGGACGGTTGGGAATTGAACGCTGACCTGCATGAAGCGTGACCGTCACACTACCATCCAGCCCAAGTGGTTGGACACACAAAATTAGGAAGTTTACAGTGTTGTTGAACAAAAATAACAAGTTTCTTAAACTTCCCTAATTCTTAATCAGTAAGTAATGGAAAGATAAAACATACAAATTTCTACATGGTATAATTTTTAATTCTTAATAATCTAAAACGTTGGCTTATATTTTTTGGCTTCTACAATCAAATGATGTGAATTTACAATATCTCCCTTGATGTTCAGATGTTGAAAGGCTTGGTGAGCCAGGATTCTATTAAACGTGTGGTGGGCCGTGATGAGGGCCTCGAGAGCTCGCTGCAGAACCACTGTCCCAGTGCGGAAATTGGTAAAGCACTGCATCACCTCATTGTTGAGACGTTCAACTGATCTTTTCCAGGTGGTTGAAAATGATCTAACTAATAACACAACTTTCTCTGAAATAAAATAACATACTGTATTACATTTTACATGTTACTGATAAATTATTATTTTACATTTAATATCCAGATTGGGTGAAATTCTAAAACTAATGTTCATTATTGAATTTAACTAGATATTAACATTTGAAAACTTAGTAAAATGCTGGAAAAAGTCTAACCCATCTGGAAGTGTCAATGTTAAATCCGAAAATGTGGAATGATGGCAAGAGTATGATGGTATGATATCGCTACCAGAACTTCAGAAGAAATATTCTGAAGTTACTCTCACAGACCACACATTCTCTCTCTCCAACTCAGACCTTCCACACACTGAGATGAGAGGTGTAGCTTGTCTGGCTGATCATCAGTAGGGCCACAAGAATGCCTCTAATCCTCTTATCCACCCTGACATGTTTGCCTGAC
Organism: Procambarus clarkii; assembly: GCF_040958095.1. Classification (NCBI taxonomy): domain Eukaryota; kingdom Metazoa; phylum Arthropoda; class Malacostraca; order Decapoda; family Cambaridae; genus Procambarus; species Procambarus clarkii. The sequence goes on from NC_091201.1 coordinate 28,219,275, forward strand.
CCAGCATTGTTTGGATGCATTTATGACCTTTAAAGACTGTTCTCCCCACACTTTCCTTCATATATTAGTCAAAATACTCAAAATCCTGCCACCATAACATCTCAAAATACAGGTAACATGTAGCGATTAATTTTTAACACAAATTAGATCTGATTAGGATTAGGTTAGGTGGTTAGGTTTATTAGGTGGCATTGATAAGTCATCTACAGTACTGTACTATGAATATAAAGTTCTCAAGACAGCCCTGTAATATTTTGAAGGGTAAAGACAAGATCGGTGCCTGTTTTGCTCAAAGTCTGAATAATACAGTAATGCAGAGGAGGAGGAAGCCAGTCAAGTTAAACTAATGTTGACAACACTGTGAAAGTAGTGCAAGAAACTTGTGTGCAAACAAAAGAAACCACCAGTGCCAGGATGACTGCTCCAGGATATGGCAATGATTTTCCACAATAAAATAAACATTGGTGAACAGTGAACAAATCCACAAGGGCCGTGATGAGGGTTCGAACCTACGTCTGAGAGGATCCCAGGCGCTGCTTTAATCGACTAGGCCACGACATGGTCAAAATTGATGTTCATTTGATGCATCACGCTATTGTGATTTGTGTGTGTAATTAGTGAACAGTGTTTGTAAACTCACTGGTGGCCAAAGCACTTTAAGGATTAATATGATATGTGAAAGGTGTCAGCTGAGGCAAAGAAGTATTTCTGGGAATATGGTGAGCATTGAGGCACTCACTATGCTGTGATTTGCAAATGCACCTGGTAGGCATAAACACAAATTGCTACTGACTGGAGAAATCCAAAGTCCAAGTGCATTTAGGATATACTACTACTGCTCAGTATAGTGCATGGATGCCCAGAGACATTTCAGTGCCCTTTAAAAGTTTTAACCTACCAAACAACAGCAAAGTTAACCAATCCACACACTAGAAAATGAAGGGACGACGACATTTCGGTCCGTCCTGGACCATTCTCAAGTCGACTGCGAGAATCGACTTGAGAATGGTCCAGAACGGACTGAAATGTCGTCGTCCCTTCATTTTCTAGTGTGTGGATTGGTCAACATACTTCAGCCACGTTATTGTGACTCATTGCCTGCAACAGCAAAGTTGTATTTGTTTTATAATAGCTCATTAGATCCACACAAGTATGATCTAATAAAGAGAAAAGGCGTTTGCTACATACTTGCCCATCAATATAACTTTGTTGCTCTAACACATGTTCATAACAACTGATGTTGTTAAACAATTTGGAGGGTTGTATTTCAGGGAAAATTAAGATCAAGGACCTGCCCTAAGCACTATGCATGCTAGTGGCTATACAAAAATGTAAGAACTCTTGCATATATAAATAAAATAGAATAAAATAAAATGTACCGGGGCAATATTTAAACTTGAAACTCCAATACCCTCCTCAGTAAGCAGGAGGATACTGTAATTAGGATTTTATGAAAACCTTCATAATGGTAAAGCCATATAAAGTATTGCATAAGTACTGGACAGGGTAAAACCGTCTATCTTGAAAAATGACTGACATCAACTTTGGCCCTAATCAGGGTTCTTTCCTCCAGAAAACAACTAGGAAGATTTCTGAGCCAACAAAATTATAGTAACTGGCAAATTCATTGATGACTAGAAAATGTAAATAAAAAAATTACAAACATTTTGCTAAATACAGTACAGGTATTTACATATCTGTAGATTTCCCATATATTTTTCACAAATTTTACTTTCATCCAATTATTAATTTAAATCTAAGAACAGTACTTAAAAAATAGTATACTGTATACTACTGTACAAGCATTATAAAACTAACTTTCATAATCTTTCAAGGCTTCAATATTGTTGTTTGCAATAAGATGGTCCGTTTCCCTCACAAATGACAGCATGCCACCAAAGTGTGGTGCAAGCACCTCTTCTATATACTCTCCAGTACGCTGACCAAGTAATTCCTTGAGACGCTCACATTCCCGGCTGTCCTCGCGCGTTTTCTCCTACAATGCAAAATTCATTATTTTAAAACGTGTAGAATTTTTATTCTACAAAACTTGTAATGTACTAAATTCAGACAGATGCTAACACCCAAGCTGAAAAGCTTACTTCCAAAATACTTGAACTCCAAAATGTACATACTGTACTGTATCCCCAAAAGGTTCTTCAAATGTAAATCAACTAGCTGATCCTATGTATGCTGTCTCTGGACATTATAAAATACAAACAAACCAGCTATGTTGAAGAGTCTGGATATATGACATAAATATGGTACAGTACATACATACATACACACACATACTGTATAGGTAATTATACACACACACATAGGTAATTACACACACACACATTCATAATGTTATTCCTATCAAGAAGACCTAGAAAAGTGTATGGAGCAATACTTGGCAAATGGAATTTAGTGAACAAATGTCATGTTATGAAATGTAGAATAGGAGAACATAGACCCCACACAACCTATTAATTAAGTGAGAAATCTTTAAAGAATTCTGATAAAGAAAGAGATCTAGGGATGGTTCTAGATAGAAAACTATCACCTGAGGACAATAAAGAAAGAGATCTAGGGATGGTTCTAGATAGAAAACTATCACCTGAGGACAACAAAGAACATTGTGCGAGGAGCCTATGCTACACTTTCTAACTTCAGAATTGCTTTTAAATACATGGATGGCGAAATACTAAAGAAATTGTTCACGACTTTTGTTAGACCAAAGCTGAAATATGCAGCAGTTGTATGGTGCCCATGTCTTAAGAAGCACATCAACACTCTGGAAAAGGTGCAAAGACATGCAATTAAATGGCTCCCGGAACTCTAAAGGACAAGAGCTACGTGAAGAGGTTGGAGGCATTAAATATGCCAAAACCAGAAGATAGAAGAAAAAGAGGCAATACGATCACTACATACAAAATAGTAACAGGAATCGACAAAATTGATAGGGAAGAATTCCCGAGATCTGGAACTTCAAGAACAAGAGGTCATAGATTTAAACAACTAAACAAAGCTACCGAAGAAATATAAGAAAATTCACTTTCACAAAGAGTGGTAGACGGTTGGAACAATTTAGGCGAGGTGGTGGTGGAGGCCAAAACCGTCGGTAATTTCAAAGTGTTTTATGACAGTGCTAGGAAGACGTGACACCAGGAGCGTAGGTCTCATCCTGTAACAACACTTAGGTAATTACACACACACATACACACACAAACTGTGTGCATCTATGATTAATTAGTACTTTAAGAATAGTAGTTACTTTTAAATTTGTATTCCTATACAGTATTTTATTTGTATTTACATACCGTATATAGCTTTTAACTTACAGACAGTACAGATAGCATCATGTCATAATTATTGATGAGGAAAATAAGCTGATCTTTTCGGTTGTGAAAGACAGCAGCCATTTTGAGTATAACTTTCTCCACTTCATCCTGAAGTTGTAACATAAGGCTATCGACACCCTCTAGTGGGAACTTCTCATGTAGAACCATCACTGCACCACTGAATTCTGCATACCGTCGGGTGATCTAAGAAACAATTATTAAATACTATTCAAATATGGTTCATATACTAATTATTGTTGGAATCAAGATAAATGGGAATGAAGATGCAGAAAATTTATATTGAATGAGGAAGTCACTGGAGAAAAATGCTTGTACAGCTTACAGAGAGGATATGACCATGTAGAATGCATTTATGGAAGAAGACCTTACATTACCAGCATGTGATTATGTATGTGGTATAGAGCAGGCATGTCAAACTAAGGGTCTCCTGAGGGCCATATCGGTCACATTTGTTATCAGAAGGGCCACACACCATAACTAATTGAAGTCATTTAATACAAAGTATTGCAGAATATTTTTTTATTATATTATATACCTAATTACAGTATCATTTGTGTGGGCCGCAGGTGTGCTTGCAAAAGGCCATGTGTTTGACATGCCTGGTATAGAAGGTTAATGTGGCTGTGGTGATTGCATATGTTTTATGTGATAACAGCTGTCAGAATAAGAAATAATTGGATTAATCAGCCAACAAGAAGAAAATATTTTGAGGATGGTTAGTTCAATTATCAATACAATATATAAATTGGCAGTTCTAGGTGACAATTAGGGTTTCACAGCTGTAAGGTATTTTGAAGCTTTCTAACAGTCATTTTGGGCTAGACTGAGTACTCTTCAATGTCCTCTTAGCATCATTATGACCTGCCTGACTAAGCTTCAACCTGTTCTGGGGTTACCTGTAGTTTACCTGTATCCAGTTTGAAAGTAATTCTCCTCCCCAAGTTCAGCCAGTGGCTAGGCATGTCTGGCGATAACTTCTTTAGTCATGCTATTGCTTGCAGCAGCCCACAGGCTCACATTTAGAAACAAACCTGTTGATGTGGTACTTCCTGCAGAAACTTTTCCAATTGTCACTTGAAAACATGTACTTTTGTTATTCTGTATACAGTACTTGGAAGTTTAAAAGGGTCATGGACCTCTGATGTTCATACAGTGTATTCTAATTGTGTCTTTGGAACCTCTACTCTTCACTGGTTATATTCTGCACTTCCTACCAAATCTTTCACTCTAGTAAGTTGCTATATCATCTAACAAATTAAGAATCTAACCTCCGAGTATTTTCCATAGACTTTATATATTGTATGATACCTCTCGTCTCTATTCCAGAAAGCACATCTTTAGCATTTTTAGATGGTCCCAGTAATTTAGTTGCTTTAGTGTGTGTATGCATGCAGTGTATATTTTCTGTATTCTTTTATTTCAGAAATCTTTTCTGTCTTGAAAGTGGAGGTGAGTATCAAGAAGTATTCAAGGCTGGGATGCACAAGTGGTTTGAAAAGAAGGAGCAATGTGGTGGCATCCGTGGATTTGAAGGTTCTTATACTGTATTCCACCCTATCATTTTCCTGACTGGTCCTAATGTACTTCTTTGCTTTCAGAAGCAATTTAGTGGCCTATATCAGAAACAATAAATAATATGGGTACGATTATGGCAGTACAGTATTAGTGAATATTGCACAATGCTTGTAATGGTAGGGATAGTACGTTACCTTTATTTACAATAAGTTTGAACATGAGTGGCTAAGATGAGTGGCCCCTCAGGTGCGAGGTTTAAAATGTGGTCAACATGTGGCATGTGAAATATTCATGCAAAGCACAGATAGGCAAGAGTTTTAGTATTTTAAACTATACAGTATCCACTACTGGAGCTGGTATGGTAAATTGACTCGACACATAGCTGGCTCAAAGACAACAAAAATCCGCTGTAGTTGACTTACATAATGGGGCCGCATGTCCAGTGCTGTCATTTTGGATGGATCACATTCCTGAATGCTCTGTATGTTCATCTTCACCACGTATTCAAACCTGAATATAATAGATACTTATTACAAAGAAGCAAGTGACACTTACACGTTATCTCGTTTTTTGTTTTTAGTTTTTATTTAAGATACCATCACACACAGTAAGACTTGGATGAAGTGGTGGATTATCTCCCGACACCATAGTGGTGCTCCAGGGAACTATAAAATACGTCACTATAGGGTAATTTAACAAACTCTTCACTGGAACTAATTGGAAAAGTCAGTTAAACAAGTACAATGAAATGTATGAAATATTTTGAGAGATATATGACAGTGGTGTTTAAAAATTCATTCCAAACCAAAGATGAACTGGAAAATGATTGTCTTAACATAAATTGTGAGGGGCCACAGGAAGAGGCCTCACCCATAAACATACCAACAATACAAAAGCATGAAATGACTACAAGACAGAAAGACAAGAAACAGAAAGAAAAATGTAAAAGAGGATACCAACAAATGTATCACTGAACCCAGCCTATTACATAAATTCATATGTAGCAATTTGTAAGTAAATGATAAAATCTAGAGATTAAGATTGGGATACATATTCACAGACAGAAGGAAATGTATGAAATCCTAAGTGAACAGTTCCAAAATGTGTTCATTCAAAATTAAGTTTTCAGGGAACTAGACTCAATACAAATTTTAGAACACCTACATACAGTACGTCTATAGATGACAAAAAAACTGCACAAAGATTTAGGCAGAAACCAGTCAGTCAGGCAAGATGGAGTCTCTCCTTGGGTTCCAAGGAAATGTGGACTACAACTTATTTTTCAAACATTCTTGCAAATGGATAACCTAGCAGACATATAATGAGCATAGTTTCAATTACAAAAAGGGTCAAGAAAAACTTTTTCAAGTTGAAACTATAGACCTGCATCACTGATGGTCAACAAGTGGAATATACTGAAACAAGTCTTTGCAACCACTTCTACCACAACCTTTAGGGCAGATAGAACAAACTTGAACATTCAGAAATTAAAAATAATATGCATCAGGTACAAAAAAATTATTAGGTGAGGCATAAAGTCACTGTTTAGTAAGTACTGACAAATTGTATTAATATTTTCCTCAGTAAAAATGTTTACATTAACTTGCATAAAACTTGAACAGATACAGTACTGTACATAAAATTCTATAATACCTGTACAGTACTGCTTACCTGGGCCATATCATGTGAAGTAACTGTTCCCAATGATTGTCTAAAGCAGGAACTGCCCTTTTGTGGCACAAGAGTCGATACTGATGAATAAGGTGTGCACACAAGTAAAGTGCTATTGAGTCATAGCAACCCATAACTACACCACACACCTCTTTCTGTCAAATGAAAATTAATCTTACATAAAGATCACAAAATTAAAAGTTTATATACAGTACTATTACAGTATAAATCATGCTTTACATAGTTAACTACCTTTCTAAAGACATTATTTGTAATGTAAAAATGGCTTCCGGCAAAAAATGGCTAAAAATGGCAAAAATTTGTAATGTAAATGTTCACTTCCTCTAGGAAGTGAACTTTTTTTTTGTGTCCTCTTATTTGTAATTGTATTTATGCTTTATTTAACATGCATTCCGTACAAAAAAATTCACAGTATTAAGGAATGCTGCACTTTATGTATTCTGAAAACCTACTTAGCAACACTATGAACCAAACCTGAACATGTTGGAGTGTTTTGCCCATCACAGTCATGAAGAGCTTTAAAGCATCACTATCTCGGACCATGAAGAACTCTGTGAGAAATATGTATTCCCGGCAGCCATTGTCCATCAGTGCATACTGCTGACTTCTAAATAGCACTTCAAATGCATACTGTGGAAAACATCAAAATTGCATAATAAATACTTAAACATTTATTTACTATCTTACGATACAGTGTACAGTATATTTAATTCCAAAACAAAAGAATGAAAGGAACATAAAGATGTACCTTCAACACTAATGCCAGATTACTTCTCTCTATATTTCAGGATAACTATAGGTTACCCTATAATGACAAGTAAATACCCCTCATATTTACATCATATGTATAAAAACCAGACAATAATGTCTAAACTCAACATATGATGATATGTTGATCCCCAGGGTAATGTAATAAGATAATAACCACATTATAAGGGTTAAAATATACCATTAGTCATCATTTGTCAGTGCACTTCCATCCTTGCTATCTCAAACCAACACAAGTAGAATTTTTTTTTCTAGGCATACAGTATTCTACCTTTCTAGAGAATTTTTGTTTTCTGCATAGAGGGCTGATGTACTGTGCTCAGACATAGCAGTGCTGTGTTACAAAAAGTGACAAGCCATCATCTTAATAGAGCTCTATGGTCACTCACTAAAACTCTCATATAACTTCAATCGATCTTCTTTTTGTCATTTCATTCTCATAACTCTAGTTACCTCTTCCTCCGACAAAGCCAACCTCTTTGACACACTTCTTCCAACTCTAAATATTAGGCATTCTTTCCATGTTACCAAGATACTTCAGTTCTTTGTTGTTCCAGCTCTATTACAGTCTCATTCACTCTTGTCTAGATTATTGCTTTCAAATTAGAGGTAGCATTCTCTCCAACAAAATTCCTGAGACAATACAGAGTTAAGCTGCTTCTCTCATCAGTTCTCCTGACCTCACATCTAAGTTTCCATCATTTTCCTCCTGCCACAAACCTGTACTGGATCTTATACAGCTATTGCCACGATAACACACTCAAGAAATACACAAAAAGTTGCTGTCTCAACTTATGCTGATTTATTATTGATGTTTTTTCTTTTGGAACCTGAATTACATGTGAGCCACCATTTCTAGTGGTCACAGGAAGTAGGTGGCTTGTCAAAAATCTCCCAATTATTCTTGAAGATTTTTCCCAGTTGTGCTTTGAACTAAAGTATTGTCTTGGTATTGATAACCAACAGATTTGCAACTTCGTAAGTTTGTTACCCTATTCATTAAACAACTATTGTACTGTCTGTCCAACACTGCAGTTTCTTGCTCTTGAAGATGTTGCCCCGTGAGAGTTTTTGATAGAAATGGCCTAAACCAATGTATTCAATTTGCTTGGCATTTTAAAGGTTTTGACAAGATCAGCCCTGTCGTGTCTTTTTTGCAGAGTTGTTCGTCTTGAGATGAAGAACCTTTACTGGTAGTGTATAAAGGTTGTTAGTTCTTAGTAAATTTTATCGCTGTGTGCTAAAACCTTTTTTTCAAACCTATTCTCCTGTTTAGATAGCAGTTTTTGTAACTATATGCACCATAGTACAAAGATTACCATTCTAAGCAATTAGATAGTAGAACTTTGTACTGTACTACAGTACCAGTATTCACTTTATAGAGACACAAAAAATGAAGCTAAAAACACACTTAAATATTCCTAGGCCTAGTGTAGCGCACATATGTACTATATTAGGCCTAGAAGGTTAGGGTTAGGTTAGTATTTTTTCAACATAAGTAGAAAATAGTTTTCCAGTTTGTCCAACTCAATAGTGCTGATTTCTACTTTCTAATTTCGTTGTACTGTACGTCGGTATATATACTATGATCCTCATCATTACTATAAGTACAGTGTTATCAAAACAGGAGGATGGGCTGCTTTTTTCAGTGCAGCTATATCTTTTTGAAGGTGAGGTCTCCATCCACTGTGTAGCAACTTTGTTATAGTAAATTAAAAGAAATGTTAAGAGAAGAAAGTCTGACATTTGTATTGTGATAAAAACATGACCCATTAGAGTGGTCATGCATTAATATTTACACTGCCATACTGACAGTCCTGAAAACTGACTTTTTCACTTTATTAAAAAAATTATTCCAACCTTGGCTTCATTTTTGCTGGCAGTGTGAGGCACAATTATATCCTGAATAAGGCCAGCAGGAGAGAGCACAGAGTCTCTGGTGCCCAGTGTGAACACAGTTCCTCGACTCTTGAGACTCTTCGTGAAGAAGCTGTTGGCTCTTGAATCTTCTACACCCATAAGGTCATCACGTGTCACACCTTCCTCATACTGTAAATCATTTGAAATTGTAAGTTTGACAAGATTAATTATCAATACAGTAACCAAAATATGGATTAAAATTCTGCATGTGTACAAGGACTAACATTGATCCAAATGTTCAATGCCCAATTTCTGAGCTAAGGACTCTCTCAGATGCTACTTGAACTAGATCTTCTCACTGAACACAGCCCCCTCGGCCTTGGGGATGAAAGCATCACATTAAGGAAGCCTTTTGACATGTCCTTGGAAGAGTTTGATATTGCCAAAGGAAGCAATTGAGTGGTTTAAGTTCTGAAATAAATTTACTTTACTGCACATATATAAAGTATTTAGATTTGCTTAAACTTTAATAATAATATTATAATTACATGCCTCAGTGCCTTCAATCACAATATAGTTGATATTGCCAATATCAACTATATCTTCTCTCAGTTCGTCTACAATTTATTCACCACACTTCAGCCTCTCCCACATTTTGCCAATATAGTAATGTTAGCTACAATCTCCATATTATACATAGTAATTAAAAAAACAAACATTCTATGGTGTTATGGTTATGTGGAAAGAATGAATTACAATAATGGTGGATAAACCATGCACGAGTGACCCTAAATATGGGAGGAAAGGCAGGCCATGAAATTGGGCAAACATAGTGAGCATGTGAGAAAATGTGGCCAGTGTGTGAACTTTAAATGCTTTCATGGCATGGTCATACACATAGAAAATACATGAAAGCTAGAAACCTTTTGCGGACTTCATGTATTTTTCCAATAGCAAAATCTTTACAGATTTCTGGGGTTGGAGCAATATCGAGGTCCGATTTTCAAGGTCGCATTGTTACAATAGTCAGCAAAAGATTTAACATACAAAATTAAAACAAAATATATACTCATTGATTCAACAGTTACCAGTCATGGAAGAAGATAGAGTACAGATGGAGATGTAGTGGAGATGGGGCACAACATGCAAATTGTACTCTATTTTTATTGTCCTGTATTATCTGACTTTAAAATTATTTATGTTATGTTAATGACTAGACACAAACCTGTAGCTTCCACAGCTGTTTTGTATATGATTGGAAGTAAGAGCTATAGACCTTGCTCATCGTTTCAACATACTCATCATGAATTTCTGCAGCTATTGTTCTTGCATGTAGGAGCAGGAATTCAAAGAAAAACCTGTATAAAATATTATAGTTACAGTACAGATCTCTTTTATAATAAAACAAAATAGTACTTCAATATCTTCACAAAACTAAGATAGTAAGAATCTAGAAAAAATGTGGGCAATACTGTAAGTTATTAAAATACTGTACAACTAAATATGTGAGTGAAACAAAGATATGCTCAATATCACAAAGTTCTTACTTGTGCTTGATCATTGCATTTTGTGGTATTTGATAGTTAGAGAGAGGTTTCCGAAACTGGTACACCTTTTGGAGTAAATATTCTCGAATCTTACTGACAGCTTTCACTGTGAGTTTGTCTACAATATCTTGAACATCTTGGCAAGAGTGGGCATCTGAAGAAACAGTACTTCGGTAAATCTTATAAAATCAAATTTGTATATTTTTACATAAAACAAGTGGAAAGGCTTTTTCATACACAGTAACATACAGTAACATAAGCAAAAAGACAAAAGGTGAGGGCTGCAAGACCAGCATAAAACATATGATTGTATACAGCTATAGAAATGTTCCAAGATCATAAGGCATTGGGAGATTATCTTCATTTGGCTACTCTTTACTTGTACTGCTGGTAATGGCTGAACAAAAAACAAAATTAGATAGATCACACTACTTAATTAATAGAAACTGCACACATACCTCTAAAATTTTGTTCCTTGATAAATTTGCTTTTTTCATTCAGTGCCTTAAGTTGTTGCATGAAGAGCTCATCTGTCACAGAGGTGTTGAGAATATGGCTGATGGAAGAGAAACAATAATACTGAATGGCATTTTTCACAACTTTTAAATTAAAATTTCCTCAACACAAGGTGGCACTCAAGAAATAGCCAAGACAAGAAAGACGAACACTGCCACAACAAAATCATTGGAGAGATCACCATGCCATTTCTTATTGATGTAATGAAAAATTGTGTAGAAAGTTAATAGGCCAGCCACCTGATTCCCATACCGATGGAGGTACATCAGCCACGAAACCTTTAAATGTGTAGAGCAACAGCCACAATAATTCTATGTACTTACAGGGGCCTGACAGCTGAGTTGGCAGCGCTCGGGATTCGTAGTCCTAAGGTTCCGGGTTCGATCCCCTTTGGAGGCGGAAACAAATGGGCAGAGTTTCTTTCACCCTGATGCTCCTGTTCACCTAGCAGTAAATAGGTACCTGGGAGTTAGACAGCTGCTACGGGCTGCTTCCTGGGGATGTGTAACAACGAGGAGGCCTGGTCGGGGACCAGGTCGTAGGGACACTAAGCTCCGAAATCAAGATAACCTCAAGATATACTTCCTGGAGCAGATCCTATATCAGAGCTGAATCACAGGGAATGTTGTCAGGTTGGACAATGCTAGACTAAAACCAGGAACCAGAAGGAAAACATGATGCACACAATTCTTTAACTTTGCCAGAAACGATATGTCATCTGAACTGAAAGAATCACCGATTCATCTCTCACTAATCCCATACACACAGTACAACCAATGCAAATGCTTCCTGATCCAAAAACAGCCACTTAAATAAGGAGCTTGTGGCTCCAAGTGGAGGTAAACTGATCTAGCTGCACTTGGGTCATGTAAATGATTCTTATCTGGGATTTCATAGGCCTTTCCTTACAAGTCTAATCTGCTTGGGGTTAGGTGTGTGATTTGCCAAAACACTTCCTCTGTGCATTGCATGCCTACCTGTTTGCATAATGGTCTGGGCAGCAGTACTTACACATGGGAGATTTGCTTACTTCATATTGTGCAAATTTCCCATTACAGTATAGTATCTGAATTCACCTAAGTCCAAAGTTCATTTTACAACATACTGATTAGGATTTCATTCATAAGGAAATTATTTGTGCCAATTTTTATGAAAAACAATGTGTCAATTGAGAATGGGTACATCATTATAGGAAAGGAATCATATAAGATCTTTGTAGTACAGTTGGGTACGTTCCCTACTCAAAATTGGGCAACCCGGATTCAAATCTTGGGTGGGACAGAAATGGTTGGGCATGTTTCCTGTCACCTAATGCCTCTGTTCACCTAGCAGTAAATAGGTAACTGGGAGTTAGTCAGCTGTTGTTAGTCAACCTTGGGGGAGACCTCGATACACACCTAACATATATACATACACTGGCTGCTTTCCCTGACAAACCAAATTATTAAACTTATTAATAATTAGTAAATCCTCACAGAAATTAATGAATAATCTTCACATTTTAAGATCACCCTTTAGCTAATATCTATGTACAAGATAAAAATTATATTAATTTTTTAACAACAATTTATGGAATATAAAAAATTGTTTGTAATAAAAAAAACTTGAGACAGTTACTATTCAGATAATGAGGCTGTTGCTAGGAGCTTAGTACTGATACAATGGTGGCAATAACTCTCCATATACAGTAACTTCAACTTTTAACTGCTTATGTTACCTGTTTTCTTGAGTAAGTGTATGCTTTATTATTATTAATCTATAATATTAAATGTATCTTTCTTTCATCTTATGAAGGTGAAGGAAAGGATCTTTCCTTGATCTTCATAAAATATCAGTATTGGATGTCATTTATATCAACATTGATTCCTATCTTCCGGGCAGTATACATTTTCAACGTGAAAGAGGTTAATTTCTTACTGTATCATAACTTCAGGGACCATAAGTTGATCAATGAATGCTGACATCTCTGCATGAACTTGCTTTCTGTTAGTCAACTGGATATTGATTGTGGCTGATTGTTCTTGAAGAGATTGTATTTCCTGACTAATTGTAGATAAATGAGTCAGGAATCCTTCCAGCATACCCTGCATATTCTAAACAGAAAAACACATTAATTGCATTTTCTCTAAAACAACAAAAAATAGACACAAAATGACATGTCAAAAGAAAATTAAGAAATTGCAGGCATTGCCATAAGTGAAAGTGAATTACAAAAGTTGGCAAGTTGCCATTATAGAGTATACTGATTAAAACCCATTATTATATATTAGCTATACAGGCAGAAGAAGAATATCACTATACAGTAATAATAATATTGTAATAATAATAATAATAATTTTTATTCAGGTAAAAGTACATACAAAATGAGTTACAAACAGAATGTTGGCTTTCTAGATTGAGCTAGTATATATGTACTATGCTTAAAGCCACTAATACACACTGCATTTCAGCCAAAACACTAGGCTGGAGAAATAGCAATTATGAGATTTCAACAACCAGTATAGTAAATTAGATTAAATAAGACTCTTGATAGCTGGATATAATGAGCCAAGAAGAGTGCTTGCTACCAAAATATTTTTTTTGTTAGTCCTTTCTCTGAGGCAGAGTACAGCATTAACATCCTACAAGTTAAATAAATACAGGTATTAAAAATCATTATTAATGCACTCCAATTCCATGGGATGGGAAGATATCAACTTGGAAGAAATAGGAAAGTAATGCAGGTAAAACACACTCAAAATGACACACACATCATGTCATCATACTTTCCATACTATATACTGTAGCATCACATCCATCCAGCACCATAATGCTCCAGTAGATATAGCTTCTCATAAAAGAGTACAGTACAATGAAAATGCATTCAAATAATAATGACAAATGCATATTATCTTCACAAAAATGAGTGAAACTTGAATTACTGTCGCTGGTTAGTACTTTCCTATGCCCTTATGAGAGTGGGACATAGGTCTAAGTGAGCAGCCGAGTGGGTTGATCTGAGAGGTCTACTATACAGTTAACTCATGTGGAATGAGGAAGTGAATACAATATAATAATTTTCACACAAAATGTGATTATGTATTGCCAAGACTAAGAAACATGGAAACTGTAAAGACACAGTATATTGGTGATTGGTTTCAAATCGTTAACATGGTGCCGTTTTGCTGGTTGTATAAAAAGATAAATATTAATAGGGTTTTATTAGAAAATATATTTTTAATCATAGAAAGAAACATTACAAATATGCTACAGATACTGTAGCATATTTGAATCATGTATATACTATAGTTACTTTTTGTTCCTACAGATATGCAGTAAGTAATTTAGTGCTGTATACAACCTTGTTAAAGACACTTGAATTTTTTTTAAAGTATCTGGTACTTACTTCAAGAATTGAATCACACTCTGTAATTTGGTGGTGAAGTGTAGCTATATTCTGGGCCTTGTTGATATAATCCTGTATGCTCAAATTTTCAAGCTGGAAAACAAGGATTTAATTTTACTGATCCAATTATTATTTAAAACAATTCACTGTTAAAATAAGCAGACAGCCTACATTACTTAAATTCATGCAATAATTGTATTTACTTATAGTATAATTACAGTACTCCACTGTATAATAATCATACAGTACTGTATTTTGTACCTATAATACTGTATTCTTAAAAACTATACAAATTTTAATACAAGTAGTTTAAAGTACAGTACAGTATATACATTAGGCACAGTTATATTCACTGCTGAGTTTGCAATATATCACCAATAATTTACAAGCATTACTATTCAGCAATAATCATTAAAAACAAAGTTACCTTTTTGTCAAAGGCTTTCTTTGTGATTGCACAAACATTTTCCTGTTGTTTACCTGTCGGAGTTCCTTCTCAACAGACTGTGAGTACTGTCTGAGGTCTGTCCCTGAAGTGAGGGCCTCACGGATTACCTCATCTTCCAACTGAGCCTTAATGCTTGAATCAACATCCTCACTGCCACCAGATCCCGACATCGTAAGGGCGGGTTCTCTGGGATAAAAAAAATAAATAAATAAATAAATTATTTATGCGAAACATAAATCATTGTTGATTTAATATAAAATTTTGCACCTTTTCATAATTAACGGAACCTTTTTACATATACAAATATTAGAATATTGATCAACATACTGAATTGTATGTTCAGTCATCATGTTACTTTATTCATAGTACATAAAAAGTACATAGCACTGATGTTTTTACATTCTTGTAAAGCTACTGGCACACATTCTTGTAAAGCCACAAATTGGTTATGTCTCCCAGCTTACCTAACCTGGCCAAACCTAAAATTAGCAACTGGACAATCACCACTTTCAACAACAAAAACACACATAAAAAACACATCACTGACCTGTACAATTGTTGAATATTGTCCATTTTGACTAGCATCCCTCTGCTGGGCCAGTTAGATATCAGTCAGATCACGCTTTATAAAATTTGTTAAGAAAATAACCTGTGCTATATAGGCATCACATCTTGGTCCCTTGGCCCTGCCTTGGCCCTGCCTTGGCCTTACCTTGGGCCTGCCTAGGCCTTGCCTAGACTCTTGTCTGGCTCTAGGCCTTGTCAAGCTCTAGACTTGACAAGGCCATCATCACGATAAATTGTTACTATGGTAACATGTTCCATTAAAAAAGAATTTAAACTTAAGATATATACATATGCTTAATGCGTCTTAAATCATTAAATTCACTTTAAAATGGCAATATCAAATTCAAAAGTATGATTATGACCGAAAGTGAATATGACCGGCGGTGTTGTTGTTGTTGACAGCCATCAGCTGTTGTGAGGCCGCCGCCGTGTCACACCCACAGAGCTCTAACATCTGGTGGCTGTCAAACTGCCTCTACACCGGCGGCCATATTGAACCACCTTATTTACTGCTGGGCGCTTAGGACGTTCATCATAAATAAATGATTGTGAATTGTGCAGCTAATTAATTATTTATTTTGTATAAATAAAGGGTTAATTGGTTGCATTGTTAAGTACCTTCTTCAAAACTTGATGAGTTTCGGACAGTTTCCTTGCCCGAAACGCTATGCGTGGTAGTGGCTTTACAAGAATGTAAAATCATCACCATTACTATATACTCTCTTAACCCCTATGTATCTTCTTGTATATAAATAAATAAATAAAAACGTCTGTAGACAGCTCAATTGAATAACAACCGAATTATCGTGTGTAAGAAGCATGATGTGCGTTCGAATTTCGCTCGAAATTGGTTAGTAAGTAATTATTAAAGAAGGCACCAAGCCGGCTATCCATGGTTAGGTTAAGGTTAGTTTATGGTTAAGATTAGGTTAGGGATGTGGTTTATCTTTTTTTTTTTTTTGAGATATATACAAGAGTTGTTACATTCTTGTACAGCCACTAGTACGCGTAGCGTTTCGGGCAGGTCCCTGGAATACGATCCCCGCCGCGAAGAATCGTTTATTCATCCAAGTACACATTTTACTGTTGCGTTAAACAGAGGCTACAGTTAAGGAATTGCGCCCAGTAAATCCTCCCCGGCCAGGATACGAACCCATGACATAGCGCTCGCGCATCGCCAGGCGAGTGTCTTACCACTACACCACGGAGACTGATTGTAATGGATTTACTGTGAGGACGGTGCAAAATATATTAATTAAACTAACTTATTAACTTCGCTAGGATATAAATAAATAAATAAAATTGATGAGTGTGTATGGAAACTGAAATAAGTTTATTGAGGTAAAACACACACAAAGGGATGAGGTAGCTCAAGCTATTCTCACCCCGTTCAGTACATCGTGTTAATACATACATAGACACACATCACAAACAATAAACATATTACCAAACAATCTGAGAGATAAACATATACATTTCCTCCTTTCCTTCCAGTGTGTATGGGGGATGACGGGTCCCCTAGGGAGCCTGGCCTGAGGACGGGTCGTGGAGCAGCCTCTGTAGTGAAGGTGTGAGCAGCTGTGGCCGCCACCAGTTGTTTCATCCACTCACGTCTCTCCAACATGAGTTCTGACTCGCCCAGGTAATTGTTTAAATTGAGCGAGAAGTGCATAATATCTGCAGGTAATATAGGTGTTAAGTGTATTATGTACTTGTACTCCACCTGTGAGTACAAGGTGGGAAAAGGCTACTCAGGTATGGGATACATTAGCTCAGGAACTGGAGAGCAATATTCGTCTAGCCAAGTAATTTACAGGATTGATGAGCTAGTTGCAGAGGTAGCACATACTTTTAAGCAATGTTAAATTAACAGTTTTAGTTTGTATATTAGAGCCAATTTCCCATGACCATCCCAGTGACACGTATGACATCGTTCACGACATGCAATCTGGAATTCAGGGATTCCCAAGTGGGACAGAAACGGTTGGGCATGTTTCCTTTCACTTAATGTCTCTCTTCACTTAGCTGTAAATAGTTACCCAGGAGTTAAGGAACTGCTGCTGGGGAGGTTGTATCCTGGGGAGGGTCAGTAGTTCCTCCTTGGGGGAGAACCTTGATACAAGCCTAAAGTATATATGAATCCTCTGCACATCCTCTCATGTGTATTTTATATATATAAAATGCTGAACTGTAATATCAATCCTGACCTTAAAAGCTTCCTAGACGGTTGTAACAGAACTCGTGGGTATCACACCAGAAACAAATACCTATTTGATATTCCAAGAGTACGACTAAATCAAACTAGAAATGCTCTACAAATCAAGGGACCCAGAATGTGGAATGACCTTCCCAATCATGTTAAAAGACTGTACCTCTCTCAACCAGTTTAAGATAAAAACTAAATACTACTTAATTAACTCCATGTAACCTACCTTACCCCTAAATGTCAACCCATATCTACTATTTTAAACAATGCTCTTTGTCGACCAAATTGTATATTTGCTATTTTTCTGCCATGTTCCCCCCCCCCCTTTTTTTTATTTTCTCAACACAATTTATACTTTAATCTCAATTAGTATTAAGTTTTAGTCTTAGTTTTCCTGCCCGAAACGCTTTGCGTAATAGTGGCTTTAGGCATTGTATGTACTAGCTCTATCTATAAATCCATCAATGTTTGCATCTCACCTTGTATGTATGTACTTTACCTGAATAAACATTTGATTTGACATTTGATTCGATTTGATTTGATTTTGAATGCATATACCTGTACAGTATATCCAAATGGCCAACTAGAAAGGCAACAGTAAATATTTGTTTTAATTCATACGTTTAATTAATTTTATACATAGTGTTTAACAATCAATTTATCCAAGTAATTTTATTGAAATTTATATTTAAATATAAAAGGGTCCCGGTAGTACAGTCAGGTTCGTTCTCAATGTACAATCGAGAATTCCTGGTTCGAATCTTAGGCAGGTCAGAAATGGTTGGGCACATTTCCTTTCACCTAATGTGTCTGTTCACATAGCAGTATGTACATCCTCAGGAGTTAGTCAGCTTGTTGTGTGGCTGCATCCTGGGTGGGGTCAGTAATGTGTCCTTGGGGGGGGGGGGGGGCTCAATAAAAGTCAAACGTGTATGAATACACTCTGGCTTTCTGTTCCCCTGACACAAAATGAATTGTAAAATACATATTCTTGTAAATTGTTTCAAATTTATATTATTAAATGCAAAATTATAAAATATTTTTATGTTTACATGGTGTATTTCCATCTTAGCTGAATTTGTAAACTATAATAAATTGTGGTGGTTAAAACAATTAACACCACCTCTTCCCTATTGATCTTGAGTACAGTACATGGCAATTCCTTGTCAAGTCAGATAACACATTCGCTTTTGAACAAGTAAAGATTAGATTACATGTATATTAGCTGAGGTTGTTTTACTAATTGTTCATTTCCCATCTCTTTTGGTGTGTTATATTCTATTATAATTCGGTTTTGTATTTATTGCAATTCTGCACTGTATTTGTTAATCAAATGTTAACTGTTTTAACTGAAAGAGGAGTAACTTAGTCATAGAGCAATAACTGCTAACAGTGTTCAGAAAACACCATGTCTCCCTCTCTTCTGGGCCATATGCATCTATTACCCTCAGTTTCTTGATTCTGAAATTTCTCTTGCTTTGGCTATCCCCTAAATTTTATAAACTGTGCCTACTCTCAAGCTAAAAATTTTCATCCTAAACCTGCTTCCAACATTAGGAACCCCTGTGCTTTGCCTTCCCTTTATATCTGAACTATAAAATTTCATTAATACCTTTGCTCTATTGGTGTAAAACTTTCCTTTTTAACAAAATCACTCAGTAACCTGAAATAGTAACCTGATCACATTGCTGCTTCTGGCATTTTTTAAATTTCCTGTTCCTCTTGTCCTTTCCAAAACTTTGGTGAAACTGGCCATACTCTTAAGGACAGAATTAAAGAACACATAAAGTGTTAAACTCGATGACATGAACAATGCTCACAATCTTATTGAGTCGACTCTCATAAACATTGTTGCCAACCAGAACCTTAGTCCTAGCTTTATTACTATTGTCTCTTGCCTTTCTCAGTTCATAGTTAAATACAGTACTCTTAATATAGCACCTGAAATGCTATGCGTGTTAGTGGTTTTGCAAGAATGTAAGAACATCAATGTTATGTACTCTCACAAACCCAATGTACTTCTTGTATATAAATAAATATATATACTGTATATACAGTATACGGTATAATATATGTATATAATAATATATATATCTCGGGCATGATCTGACTTGACTATCTGCCCCTCTGTGCTATCATTCTATCTCTTCAGTCCTTATCTTTTGATATGTCTAATTTGATTGTATTATTTTTTGTTTATTTACTTTTTGCATTTCTCTGATTTCTTTGTTTTTATTTCATCTCACAGAAAGCTGCTTATAGCTCAGTTTGATTGAGTTACTTTTCCACTGCCATCTTGCCTACTCTTGGCTCACCTAACCTCTTGCCTTATAATGGTTTCCTGTTCCTTTCTTACTCAGTTTAGACTTTATTAGGGTCCAGGACAAACCAAAACTTTATTGCTCTCATTTTACTTCACATGTGAGAGTTGTATTTTTTTTGTCAGGTTATTGTGACATTCTTTTCACAAGAACTATGGGGTTTCTGTACAATTCACTTGCAAAACTTACCTGAATCTAAGCTTATTAAGACACTCAAAGTATTAATAGTAAAATTCCTGTTCCCACAGGGTGATTTTCTCAACATTAACTACTTTGGTAAAATTTCCTGAAGTGACTAGAATGGGTGATCTAATTAATCATGTCAACTCAATCTGATTTGTGATAATAGTTTTTAGGTTGATAAATTAATGTACAGTATACAAAAAACAATGTTTCATTATACAATTTAATTACAAACATTTGAGGCATTCAAGGATTTGGTAGACACTTGACCTTTAATGCTGGGAAGATAAAGAAGATGGCTGTCTTCCAGAATTCCTCCCTGTATCCTTGGGGATTGAGAGCTGTTTGCGTCACTTGTATGGTGGGAAGTGAGGTTGCCATATCATTTTACAATAATTTTCTTCTACTTCATGACTTAAACCAAGTGTAAATTTAAATAATGTTGATAAGGTTATGAATAACTTTGAAGATACAGTAGCAGGCACTGTATTTTTCAATTGCTAAGAATAAAAAAATTCATTAAGTTTTAACAAACTGCTATATATTTCTTACATTATGTAATTTGATAGTTGGACAGTTTGTTTGCTTTCACATTTAATTTTCTACCAAGCAAGATATTATATCCTTTATAGATTTTAAATTTAGAAACAAAAACATTACCCAGGTAATGTATTCCAGTGCTTAGTGTAATAAGAGATGTAATTAGTAAGGGGTGTAGTAGGTGGCAACTGGGTGGTTGTCGTCAGGCAGGGAGGGAGGTCAAGGCTGGTGCACTAGTTATCTCCAGGCCACACTCCCACCAGTGTCTGCCTACCTCTCACACTCATCATGGCTAACAAAAGGTATTGTTCATCATTTACAGTATTTGATGACCAATAGGACTTCTTTCTGATGATGATGCTTTAATACAGTAGTGTATGTCCTAAATATTTGTGTGAAGACTCACAATAATGACTACGAAATAATTAAAAATGGTTTAAGCATCAAATGCCATAGTGAAATTATTCTTGAATATGTTTAATTCTTTCCTAGCTATTTAATACTGCACTGTTGTATACACTCTTGTGTTGTACTTTGTGAGAATATACTTTTCCAATGTACACCAACATGGTTGCAAAATGTTTTGCACCATAAATAAAGATAAAGTATAAATATGTTCAGTACTATATTTTACTCTATAACATGGTTGAATGATATTCAAATGCAGCAACAATACTAAGCGTGATGCTTAATGGATGCAGAATACAGTATAGTGGAACCTCAATAGAATGGAACCTTCGGTGGGACAGAATGAATTTGCTATACAAAACCATTAATAATATGTATCAGTGGGCCCAGATTGTTAACCCATTGAGCACAGTATCCAAGAGTGGTGTTAATTCAACATTGATTCAGGCATTGAATTGGTGTTGCTTTGGATATTATGCCCGCTGGGGCAACCTTAATAAAGTGGACTGATTTTGACCCACCATTTTTTCATTTTTTGTTAGCAAAGTTTTTGTAATTTATATTTTCATATTAAGCATTATTTACTTATAGAGGATTATGTATGTATATATTACTGTATATTTATCATTATTCATAGCAAAACAAATTCCCAAAATGTTTGGTTGTGAAAAACTGTAGAAGTTTGATAAAATTTGCACCTTGAAAGATCAGATACAGTCTGGCTCCAATTACATCTAGATTTCACTTTACCCTGCATTCTGTAAATTTAGACCTCCATATAACGTATTTTAGAGGGGATTGCAATCTACCCAGCCTACTCGCCAGTCACCAACATATCTATCTATCCACACTGCCTGTCCGCTTGCCTGCCCACTCACCCAGCCAGTCCACCAACCCAGCCATCCTCCCTGTCCATGCACCTTCCCACTCCGCCTGTCTTCCAGCTGGCCACCAATCCATCCACCTATCTACCCACCCAAAACTGCCCACACAGCCAGCCTACCCGCCCACCTGATTGTTAGCTAGCCCACCCATCCCGTTCCGCCCACCCACCTGCTAACCCTGCCTGTCAGTCCTGCCTGCCAGCCATTCTGTTTCCACCCCCCACCCACCCTCCCCGCCCGCCTGCCCACTCTGCCCACCAATCCACCCATCAGTCAGCCATCACTGACACAATGCGTGTATATGAAGCCAACATGGTGCACGGATGTTCCTTGATTGTGCAGATATGTCCAACAAAGTCACAGAATGAACACCCCAGCCTCGTGACAAATCAAAACAATGGGAACAATGGGTTGTGAATCTGTGAAGCCACAGAGTAGAAGGCACTAGAGTGGTGGTGCCTGACACATTCAGTGGGCATACAAGGCCATCTCCCACCCCGGGCTGGTGCGAGGCCTGGTATACCGCTTCCTTGCTTCCCGAACTTAGTTTGTGAAGCGTGAAACTTCAACCCCGATTGTGAAACTGGAACTTTTGAATAACTTAAGTTTGCAAACCAAGTGGCTGTCTTGTAGTAGCTTCAGGGAGCCACCAGGGCACACCCAGAAATTGGTATTTCATAACATTCAGAGCTGATTTTATGATATAAAAAATGTACTAGTGGGCCCCCTGGTGCTGGGTGAAGGGCTAGGCCCTTTGGCCCTGCCCTTACATTTCGTGTTTCTAGAAAAGTTTCTAGCAGTCTCCGTGGTGTAGAGCAGTCTCCGTGGTGTAGTGGTAAGACACTCGCCTGGCGTTCCGCGAGCGCTATGTCATGGGTTCGTATCCTGGCCGGGGAGGATTTACTGGGCGCAATTCCTTAACTGTAGCCTCTGTTTAACGCAACAGTAAAATGTGTACTTGGATGAAAAAACGATTCTTCGCGGCAGGGGATCGTATTCCAGGGACCATAGGATTAAGGACTTGCCCGAAACGCTACGCGTACTAGTGGCTGTACAAGAATGTAACAACTCTTGTATATATCTCAAAAAAAAAAAAAAATGTAAATTAAGCTTTTTAGTTGATCTCTTCATGTGGAAGGTTTCTAATTTCTGGGATTAAGTGTCATTCTTCTATGTATGCATTAAAGTAAATAATGTTCATTCTATAGTACAGATCAAAACTGAATTGTATAATCTAAATGAGGTCTAATGGGGGCAAGATAACAAGAACAAGATAAAGCTGAAGAATAATATTAGATGTCTCATTGTTAATGCTTCTAGAAATAAATCCCAGTGTCCTATTTGTTTCTAATTCTGTAGCAGTGGAAGAAAACCCACAGTACAGTACTATAAAGTACAGTACAATACTGTAATTCAATACCCAGAATTGGCGGAAGAGGATAACCAAACTGGCTTGTCAGGAAACCCTATGAGTGATAATTTAAAGGCATTAACTGTTTAGGAAAATTTTTAAAAATAATTCTTTGATTTCTAGAGTTCCATGTGATGTGAAGGTGGAAACATCTTCATCCGCATCTGGATATGATGGCATTATCCTGGTGACAGACTCCCTGGATAAACTTACAGGGGCTTTGGACAACCTTCTGGCTCCCCTTAAAGCTCAAGCTGAATTTGGTGAGATCATCTTATCCTAAGGCTTGTGCATTGTAATACAGTAACAAAATTAACTAAGGGTAGGGAATTGAAGTTTTTACCTATACTGTTTTTTTCCTAGAGTGATGAGTATAATGATAGGAATTTATAAGTCCACATGTCTATCATAAAGTTTATAATGCCCTATAAAATTGTTTCGTACAATATCATAACATTGTACACAGCTGTGATGTAGGTAACATGTAATGCAGTCGGGTTAGTTCTTGACTCTATTGAGAATTCCAGGTTTGAATCTCAGACAGGACAGAAATGGTTAGATGCTCTTCCTATTGCCTAATGCATCTGTTCACCTAGCAGCAAATATACTAACCCAGGAGTTAGTCACCTTGTTGTGTGGTTGCATTCTGGGTAGGGTCACTATTTGACCTTGTGGGGGTTGGGGACCTCGATATACAATTTAACATATATATGTACACTGGCTGCCTGTTCCCCTGGACACAATGAATTATTAATGCCAGTAGGCATACACATGGAATTTAAAAAATTGAGGTGAAATGTCAAATTTTTGCATTAAGCACAGTATCTAAAATTTAAATCTATACTGCAGATAGCCTATAGGAGCAAATGGCTTCCTACCCCTGTTAGGAGTATTGGAGCTTTCCCTCCCACACTATACTATTGATTTTCCCCTGAATACAATATGCTGATTAATTTATTACTGTAACTGCTGGCAGAACATTGGTAAAGGTTAATAAACAGTAATATCTCCCTTTCCCTTAAGGATAAGTACTTTTGTACTCTGCAGGGAGGTATTCAACTCTTCTAAACCATATTCTTGGATATACAATGTATTCATAGTTTCAGAGTTAACATGATTGGAATGTAAGGCATCTTGCCCAAACTGCACCATAGTTCTTTTGGATATTTTTTTTTAACAGTTAAATTTGGTGTACTCTGCAGGAATAGTTATGATTATTGCAATTGTTAGTAACTTTCTCTCATTGATTACATACCCTGAGATCTTGAGAAGCCATGTCTTAAAGTTCTAACATCTAAAACAAAAAATGAAGTACAGCACCTGTATCAGGGCATGCTTTTTATAGCATCGAAGAATTTGTTGGTACAATACTGTACCTGGAAATAAGGCAGTATCCGTATATGGAATACAGTATAAAATAATGCAAGACTTGGTATTTGGTTTACTACGTCAATTGGCTAATTTTCAAAGTGGTAGGTATTTGTATTAATAATATCTGTATTCAGTGTTCAATAGTCATCGCAGCTTAGTGCCTTCTTTTGAGAATTACTGTCCTGTACTTGCTTAAGAATACCCATACTGTATAGGTACTTAATGTTATTTGTACTGCAAGGTGTTGTTATTAAAAGTACTATACTGAAGTTTCTACATTTGCTTTAAATTTTAATGTGGGCAAAGTACACAAAATGTCACTTGATTAATCAGGTCACTGATTGATGTTGGGCCTGGCCAGTAATTGGATGGATGCCTACACAGACAGCCTTGTCACTGGCTAAGGAGCCTAGATAAACTTGGCAGGCTTTCTGTTCCTGACTGGTACATTATACTATATCAGTAAAACATACAATACAGTACATGAATAAAAAGACACTTCACTCTTATAAATACAGTATTCATATTGGTATCATGTAAAGGTGAAGAGTTGAATTTACAATAATTCTTCATGGTCTTTGTATCCTGAGATATGCTGACATAAGGGAATGTTTACATCTTCCTCGATTACAAGACCAGTTTGCTTTACATTTTTCACTGTATATTGCATTATAACTTAGTACAGTACTGTATAAGAAATTTGTGTTATGTTTGTGTGTTTTTAAGAAAATATTTGACCATTATAGTACTGCTTAATTGGTAAAAAAGACATTTGTTAACAGTATTAGATATTGATAGCATTCATGACTGAGAACTGATAAAATTTTATTTTCTTCCTTTAGATGAATCCTTGGTAAAAGATGGTGCTTGCGTGAAAGTAAATGTTCCAGCTAATCGCCTTGTGTATGCACCAACTGGGCCTCTTACCCGTGATTATGATGATGTGCGAAGGTTTGCAGATGCAGCTGAATCCGGGATAAAAAGGTTAGTTCTAGGATATGCATGACTTCCTAGTAACAAATGTATACATGCTTTGCTAGAAGGTTACAAATATTTAGTAATTACTGTCTACTTTTGTTAATCCAAATCAAAAGGGGCCATCCACATTCAAGTTAGATGAGCATTTGACTTAGAAATAGACAAATGTCTTACTTGAATATTCTAAAAATGAACAGATTTGCAGTTCTTTGTACCACAACCAACATTCAGAAATTTGTATTTCCACATGGAAAAACTTATCGTTTACCTGGTTGCTTCTGCCATTTACTCGAAAACAAAGCATTTAACCTTTTAACTTGAATTTCTGTTTTGGTTAAAAATTCAAGAAACTCGAATGCAAATTCATTTGGGGTTACCCCAGGTTTGGATTACCAAGCTCTTATAGTACTAATTATATACCAGTGTGGTAATTTGTTGTCATACGGTGAAAATTAGTTTTGTGTTATTAGTTATCGAAAGGGAGTACTGTAGTTGGTTTTTATGTTTCTTGTAGGGGAGAAAAAAAAAGAGATTCTTGGGGCATGTAAAGTGCTTGATACCTCATGGTGTTATGTGAGCAGTGCCAGCCTGTTTTAGCCTTCCCTGACACAGTGTGCTTTGACTTTGGAGTGGTTTGGCTTTTCCTACCATTTGCAAGTATTATTTTGGTTCTGCATGCAGCACTAGGTAATTGTTGGTTATTTGAAAAACAGGAGGAAGCAAATGGGATGCCACTTTCCACACGTTCTCTTCTACGGTTTGTGTACTATAGTTACAAGTTTTTTGTTGTTGTGAACAGACTTTGCTGAGCACTGTCCTATAGGACGTAAAAAGATAAACATTTGTACGCATACCTCTGCAGAGCCCAAACAAGATGGAATATGTACGCTCCAGCGTAGGCCCAGAAGACAGACTGCTAGTGTTAGTTGAAGTGCAGGTTATTAACATTCCACTGTATTAAGTAACAAGTAGACTGTGTAGTATAATCTCTTGTCAAGGTATCTACTCCACAAAATAGTCACCTGCTATAAAAACCTTATGCTCTATGATATTTTTAAAATTTCTTTGCTTTCATTGATTTTTGTATTTTATTGATTATTTTTGTATAAAAAAAAGTGATGTGCTGTTCTGTAACTATATTTTATACAATTAACTTAAATTCTCTTTTGTTTCTGCAGAGGTTTAAAAGTTGGGATGAAACGTCCACTACTTGTACGTGCCCCAGACCAGAGCTTCCCTCATGCTGATCTTGTTACGTTACTTGGGGCTCTTCACGCTCTTTATGTTCCACTTGAGGTATGAATCTGTATTTTCTCTGAATTCCATTAAATTTCTCTACTAATATACTTCAATTCAGCTATCAGTTTATTACTTGTGTTTAATTCATATATTGTAAACTGTAGTGAAACTATACGTGAAGTAATGATGACAAAGTGCAGCCCCTTTTATTTCAGTAACTGAATAAATTCTTGAACACAAAGGATTTCGTAATTTTTTGTTCATTCTTCCATCGACTTGGACTAGTCAGTAGAGCGACAACTTCACTCCCTGCAGGTTGGCATTTGATCCCTGATGGTCAAAGTGATGGGGCATCATTTCTTCACTCTTCTCTATCCCAGCTCTTATTCTGCTCTTGTAGCCTTTCCAAGTGCTATATAGTCATCCTGACTTTGTGCTTTCTCCTCATAATTTCCTTTGCTTCCTTCTTCAACCGACATGATAGGTATGGCCATGTACGTGCATGTACTTGGATAGACATTATAGATACAGGCATTAGGAGAATGGCTGCATATCATCTGCATTGAAATGTGTGTAATTACCCTGTACACCCCATACATACCTTTCCTTTCAGATTTATCCAGTCAGTCTCCTAATGCCTCTTCACATGTAATATCCCTTTCCATTAATAACTCATTATGCACATACCTTTGCCCTTGTGGTGTTGTCTACCTTCATAATGAACATCATTTCCCTAATTCCCACTTTCATGGGATGTGAAGCCATTTGCTAACAGGAGATGGAATAATAATTTAGGAAAAAGATGAGTAAAAGTATTATATATCAATGCACATATATTACCACTGGGCAGCATCATGGAAAGCAAACCCCACCACCATCAGAATAGCAAATCATTCACAGGAATATTGCATTTGCTTCATAGACTAGGTGTAAAGTGCTCAGTGTGAATTACCATCAATAAAATGGCAATCATTCTCTCTTAACAAACTGCTTCCACTAAGCCTTGTTATTTATAATTATACATACACTTCACAATTCAAACACAGGTCCTTGGGACACTAGTAGACTTGTTTTTATTCTTCTTTGGTAATGTATTGTTTCTGATTGCCTGACTGAACCTGTTTTTTATAGTACTTACTTGAAACAATTCCAGCTCTTACTGTTAATACTGTAAAATAAATAAATGTATGTACTCGCCGAGTTGTGCTTGCGGGGGTTGAGCTTCGGCTCTTTGGTCCCGTCTCTCGATCGTCGATTAACTGGTGTACAGGTTCCTGAGCCCATTGGGCTCTATCATATCTACATTTAAAACTGTGTGTGGAGTCAGATTCTATCACATCACATCCTAATTCTTTCCATTTGTTAACTACCCTGACACTGAAAAAGTTCTTTCTAATGTCCCTGTGGCTCATTTGTATACAGTACTAAGTTTCCATCTGTGTCCCCTTGTTAGCATACCACCCATGATAAATAGTTTATCTTTATCTACCCTGTCTGTATGTATGAATGTATGTATTTACTGTATTTACTTTTCTTTTTTAGATAAGAGAGGATGTACCTGAGAAAGCATCAACAGTTTCTTCACTGGGCTTTTTAGGTGACAACAAAATGGTTCAATTAGCCCTTGCCTTGGAGAGTGGAAAGTAAGTATTAGTTATTTATTTAATTTTGCTGCTTACAGCTACTGTACGACACCTGTGACTGACCCTTTCACATTATTATCTTCTTGCTGAATATTTCATTATTTTATTTAAAAAAATATATTTCCATAAGACTTTAACAGAATTTTATTTACTTGAACTTGACTGCATTTTCAGTTCTTAATTAATTTTACCAATTGTAATTTTTGTTTATTATATATATATATATATATAATTTTTTTTTTTTTTTTTTTTTTTTTTTGAAATTATATATATATATATATATATATATATATATATATATATATATATATATATATATATATATATATATATATATATATATCAGTATATATATATATATATATATATATATATATATATATATATATATATATATATATATATATATATATCAGTATATATATACAGATTTACGATGGTAATCCGTTCCCAGAGACGTATCGTAAGTCGAAGCGATTTTTCCCATAAGAAATAAAGGGAATTGAATTAATCCATTACACCCCCCAAAAAATATTAACTTAAAAATACATTTTATACTGAATACAATTTTTTTTCTATAACTACAATACCATACATATGTTTATCTTGCCTATATGGAGGACTCTTGATGACATGTGGAAGATGGTGATGAGGAGGAGAGGTGTTACTGTTTGGAAGGGGAGTCCCCTTGCATTACAACATCAAGCAGTGATGATTTCTCTGGGGTACACACTCCTACATTTTGCCTGCATACCACTAGGACCTAGTTGTGGTTCACCGCTTGTTTGTCTCACTAAAAATTTGTCTATACGATTGTACTTTAGAACATATTATCTGCGACTCGTTATTAAGCTGGAAAAGTTGTGCTTGATTTTTGTTATGGACAAGTGCAACAGATATACAGTGGCACCTCGACTTACGATTGCCCCAACTTACGATAATTTCGAGTTACGATGTAAATTTGATTTAAAAATGCGACTCGACATCCGATGGTGTCATCGACTAACGATATTTGTTGGTACACGTTCGGGTCGACTGAGCGCGTGGGTCCCGGTCACGCGGGCCGACCTGCCCTGCCTCGGTTTACTACAGCTTAGTGACAATCACGCCTATAAGAAATTCTGTTTTTGTGGTGATTTTTTGCATTTTGGACATAAAAGTAATTATTATATATCGTGTAATTATTATATATATGGGTTCCAAGAAAGTCAGTGGTAAGGTTCAACATATGAAAACCCATGTAAGGATAACCATAGAGCAAAAACAGGAGATCATTCATAAATATGAAGATGGTGTGCGGGTTGTTGAACTAGCTAGGCAGTACAACAAATCTCAGTCAACAATATCCACCATACTGGCTAAGGAAAAAAAAACATTGAGTGCTAAAGTGGCAAAAGGTGTATCAATAATCACAAAACATAGAACACAAACACTTGAGGATGTTGAGCAGTTATTATTAATTTGGATACACAGCAAGGAGTTAGCGGGTGATAGTTTCAGAGGCCATCATTTGTGAAAAAGCAAGGAAATTACATGAAGACCTTTTAAAGAAAACCCCTGGAACGAGTGATGCAAATGCGAAAGAGTTTAAGGCGAGCAGGGGATGGTTTGAGAAATTTAGAAAAAGAAGTGGCATTCCTAGTGTTGCGAGCTGGTGGAGGAACACAGCGAAGAACTGACCACCAAAGAACTTCACAAGGAGCAGCAACAAGAGACAACTGAGGAAATTTCTTCAGGGGAGGAGACAGTACAGAATGTCCCATCCTCATTAATTGAGAAAATGTGTGCAGCATGGGAAGAATTGCAAACTTTTGCTGAAATGACTCGCCCAAATCACTGTGCAGTAGGCCGTTGCCTTAACCTTTTAATGACACTGTGATGCCTCACTACAGACAAAAATTAAAACATATGGAAAACAAAAATCTCTGGAAAGATTTTTAGTGAGACAAACAAGCAGTGAATCACAACCAGGTCCTAGTGGTATGCAGGCAAAACGTAAGAGAGTGTGTACCCCAGAGAAGTCATCACTGCCTGATGCTATAATGGAAGGGTAACAGTAACACCTCTCCTCCTCTCCTCCCCCCCTCCTCACCATCTTCCATACGCATCATGAGTCCTCCATAAAGGTAAGATAAACATATATACTGTATTGTAGTTAGAAAAAATATTGTATTCAGTATAAAATGTATTTGTAAGTTAATATTTTGGAGGGTGGGGAATGGATTAATTCGATTCCTTTTATTTCTTATGGGAAAAATCGCTTCGACTTACAATATTTCGACTTGCAATCCGTCCCTGGGAATGGATTACCATCGTAAGTCGAGGCCCCACTGTATATGAAATTGATAATGTTGAAATTATATTAATCTTTTGACTGTTGCAACCATTATTTTAAAAACAATTTTTTTAATAAACTTGAAGCATTTTAAAGGTATTCTTATTACCTCTTATTATTCTTATATATTATTAAACTTGTATGCTGCTTTTTTTTCTTTTCAGGACAGTGGCACGAGATATTGGGGGATCAGATCCTGAACGCATGGCACCACCTAGGGTTGAGGAGTATGTGAGGAATGTATTCCAAGGAACCAATGTGTCAATGGAGGTTGTGTCTGATGATGCTAAGCTCTGTAAAGAATACCCCTTATTCTCTGCTGTCAATAGGTGTGCCAAAGGTATGTCAGACAAAAGTATTGTTCTTCTCAAGCTATGGAAATTATTTTGTAAATAACAGAATGGAATTGTATAATTTGTAGCATTTTTAATGTGCTACATTTGTAACATTTTAAGAAAAAACTGGTTTAATTTTATTTATATGTACATTATTAAGATGGATTTTGTTTTAGTACAGTACAGTGTAATATACAGTGTAATCTTAAAAATCCAAAATTTAATGTTATTGTATTATATAGACCATTTTGACCTACTAGTGACACTAAAAAGTGTTGAGT
Source organism: Procambarus clarkii (assembly GCF_040958095.1). Classification (NCBI taxonomy): domain Eukaryota; kingdom Metazoa; phylum Arthropoda; class Malacostraca; order Decapoda; family Cambaridae; genus Procambarus; species Procambarus clarkii. Next base: position 28,251,055 of record NC_091201.1, read on the forward strand.
GAACCATAAAGAGCAGTATATATAAATACAATACAGTATATATAAAACAATGACCTGGCTAGGCAAGTAATTGGGTTTTACATCTCACTGCATTCATTTAAAAGAATATGCTTCGACAACAAATGCCATTCAGCATGCATGAATGCACCCATCCATCCCAACCAATTTGGACAGGGCTTAAATTGCAAAGTCCTGTCCAAATTTTGTAGTTTGTAGTTTAGTAGTTTATGCATTTGTATTTAGCACTTTAATCTCATATAGTAGTGTGCTGGAATGATCTTGCTGAACTTGGATTGACAGGTGTACTACGTCACCGGGGCCGTGTGATCTACCTAACTTATGAAGGTGTTGGGCCAATTGAACGTACTCTCATGTTGGTTGGTAAGGGTGTAACATATGACACTGGTGGAGCCGACATCAAAGCTGGAGGTGTAATGGCTGGCATGCACAGAGACAAATGTGGAGCAGCTGCTGTGGCTGGATTCATGCAGATTCTTGCCAAGCTTCAGCCACCAAATTTAAAGGTAATGGTTGCTTCTATTCTAGCTGTGGCAGGGAATAATAAAATATGCCTTATAGCCTATTATAGAGATGCATTATATTGCTTTCTTGCACTGATACAATGTATTCAGTTTTTGGATTTGGAGTGAAAGCTTAATTTCTTGTCACACTCAAAATTAAAACCAACCATATAATGTTATAGAAATTGATCCTTTTGATGCTCATCATATACAGACGGCAACAATGCAACCAAAATAATATATTGCAAGGTAGTTATTGTTTAATTTTTTTAATGAACAGAGCTTTAGTACATTCTAGTTTATCAACAGAGTGCAGTTACTTTATGTATGTATGTATTTATTTACATATTTATAAATCATAAACAATAGAGCTGTCAAAGCCTGAAAGGTAGGAAATTGTAAACAAAATTATAAATAGTAGCCAGGTTAACACCACACCCCTAATGTAACTTTGCAGTTAGTGCACCTTTGTTGATAGTCTTTAAAGTTTAAACTTTTTGTGGTATTAATGAAATCTGTTTATTCCTTGTAACACTGCTACAGCCATAACTGAACCAGCAGGACTGTACTGCATGGCAGCAGTTGTGGACACTTAACTGGCTGGTTCAAATTTTTTATAATTTTTAGATGATTTGTATAACATGGAGGCAAGTCATGAAAGGTTATTTCTCATTTTGACGTTAATTTTTTTCTTTTCATCTCTTTATTTGTACAATATTGCCAATAATGTACGGATAAGTTCTGAATAAAAATATTTACAGAAAAAACTAGGCAAAAAGTTCATGCTGGCATTTCATTAATGTTGGTGCCTGATTGCTTTTAACAACCTCTTCACTATTTTCTGAAATTGATTTGCTATTTTTATATAAATAAACATTTTATTAATAAAAACACATTACAGTATACATTTTCAAATTACTGTATATGAGCCAGTATATAAATGTTATGACATACATGAGCTAACCTTGTTAAGCCAGAACACAGCTGGCAGTTATGTGGTGATCGTACCAACCAGCATTTCATTTGTATGCTGTTGACATGTGCCTAAAATTTATTACCTTTCCTATAACAGTTTATTCTAGCTTTCATCATATTTTTTGTTTTTATTCATTTGGTAAATATTGGATGGTAAGTATGTACACAAGTCTTTGTGAAGGTGTAAAAATACTTGAATAATTAATGTTAATGGTATTGAAGTCAAGGATCTGAACAGTTATAGGCAGCTCTATATTAATACAGATGAGAGGTGAGAGCAAGTGGGCATTCCCACCTGCCTTGTTACCTGTCCACACCAACACCCACTCTCCCTCTTTTATGCCTGCCTTCCCTATGTCACCCACTCTTCCACCTGCCTGCCCTAATAGTCACCCACCTTTTTTAATGCCTGCTTGCTTACTCAACATCTGCCTGCCCACTCATCCTCCCTCCACTGATGTGAGTTGAAGAGTAAATGATTATCAAAAGATGACACCAAGTCAGGAAGACTGTTTAAGAATTCTTAAACATCTTGTATTACTTCTTTAGCCTTAGCATACATTCTCACTTAAATCAGCATTCACTGGTACTTTAATTATATGTATCAATTTGCTATGAAAATATTTTTATGTATAAAAATATGTTCAGAGCTACAAAGTATATCCTCCTCATTCTAAATTGGTCTTGTTTATCTTAATTCAGGTGATTGGTGCCATGGCAATGGTACGAAACAGTGTGGGATCAGACTGCTATGTAGCAGATGAAATCATCACTTCCCGTGCTGGAGTACGTGTACGGGTTGGAAACACTGATGCAGAAGGGCGAATGGCTATGGCTGATGTTTTGTGTCATATGAAGGAAATGGGTATCAAAGAAGTAAGAGAAATAATCATAAAGATGTTTGGAGTTGTTCATCCAATTTTGGGGCTCATTTTAACTTAATATTTACAATCATGTTTGATTTTAAGCATTTTGTTGGCTAATAAATGTCTGACATTACATGTTTAATTTTTAAGTTGCAAATTCTGTATCAGTTTATTGAACAGCTATCAAGCTTGTTTGTTGACCAGACCACACACTAGAAGTTGAAGGGACGACAACGTTTCGGTCCGTCCTGGACCATTCTCAAGTCGATCTGGTCAACATACTTCAGCCACGTTATTGTGACTTATCGCCTGCAAGCTTGTTTGGTTTTTCCGTTTATTTCTTGCAATCTTTCAGTGGAATTTTAGTAGTCTCGAGAATACCTACTTATATATAATTTAAACTTCAGTCACTAAAATGATAATAAAAGGAAGACCTTATTCAGATTAATCAGTATGTCCCCCTGGAGCCCATTTTTAGGACCAGTTGAAACTTGGTGAATGGGTAGGATTTGAGGGATATTATTCCAGTAATAAGCTTCTGCTCCAAATGTTTGTTAATATTATAAGACAGCATTATTTTCTAAAATGTTTCAGGTAAATCCATATCTAATGACGATTGCAACACTCACTGGCCACTGTGTCTTAGCACATGGTGAAGCTTATTCAGCTATAATGGACAATGGCCCAGCTCACTTATCCAGTATGGCTCAGACATTACAGGCTGCTGGAGAAGAAGTTGCTGATCCATTTGAGGTAAGCAAGTGAGGCATGTAACGGTAATGTAAACATAATTGTGGTATTAGATCTTTGATTTTAGTATTTTTGGGGAAAATTGTTCTGATGCAGTAATAAAAAGTATAATAGTGTTTTATTTAATACATTGAGAGCAAGTCATCATTTATTCCACAAGGCAGTATTTAAGAAGCCAAATCTGGTTGTTTTAAGATACTTAAGACAGATAAAGCAAGAATGAATAAACTCTCTTGAGATTACCCTTTCATAAACATGGCCATTCTTGCTTCAACAGTTTGGTCTTTTTACAAAATTCCCGGGTTGACAATGTCCTTATTGTTTATAAATGTCAATGTGGTCTTTCTCCTTTTGTATCAAATAATTTGTGTAGTCTTCCAACTATCATTGCTCAAGTCACTGCTAATCTATCTATGATCTCCATTATACCAAGTTAAACATTAAATTTCAATGCTGTCTTGTCTTTCTCAACACAAACATAATTTAATTGACTTTGGCCTTTGCTTTTCCACTTCTGATCCTCATTCTGACATTGATCTTTAAAGTTCCTTTGACCTCAGAGACACCAGGAAGCTACTGAGGGCCAGCCTCAAGTTCGAGCACTGAATGTTAGGAAACTTTTTTTTGGACAGCGTCTGTAGCTCCCCATACCTGCTCTGTGGAGATCAGGAGCATTTTAAGGGGGGCGTAGTATTAAAATATGCAAAAGGGTCCAAGTTGAGCCCATGATTGGGCTGATGGAGTGACCACCATTCTCTCACACTTGAGAGAATGTGGTGACTCGAGAGAGAGAGAGGGAAGAACAGCATGGAGCTTAAAAACTAACCACATAACTGAAAACTATTATACCATATCTTAATTAATTAACATATCTTAATTAATGAAAGAGAAAAAGTTGAAATAAGGGAAATTATAGTTTGCCAAATGTTAACTATGCACTAGTATCCCAGTGCACCACCTGATGATTGATTGACAGTTGAGAGGCGGGACCAAAGAGCCAGAGCTCAATCCCCGCACGCACAACTAGGTAAGTACTCACCTGAACCCACCCATGCCTGCCTACCCACCTAAACCCACCCATCCTTAGGTCTTCTGTATATCATATTGACTAATGTTATATTATTGCCTCCACTTGACATAATCAATGTAAATAATTTCATATTGAGATATTTTGTTGCAGGTTAAAATCAAAGCAATATACACCAAGGGTAAATATAATGTTCCTGCAGATTTCATCCATCCGGCGTGAGGATTACGACTTTCACTGTGGTAAAAGTGTATATGAAGATGTACTCCAGTGTAACAATTTACCCTCGTCACGCACACCTCGTGGACACCAGACTCCCGCTGCATTTCTTGTAATGGCATCAGGTCTTGACAAGGTTAGTTGTTGTAAAGATTCTTTTCTCAATAAAAATGCACAGAGTAACTCGGCACCAAAAATACTTAATCCCTGCACTGCTCACTCTAATTTTCATGACCATTGCTGTCCAAAAAAAAAAAAAAAAAAAAAAACTTTTAATATTGTTAAAATGATCACAAGAAAATAAAAATACAATTTGACTTCCATTTGGCTGTTCATGGAGCAATTGCCCTGGGCCAGGCATTGAGTGGGAGTTGCCATGAAGATATTGAAATAACTACTGTATGTAAAAATGTTACCAATTGTTGTTTTTTCTGTTTTGTTTTTTACAGTAATATTAAGAGGGTGTCATTTGAGAAACATATAAGTGAACATTTCAGTGTTCCATAATTTTTTTTATATTGGTGTCAATAATATGCACACCCTATTACAGTAAAAACAAAAACAATACAACATACTGTTTTTGCTGTATTCCACTATATACACATGCTATATAAACATACATTTTATACACCATTATGAATCACTAAGAGTTCTGTGGGTGTGGTAATCTCATAATCCAAGCAGAGCATAGTGACAAGCTAGTTGCTTGCTGGCAACACCAAGCAAAGCAGTGCTTCCAGATATACTGTGCACATTCCTAACTAGCCACAACACTGCTATTATCAGCAGAATCCTTGTCACTAAATCTTGAATGTGAATCATTTTCTAAAAGAACATGCGGTCCCATTTCATAATGAATAGATGCACCAAACTGTGGCTGTCTGCCTAGTGCTGTGAGTATCGTAATCAGTATGGATAATTGGCAAGAGCATCCCAGGTTGTCACACAGTTGAAGGGGTTAGATACTATGGATGCAAGTATACATTAGTAAAGTATTCTTATTTTATGTAGAATTCTCTTGAAACGTTTATTCATCTGTACATTAATTAAAACTAGACTTTACTCTCCTGATATTAAACAGCAACATGCACATGGCATGTTGCAAAAGTGAAACTTTTTGCATTACATAGTACTTAGCAAACAGGCAGGCCCTTAACCATTTAGGACAATCAAAAATTATCAAAAGGTTTGCTGACGAGTCTTAAACACAAGTTGAAATATTTTGCCCGTTTTATCTTAGAGCCGATTTAAATATAGCACTTGTATTCTTACAGGGAGGGGAAAACTAAGCTTATTTGAGTACTGTCTACCATAATGTATAGTACACTATACATTGTAGAGATAAATAGAAGTACAGTACAGTAAAAGAAATAAGAATTTTTCAAATTGCAAGACTGAATTGTTGTAATGGTCATGTCTAGAATGCTTGAAAGATAAGACATGGTATGAAGAAAGCTGCCAAAATAGTTTTTGCACACGAATCATAACATAATTTACCCATAAAGTACTGTTTTACTTAATAATAATTCCATTAACAGTCATGTACCTTGTTTCATTTCAGCATGGCAAGGACAGCAGTCAGCCACTAAAATATTCCCATGTGGATATTGCAGGTTCATCAGGACCATTTCCTGGTTTTCCCACAGGTGCTCCAATTCTTGCATTAGCCAAAGCGTTCATACCTAGTGCCTTCTGATTTGTGTGTTGTATTATAATTGAAGAAGGGAGATATGGTAAGTGGCAAGAAAAATTCCCAAAAATGCACAGTAGTAGTCAAATGATAAGCTTTACACAAATTTAATACAGTATTGACTTTTTTCTGCACAGTACTTAAATTTTCTTAGTATTTATTATATTGGCATTACAATGTGTCAAATAGTAGACCTAAGTCTTAGAATGCAGCTGTGATATCCAGAGACTTTGAACTCGGTCCATTTTAAAGTACAGTACAGTATAATGCTTATTTTTCTAAACTTTTATATTGTTCTATTTTCCAATACTTATGCTGCTGCTCAACTTGAGAATAGAATTAAAGTATTATACAATGCACTAGAATGTAAAATTTTAACATTAAAATTTTTAAATAGTTTAAAGTTTTCAGATTCCTCAATATGATTATAACTATAGCTTTCATGTCTTATGTTTTTCAAAGTACATGTACTGTATTTATGAAAAATACATAAGGTAAGGGGGGGATGTTTTCGAGGTGCAGGAAAGGCTGCTACATTTTAAAATGAGCACAGAACGGAGAAAACACAAGGAGCCACCACACACACTTACTATAGCCAAACTAGCAACAAAGCTGGCAAAACAACAGTGCATTTTTGCAAGTTTAATCCCCATGGGAAGGGGACCTTTTGCTGGCCAATTTTTTTAATAGCAATGTTTAAGAGAAGAGGGGGGGGGGGGCAGGTGAATATGTTCACCTAAAAAAAAAAAGTACCCCTGGCATTCCTTCTCACAGACATACAACCCCCCCCCCCTTCCACAAATGGACATACGAACCCACACTAATGTATTTGTGAATTTTATGTAAATATGTACACCAATTCTTTCACTCTTGAGTGCTTTGTCAAGATCTGAATATGTGGTTAGGATAAGACTTTCATCTCAACGACTGATGCAGCTGCTACCCTGGACCCAATCCTCTTGACCATGTCACCTCTATTCCCAACTGCCAATGCACCTGTGATATTGTCACCTATGGAATTATGATAACTGGAGTTGTTATTAATAGGTGTGTTCATCTGGATGTTATCCCTCATAACTCTCTCCATACCCAAAGGAGAGCAGTTATTGGCACTACTTACATTCATTCAGATCTAATTTTTATTAACTTTTGAATCATTTTTCTTGTAAAGTTATCCTCCAAAGTAAAGCTTTTGTTACCAGCAAAAGTTTTCAAAGTATTTATTAGAACCCCTTCTAGTTTTAATATTTTCATTTTTATAGATTTCACACTTAAAATCAATATTGTGATCCTTTTCTCAACTATGGTTTGCTACAGCACTATTACTTCCCAGTTTGGTGCCTTCTTTTGATAATTGCTTGCTTGCTTACAGCACTATTACCAGCCATGATTCTATATGCTTTTTTGTGCTTCAATTTTTATATTAAGATTTTGCACTGTTTTCCCCACAAAGAGGGGGTAACAGCTTCATTGTTTCCTCCTTCATTGCAATGTGGGGGAAATAGTGCAAAAACTTTAGATCAAAATTGAAGAACAAAAAAGCAGCATATAGAATCATGGCTGGTAATAGTGCTGTAAGCAAGCAAGCAATTATCAAAAGAAGGCACCAAACTGGGAAGTAATAGTGCTGTAGCAAACCATAGTTGGGAAAAGGATCACAATATTGATTTTAAGTGTGAAATCTATAAAAATGAAAATATTAGAACTAGAAGGGGTTCTAATAAATACTTTGAAAACTTTTGCTGGTAACAAAAGCTTTACTTTGGAGGATAACTTTACAAGAAAAATGATTCAAAAGTTAATAAAAATTAGATCTGAATGAATGTAAGTAGTGCCAATAACTGCTCTCCTTTGGGTATAGAAAGAGTTAAAGGGGATAACATCCAGAGGAACACCTCTTATGTGGAATTATGGCATCACCGCAGGTGCATTGACAGTCTGGAATAGAGGTGACCTGGTCAAAAATGATAAGATTGGATCCAGGGTGGCAGCCGCATTAGTCGTTGAGATGCAAGTCTTAACCACATACCAGATCTTGACAAAGCACTTATGTGAGTGTAAAGTAATTGATGTAAATCTTTAGGTAAAGATTACAAATACATAAGTGTGGGCTTTAGGAATAGGCATGATATTGTTAGATTGGGTGGTAGAACACTAATGCTGTACTCACATTTACATTCAGCCAAATGTGAAACTTTTACTGGAACTTCATTGACATTACTGAGAAGCAAGATTTGTTGGCCTGTTTCTGAATTTCCAATACCATGCATACCTTCCATCCCAGGATCTAGTAATGTTAGTCAGACTGGACTAGATGAGCATGTATATAAAAATCAACAACTGCATGTTCATGATAATTGATAATATAATATTTGGAGCACATAAGTAAAACACACTAAACATTGGAGTGTGGAGGCAAAAAGAAGTGAGGATGTATGGTGGCAATCAGAAGAGTTCATAATGAGCAGAGCTAGTTACATTGGGTGATACCATAGCTGACAATACCACAGATGAGGCCATGGGTATAAAAGGGGAGGTGATCAGGAGGCAGGTCCAAGACTGGGTCCAACACAGAAGCCATCAGACAGCTTTGGTCCTGCTTCTACTCCAGAAGAAATTTACCAGCAGTACTAGGCTCTTAAAGTAATTATCAAAAGAAGGGAGCAAGCCAGTTGGACTCAACCCCAGCAATGCGACAAATGGTAGCCGTCATAGGACGCTGCAACATAATGGTGTGCAGTGTAGTATTTGCATATATTTCGCTATAATGCATTTTGTAAATTAATTTAATTATGAAGTTACAGATACAGTATTCTGAAAATTATTTGTATAAACCCGTTTAACTCTTCGAGATGTGCTCAGAATTCTTAATTTGCATGCAAGGGAATACAAAAAATTGCCAAGAAAGTTAATATTAAACCAATAAAACAAGAGAAGCAGTTAATTTGTTTTATATACTGCAACTGATAATCCTTAACAGATAGTTATTTCTTGATGACTCGGGCTCCAAATATTGTGCTGCCAACTCTTACATTAGTACTTCCAACAAGAATCTGAAGAAAAAAAATGAGATAGTTACTTTGAGCAAACAAGAGTACTGGTAATATATACTTTTTTCCAAAGCACATATGCAAAATTGATGTGCCATACTTTGATACTATATATGACACATTTTAGAGATTGTTATACAAAGTTTACGTACTGCGTGCTCAAAGTCACTCGACATTCCCATTGATAGTTCAACATCTTTAGGATCTAGACATAGGCTTTCACAAACTGAGGCTCTACACATCAGCAACCTCTGAAACAAAAAACAACTAGATATTATTTGATCATGTTCTCTATGCTGACACATTTTTCACTACACACATTACAGTATTTCATAGGCTTAAAAACACTATTACTTTAAAGCTTTGGATTGTAATCTCCTCCTGTAGGCTACAACAGGAAATTACCCAATTATAGCCAGCCCTCATTTTCTTAGCGAGGATACACTCCAGTACAACAGTGTTCAAATCGACACCTTGCATAATACATGGGGAAAAATTAGGGATGGGATCAACAGACCATGTACCTCCTTGCCTCCAGGAAGGCAGGGAGGTTTTGCATAGGTTTTTATGTACATAAAAACCTATGCCACTTGGAAACTGCAAAAATGCAGAATCACAAGGTTCATATGATTGATGACCAGACCACACACTACAAGGTGAAGGGACGACGACGTTTCGGTCCGTCCTGGATCATTCTCAAGTCGATTGTGATGAGGAAGTAGAGACAGGCAATAAATAGGCAAGAGAGAGCTGAGGAGCAAAGTAAGGTGTAGTAGAGGGGATAGTAGTAATAATAAGAACTGCAGAGGGCCTATTGGCCCATACGAGGTAGCTCCTATAGGAATAAGAAGAGGATAGCAAGGGAGCGTAGAAGACAATGAACAGAAAAAGGGAGAAGAGAGAAAGAAAAGGAAAGAGAAAGAAAGATAAATGGAAGGGGTAAGCTTATGTTAGGTCACGTTTGTTAGAAAGATTAGAGCATTTGAGTATATGCTGTGAAAGGGAAGAGTCCACAGAAACAAAGCCAGGACTCAAGTTCATGTTGGGTACACTGTGTATTAGAGCCGATTCAACAAGACGGCGTCTGTGTAGAGAGTAGAGGCAGGAAAGATTATTTTGGAGGAAGACCAATCAATGGGATGATTAGAATCCCTCGCATGGCAGAAGAGAGCATTGTTAGTGTTTGCAAACTTAACACTTCTCTTGTGTTCTTTAAGTCTGTCATTCAGTGTACGGCCAGTTTCGCCAAAGTATTGGAGAGGACAAGACGAACAGGAAATAGAGTAGACACCAGCAGCATTATGATTGAGAACTAGCATATGATTCATATGATTGAGAACTAGCATTAATTGGGTGGACCATGCAGTGGAGAAATGCATAGCATTCCCAACATAACATCCTATAACATTACCTTTCTTGTTGTGGGGACGTTGATTCCTGGACCCAACAAGAGGTAGGTAGCTAGAAACTCATAATAATGTTCTCTCTTTGTAAGATGTCTAATGTTTCCAATGCCCACCATAGAAATACCTTAAAGAGTGAGTCTTTAAAAGCTTTAAAAAGCTCTTAAATAAACAAGATATACTATACCTTTCAGCCCATTAAATTCTATGAAATTTTGTCCACAATAAATGCCTATATAGTGTTTATCTTCTCACTCGTCAGGTTCAGTCAACTTAAGTAATGGATAAGGAAAACCAGATAACGAATACTTAAACTGACTAAAAGCAGAACAAATATATACAGTATCTGCTTATGCACCAACCTCTGTGCCTGAATATACACACTGCTGGAAGCTCCTACCTCAAAGTCTGGGTTGGGACCTTTAGAGATGTCATGGTCAAAAGCACCAATGGTCATTATGCCAACTAAATCCAGATGACTGCAGTTCTGCAAGATATGGCTCACCAGTTCATTTACATTATCTGGATGAACTCCACTTTTATCTGTAACATGAACAAATGAGCAAGTCAAAATAAAAATTAATGAATTCATATTTGCAAAAATAACAATTCATACTCGTGTCATTTGTATAAAATAGGCAGTTTTCTATTCAAAACTAAGAGGTTAGAGGCATTGTGTTCCCACTATAAACACATTATAGACAAATATACAACCAGTATTGACAAGAAAATTTAAAAAAAATCTATTTATACAGTATCTGAAAGTACCGCATGCAATGTGTATATTAGTACAATGCACAGAATAAGTGCTCAACAGGTATATCACCATTGGAATGCATAGAGTTTCACGTTGCCCGAGACTCACTTTCCTCATCACTGGTGTTAACTTGAACAAACACTTTTAACTTCTTGTCTTGTAGGTTCTTCTGGACAGCACTATTAACAGCTGTGGCCAACTTCATGCTGTCAATGGTTTCAATGCAGTACAGATTTGGTACATCAATAATCTGTTAATGAGGCATACAATGTTTACAATTGTTATATTAATACACTTATGACTACAGTATATGTAAACAATAAAAGTAATTTACAAGGATAAATGTAATTACTGTCACCAAATTATTAAAAATAAAATGTTTTACAACTCTCTTTACAAGTTATCAAGTTAATATTCACATTAAGATACTCATTTTAAATTTATTATACAATACCTGTACTACATAGTAACTAATGACGAGTGACCTGTAGTGCAGCAATACTTGGTGCAGGCATTTCCCAGCCAATTAGTTGCTGGTTAAATTTTAGGGTAGAGCAAAATGTTTCGGTACATTTGTTCACCTAGCAGTCAAAAGGTAATGTATCTGGGAGTTAGTTGATGATAGCAGAATGCATCTGGTTGCGAGGAAGGGCATTCTACTGACCCAGAAAACAGCTTTTAACTCCAAAACAGGGGAGATGGGAGGCAACAACATCGAAGCCAAGAGCCAAAGCTTGCAGAGAAACAGGTCAACAGGGGCCACGAAGCACCTGTCAATCAGGTCCCATTTAAAGGAGGCAAGCTCAAAGACAGCAGAAGAGGATACCCCCTCACCACCCCCAAGCCTCGGCTGAAACCCAAACCATGTATTAAGTAACCAACATACAGTAGTGGCAAACAATTTCATATTAAAAGTACAATACTGTGTGTGTGTATGTATATACATGTATATGTATAAAATCGCAGTCATTATTGGACCCAGAACGGCAAACTTTTAACAATTTTGTTCCCACCAAGTCAGGCAAGGTGCAAAGGAGAGGCAAGGTGAGGTGGAGGACAACTCACTCTGCTGCCTCAAGTCACAAGTATGATGGCAGAGGTGTGATGGGTGGCTGTGCCTTACCACCACTTATCAATCCAAATTTTGTTTCAATGCATATAACCATATATTCGCTTTCTATCATTACCTTTAGTACTTGATAAAAAGGGTAAATATAAATAATGGAATCTTTACATGGTAAATAATGCAATCTTTAATAAAAAAGACTGTACACCCCCTGACGGTGCCTGACAGCTGAGTGGATAGCACTTCGGATTCGTAGTCCTGAGGTTCCGAGTTCGATCCCCGGTGGAGGCGGAGACAAATGGGCAAAATGTTTCTTTCACCCTGATGCCCCCTGTTACCTAGCAGTAAATAGGTACATGGGAGTTAGACAGCTGCTACAGGCAGCTTCCTGGGGATGTGTAACAAAAAAGGAGGCCTGTCGAGGACCGGGCCGCGGGGGACACTAAGCCCCGAAATCATCTCGAGATAACCACTCGGCCAAACAACTTTAATCTGGGTGAAATAATTTGAAGACATAAAATGACTGGCACATTTTCACGTTTGTTTTGGCAATTGTGTCTCGAGTTACACAATTCCTGTTTGATTTTTTTCTATAATCAATTGTCATACAGCATTCGAGTTTTAAATTTAAAAAATTTGATCGATGTTTGGATTTGGCACCAAAATTCTTTGGGCATAGACACCCAGTAATATCATACAGCACAATGAGATACATTTTTCACTGCTGTGATTATTTTTTTCAATTTTTTTTTGCATAAAAGATTTTATGCAGTGTGCAGTACCATTCATACTGTAATGTAGGTTAAATTTACATTAAGTTGGCCATTAAAATGAACACATCTTGATAGGCTGGCTTGGTGTGGCTTAGGCAAGCAATCTTCAAAAAAAAAAAAAACAGCGTCAAATGTAATGAAATGCCTATTTCTGGGTGAGCCATGGAGGTTCCCTGAAGCTATTACACTGATACAGTGTCATACCACTAGGTGCCATCAGTTGCAGAGTTCTTATTGACCTAGCAGGGATCATGAGCCAGAACCTGGCCCCCTCTGAGAGATGCAGGGAGCGGTGACCCTTCAAAAATCTTACATTTAAAGTTATGTATATCTGCCACCACCAGGTAAGCACCCAGAAAGTCAGCAAAACAAAACAGACCACTGCATAGTTAGAAAAAAGATGGCAGCCTCAAAACTGTCAAAAGAACTCCCCCAGCAACATGACTGGGATAGAAAAGTCTCGAAGGTGGGGGCTGGCTAGAAGGACCCAGAGGCCACATCCCAAGCTAAACCCTGCCCTAACCCCAAAACCCTCAGACACTTCGGGGCCAGAAGCAGGAAAAAAAGTCCAAGACTAGGGAGAAGGGTAAACCATGCCCGCCGGGGTATGAAGAGGAGGTACAGACTAAACCATGGTTGAGGTAACCAACACCTCCAAATCTGAATTCCTAAACACTAAGAGGGGGTAGTAGTAGTAGGCATCCTTCAGTCTCGGGAGACTATGGAGTTGCGCTCTGGTTGTCAATCCTGGCACAGAGTCTGGTATGACTGATGAGGCCAATCCGAGAATGGCAATCCATCCCACACTGAGCACAAACGAAGTCTGATTCTGGTCTGTCTTCCTGGCTACCAGCTATCCTTCTCTGTCTGTTTTCCTCTGATTTCTTTCTGGCAAGTGACTCCTCGAACTTGGAGAGACCTTTCTGAACAGACTGCCTCCAGGCTGATCGGTCTGCGACCAGTGTTTCCCACGTAGCAAGATCGAAGTCCATAGCTTTCAGGTCTCTCTTGCATACATCTTTGTACCATAGCTGGGATTTGCCTGTTGGACACTTTCCCTGCATCAGTTTTCCATACAGGAGATCCTTGGGGATCATGCTGTCGCCCATTCGCACCACGTGTCCAAGCCAATGCAGTCGTCTCTGTTTCAGCATTGTGTACATGCTGCTGATTCTAGCTCTCCCCAGGATGCTGTTGTTGGTCACCTTGTCCTGCCAGGTGATGTCCAATATGTGTCAGAGGCAGTGCATGTGGTAGGTGTTCAGCTGTAGTTCCTGACGGGCGTGGAGTGTCTAAGCCTCACTGCCCGTCTCACAGGAGAGTGCTCAGGATGCAGGCTCTGTAAACCTGGATCTTTGTACACTCAGTCACAGAGGGGGGTAGGGACAAGGCAACCAACCAAACACACAACCTAGACCACTGCCTAAATGGGAGCCACAAGGTGCACCCAGAAACTAACTTTGAATTCATTAGACAATTTTAACTGAAAATAAATATGGTTGGCAATTAGTGTACTGGAATTTGATAGAGTAAGGTTCATGTGAAGTTCCACTGCACTGTAATGATTATGTAGAGTAAAACTATAAATCTGAAACTTGGTATTTAAAAATCACTAAATATGAAATATTCTGCACAATGAAGCATCTTGGATTTCTATATTTTTAAAACATTCCCTAACTTATCCGGATTATTTTATATGTTTGTTATGCTAGATGGAACATGATCATTATCAACACTATATGTTCACACAGTATATGGACATGTACTAATTATGTATGTAATATTTACCAATTTATAATAGAATACTATTTGTTTTAAACAGCATTTGCAAATAAACTTAGACTAAAATTCATTCTCTCTCTCACCTTTTTGATCTTGTTACTTTGAAGGTGACCAATCATATGCCATTTAATATCAGGACATTCCATTAATATCTGAAGAAAAAATAAAGAAAAAATGTATATACAACACTACAAACTGAATTAGCATTTACATATGCAAAACTATTGATTTCAGCTGGCTGTGTACTTCTTGATCAATTAAGAGTTTTCACTCAAAATCAGGATTTAAAAATGTTAAAAAATTCCTTTGCAAGTGAAAAATTCCTTTGCAAGTGAGGTATTCTGTGGCTCATGGCAAGATCTGGTTTTGGAAGGTTGAAATCCCATTTGACACAGCAGTAATCTTTTTAAAGTGGTTCCACTGGGTCTTACTGGCGCCATGGAGAATACTGTACTTATCCAGCTAGGACTGAACTTCAAAAGGTCCATTCCAACAAAATCAAAGCTCTTCCAAGAGCTTCTTAGAATCCCAAGGACTACCAAAGAGAGCTATCATCTCACACTGTAGTAGCACAGTAATACCACTATATCAGGGTTGTATGTATGTACAAGGGTACATACCCTTGTACATACATTACGTGTGATGATGTAAGGGCGAAGAGGGAGAACGGCGTATTGACATAGCTAGGGTGTAGGGGGGGTTGTGTAAAAGCCTGGTTTGCGCCTCGGAGAGGCTACGGGATCCAGTAAGTTCAGTAGAACTTCGGTTTCAACCCTTTTAACCCTGTCGTAGCTCAGTCGATTAAGACAGTGTCTGGGATGCTCCCGGACGCAGGTTCGAAAACTCGCCACGGCCCTTGTGGATTTGTTCATGTACAAGGGTACCTCAGTTAAAGAGTAATCCGTTCCTGGAAACAGCTCATAATCCGAGAACTCGTAAATCGAAGCTAATTCCCCATCAGAAATAATGGGAAATGAATTAATCTGTTCCTGACTACCCAAAAACCTTACTTCAAACTAAATTTTATACCTAATTCATCCAAATCTACACTACAAAAGTATGTTCAAGTTATTACTTACCCTTGCTGATGACTCCTGTTGGCATATGAAAGATGGTGAGGAGGGGGGAGGAGGAGAGGTGTTACTGTTTGGAAGGGAAGTCTCCTTCCATTATAACATAAGGCAGTAAAGATTTTTCTGGAGTGCACTCTGGCACGTTTTACCTGCCTACCACTAGGTCCTGGTTGTGCTCACTGCTCGATTTTCTCACAACGAAACGATCCACTGAAGATAGTTTTTCCCTTCATTGCAACACTTTTTTGTAGTAAGACATCACATTGTCATTTAAAAGGTCAATGCAATTGCCTGCTACAGCTTTATCTGGGTGAGTTTTTTCAACAAAACTTTGCAGTTCTTCCCATACTTCACACATTTTCTTAATGAGGAAGGGACATCCTCTACTGCCTCTACTCACAACTATTTTCTTAGGTTGGACCTTACCACTGGCTTTCTTGGGACCCATGGCGAGATATATAATAACAACTTTTATGCTCAAATGGCCAAAAATCCGACAAAAAAACTGTACATCCTTGTGAAGAATTCAGGTGGGATAATCACTGGGCGCAAGGCTCTGGTAAACTGAGGGGCGATCGCTGTGCCACCACGCACTCGGTCGGCCTGTACGCGTATCAACACCCTCGTATTCCCAGGCAATGCTCGTATTCCAATGTAAATTTTCCGAGCAAATCCTGCTCGTAACCTGAAAAACTCGTAAACAGGAACGCTCGTAATCCGAGGTACCACTGTTCATTGAGACTATTATGTCGCTTAGGTAATAGTGGGTTGTGTTGCAACACTAGTAGTCAACCACACTAATTTAGTTTCAATGATAGAGCCACAGAGATTTTATAGGAAAGTGCTGCTTGGGTTGACTGAATCCATCTGGACCTAAAAAAGGGTCTGGATAGAGTCCCACAAAAGAGGCTGTCTTGGAAACTAGAACATACTGGAGCAATGTATGTCATATTTACATTGCTCCAGTTCCAGTAAGTACAGTGGAACCTCGAGTGATGAGTGGCTCTATCTACAAGCATTTCAAGTAACGAGCGAGCCACTCGCCGAAAATTTGTCTCGATTGACGAGCTTCCGCTCCATTAACGAGAAAACCATGTGGTGCTTCCTAGTGTTCCCGCCGATTCTCGCAAATTCTCGGACACCTCCGACAATGCAAATAAATGTTTTTTGTGTTTTAAAGATGCTAATGATTCTGGGATGTAAAAGGGGGTGACTGCCATGATGTTGCAAAGCACTGAATTTTTTTTGTAGAATAAAACAAAATGAAAAAATTTAAAAAAAGAGCAAATGTCAAAAAGGTTCATTCAGTGTTTGTCAGATAGGCTGCTCCATGTTTCTACAAAAAATAATAAAAAAAATGAAAAAATGAAAAAATTTGAAAAACGTACAAATGTCATAAAGGTTCGTTCAGTGTGTCAGGTAGGCTGCTCCATTATTAACAAATAAATGAAAAGTGCAAAACAAATTTAACACATTTGAAACAAAGAAAAATTGTCATAATGTTGCATCCTACCTGACAAAAACTGAACGAACCTTTATGACATTTGTCCGTTTTTAATTTTTTTTTTTTTTTTTTTTTTTTTTTTTAAGAAACATGGAGCAGTCTACCTGACAAACACTGAACGAAACTTTTTGATATTTGTTCTTTTTTAAAAAAATTTCTTTTTTTTTTTAAGAAACATGGAGCAGCCTACCTGACATAAATTGAACAAACCTTTTGCTATAAGCAAATGGAAAAAAAATGAACAAATTTGAAAAACGGACAAATGTCACAAAGGTTTGTTCAGTGTATGTCAGGTAGGCTGCTCCATTGTTTAAATAATCGAATAACGTATTGATGTTTTGCGCTGGTAGAACGAATTAATTTTATTTACATTATTTTAAATGGGAAAATTTGTATCGAAAGAAGAGCGTTTCACATGACGAGCTCGGTGCCGGAACGGATTAAATTCGTTAATCGAGACTCCACTGTATGTCATACTTACTGTCAGATGGAGATTTCTGAAATGGATGAAACAAATTTGACAGAAAAATGAGGGGTGGCAATCAGAAGCAACATATCAGACTGGAGAAATGTTACTAGTGGAGTACCACAAAGTTCAGTTCTAGCACATGTAATGTTCATTGTCTATACAAATGTTCTAATAGAAGGAATACAGAATTATATGAACATGTTTGCTGATGATGCCAGGCCACTAGGGAAAATAAAAAACTTAGATGATCATCATGCCTTCAAGAAGACCTGGACAAAATAAGTGTATGGAGCAATACTTGACAAATGGAATTTAATATGAATAAATGCCATGCTATTGAATGTGGAATAGGAGAAAATAGGCTACACAACCTACAAATTATGCGAAAAAGCTTTCAAGAATTTTGATAAAAAAACGGTTTAGGGGTGGTTCTGGAAAGAAAACTGTCACCTGGGGACTACATAAAATTGTGCAAGGATACTATGCTATGCTTGCCAACTTCAAAATCACTTTTCATCACCATATGGCTTGAAACAAATGGATGGTGAAAGAAATTGTTCATAACTTTTGTGAGACCAAAATTGGAATATACAAGGGTTGCATGGAGCCCATATCTCAGAAAGCATATCAATAAACTGGAAAAAGCGTAAAGATATGCAATTAAATGGCTTCCAAGACTGAGAAAGAAGAACTACAAGGAGAGGCTAGAGGTGTTACATATACCGAAGCTAAAAGATAGAAGAAAAAGCAGTTATATGATAACTACATACAAAATAGTAACAAAAATTGACAAACTTGATAAAGAAGAGTTAGGGGTGAGATGATAGAGGTTTACAAGTGGATGAATGGACATAACAAAGGGGATATTAATAAGATATTAAAACTATCAACACAATGCAGAACACAAAACAATGGGTATAAATTGGATACGTTTAGATTTAGGAAAGACTTGGGTAAATACTGGTTCAGTAACAGGGTTGTTGATTTGTGGAACCAATTACCGTGTAACGTGGTGGAGGTGGGGTCCCTCGACTGTTTCAAATGTGGGTTGGACATGTATATGAGTGGGATTGGGTGGTTATAAATAGAAGCTGCCTCGTATGGGCCAATAGGCCTTCTGCAGTTGCCTTTGTTCTTATGTTCTTATGTACAGTTTAAACTACAGCTCCTTTCCTAGGAATAACACTTTGCTAAAAAGTATCTCAACTTCCTCCTGAAATAATAGTATATTATTATTATTATTATTAGCATAATAATAATACAGTATACTGTTGTAGAGCTGGAGGCCTTACCCTGTGCTCACTAACAGACTGTTACAGCTGGACCCTCTTCAACCAACAGGTTACGTCTTGGTCACTAGAGTTGATAATTACTTACTTAATTAACTACTTGAATTATGACAAGCAAAGCATGTGCACTCAAGGCTCCACCATGGCCTGTTGTGCAGGTGTCACCTTTTGGAAGCAGTGTTGGTTGTGGTCAGGAAGGCCAGTGTATAGTTTAGTATACTATTTCATGGTTCTAGTAATTCCAAGTAACACTTATAAGGGTTTTTCATTTTGTTGGAATGAATCTTCTGGGTTCATTCATTCCATGGGTTTGTGGCTGGATGAGTATTCTCCAGTATCTTCCTTACACCAGTATGACTGGA
This sequence comes from Procambarus clarkii, assembly GCF_040958095.1. Taxonomy (NCBI): domain Eukaryota; kingdom Metazoa; phylum Arthropoda; class Malacostraca; order Decapoda; family Cambaridae; genus Procambarus; species Procambarus clarkii. The sequence goes on from NC_091201.1 coordinate 28,270,631, forward strand.
GACCAGTGCAGTGTGTAGATCTGCCCTTACTGTCAGATCCTACTGAAGAGACCAGTAGGATTGTATCATAGTGAGCAACTGAGTGCTAAGGCTGGAAAGTTACATAATCTTGCCTGAAATGCTGTGTATTAATGGCTTTAGGCATAGTGTGTACTAGCTCTATCTACAAATCTGACATTCTATGTATAACTCATCATGTATTTACTTTTACCTGAATAAACATTTATTTATTTATTCATCTGGAATTTTGCTAATAAAATATTATTCTTGGATTTCAATTTTTTAAGGCCTTTTGTTTTAATGTGATGAAACTGAACACTGATTTTAACCTTCCATTCTATCAAACATCTAAATAAGTGTTTTTAGTGTTATCAGTGACAAAGATGTGAAAAGTCAAAGCATTAAAATGTCTAAAAACACTATTTCTGAGGCCTCAGTCCTTTTGAAAGGAAGCCTTAACAATGACATTTGCATTCTTTTCATTAACTTTGAAACTTTCTTGTACTCCATAATAATAATACTGTATAATAATATAGTATTAATGTTTATTCAGGTAAAAGTACATACATTCAAAATGAGTTACAAACAGAATGTTGGATTTCTAGATAGAGATAGTACTGTACTGTACATACTGTACTCTGCCTGAAGCCACTAATATACACAGCATTTCGGGCAAAACCTCCACTCATGCCTTACATGATGCTTAATGCTTTTGCTTTCTCTGTATAAATACTGTAGTATAAATTTGTATAAAGTTCAAAATACTTATCGCTTAAAATGAAGTTGGAATTAATAATACTAGCCACTAAAAGCAGAATGCTTATGAAAAACTTGACATCAATGAAAGCTTATAAATATTCCTGTATTGTGCTGTACAATACATATCATGTATAATTGTGCAGAACAACATTCAGACAGACATTTTTCCATTCACCTCAATTTACCTGATCATCATGACCCTTGTCTATCAACTCTTGAACGTAGTTTTCTCCAAAGTGTCGCTGGCCTGCAGAGTATGCTTCAATTACCATCTCCTTTGGCTTAGTTTTACTAACAGCAACCAACCGAGGTTGCGGACAGAGAGCTGCCACATCCTAAAAAAAATATAAAATTAAATATTTTACACAAGCATGTGTTGAACAACATAATGGAAACCACAAAGAAATGTATAAAAAATTTGCACTACCAAATATTATATTTCATGTAACAATCAACTAAATTTGATTGTTCAAATTTCCTATTTTGAGAGGAACTGTATCAAAAGATTTTTGGCAGTCTAGGAAGATTCAGAAAATCCATCCTCCAAGAAGTGATGAAAACACTTTCCTACATTCATGGTTTCCATCTGCATGCCTCTTTATTTTGTATAAATAGTGCAATACTCCCATGAGCTGATATCAAGCACAATTTTATGAATCTAACACACTAGTTTATTTATTATACATCTCGTACCCATCCTGTTGGCGGTAAAGGAAACGATTACAAAGGCACATAATCGGCTCAAAAACCATTTCCACTCCAATTTTCACTAATCAAGTGAAAAGCATGTGTGAAATGCTCGAAATGCTGTGCATACTAGTGGCTTTACAAGAAAGTAAACACATCATGCAATGACCTCTCACAAACCCAATGTACCTTCTTGTATATATATACATAAATAAATAAATAAATAAATGTCTTTCACATACTGAAAGACATTTATTTCACTAGTCATCCATTATCGGCAAGATCTTCAAGGAACCTCTAATCGTCTTCATCAGAAATAACAGAATGATGGTACAGGATGACAGTGTAAGGGAGGATAGCAGCAGTACTCCAGCAACATACTTACAGGGCTCCTAGCCTTAGCAGCGGCAGAGACCCTCTCCAAGACACACTTGAGGGCCCGGCCCACCTCCCCACACTCAGCCATCATCCTCAACATTTGTTTACATCCTGCAGGCAGACGACAACACTTGTAACTTACTAATGTTGTTAAATGTTACTTTAACTACCTGACAGAAAACAAATTTAGAAATAAATTACTCGAGAAGCTTATACAAAAATCAGCTTATAAATAATTGACACATAAGTGATCCAGCTCCGTGTGGGGTACAATGAATAAAGTGACAGGATGAACAACCTCAAGGGGTTTTCCTCGTATTAGAGGGTGTTGCACATGTTGTTATGGCGGTATGTTCACTTACAGGATAAGTGACGCTGTACAATAAACTCGTCCTAGGGAGCAAAATTTACTGTCCCTATTTTTGAACCTTTGACCCGCCCCGCCCCCAGGACCCCCGGCGAGACCCGCGGGGAGGACGGCAGCCGTCCCAGCCTCCCGCACCAGCCAATCACAGCCCTCGTAACAAGAGGTGTAGGCACACGTAAACAAACCTTGCACTCACCAGCTGACGTGTTGAACAACACTGAGCACATATTGAAAGACATTCCTCTGCTAGGAGGAGAGTAAGAGAGAATGGAGGGTGTGAAGACGCAGGTGGTGGTGGGCGCCTACGCCCTGGCTGCCTGGTTTTGTCTCTACCTGTTGATAACAGTTGGGCTGAGAGTGTGGGCGCGGACCAGCAGCCTCTCTCACGCCCATCGCGCCCACGTCACAGAGAGCTTTGTCTCGGGCGTACAAGGGATGGCGTGTGCTCTTGTGGGCTTAATGACAGTGTATTCCTGCAGGCTTGACGTTATGAAGGAGAAATTCCCCCTTGCAGTCTATTACTCTTCAGTTGGGACAGCCTACTTCATATATGACTTCTGGGCCATGTACAGGAGCCACGTCGCTGGATTAGATGTCGGGAGTGCTGTGATGCCTAGTGTAGTGTCTTATGTCAGGAAAGACCTGCTGATGATCATCCATCATCTTACTATCATAGGGCTGTTCCTCCCTGCACTAGTCTACTATTCTCCGATGGGAGATTTCTTCCTGGGGTGTTTTTATTGTGCAGAACTTTCTACACCTTTCGTTAATGCCAGAGTAATACTTAGCCGGCTTGGTTACAAGGATTCCAAGATATATGTTGTCAATGGCTTGCTAATGATGACAGTTTTTGCAATTTGCCGAATTGCTTTATTCCCAATAATGTATGGTATATACCTGAGCCAGCAGACATCGGCACCATCATTCATCCATGCCTTACTGACCATTCCAGTCACCTGTCATCTGTCCTGCTTATTGGTGCTAGCACCACAGGTTTACTGGCTTGGCGTAATGGTTAAAGGTGCACTGGTTGTAATGAGACCAGATTCAACCAAGGCAGGTAAAGATGATTGATATAGACTCAGTAATAGCATAAGACTAGTTCTAGTCGCAGTGATATCTACATCAAGAGATTGTAAGATCAAGTGTTTGAGCTCTATATTGTCTTGAATTTCAGTATTGGTTCTCCTGTTCAATCAATCGTGCTTATATTTGATGTAGAAAACCCTTAAATATGAAAAAATAAGGATGTACTCAGGTTTAAAATTGTAGCAAGTTTTAGAATTTTGTATACTGAAATCTGTCATAGAACTCATAAATGACCTGCCATTGTGTGCTAATATAAACAACCATACATTTTTTATTTCACATTGATATTATTGAATTCTTTATTTTATTACTAAAATTTTAATAAAGAAAAGTATCCAAAATACAATTCATTGCTATAACATAGTACTGTTTTAGTAGAGTTGTTATTGAATATATTCATTGTTTATTTTTTATTTATGGAATGAGCTGGATAGGGTAGGGATGGTCCTGGAGAAATTGTTATAGGTAATAATGTTGAATATATAAAATTTAGTATCTAATGTAATGTAATGTCCTACTGAACTCTGTTTAAAAAATTCAAATTAACCTACATTGTACAGTAATTTTGTTTGATCATATCTTCATCATTTGGAAGCATTAATTCATAATTTACATTTTAATATTCATAATTTACATTTAATTATAATCCTTTAAGTACAGTAGGTTGATCTACAAACTATGATGATTTTGATACACTAGTATATTATTGGGATATATAATTTCCTAAGATTAAATATTTATTTTCATTGTCATCATTCCACTGTTATTTGGAATATTTAAATTCATAATTATTTTGCCTATTTAAATTTTGAGCTGTTTCTCATTATTTTTGTTTTGCCATGAATAGCATTATCTATGAATACTGTATATGCATCACACTAAATATTTTGGCTAGCTTTTGTGTTATACGGTACAGTAATTTTAATTTACTTTTGAAGTACAATATACTGTAATTGTTGCATACCCAGTTAATATAGAAAAAAGTCATTTTACAGTAAATTAAGAGAAATTGCACTGGGATAATAATTAGTAATAATTTATGTAGGCTATCATGTTGAGATATTTGTAGTGCATAATTCAATTATTAATGGGTCGTCCATCACATCGGCTGTTACAGGGAATGGAGGTGAAGGACATTGCTTCTCTTCACATTTGTGTTTTTATTTAAAAAAATTTTTGTTTAGAAAGGATGTTGATGTAAATAATGATCTTGAACATGTCTGTAGCTTTTTCTGTTAATTAATACATATTTTTATATATACTGTACCTTTTCACTATACTGTATACAGTAGTTTTCTTTCAAAATGTGATATAATTGCATAATATTATTTTATTTCTTATATAAGACATACTTAATGCAGGTTACAAATGATGTGTAGTCAATGTTTGGGTTATTAGAAAACTATAGTGTTGTTTATTGAACCACATACAGTAGTTGCTTAGACTTGTATGAATTTATATGTTTATTGAGTTTCTTTGGGGCATTTTTTTTTGTTACCAGTGATTATCATTATGTATTAGAAATGTGCTACTGTATATTTCATATGGAGTATTTCTTAGTGAATATAATTTGTATAATATTGTAATCCAAGTGTTATGATATTTATTTTCCAAACTTGTGTCTTAGAGTGTATCATTTACGTATCATAGAAGAGTAAATACTTCTTAGTAAGACTGTCTTCATGAGGTGCGTGTGGGCACGTTGAGCATAATTTCATATCAGTTATCCGGGTACATCAAATGGAGAATTTATGTCTCTGTTCATTATTTTGCATGATGACATTATCTTTGACACTTCAGTACAGTACAGTGTACTCTCATTTGCCACAAGCACCATGTAAATGAGATTCTTGTACAGTGTATATTTAGTACAGTATATGGAAGAAAACCTAATCTCCATATATCTATGAAAAAAGGTACAGTACAGTACTGTATACAACCTACCAGTACAATATATATATTCTTAAATTTAAGCTTCTTCATAGGGTTTTAGGCAAGTTGGTACTTTGTGCTAAATAGAACATTTAGCTATGTGTCAGAAAATATATATTAAATTTAATCATTTGAATAAAAAACAGTATGCAAATTCACAGGTAAAATATTTTCAACAGCCTATCAAATTAATAATGATGCCATTAAGTTTATCCCTGTTCTTCATGAAAACATGTTACATTTCCATTGCCTTTCAGGGATTTAAGGCATTATCAAATACAGTACTAGTGCTTTACTAGATCATACCGGCATTACAAAATTTGTGGGATATTTTTAATTAATTTTAATTATCTGTTAAGGCTATTTTGAGACATTTCAGTAATTTGTCAGTTATTTGGTGTGAGAGGTATAGTTCAAATGGATGCTTACTGCTTTTATGTGGCTAAATTTTAGACAGGAAGTATTCATTAGTTGTAGGATTCCCAATGTTTTTGTACGTAACGTTATTTATTGTTTATTATGTAAAGAGTGAAAGGTAGGAGATGTTCTCACTTATTCAAGCACTCATATGTTTTTTTAATTTTACATGAATTAATTGATTTAGCTCAAGAAATGTTAGCATAATAAGCCTGAACTAATGTGTCAAAATGAGTACTGTATTAATATTAGTTATGACAGAAATTCATAAATTTACAGTACTGTATACTGTGTTGATTTTGGGAAATGTTTGTCATTACTAAAGTAGGCTAGATAAAAAATATTGAATTTCATCAGAGTATATATAACAAGAAGTGTTTTTTTTTATGAAATGAATTCAGTATATTAAATTTATTGTAATTAGGTGGCTAGTATTCTTTTTCAAAACACAAGAAGCTCAAATTCTATGTGAACCATGTTTTGAGATTACTGTGTATGTTAAGTTTAAGGGCGCAAATCTCATTAGATGCAAAGTTTTGATGAGATGTGCCCTGTTGTGCCTTGTGTGAAAAGTTGTTAAGTCATGGTGCCCCTAGCCAATTTTAATTTTATGATTCTTTAGGCCATCTTCTGAAAAAAGGAATTTTGTGCTTCTGAATATGGTCACCATGCTTATACTTTAGGTAAGAATTCACAAAGTGGATGCTAATTTTCTTCAACCTTCTATTCAAAAGTGCATATGATGAATAAACACCAAACCCACACATTAGAAAAGGTGATGATATTTAGTGTTGATTCAAGCCATGGCATTGTGACTTGTTCATCATGCATATATTTTTTTTTTTACTATAGCTACACCCACGTGCTGATTTATCTCCCACTATAAACTAATGCTCAAGGCTTCTCAATTTTTTTTTTTTTTTTTTTTTAAAGAGAACTAAGTGGGTTGCTATTCCTCACAAAGATTCTTTCATTAGGTCTTTGACCATCTGTTGTAAACATTTTCAAATAAGATTGGCAATTTCTTTACTTGCTACCTTAACATACATATTTTGAGAATGTAGTGTCAGATGTTTTTGTCAGTGAAAGAGGCCAGACTCAAAAAATGGAGCCTCTTTATGCCCCCCATTTGAAATATTAACAAACATTTTGTTTCCTACTTAGCCAATATTTGCTGAATTCTAGTACATGTATATAGTAATGTACTTTTCCTATAAAATCCATATAAACTCATGTGGCAGTGCTTTGATGTGGCTGTGTTTTGTTCAGTGCCTGAAAAATAGTATAAGGATTTTGATAGAGCTTGAAGATGTTTAAGATTAAACTGATATGACCTTTGGTCTCTGCTACATTTTGTCTTTTTGATCCAAGATTAGGGCAACATTAGTGTACTTCCAGTTTGAGGCACTGATCTAAGGATTTTCTAATTGCATGAAATGCTCTTATTAGCGTGCTTGTTTCATTGACTACCTCTAATTATTTTGGACTGAGATTAACACTAGGATATCTAGGCTCCTTATGTATATCCCACATAAATCAGCTATATATCCTTGCTGGAATTAGCATGCCCTAGAGTGTTTTTTTTTGGGTGAACAATATAAAATATTTATGGCATCTGATAAATCATTCTTGCAGTAGGTTTTATTCAAGATGTCGGAATCATCTTTGCTCTAATGTGGTCGTTTGTTCAACAGAGCTATTTGCATATGAAGGAAATGTAGTTAGTTTTTGTTTTTTATAAACATTTACAAGAGATTTATGTTTTGTTTAGGTTTCTTTGTACATTTGTTCTTGATATTAAACTGTATTATTTTAATAACTGATGAAATTTGGAAAATAATAGAGATGGGGATAGATAAAAAATCAATCATAGGTTCATTTATTATTCAGCGATACAGGGTATCCAGCTATTGAATGATCAGAGGTGTAGGCAGTGTAATAAATTAAGCAAAATAATTTGATATGCCATTAATATGGATATTAGTCAAGACATTTTTCAAGTCTCAAAATTACCTTAACAATTATACAGTATTGTATTTAACTAAAATATGTCGGCAATTGGTGAGAAAAAAGTTATCACAATACAGTACTGTAATTTAGTAGTAAAAATATGCCTTGGCTTTAATGTGCAGCATCTCTGCAGTTTTTGTATTTATTGGATAAATATGTGGGTGGATGACTTTCTAAATCCATAAAAGCAGGTTAGGGACTGGATAATTAATTTCTGGTATAGTATAAGTTGTTTCTTTGAAGTTTGAACATCTTCAGGTACTTTATTTGAGCAGTACATAGAATTGTGTTGTATATTATTAGGTCAACAATTGAGCCCATCCTTGCCATATAATGTTGGTATTGTGCAGTACGGTATCTGCTTTTGTCTGTATTGATCTATCAATCAGTCCAAATGTTGGTTGATATTTTCCAGTATCGCTAGTCATCTGTTTATCTTTTCCAAGATTTGATTGGTGGCCCCATTGTTTTGATTTGACTGCCAAGTAAAATGCAACAGTTGCAACTTGCATGCACTGAAAAAACATGAATCTCTAGGAAGAGCAAAGCATACTGCATTAAAACAATTAAATATGATTAAGAAAGGGCTCAACTGATAAAACTGAGAAAAAGTTACCAGTAAATACTGAAGAACCTTAGTACAGTACTCTAATGGTTTCCAACTTGAACAATTCGGCATTTGAATGCTGTGTTCATGCTCGTTTGTCGACCATTTGCTCCGCACTCAAACGTAATCACACACAACCGATGAGTCAGTTTCCCAGTAGCTGCTGTTCAGTGCATACCCTGCTAAACCTCTGTTAACTTTCTTGTGTTTTCTTGGATATTATTTTATATGTTTTTAGCATAAATAACTCACCATGGCACCTAAGACAATTACTGGTATTAATAAGAGCCAAACAAAGTTAATTACAGTAGTTAGAATCACAACAGAGACAAAAAAAGAACTCGTAGCAAAATATGAAAGTAGTGCCGATATGTCTGCTCTTGCTACTGAGTTTGGCATGCCTAAATTTGACAAGTTTCTTGTAAGAAAAGCATTTATTGAGCCTCAAGGGGGAAACAGAAAAAGAGAGAGAAAAGAACCCCAGAAGCCAAATTACCTAAAGTGTTTATGGTAGGAGACTCCCCTGCCAAACAATTCCATCTCTCCTCTTCCTCACCACCTTCCACATGTCATCAATTCTTCTAATTACAGGTAAAGTGAGAATATATTTGCATTTATTTCATTTATTTATTGTATTCATAAGTGTATTTTTTGTGGTCTGGAACGGATTAATCCAATTTACATTATTCCACATGGAGAAAATTATTCGGTACTCGAGCAGCTCGGCACTCAAACAGCCTTCTGGAACCAATTAAGTTTGAATACCGAGGTTCCATTGTATTAGTCTTGAAAAGATACTGGTATGTGGCTCAGAGGAAGCTCGATAGTCTAATCTAGTCTGAAAATTTGTTTGCTGTAATTACATTGTTACTTGTATCTTATATGAGCAGCTTTCTAGCAATGTAGTTAAAAAGGCATTACAATTTAATGTCTGAAATATTTTGCCCATGGCATGACCATTTTTCTTGATTACAAACTAATGCAGTTGCTAATCTATGAAACTTCACATTCTGGTACAGTATCTATTAATTTTAAGCTGCCTTTTGTGTTTGTTACAAACATGGAATCAGTGACTGTAACAACTTGGAGTACTGTATTATTCTAAAAAAATACAATTCATTTATTTTATTGGTAATAATATAAGTGTAATCCAAGTAGTAAATATCCTTTTAATATGACTTCAATTGAATAAAACCTACTAAACTTAATGAATGATAGTTATTTTGTTATGTCAATAATAATGATAATTTGGATGATGCAGGACAACACACACTTTTTAAATAAACTTATTTTCATTAAGCTGGCTCTACTATTATCGCCTAATGTTACATGCAACCATTGAAAAGTTAGATGACTAGCTACTATCTATTACAAATTATGTGCCATCATCTGCGACCTATTCCCATGGCTTTCCTCCCATCACCATGGCAGAAAGTGAGAAATATCCTTGACTTGGATACATATTACCCATACAAGGTTAACCCTGTGTGGACATCATCTTACTATTTTAATTGCATTGTTTCGTTTACACTCGTCTATTTCCTGGTTGAATATCCTGATTTTCAGAATGATCGAACATTTTGCTACCCCCCCACATCTCTCAAATATAATCTTTGTTGAATCTGACTCCTTTCACATAATGTAGATCACCTTGAGTCTTTCTGTTCCCATATTGGCATTTGTATGTGATATCTAGGAAGTCTCGAGTCTCTTGTGGTGTATTTAAGTGTTCAAGAGCATAGCCATATGTACTAGCTTAGTGCTATCTTTTGATAATTACTCAACTGTTATCTTGGATTTCTTAAGTAGACAAATTGAAGTTTTGCTCACTAGCAAATGATATCCCAGAATCCCTGCTTGCCCATTATAGAGATTAAACTATGTGCCTTATACTCAACACTGCTTACCTTGTATGTATTGGAGAGGTAAAAGAGGATGAAGTTAAACAGACTATAAGCTTAACCTTTTTGTAGACTGAAGATGAAATTAAATCATATCTAAAATGGAAATTCTTGTATAAAGAGGCAGGAAAAATGAAATATATAAAACCTGTAAATTTGTGTCTGTCCATTGGAAGAGTAAATTGTCTTTACACTGCACATTTCACAGACTGAACTGCATGTGTACACACACATCATCTAGAAAATATTGATTATTAAAATCAGATGTTTAATGTGTGATAATGACATGGCAAATGTTTATTGGTATATCTTAGTCATTGTCCCTATATTATTCACTGTTAATGTGAAATGTGTTAGAATGCATTAGTACAGTAATTATGGGATAAAAAATAATATACCAATATGTAGATGATGTCTATACAGATGTTGTAGTTTTATTTATAGTGATAGACAATGTAACCATATAATAATCTGTTCTACATTAAGTACCTCGATAACGAGCTTCCTTGTGCCAGCTGTTGTATACACTTGTATTTAGTAGACTGTGTGTTGTACCTAATAGCGAAAATCATACCACTAGGTTTTGTAGACAAGGTCCATTTAATAGCCAGAGGATATTTGTTTATTTTCAAATACCTGTACAGTACAGTACTAGCAAAAATGCATCAGATTATAATTCAATATATGATTAACATTATATTGATAACATTAGATACTAATGTACAGTATTTTGGCCTGTTTTTCCTTGATAGACAGATTTTATGAATATGGTAATTTGCATATTATTAAGGCTAGATCAGGTTGCTAAGTTAGTTTTGGCTCAAATTAAACAAAAAACCTTGTTCACTAAAATAAAAATATCTATCACTATATATAAATATATTGTTCTCACACACTATACTGTATGTATAGAATTTATTTACATATGCTAATAAATGATATTAAGTGAGCTGATAAGGATATATCGTATATAAAGATTGCAAAGGTAGTCTACTGATGATTTCTGTCTCTAGGATCCAATAGAAAAATATAATAAATAAATGTGTACTTGTGCATGTACATAAATGTTTATATATACTGTACTGTTATATGTATTGTAAATACCTAAGTGTAGTTACAGGACAAGAACTGCACCCTGGCACTTTGTCATACTGTATAACACTTTGAAACTACTGTACCGATGGTTTTGACCTCCACCACCACCTCGCTTGTTCCAAGTGTGTCTCACGCCATAATGGGGCCACACGATGTAGTAGCAGTTATATCAGTGAATGGTAGGCTAATTAATTAAATCAGTATAACATAATGGCTTTTTGTGGCACTTCAAAGAAAATATTCTCTACCTGAATTTTTAGGTTTAATTTTTTTTTTTTTCCAAAATAGTCAGAGGCCATTATTGTAGTCTCACATAATTCATACCATTATCTTTACATTGTGATATGAGTAAGTGTTGCTAATACAGTAGTACTGTATAGTAAAGGAATATTTATGATATTGTACTTTAAATGTTCCGTCATGTATATGGAGGTGCGTAACTGTTACATCTATCATAATTAAAATGTCCTGCAATGTGATGATTATGCCAAAGATGTAATTATGAAAAAAAAGGAGACCTGATCATTTAAAAAAATATATACAGTACTGTATAGGTTTACCATTAATACAGTACAGAATTTCTATTGATGGCACCAAACTGTGTGTTGCCCTGTTTATCTGAAGTGTTTTGGCTCATCTTACAGTGCACAACTTTCAGGAGATAATGGATTGATTTTGATGTTAAAGTTAATAGAAAATACAGGCCTAGATGTCTGACCAGAAAACTCCTTTACTGAAAGTTGGACTTTGTTTAGATTTAAGTTACAAAGCATTAATTTTGAAAACCTTGTACTGTATATAGCAAGATTACCAGTTGGACATGGTTTTCAGGATTTATTGTGCCTTAGTGTCACAAATGGAGGTAGATTATCTTAAAAATCTTAAAACATGTATTCTTATTAATAGATTTGTTGTTAAAAGTTCAAATGGTATGGCTCTTGCCATCATTAGCTGAAGCTGGTGGATTGCTTGTAATCACACTGTAAAGTGACTGGTGATCTGTCTCACATCAGCTTGTCAGTGGGCATCTGGTTAGGCCTATAATGAAATTATTTAAGATCATATGAAACAAGAATTGAATATTGTATTTAGATTGGACTTGCACAGCCCTTATTTTTAGTGTAATAAGAATTACTATTTCACTTTTTTCCTTTTAATTTTTTTTGTATGCCATACCTAGCATTTTTGTAGTAACTTAAACTTTTAAATTTGCCAAATTTTCTTTTAAATTTTAAGGCAATAAGCATGCCATCAATAATTTTATAAAATTTAAAATGCTAAATCTGAAATATATAATGTGAAATGTTTTGCTTAGTGTAAAAAAGTTGAAGTTTTTATTTTATCATTAAAACCTGTAGGTTCTCTAATTTGATTTATGTAGTTAACAAGACCTTCATCCTTTTCTGTGATAATACAAATTTTCCAGTGTTCAAGATAGTTTTGTAACAGGAAAAGTAATTTTAATTCTTGACACTAGTAAGCTTGATGGAGATGTAGTTATTTTGCTACTTTTTTGCATAATATTTGTGGCCATGTGTCTAGTCGGTAACACTAAACAACAATGTCATAGTTAGTCGTTTTATTATCCGGTCCACTTGCTTGCAGGAATATTCATCTTCAATGTTTTGGCTGTCATGTTATGTACAGGTGCATGCCAGCTATTATGCAATTGCATACCATACTTAAGTAATTAAAAGAAAATAAATGTTTTGAAAAGCAAAGCTAATTTCTTTAACAAGATTTGGTCATTAAATATGTTTTTATGATACATTTGGGCCCCTAAGTTATTGGGCCTCCCGACAGCTCAGTGGAAGAGCTTCAGCCTCACACCATGGTGTTGGTGGTTCATGTCTCGTAGTGCTCAAGTTAATGAGACGTTTATTTACATGATAGTGTGGTTGACAATTTATATGACATAGGCGTGGATCACTAATTTCCTGTCAACTTGTCAACCACACTATCATGTAAATAAACGTTTTTCACTTAAGCAATATGATGCTCAAACCACTGACCCCATGGTGTGAGGATGGAATTGGAAATAGCTCCTATTCTGCCTCCCAATAGGAAAGATCTCAAAAGGCAGAAAACCCCTGCCCAACTGAGATTCTATACTTTCCCCACCTCCCGTGAAGCACATGGGAATGAATCACTAATTTATGATGTGCTTAAGGGAAGGTGGGGAAGTATAAAATCTCAGTTGGGCAGGGGTTTCCTGCCTCTTGAGATCTTTCCTATTGGGTCTCCCAATAACTCAGTGGAAGAGCTTCTGCCTCACGGTTTGATCGGCAGTTCGAGTCTCCTAATGCCTACATGAATGACTTATGATACAGTATTTCAACTTCTGAAGTGAACTAACATTTGAGAATTGAGTTTGTACAAGTCGATAGGAACAAATAAGCAGTTGAGAAATATGCAGTACTGGAGAGCAAAAATATGGAGCCTGAGAATATGGTGTTAATTCAAATACTAGAATATAGTGTTAATTCAAATACTGTACTGTTCTCTCTATTGAGTTGAATAAAATTATTTACACGTATGGGTACAAGGGGTCAGATTGATGGGATCTGCTAACATGTCTCAGGCTGATAATCAGGTTCCGGGGATTTGGGGGTCTAACAAGGTCCTGGTGCCTCACTCCTTGGTCCCCATCGAACTTGTGCGGCCCTTGGTTTTCCCATTCAGGTCTCGTCTTCATAAGTGCCATTTTTACTCTCCTCCTTAGTAAGACTCATTTTCCTTCTATTCTGTTAGTTACCAGAAAATGTAGAATAGAACCAATGAAGAGCAGAGGTGCCATAGGCACAATCAGAGAACACTGTATAAACATCAGAGGTCCGCGGTTGTTCAACGTCCTCCCAGCAAGCATAAGAAATATTGCCGGAACAACAGTGGACATTTTCAAGAGGAAACTAGATTTATTCCTCCAAGGAGTGCCGGACCAACCGGGCTGTGGTGGGTATGTGGGCCTGCGGGCCGCTCCAAGCAACAGCCTGGTGGACCAAACTCTCACAAGTCGAGCCTGGCCTCGGGCCGGGCTTGGGGAGTAGAAGAACTCCCAGAACCCCATCAACCAGGTATCAACCAGGTAGAGCTAGTTAGTTACCAGAATAACAGCCAGAAGCTCTGGCTGAGGAAAGCCAGAGCTGAATGCAATGAAATGTCTCTTTCTTGTAGGGATGTAGTGGCTCCATGATTCCCCACCTGATGCATCAGTTTGAAAAAACTGATGCATCTTTCAGTTCTGGACAAAGGCTAGAATGACTTTGAAGCATGGAGCTACTGGTAGTACTGCCACCTGTTGGTGGCCGGCATAACTAGTTTGAGCGAATCGTTTGTAGAGTAGTAATTTAAAAGTTTGTGTCTTGCTTTCTGTGAACCTTGCAGCTATCTGTATTGATTTGCTCACTTGCTGGATGTTTTCTCATGAGAATGATTGCAATAATCCCTGTACGTCTGAGAGGGGAGGGTCAGGACCCCAGTAGGCCAAACTGGACTCCTGAGACTAATGCGACTTAGTTGTGGGGAGCTACCTCAGCATAATAGCTTCGGGAAGCCATGAGGCCCTACCAGAAAGGGAACATAATGAAATAATCTCAACAAGGGCATTTCTAAATCCATATATAAGTATACTTCAAGTTCAGAATTGTATAGATTGCCTCTAATACCATTACAGTACTGCAGTTCACATTTCCTGGAGCAGGTAAAGGGGTTCTACGTAATGCTTAACTCATGCTCTACAAACATCATTGGGTGGTGAGTACAGATATTTTTTTTCATTTTTTTTTATACATATGATACAAATACTTACGAAGGAACTCAAAAGTGAATGATATGGTGTGACAATGTCTGGAATGAATAATGACTAAACAATGACGAAAAGCAGGTTTTTCACATGATGTACTTTATCTTATGGTACTGTATTTGTAACGTTCTTATATGCAATATGTATATCCCTTTACAACATTCTATTGCAAACAATTTGATATCAAATTGAACAATGTAGCACAAAAATTGAGGTGAGAAAGCTGAAAAGAACTTTAAAAAAAAAAAGTATAAACATTGGAGTGGTGTGGGAGCTCACAGACAACGCTCTGCTTGCCTTGTGGTGCATGGTAGGTTGCCTGCAAGACGTGCAAGTGTTATGAAGAGAATAAGCAAGGTACATAAGGACAGCCTAGTTCAATCAAGATGTGGGGCAAGGGAATATTGGTGACAGCTAGATACACAGTAGTCTTAAAAAAAAAAAAAAAAATTAAATTCTGTACGAGTATAGAATACTCGTACAGAATTGAGTATGGACCAGTAGAACGAGAATGAGAATAGACCAGAATTGCGAATGGACCAGTAGAATATAGTACAGTACATTGAAATATGTTTTTTAAGTCACTTCCATTCACAACTACAATAAAAAATATGACAACTTGAACATTAAAAGATAGTGCCAATTATAAAAGGTTAGGTTGAGGCATAAAGAGCTAAAACACTTTTCTGTAGTCTTCAATAAGCAATTATCAATAGTAGGCACCAATCTGGGAATCTACATAGCACCAGTGTTGCTAGATATTCAAAAGGCACTAAATAACACTTAGGATGTCAATACGAGAAAAAAAGCACATTAGGCAAGCGATATCAGTGATAATGGATTCACCAATGATTATATTGATGGACAAATTACCTCAAAGGTACATTGAAAAGCAAGACATGATATGTCCTGAAAATAGGGACATTCTTTAAGGCATCCACAACATTTACATCCACAAATGTAAGTGGGACAATGCAGTTCGGACAACCAGGACATGGGCAGCATTCCATTAAGTGCTCGTGAGTTAAGGGCATACGGTCAATATGTAACCTAGCCAGATCCACATCCCATTACCTATTATGGTGGTAGGAGGAAAGCCAAATGGATAGGCTAGCTTTTAAGAGAGCACAGTTTGTCACCTGTAATACCAGGGTAATATCCTGCCAACATTTTTAGAGTGAAGAATGAATGACTGGGTAGAAATCTGAACAAAGGATGCCTATTTGGGAGATAAGTGTAGATGGCCTCCTTGGTGGCAGTGTCTGCAAGTTCATTCAAGGTAACACTTATATGGCTAGAAACCCAGCAAAACTCAACTGTCTTGAACCTGTTAGATAATTAACAACCAATACTGGATATCAACTACCACAAAATGCAAAGGGTTAAATGACTCCAGAGCCATGAAGGCACTGCAAGTCTCTACCAAAATGGCAAAGGAATGTTGACATTAGAAAAGCAGTTGAAGTATTATGGCTTTACTTGGCTAGTAATTGGGTTCTTTTATATCAAACTTCTATCGGATCTTAGTGCCTCTTCTTACCTGATCCAACTCAGAGTCATAGGTAAGTTATTAACAAATGGCAGTAATAGTCAGTCTAAAGGGAAATGGAGTAGACAACTCTAAACAGAACCATCACCAAGTGTACTTCTTAACTATATATATATACACATGTACAGCATATAACACAGCAGAGGTCACTTTCACACAGGACACTATTAAAGAACTAATGCAATTTTCTTTACCAGCAAGTCCACTTCTATCATACAACACTCTAGGTACCCTCCCTGGGTCAGTCTTGCATGGTCCTCACCTTTCTCAGTAAATCATGGGCCAGTCTTCTACAGTATTGTCGCCACTTCTACTCTCCAGCAACACACTGGCAGGGGTCTCCAGCAACACACTGGCAGGGGTCTCCAGCAACACACTGTATGACTTTACACAGGCTTCAGCTATAACAGATGGACATTAATTCCATCTCACAACTCAACTTGGCCATCCTGGGATGCGTCGGTCTAATCACCAATACATCACTGGGTGTCAGACAAATCACAGTCGACACCGACTCGGCCTACGTGTTCCCACTGGAACACGTTTTGAGTTCAGGACTGCCCTGGGTGAACTAGCTCCTGTCGACCAAGGAATTCCCCCACTTCACTTCTGAGGAGTAAAAATTAATAGAAATAGGGAAACTACACAGGTGTCAGTATGATCATAGCTTTCCACCAGGAAACAGAAAATGGGGTCGGGTGCGCTAAACAGATGGAGTCGACATCAAAGGAAGAGCATACAAAATTGCATAAAGTTTCACTGTGAAGATGCTAGTCTCCAAGGGGTGGTAGTACATACAGGTTTGGTCAGGAATTCAGTGAAGTAGCCAACACTGTCAGCAGACATAGACTTGTCTATGAATTGGGCAATGGAATGGGAGTGCAAAGAAAGGGATTAGAGGATAAGGCATTTCCTAACAGTGGGAGGGGTAGAAGCCTTAATCATTGTGGGTCAAGATCTTACAAAATTTAACAAGTACACTCCTCCCTGGGTGCAAAGATGGAACAACTCTAGGAGATATATTGCAAATGTGAACCGAGAGAAAATCTTACAAGCGAGACATTTGTATGGAAAAAGAAGGTGATGAAAAGGAACAGAGACCCACCGAGGAGTAACAGCCAAAGCGCGGTACAGGCAAGAGTGAGGATGTTGCAGGGATCATAGGTGGTAGCAAAGGTAGTAATGATTACAACAATCCTGTAGACAGGATGCCAGTTTCAACATACAACCTCTGAGAAGAGGACAAATGAAAGGCACCAAAACCGAGGTGTAAGCCAGTATGATGCGGAGCATTAAGACAACACCAGAATTGAAGGAGAGGCAGAGGAATAGGCAGGGAAGCCATAAATGTTTAGACAGAACGGAGAGGAGTGTGTGCCTATCAGTTCCCCAGGAAGTACAGTACGTGACAAGACTAAGGCAAGAGCCCTGGGGCATTCACCTCAAGAGGTGAGACATATGGGGGTGACCAAGACAAACGAGTATCAAAGATCAATCCCAAAAGATTAGCAGAATCCTTGAACAGAAGGAAATTACCATAGAGGGATGAAGAATGGCCTTCCGAGTAAAAGTTACAACAAAAGTTTCAGAGAATTCAAAACCATGATTAGTGGCCCAAGATGTTAATATAACACTTTCGCGCTCTCGGCGTTCAAAAAAAAGCATTCCCTATATGCTTTAGGTGCTTCGCGCGCCTACGCAGTAAGACCGAAAAAGTGTACACTCTTTTGACTGTCCTGATAATAATTGAAGGCGCACGTATTTAAATTTGGTATCACTGTGTTCGCAATAAAATTGTCTATAAGAACATATCTATAAAATGCCGCCAAACCATAAGGATTATCAACACCAAATAAAAAACTATTCAGATCACTAGCCGAGAGCGCCAAACAGCAACAAAATGTTTCCACTCTCTTAATGGTTGCGAAGCCTACAGTTGTCCTACATCGCTAATTGTGGTATCATTGGAATCGCAATAAAATTCTCTACGCGGACATATGCATATAAATATAGATTCAATGTCGTAGCCCACCCAAAACAGTGTGGGAATTGGCCGAAGTGTTACCCGCGGCGGCATATCGGCGAAACTCGCTTTGAAAAGTGTATATTCAATTCACTGTCCTGACATTATTTGTCGATGTATGTATATTCATTTTTGTACCAATGTGCTCAGCAATAGAATGTTCTATAAGAACATAAGTATTAAAGGTCACATAAGGATGCGTTCGACCGGCAACATATATAAAAACTACGTCGATTACACTCGTCGTGTCAATAATACAATTGTTTTGCCACGATGATTCACTGCCACGCCGTTTTCTTTTATAAGCTGTTCGGCTATTAGAGAAAACGTAAATTTCATGGCAAACATTTGTAAACTATTCCCAAGTTGATCGGATAATAAATGGATTTTATACAAATATTTTTGCTCGTGACTCGCTCGAGGGGCACGCCTACGGTATGATTAATAATATTGGTGCCGACGACGGTCTGCTGGAAAGCGCCAAAGTGATAATTATTAAGGAAGGAATTGAAAGTTGCAGCTGGTGTTGAAGGAAACTGCAGTCATCATCCCGACAGCACAGATAGATCATCAACATAAAGAGCCAAGAGTAGTCTTCAGTAAGCAAGCACTGAAGCTTTCCTTGGCTTTGAAGCATCAGTGACAAAGAGGACCACACTTTAGTTTATGTTTTGTCTTGGGGAATGTGCTCCAGCAAGAATTACATTCAGGATTGACACTGATATTCTCTTCTCCAAAGGATCCACTGCCAGCATCACCAGTGTCAACAGCTCGCTTCTTTTACAAGACGGGTTTGCCTCGATCCTTTACCAACTACACTAGGCTAGCAGTGCCCCCATTGCTGGCTCAAGGTATTGACTAGTGACTACTCAAGCTTGTACTATATTCACAAATTACTGCTGCTGCTGTTTTGGGTTTTGTCCAATTATCTGGATATCCTCATGGGTCACTAATGACCTAGGTGACAATTTCACAACCAGCATTCACCAGACAAGTGGACTACACACCAGTTACATAGCAATTGCTATCAGCATACATTCCAACCAACTTTTTTTACCATTTTTCCACTACATTTAATAATTTCTGAATATACTTCATCAATATGCTGAGAACATGTCACATTAACGGATCTGAAAAATAACCCAACACACGAGATAAAATTAAATGAAAACATTTTGGTCATCCTGGGCACTTATCAAGTCATAACCTGCAATATCTGCAGATTTTCCACATTTCATCTTTCTCAGAGATGTACTAGCCTCATCCATAGATATATGGCCTCTGCCCAAAGCACTATGCATGTTAGTGACTTTACAAAAATGTAAAAACATCAATGCTTTGTACTCTCATAAACCCTCTTTATTATATATATCTATCTCGCCTGACTTGCATTCTTGTACCCTTCTTTCATGATCATATCCAATCATGTTTACATTAACACCTCTTTTCTTAGTTTAACCCACTGGATTATCAAAGTATTCTTCCCAACTAATTTTAATCTGCACTATTTAGTTTTCTCTCATTTCTTGAAGCATTTCCTTACTTCTTTCCACAAGAGCTTCCTGTTCCTAAATTTGTAATATTTAAATTTAAATCGGAAAGGAAAGCTCAATCAGCTTGCAAAAATCTGACTGCTTTCTTTAAATGCATTCATTATGTCAAATTGTTTATTCACAATTCACTAGCATTTTGATTAAATTCAGAGGAATGTATTATTACAGTAACTCGGGTATAAGTAAATATGGATAAGGGTTATTGTTTATTAGTTTCTTCTGGCTGATAAAGAATGAAGACTAGCAAATAATCATACCCTGAAAGCATGAAAGAAATAGACTAGGTCTGGCTACAGCCAATTATGTGCAAACAACTATTTCCTCAGTCAAATACATCTTGTCATGTGTTTCCAAAAAAATGTACAAAAGTTATTTATATAAAGTTATGTTCAAGGTCTGTACATAATAAGTACATACATCTACACACACACACACACACACATATACCAACGCTAATCCTCTTTGTACCTTGTTTAAAAAAAAAAAAAAAAAATTAAAATAATTTGGCTATCTACAAATCTTTGGGTTTCAATAATTTAACTAGACGAGAATGTGAATGGCTAATTATATCTAAGCCTCTAAGACAGGCAAGTATTGTGTGACGTGCAAATGCCACAATTACAAGCAACCTTTGGCAACATGAAAATATAGTTTGACAACCCAGGGAACAACCTCCAATGAAATTATGAGTTACACTTTTACTCATCTTTACTATAATGTACAGTATATATATATATATATATATATATATATATATATATATATATATATATATATAAAACTTTCACAAAAAATGAATTTGAACCTCTAGCAATAAAAAAAACTATTGAAAGTTTATTGAATTATTCAGAAGGCTGTATAAAGCACCACTACTTGTTTCTATTTAAATAAAAATATATATAAATATATATGTATCGATCTGTTGTAATTAAATCTTATTGCAAATGCACACCAAACTTTACAAAAGCTGTTCGGTAAAAGTTAAAATTATGAAAAGAGCTTAGAATTGTGTAATTAAATTTCTTGAGCTGAAGAAATTAAATTTCATCAGCTTTGACACGAGGTCAAAATCTTATGGAATTACCATCGCCTAATAAAAATATAAGCTCTATGGATTGTTTTATGTAGGACAATTTGCTTAATAAAATTAAGGAAAACTTTCTGCATTTATAGAATCAATTGATCCAAATGCTTGTCTCATATTGAAAAGTATTTAATCAAGAAAACCAGTCATACTAATTTCAGGAACAATATCCTCTGAATTACAACAGCAGGTACTCTTGTCAAGTGTATTCTCTACATTTAGCCTTACAATATCACAAAATTTGAAGATCACACATGATCATATTCCATAAAATGAACATACAGTACATGATACATGCACACATTAAAATACAGTACTTTTATCTGCATCTTTCCTCACTCGATTCTGGACTTGCATTATCGACAATTATACGAAGATACAAGTGGACATAGAAATTGCATCCAATATCCTAAAACACAAAATAAAAACCTTTTTTGTTTTTCAAAAAAAAAAAGTTAATGTTTTTAGGAAGAATACCACTAGCCAACACTCAAGATACAAGAATGTAAGGCCACCAGTCACTAAAACTTAATAGCACTTGGGAGTATCATCACTTCTTCATAAGTAATGCCTGAGATCACAAATCTTGTGATTTTACAAATGCCGCACACCATGTACTCTAAATCTGTACAGGCAAGTGTAGTGCATATTACCATGGTTACTATTTATTTTCAACTCAATAAGGGGAAAGTATTCATTATTTTCTTTCTTCACAATGAAAGACTGAAGGGGTTCTCCATTTTGGTCATATTCATAACTTCCTAAATGAACACCTTCATCATTCTCAGTAAAGAGACCCCATACTTCAAACTCTCGAGGGGCTGACTCAATTTCACCATTTGGCGAGAGAGATTTTGGGATATGTTCAAGGCTGAAGGCTGTTGGTTTCACGAGGCCAGCCAACTGAATTACAATATAACCTTGAGATCCCTTAAAAGCCCAGCACTGGCCTGGCATTCGGTCAGGTTGAATAATAGATCGAGGGTTGTTTGTAGAATAGTGATAAACTGGAATACCCAAAATTCTCACTTGTGCTTGATGGACCTGAAACACAGTTTGAAAAATTCTTTAAAGTAAATATATTGTACTTGTAATGTAAAAATTCTGCTTTATACAATGAATGTAAGCAATCTTTAGAATAGGTAAATATATATGAAAAATAGTAAAGATAAAAAGAAAAGGAGACAATTCGAGAGGTCAAAGTGAATAAAATTTTATTGTCGCTTCATTCTTCCCCCTCATTCTACTATTCTCCACCCCCTTCTTGACGGTCTCGCTTCATGCAGGTCGGTGTTCAATCCCCGACTGTCCAAGTGGTTGGGAATCTTTCCTTCCCCCCACCCCACCCCCATCCTATCCCAAATTCTTATTCTGATCCCCTCCAAGTGTTATATAGTAGTAATGACTTCATGCTTTCTTCTTATAGTTCCCCCCCCCCCCCTTTTCAAAAAAATTATTACAAAGTACTAGAAATACTTAACAAGTAAGGGAAAGAACAAATATTTTAGACTCATGAAAAATCTCACAGGGTGAGGAAGTCCTCTATAAAAGAATATAAAAGCAGATACTGCATTTCTTAAAAGCACTTCACTTAGGCTGACACTGACTGGCCTATGACACTCCCTTACCCAACCTTATTCATCTTGTGAAGTTTGGTGAAGCTAACCCCCAGGCATCTGGATTTCAACCACATACATTCTATTTTATAGATACAGATGTATATCTAGTACATCTTTCACATACAGTACTTCTAGTCATCAGAATAGCACTAATATACATACATAATTACCTTATAACCTGAGCCTTTTGATGCTTTTCAATGCTAACCATGTTAATAATGTAGAGTATGCATCATATTTATTATATGTATTTTTTAAATCCAATATTTATTACCTTGTTTCACTACAGTATACCCATAATAATAATAATACAAAAATTACAGAACAATGCCTTTCCACTATGAAAACCAGGTAATAATAATGAATATGTTCTACAGAAAATAAACCAGTTGTTTATAACATACAAATATAATTTAGCATACATAAATAAAGCTCACCTGGTAACTTTCGGTGCAGCGAGTAGAAATTACGTTTCCTCCAGCACTTTCCAAAGCGTGATCCACCATACCAGTTTTATCTGCATCATATTTTAATAGAGCATCTTTCACAATCTGAATCACAGCAGATTCATTCAGTCCAGCAGCAAAAGGCATTCCCGCAGGAATGAAGGAAAAATTTGCGCTGTTATTTTTAGAGATATTTACGGTTGCAGAAAATGTAGCATCCTCAGAACTGGTGGAAACTGATGAAGCTCCTGATGAGGCCCCTGCTAGGAAGGCTACTCTTTCCTCACCAGTTCCTCTCGCCTGGAAGAAAATGACCAAGTTACTTTGTTTATCTTTTAAATAATTTTCTTTAATTTTCCCACATTATAAAAATATTTTTCAATTCAGTTTCTTCTATTCTTCCACTTACGAACAACTGCTGCAGCACAGATCAATCACTTTCCACAATCAGAGAAGAAAGCACCAAAGTACAGAGCAGGAACCTAAATTTATCTGCACATCTGGCATCTTCAAGACTAATAGGAAATAGATACATAAATGTTCTTACACAGCCCCAGCCAGTGGTGTGCCACAAGACAAAACATTGTGCAAGATATCCAACCAGAAGGAAATTGATGATGAGCCAGAAGGCTCATCACCAATCAGCACGTGAGCAAGTGCTACTCTAAATACTGTACAAAACATTCTTTATGGTTTAACAGGCACAGCTTGCTGGTACTACATGAAGACCACTGGGAATATGTTCATGAACAAGACACTAGCAAAATGTTCAAATGAGATTCCTGCCATACACTACTTGCAGTCTAATCTGTGCTTTAAAACTTTCCACACTTTGTTGTTGAAAATGTTGGCCAATGGCACCAGCTGACTATCAAGATATTCAACAGATAGCTTTCTAATTGGATTTACCATGCTCTGTCTGCTACTTTAAGTACTTTATACCAGCTTACACAAACTGAGGTTGCTACATGTGGCAACTCTAACATAGTAGATAAATTCCCAAGAGTACAGTAATTGAATAAAATAAATGTCAGTCTTACCTTTGCATACTGTTCACCTGCCATATTTGTTCTCAGTTCCATTACAGCGTCTGCAACAACTGATGACACAGTCTCGTTCACTGCAGTGGAAATGGCAGCTGGCAAAACTGATGCAACCACCTCTGGCACGGCAACTGCAACAACACCTTGAACTTCTGCACTTACAGCCTCATGAACTGCATCATTCACTGCATTTGGCAAGGCCTTCGTAATAGCTTTGGGTACTGCACTTTCAACAGCCTGGGGTACAGCTTCTGATACAGCTGCTTTGACTGCATCAGGAACAGCATCAGACACAGCAGCAGCAACTGCTCTATCAACAGCTGTGTTTACAGCACCTTCCACAGCTACACTCACAGCACCTGCTACTGTTCTTTCAACAGCATCAGGAACTGCTGCAGTAACTGAGTCAGTTACAGCAGATGCCACAGCTTTAGGAACAGCTGAAGCAATGAATTCTGGTACAGCTTCTTTAACAGCAGCATTAACACTTTCATGCAATTGCTGTTTGGATGTATGAAGTGTATCCTGTATCTGTTCTGACACTTGCTGCCCCAACACAGCAGCTGCTGCATCTACTTTTAGATTCACTTGCTCAGCCACCTGCTCCTTTGATAATTCTGAAAACTGCGTATGCTGTAGATGGATCTCTGCACGTAGTTTCTCTAAAATGGTTTCCATTACAAGTTGAGATGTCTGTGCAACAGTTGCCTGAGTAGCTATCATTGATGCCTCTTTCTCTTCACCTTCTGATAAAAAATAAGAAAATGACAAATTATCAACTAAAGCTAAAAACACTAAGAAAAATAATAAAGTATAAATATTCCTTTGTCATTTGCTCTTGATGGATATTCCATATCTTTAAGAGAGAGGGAGAGAGAGAGAAAAAAAAAAAGTGACGATCTCACTTCATGCAGGCTAGCTTTCAATTCCCAACCGTCTGAGTGGTTGGGTACCATTCCTTTCCTCCTGTCTCATCCAAAATCCTTATCCCGATCCCTTCCAAGCACTATATAGTTGTAATAGCTTGGCACTTTCTCCTGATAGGGGAGGGGGGACTATTTGATTATTGAAAAACATCTGAACCAGCAATATAGTGAAGTGGACTCTTATGAAAGAGCAAACAAATACCAGAGACCAAAAATCTAGCCCATTATATATGACCAAAGGACAAAGACAAAGTAATATTACACAATACACCGAGTAAAACGACCTTCAAAAATGTTCTGCTTTGAATTCATAATCAAAGTTTTTTCATACTTACTAGGAATCTGCAAAAATTTACCTTTCATATGGGAACTACAAGCAGCCCTTGATTTGCAGGGTGGCTACATTCCCTCAAACTAAGACAAACTTAAAGGTAAAGTACATATATGGAACAGTGAAAGATAAATTTACGAGACCTCAAAAATTGAACTTTGTTCCACTTTTTGTTCAACAAAACACCCTGCTAAAATTAACAGTTAATGATCAACCACTTTTTAGCAACAAATTCAGCACAATGAAGTCCAGAATGCTTGGGGTATCATGAAGCATAAACACAACAAATAAACAACGAACAGTTTGTAAAGAATAAAAGTATGAACAACGAATAGTTTGTAAAGAATAAAAGTATGAACAACGATTAGTTTGTAAAGAATAAAAGTATGAAGTGTAGAAAGACAAGCACTGCCAAGAATGCAGAAACAGAGATCAGTGCAGATCATCAACTAAAATTCAACTGCACAGTTAAAAACTATAAAAGTCCCTCCAAATCTGAATGCAATTTCTTGCAAGTGTAAATAAAAACAAATTTATTAAACATTAAGAATACTCTTCCCAGTATAATGATTGCACATGTAACTCTTTAATTTTTTTATCTTAGATTTCTTCAATAGAAGAAGCAGTCATAAAAATGGCTTACCTAGAATATTCTTTGCTTGCATTGTTGCCATCAAAGCATTGAGTCTTGTTTCCAGTTCTTCTTTGGCAACGAAGTAACTTTTCAGCCAAGCCCCCATGTCTTTGGCACTCCATGACATTCGAGCTCCAGTATTACCTCCTGGTGTATGGTTTGAAGATAAATCAGGTAGACCCAATATATCACCTAGGAGAGTAGTCACATGTTTCTCAACATCAGCCAGGCTAACACTGGTATTTTTACAACAGCTTTTGACTTCTGTAGCTAAACTGGTGTGGTCATTCTGTACAAAGAAGTGTGCATATTAATTATACATCGATTAAATATCTAGGAATGGGTAATGAAAACTATTAATGTCGATAAAAAAAAATTAAAAAAATATTACCTCAACGATTGGACTGTTAGCCCCTTTTACGTGACATGCAGCTTTTTGTTGAGGTCAAATGACAATGAGCCTATACCTCGGTACACTGCAATCCAAATCAATCTCCAGCCAATTTCCTTTTTAAAATGGTTACTGTAATTGAAGAGGGTGACTAAGGCCAGCAGTAAGGGAGTTTCAGGCATCCCTCCACACAATCACAGCCAAACTTTTCACACGTATCCAAAACTAAAGGCTCAAACTTTTTCATAAAATAGCAGGGGATCGGTATCAGGACAACCTGCCAAAGAGGGGCTGGAAAAGGCAATACTGTATTGCAAAGCCCAGACTCACAAAGTGGCCGCAGCATGATGTACAATAATGTGAGAGGGCAGCTCAACGCTGAGCTGCCCTCTCAATATTTGTCAATCCTGCTGACAAATGGCACACAACTTAGGGTGACAAACTGCCCGAATCCAGCAGGCCAAGAAATGGAGGCAACAGTGATGGCCAATTAAGTTGAAAAGTGCTAATCAAATTTGTAATGTTTCTATACATTTCATGAAAAGATAGCATTTTTACCTTATGCAGTACTAACTATTTTAAGAATGTTTTAAAAAAATGGTAAATAAAAAGATTCATTTTAAATATGTATAAAGTGGAACTTTTTGCATAACCTTACCTATTGGTTAATTTTTTTCTGTGTGTGGGCAGGGGGGGGGGGAAGAGAGGAGGACTGGAACTAAGTATCATGACAAAATATTCTGAATGATCATCATATGCAAAAATGAAGTCATTAAATACTTAAATTTATAATGAAGACAAGTACCTTATTTTATTACACGGTGACATTACCTGCAAGTCAGAAAGTTCACTACTGAGCTGCTCAATCTTTTTTCTAAGATTAGCCAGCTGCTCCTTGTACTCTCGTTGGTTGGCCTCCAACTGCTTGCGATCCACCTCGGATGATCCCTCGATTTTAACCAAGCCAGCACCCAGCTGAAAAGTCGTGCAATGTTACTTATTTCTATGCAAGTTACATATTAATGTATTTTAGACAATGAGTATTATTAACAAAAGTGAGGAACTAGAAATTAAGAATAAAGAACACAGTATGAGGTAAGGGACAAGAAGTACATAGGGTCAAATTATACACAAGGCAGTTTGACAAAGCTTGTTTTCTTTGTTAAACATGTGTATATATACATTGTTAGGTTAGGAGGTATTAACTTGTATTCATCTGTGTTAGGTTAGGTTAGATTTGGTTAGGTAAGATCGGTAGGCTTTAAAATTCATTGGCAAACCATCTTGTTTACCAGCAAGTTTGTAAAGAATACAATACACCTGGTCTTATGAAGTGGTGGAACACTGCTGTGATGATTGCTAGTGTGGTGGTGATTATCATAGATAAATCAATGACAAAGTACTATAATCTGAACTGATTTGAGTAAATCATAACTATCATAATTAGAAAATTTCAGATTATGGAAAAACCTCATGCTTTCAACATGTCATTCATACTGTTATTCATCATTTTGCTGAAACATCTATTTTTTAATATTACTCCCTTGGATTTTATGGGCATTTCCTTTTTATTTGGTTTCTGCTAAAAACTTGTGCTCTTTTCATAGATATAACAAATAATGTTTTTAAAAATACCCCAAAAACTAAGCAAAATTGTTTAGAATTATATGACGACATAGCTGAAGTAACAACCTCAGGCCACAGGTGTGCTGAATGCATAAAATATCATATACAACAAACAAGTATCCTTACAAAGTAATTTTGTTTTAATTGGAAATTATGGGCAAGAAATTTATTCAGCCCCCTCTTTTTCCTACACTTTATTTGTGTTTTTTAGTTAAGGTTGCTATACATAAATGATAATTTTGTTTAATTTTACCAGATATGAAAGTAATGCTCTTTCAGTTATTAATTCAACATACAGATCTTCCTACCTAACAATCTCTAATACATAACTTAATATCTTCTTTCGTGTTCTCTCCTCTTACAAAGACACTAACCACATGGATAAACTATCTATACACACACTAAGTACCTTCAACTTTCCAAGCCCTGTTCACATCTTCAAATTCTCACCGGGATTAAGAATAACAAGGTCATACTGTACTAAATTTGATATTTCAGAAAAAGCTATTTAACACTGGTTCACACAAGGAAATTAAAATTATTCACAACAGCAGTAATAAAAAATACGTACCAAATCTAGTTGTTTTAAAAGGTGTTCGTGCTGTTGCTTCAGAGTCTGCATGTAACTGCTAGTCTCTTGAGATGTTGAGCTTTGCAGTTTAATTTCATTCCATAAAGATGTTGTCTCGGTCTTTATTGTACCCATTTCTTTTTCCATTACTGATCTATAAGAAGAACATTACCGAAGAGAATATGAGTACACACTATTGGACAATAAAATTGCTTCATATATAAGTGTGAATTATGTTTGAAATATTACCGAATAATTATTCTTTACTTTTTACGTTTGATTGAATGGTAAATGGAGGATGGTGCCCCAGAAGCATGCAAGTAATGAAATTATAAGTTTAATAAATTTAGAGACTATTTATGAGTACAAACAAAAAGAACAACAGTGATCTTTGAGTAAAAGACAAACTAGACGAATTTGAACATTAAGTGGAAGATTAAGTGAACATTTTACTCTAACAATTATATATTGTTAGAGTAAAAATGCTAAGATGGTTTGTGGTGTTGCATAAACTGGTAGATGAATGAGAGGAAGTGGTAAGAACAATTGATAAGAAAATGAAGTAGCGAGGATAAAAACTCTTATAAACTATAAGAGACAGAATGAGAAGAGAGGAGAAACAGAAAAAGAAACAACGAGCAAGATAGACAAATGAAAGGTGGTGGGGAGGGGAAATATAAACTGGCAAAGAATGGGTAAACCATCATTACCACAAGGGGTAACGTGAAGTTGAGAGAAAAAAACGATCACCAGGTGCCAATGCAGTATGTTTATAAGGAACCGTCAATGGGGCTCCAATATTGCTAACCCCATGATAGTGCTGCTATGGGTCAAGACCATCCTGCACACTATGGGTATAGTTGTAACACTGTAAAAGTGTTTGGTTTAGTTTATTTAGAATATATATAGAGTACATGAGTCACAGACAAGGATTTGGGAAGGCGCAAGTTGTCGGCCTGAGATCTCACACCTCAAAGTGTTAATGACCCCAAGTGACCTGAGGTCAGATCATGTGAATTTCACCTTGCTTCTACTAATCTTATAAGTGGAGCCTGGTAGCCTTCAAACTTGCCGACGTTTAAGGAGTGGCTTGGTAGAAAGCCGGAGGCTATGTACTTGTGGGCGGATCTAGCTACTAGGTTCCCCAATAAATACTCGGAGAACTATCGATTCGAGAGCATTAAGCATTAAGAGACAGAAGAACGGCAGTCAGCAGAGCAGAGGAGACGGCCCTAGCAGGGAGGCTGTCGGCCGGCCGGGCGGGACAGTCTCTGTCAGCTATAGACTCCCTGTAACACTGTAAAAGTGTTTGGTTTAGTTTAATACATACATAGAGTACATGAGTCACAGACAAGGATCTGAGAGGCGCCAGTTGTCTGCCTGAGATCTCACACCTCTAAGCGTTAATGACCCCAAGTGACCTGAGGTCAGATCATGCGAATTTCACCTTGCTTCCGCTAAGCTTATAATTGTAGTCTGGTAGCCTTCAAACATGCCGACGTTTAAGGAGTGGCTTGGTAGTGCCGGAGGCTATCTACTTGTGGGCGGAGTTAGTACTAGGGTCCCCAATATATACTGAGGGAGCATAGAGTATTAGGCATTAAGGGAACAGCAGACGAACAGCAGAGCAGAGAAGACGTCCCTAACAGGGAGGCTGTCGGCCGGCAGGGGCGAGACAGTCTCTGTCAAGCTACAGACCCCCCCCCCTCTCTATTCGACTTAGACTCAGTCCTCGGTGAGTGAACATTAAGGTGACTTGGTCGTGTTTACATATGTTGTGTGATGATCAGGGGCAGTCAAGTTGTAGGGTTCTCGAATTCTTGGATGATGACTCACTTTGCATATTAAACTGGAACATTTAAATTGAATTGCTAAATTATGATACTTCATGGGAAATATAATTATGAATTTATTATTTAAATTGTGTTTAACTTTGTTCCCTAGAGATTTGAGTTGAGGTGAGAAAGCCTCTGTGGTTACTGGTTTCATGGTTTAGAATGAGTACATGATAAAGATGGGACCATACTAATAATGATCTCTTGATAACATCTTTGGTGAATATTGTGATACAGACAAGTTCCATTCCTTGTCTTGTATGTAATGATCATGAATGGATGGTGGCAGTATTTTGTCTTCTACTATCTACTCTTCTACTTCTACTATCTACTTTCTACTTCTACCTATCTACACCTCTCCCTCCACCCCTCTCTGAACTCTCACTTTCAACTAATGACCCTCCTCGCTCCTCCCACCTCCCTACCTCTCACCCCAAACCCTCACTAATTACTTCACTATTCATTTCTTTCCTTTCATTTTCTCTTATACGTTTGTGGCAATGATTCTGTATTCTAGAGCTCTCTCTAGAGTTTCGGGTAACTGATCAAGTGACGGCGCCTTGTAGTCTTAGCACCTAGGT
Source organism: Procambarus clarkii (assembly GCF_040958095.1). Lineage (NCBI taxonomy): Eukaryota > Metazoa > Arthropoda > Malacostraca > Decapoda > Cambaridae > Procambarus > Procambarus clarkii. Next base: position 28,301,887 of record NC_091201.1, read on the forward strand.
AGTCAAATACCTAGGTTACAAGGTGTTGAACGAGAGAGGTTGCCTTAGGAACTCTGGGAGTGCTCTAGAATAGTTAGCTAACTGGGGACGGGATAACGGACTAGAGAGAGCCGTTTCCCCCAGCCTCGTTAGTTAACTGGGGGGTGGAATAATGGACAAGATAGAGCTATTTCCCCCACCCCCCCGTTACATAGTGTTTATAGAGAAGGCTATAGAGAAAATTAAAAAAATGTCAATATACAAAGATGAAGTCTAAAGTCAACATACAGTAAAAATCATGCAGATGGAAAATACAAGACTAGCATAAAAATGGAAAACCTTTGATACCCTTGCATAGAATACTCACTTTACAATGTTAGAAACATCCTCAACTGTTAAATGATCCTTATTAGAACTTCCAGATGTTGCAGTAGCAATGAGGACCTTCAATTCTTCACTGTTCAATACTTTGCTAACAACTTCTTCAACTGATACACCACTAGTATGCATGTTCTGCTCAGTATCTGCGGATGGCTGCGGTAATACTGTAGCATCCTTTAATACTTTTCCTGTAGGCTCTGATGATTGGAAGAATGGTGATACAAGCTGCAATAATAATAAAAAAAAAAGGTGCAAATATGTCAGTAAAACACATTAATAAATACATGTCCAGTATTTAGCCATTTATAGTACTATATTACAAAGCAGCCTTTAAGTCATAAAAATATTAACATTTATACAATATTAATACTACCCACCACTTTGGTATTACTGATGACTGAAGAGGATGTTTCCACTGCTACAGATGACACTGTGGTTGCAGCAGAAGTTATGAAACCAATGGTACTAATACCAACATACATCAGTGAAGTCCAGAATCCAGATATTAGGTACCACACTAGTGACCAGATTGAGCTCAGGAGCCAGAGGACGAATGATGCAGCAACGCCAAGGCCTTCAGAAATACTCATCACTAGCCACAGCCATCCAGTCCAGAGCCAACTTTTTGATGCCTGGATTACATCTGTGGTGCTCGCATACTTTTCCGACATCCATTCCATTGGAGAGAAACTTGAAGCCCAACTATTCCACGACAGATTTTCTGTATTTACCGTTTTCAAATCCTCAGAACTCTGATTAGTGCCAATAAAAGGCAGAAAGAGGCCAGTCACATAAGATACAGATGAAGAAAATAAACTCAAGATTGCCAAGACTAGATAGTAAAGGTATTCCAGTATTAAGTAAAGAAACTGCAAAATGTATTCTAAGCAGATTTGTACAGCAGATCCAAGCCATGAAAACATGCCCACAATTAAGGTCCACACTGATAGAAGACCTGTGTAGCAAGCAGATGCTAACCACGACACTATGCCTAGTGTACATTCCTGAATATAAGTAAAGCTATGGGATATGTTTGAGGTCACCCAGAATGTGAGGTCAGATGCAGAGGTCAAAATTAAAGGCAAGAAAGAGGGTCCATCAGTTTCTGTGGGGTGAGTAGTATCACCTGTCTTGGCACGAGACTGCGACAGCCACCAGTAAGCTGTTAGTAGAGAAAATTTATATTAGCTTGTCATTCTTCTGATAACATGAATTAAGATTTATCTCTATGTACACAATAATTGTGAATAAAACTAAGAATCATTTAATATAAAAAATTAAATTAAAAAATTGAATGAACAATAATTCTTGAAGCATGTAACACAAACTACTAAATGAAGCATAGTAGTAAGTATTAAAGTTCTCTTCAATCCTCTTATCACTACAACCCAGTACCAAACCGTATACAAATCATGTTATCAGGTGAATGTTTGATTAGCATTATAGAAGGTCATGTCATTTCTTTCATAGCTTTGATGCCAATTTATATTACATCCCAATACAAAATTTAGCTTAAAAGCAGACAATCAAGGAGTTGAATAGCCTTAACACATGAATTAGTGATTTAATAAATCCCTAATATTCATGCATCAGGATACAAAACGTTTCTACTCTATTCAAGCTTTTAAACATTCATGTGTAAATTACTTGCAACATTTAATCACAAGATGCACTAAAGGTACAGGAGCAATGATTGAAATCTTAATAGCATCAAGCATTCTGTGACTATTATGCAGATGCATTTCTCAAACTGACATTCTTGACCCCCACACTTGCAGGCAGAAAATACACAATGAAGATAGATGAAAGAAATTTGATTTATTAAAGTAAATATTTGTTAAGCCAAGAGTCAGCTTCTGAGACATTGGTCAACGTGTGCATGTCATGTTGGGCTTGTGGGTTGTAGTAATCTGAAAACAACAAGTTGCACATCTCATTTCTAATCAAGTGACTTCAAATGTTTAAGGTAATATTGTCAAGCTCATAAGCAACAGATTAGCAGTTTAAATCAATTAAAAATACACAAATCAGAAATAAAGGTACAAATGATTAATGCATAATTTGATTATTATTAATTGAAACTTGTAGCAGTGAAAATGCAGATCAGTAATTGACCTACACTTATGCAAACAAAAAAGTTACTCAAATAATGTAAACACATTAAAGGATTGTATGAAGTGAGAGGGTAGCCAAGAAAAAGACTAATTTACTGAAGAACCTGCTCTCTGGTGTCACTTCCAAGGGCAACCAAGTCACTTTGTATCTATTGAAGTTAAGCCTCAAATGAATTCATAAATCAATCATTTCTATACAATAAAATTTATTGAAGAGCACATAAAATTGTTCAGTATTTGGTCTATGAATCTTTTTAGTGGTCACTAATGCATAGACGTGTGCACCATAGCAAATGTGGTTTGGATACAACCTCCGGCATCCACAATATTCAGTATTATCGTACTTCGCAGGTTTCCCCCACAGTCTGTTTACTTGCCGCTGTTAATGTCACTTCATATCTCATTGGTGATTACAGTCTTACTAAAATCCTGTACAGCACTACAAATTTGCTACATAATGCATAAACTGTACTATTTATAATTTGGGAAAGTATGTTGGAGCAATATATATATATATATGCAAATAAATTGCATTATGTTATACACAGTATTAATCTGAAGAGTATACAGCTATGTATACCATTTTATCTCCAGGTATAGATAAAGAAGATAAAATAGGCCATTAAAGATGCAAATTTAATTCTTCTCTCAAAATCAGATGTTACTGTAACAAAAATTAATAGTACAGTTTAATGTCTTGCTCTATAAATGGCACTATAAAATCCATGATCGTAATCGATGACCCTAGGGAAGGTAAGCAGAGCATGGAAGGCTGGGGCGAGGATGCAGAAAACTTGAGCAAGGAACTGGATACAAGCTGGAGGAGGGAAATACAGCGCGCTGGCCCAACCACCATGGATATGACTTGCAGCTAATGCTGTAGACGGGTGGATTGATGGGGTTTACATGTAACTCGCAGTCGAGTACCACAGGAATTCCCGAAGGGCAGTCGGTGAGGCTGGCCAGTCATCTGGCCTAGTGGGATATAGCCTAGTGTTACAGGATGATGGGGGTTCTAGTCCCAGTTCCCGGGAGTTGGAAGTCTGGTCGGATTTTCTTCAAGTGTTGTAGTCACAGAGGTAGTCAACGCTGTCTTGAGGGTCGACCACGCGAATGAGCCATCCTGCTGCTTTGAACTTGCTGTCCCAGTATTCATTATGGACGTCTAGAGTTCTTTAGTCTGGACCCTTTGGCAAGTAGGTAGTTGTCTCGTCAGATCCAGCTGGAGCCGACTGCCTGGAAACCTGTCAGTCCTGTTGGTGTCGCCGAGGGGTGTGGTGGGGGTGATGGTGGCCAGGCGGCTGGAGAGGGGGCGGGAGAGTCGATGACGTCGCATGAAGCATTAGAGTCAGTCGAGTCGTGGTGGTGGTCAGCTTCCGTAGGTTTGCCTTCGGTGTCAGTTGAGTCTTCGGAGTTGGCTGTGTTGTCATGGTCGGCTGTGTTGTCATGGTCAGCTGTCCTGGGGGCTTCTGCCATCCCAGTTAGTGGGATGAGCTTGGGGATTGTAGAGTTTGGTCGTGTTCCTGGTTAAGACCGGGAATTCCAACGGAAGTGGGTTTGCTGGTCAAGGTGAGGAGGTGGTTGTCATCATCTTTATTTCCTCCTGCCAGAGGAGACAGTCAGGTGAGACTGCAGAGTGTGGGCCACTGCAGAGCAGGCAGCGTCGGTGGGAGGATGTACAGGCCGTGTAGTGGTGCTCCTGGGCGCAGAGACCATCTCTGTGCTGGCTTTGTGCACTTCCTGGTGAAGTGGGAGTACTGGTAACACTTGAAGCACTGCCGGACCTCTGTGTAGCGTTTCTGGGTCACTTAGACAAGTGATATAGCGATGCCATAGCATTTGACTCCCTAGTCTGTAACGTGTCGCCGGGATGGCCATGCTGAAGATCACCTTCAGTGTTGGTCTGCGGCTGAGGACGGCATTGGTGATGGTCTTGGCCGCTACCGCGGTCAGTGTTGGGTCCTTGGTGCGAACACTGGCGAGGATGATGTCGCCGTGATTGGTTATCCATGTGCTAATACTTCTGGTAAACGCTGTCCCATCTACCAGGTAGCGTCGTAGTGGCCTGAGGGTGGGGCTGGCGTCTTTCACGGTGATTGTGACAGTGGTCGCAAATATCTTCTCAAGGCCCAAGTCGCTAGAGAAGAGCAGGTGAACACCCTCTCCTGTCTCCAGGATATCAGCCGACAATACGTTTCCGGTGGTGGTGATCTGCTCAAATCTCACTGGTGGAGAGAATGAGGTTATCCTGAAGGCGAACTTTGACCCTATGCAACATGGTACAGGGCAGTCCTGAACCATAGGAGCTTGGGATGGTAGTACAGATCCTTACCACCCTCTCAATGGGTCACAGTGGTTTTCGATGTCGTGTGGAGTGGCTCAAGCTTGCTGGTGCTCTACCCGACAATGCTCATTACATAAGGAGGCCCTCCATCGTCTCCCATGTGTTACAGAATGAGAGTAGTGCTGACCTAGTGAAATGCACCTTGCCGACTATCACACAATTGGTCACCACGATACTGTTTTACTCAAATCTTATTGCTTCCTTTGAATCATGGGTAAATTTCTCTCTCAATTTCATCACTTTCTTCATTTCCATACAATAGAATAACTTTAAACCATATTTTAGTAACCTAATTCTTCTATACACCAAGTACTATAAAAATGTTACACACACATTAATCCAAACATACAGTAAATGGTAAGTTATCTAGCAACTACCATAACAGAAAAAGATGGAGAGTTGTAAGTCATGTTCAACATACCTTAGCCTACACATTTGTTAAGCAGAAATAAACTAGCTTATAATCTAACTTTATTAAATAAAATATTAACTACAGAAGATACATTTTGTTTGCACGTGGGCAATCGAAAACACTGCCCGAGGTGTTGGTGCCAGTGCTATGTATCATCCAGCCTGACTGAACGTTCCAATTGTAGAACAAGCCAGCACTTACCTTAGAGAGAACCCAAATTAATTACTCAAATATGCTCTTCATAACTCAAAGCCCAATTTATAGTTACAGCAGCATCATAACTTTTCACAAATCTTATTTTAAGAGTGGTATTCTGGTACTGTACTGTAAAATATCAGCTTGGTTCAACCACCAATACACTACACTACTTCATTTACTCATTACATGTAATTAAACTTTTATGACAGCTAAACTATCAGGTAAAATGTTATCAGAAAATACTTTCGAGCACTTATTGTTAATGTGTGACGGTAAACATTCAAGACAATATGTAGACAAGATTCCAATGATTGCTATAACTGTATAAAGAGAGAATAAGCAGCAGTTCATACAGGAGCCAAGAAAATAATATGACATTTTCTTTAACATGTAAACTATACATAGTATAGTAGAACTCCAGTAAAATAACTCGCCCCAACAAATTCATTAAAGGTTCATAAGATATTCTATCATACGGATTATAATTTGTCAGTTTGTTTGAGCATGATCACACACACACACATTCTATTTGCTGAAACGAGTGTATTTATTATACCCATTTTCCAATCTTGAGCAAGCGTTACCAATTTCCACAGTTCTATATAAAACAGCCAAACAGCCAGCAACGATACACTTACCAACAAGAGCCAACAGTAGGAGTATAAAAAGAAGCGGAATCCAAAGTAAAATTGGATTTTTCCTCAAACGGTTCCTTGACGATTCAAATAATTCTGTTGTTACTGTCATCACTTTCCGTCTGGAGGTGTTCATAGTAGAGAAAATTGAATATTTTGAGGACGTTTCTGAAGTTGACGACACACCAGTGTCAGCAGCAGTAGCAGTAGTTAGTGCTCTAGTAGCCATCATGATGATAGATGTGGTGATTATTGTACAAATTCTTGTTATGGTCTGCCATGTATTCTTGGTCCAAACCATTACTGTACCTGCAGCAAATGATTAGATGAGAAAAAATTTACTGTTCAAGCCTACTTATGCATATTACAGTACAGTACATGTAAATGAACAGAGCAGGCTTCAAGTACAAAAACTGGTAAAGAATGTGACATGATAATGGAATAGGAAACAATACTCTCAGATTTATGTTAATTGTACTCGGCTGCTAATAAAAAAAAAAAAGTACAGAATGTGTGTAGGCTTTCCATTATTTTGTTTTAGCATATACAGGATGAAAATTTTTATAGTACTTTGAATGTAAAAACCAGACAAAATTTATATTCATATTCAAAATTACTCTGCACAAGTCACTTGTGGCTGGAAACAAAAATTACTTTAATAAATAAATGCCCCTTAAATTTATTATCTGCAGTTTTTCTCTTCACTGAACCCAGTGTTCACCAGATACTGATACTGCTCAGGAAATTTGGGATACTCTACCAGCTCATATACCACATTAGCCAGTAATTGACCATATTAAAATGCCTACAGGGAGTTTAGCGAATCACAATAATCATCTGGATAACAGTCAAATTAGGTTTACCAATTTGTGACATTTTGGCAAGCAGGAACCAAGTGTATTCGTGATGTATGTGAGGTGGTTGTGGGTAAGTAAATCTTGGATTGGGAGAGGTGGTGCCCTCTGGCAGTGATGATATGGTGCAAGATTTTGTAAATGGCAAATTAAGGCAATCAAGGTTTCCCCACTGCTACTTACAAATGTCATCACTGAATTCTGGAAGGCTTGCACTTGTGAACAGACCTTCTAAACATCAGTAATTTTGGATGGATGGACACTAGTTTCCAACGCTTTCCAACCATCTTTTTATGTACAAAGAAACTTATTCCCAAGGCAGTGCCACATGTCACTTGTCTGCCTGTAGTTTGCAAGCCTTCTACACATGCAGCATATTCAGTACAGTATACATTTGCAATCAGCAGAATATGTAGCTAAACGAAGTAGTATAATTACACCCAATCAGTAAATTCCGAGTAAATACAAAAATTTTATTTCAGACGCTGAGTAATATAAGGGACACCACTTCTGATGCAATTGTGAGGACCCATAGCCTTGAAGAAAGAAATAAAGAGCATTCAGAGAAAAACTTGCCAATTTACTAATACATATGAATATTACTATCTCTAATATTAAAGTACATACTTTCAGGTCTTTCTTCCTCTTCCAAATCTTCTGCAATGGCTCCTTTGGCTAGTGTGTATCCTTTAGACGTTTCAAGTAACAAAGTTGATTTTGAACGAGATCTATTGATGGGGGTGGCTGAACGACCCAAAGGAGTACCACTTCTTGCCGTTAGTGGTGTGGCACGCAGAAGTACAGTAGATTCTACACCATCACCGTCACTTTCTGTGTCTAACCCCCGGTGCAGCGTTCTGGTAGTTGTAAATGCTATAGAACAAAGTAACCAATATTAAAATGAGAACACATTGCCCTGAAAAATTACAAATTCATTCTTTTTATTAGAAAACTCCATTATTGAAAGATTCACTATAATTTCTAAAATTAAACTTCAAGGAACTTCAATACTTACAAGAAGAGGTAACAGTTCTAGTAACAGTTGAACCATTGACCTTAGGCACGACATCAATACTTTGGCTTCTGCTGGATCTCGGTCGTCTGGTGCGTACGACTTCCTCCTCTACTTCGCCATCGCTAGTATCTGAATCATATGATTTTAGCTATTTATATTTTAAAATCCTCATTTAGCAATGCAGCAACAATTTTTTTATTGTCTAGTTTAACAAATGTCCATACACACTTGGGCCTTAACATCACAAAATATACTCTATATGGTTTGAAGGCAACCAGTCAAAGAAGATAGCATCGATATTCCAAGCTGGCATATTTAATTCGCTTTGTCCATTCCAGCCAGCCAGTTCATCTGGCCTGCCCTGCCCTGCCAGACTGATCCAGCCACAGATTTATACAATTCCAAATCTAACAAGGCCTTCAGAATCACCCGATACCACAATAAATAAGTACAGCATATGCAAGGCACTCACAACAAACAAAAAATAATTAACTTAAAACCACAATCATACCCGAGAGGGCGTCCATTGATCGGAGTACAGTTCTTGTCCTGAGGTTAAGGTGACTTCTGTCAGTCTCGTGGGACATATCATGTGTTGAGGAGAACTCTGGGGACTGATGATACCCTAAATCCCCACCCCTCAGACCTCGACGGGACATATTGGGGGACCCGATTTTCCGGTCAGGTGTCACTCGATCACGGTATGTGAGCGACTCGCTATAGGTGTAATTTGATTTAGGCTGCTGTCTGTTGGCACAAAAGAAATAATATCAATGACAATAACATGAACCTTATACAAAAAAAAAAAAAAAAAAAAAAAAAATTAGTATAAGAAATATTATACTTTTTACTTATGCACACACACAAAGTTTCAAAGCATTATATGACAAAGTATGCTGGGAAGACAGGACACCACGAGCGTAGCTCTCATCCTGTAACTACACTTAGGTAATTACACTTAGGAAATTACACACACACACACACACACACACACATCTTTTGGCTGAGTGGACAGCGCTCGGGTTATAGTCTTAAGGGCCCCGAGTTCAATTCCCGGCAGAGGCAGAAACAAAGGGGGCAGTTTCTTTCACCTGGTACAGTACTAAGTTCACCTAGCAGTAAATAGGTACCTGGGAGTTAGACAGCTGCTACAGGCTGCTTCCTGTGAATGCGTGTGTGTTAGAGAAAGACATATTAGATGAAAAAATAGATCAGTTAGAAAGGCAGGGTCCAAGAGCTAATAGCTTGAATCTGCAGACACAAACCTTAAAGACACAAATGTGGGAAAATTTATACTGTATAAAATTTTATTCCACAGAAGATGATGAGAATAAAAAAAAGTACTGTAATTGCAACCATGGATACTGAACTGCCAGCCAACAAAAACTAATTTCAGGGTGTTTACTGAGGAACAGGCAAGAAATTGTTATGCGCAGGTTAGTGAAAACTGAGGATTTGATAAAGATTTATAAAGGAAAACTTATTTGAAAATGGCATTTCCCAACAGAAGGAAGAAATTAATAGCTTGACTGACAAGGTGAAGAGACAGGACGTACAAATCAAATTGCCATTGAAAGAGAATGAAATGTGGGAATTGAAGGGGGTGAATTTTGAAGAATTAAACAGGAAAATAGATACATATGGTGAGAAACTTGGAAAATTCCCACATGCTACCAAAAAATAGGGAGTTAGGTAAGGACATCATAAGGGAAACTTCATGGACAGCTCAAGTAGAGAAGTTACCAAACGAATAGAAAAGTACAATGAGGAAATTAAAGAAACAAATGCACAAGTAATGGATTCTAGAATGTTTTACATCATGTATAATACTGAACACTGCTACACAAATTTCTTCCTTCTAACTATGGTAGGTATCACATTTGCAACAAATACAGATATAGTACAGTACTTGTGAGTAAAGTTGGCATCATTTAACCTCTTGTGATACAGGCAAATAATAAATTATACTTTTTTTACTTGGATGCAATGCATGTCCAGCTATTTCAACATTTAACTTTTTTATAGTTTAATACGTGGGAAAGTGAGCATGAGTGGCATTTTATATAGTAGTATTTCTGGTGTTTGTAGGAATTGTGGTGGATAGATACAAGGTTGTTCTGTGTAGCTGGCAGGGAATGCCACTAGGATAAAAGGTTAAAACAAAGAAAGCAAAGTGTCATCCTAAACAGAACTGAATCTGACTGGAGAGATGCGGCGAGTGGGATATTGCAAAGGTCCATTTTGGGGCCAACCCTTTTTGTCATATGCAGTACGTACTGTACATCAGATTTATGATAAAGTGGGAAGTGAAAAATGAGATTAAAGCCTTAAAGATATTTAAGTGAACTTCACAAATGGTTGGAAGACTGACAAGTGCTTTTTAATATAAAAATGCAAGACATTGCAGGTGGGACATAATATTCCATATTATAGCTAGCACATTAACAACATTACAGTGGAGCCTCAATTAACAAATTTAATCTGTTCCGGCATTGAGCTTGTCATGTGAAACTCTCGTCTTGTGAAATGAATTTCCCCATTTAAAATAATGGAAATAAAATTAATCCGTTCCACCACCTAAAAAAATGAACAAGATATTCGATTTTTTAAATAATGGAGCAGCAGTTCGTTCACACACAACAAACCTTTGGCTTTTTTTCCAAATTTTTTCATTTTTTTTATTTTCACTAAAAAAATTTCAATACTTTGCAACATTACAGCAGTCACCCCTTTACTTCCCATCATCATTAGCATCTTTTAAAAAAAAAAAAAAAAAAAAACGATTTGCAAAGGAATAGAAAAGAACAATGAGGAAATTTGAGAGAACCGAGAATTTGCGAGAACCAGCTGGAACACTAGGAAGCACCACATGGTTTTCTCGTTAATGAAGCGGAAGCTTGTCAATCAAGGCAAATTTTCTGCGAGGGGCTTGCTCGTTACTCAAAATGCTCGTAGATGGAGCCGCTTGTCACTTAAGGTTCCACTGTACCTTAATTTAAAGCAGATTGATGAAAAGGACGTTTAAGAAGAATCCATAATTCACTGAAAGTTGCACAACAGGTAGGAGCAACAGTATATATATAAAAAAAAAAAGTCCTAACCAAACTTTAAGAATTGTCGAGCAAACATTTAACTTCAAAGAAAAGAAAGTAGTTATTCAACTGTATAAATCTCTGGTGCACCCCCCCTTTGACTATTGTATCTAAGCATGGAGACCTCATCTTAAATAAGAAAAACATAGCCGCTTTGGAGAAAGTTCAACACTAGGCAATAAAAATAATTCCAGAATAAAGATCTGTTGACCCTCATACCAGGAACTGTCTAGGGCCACAGCATTAACAACACTGTAAACCAGACATGATTGGGCTGAGCTCGTCTAAATTTAAAATACTGAACAGTTTGGAGGATACTGACCCAGGCAACTTCTTCAAAATAAGAAATGTAGCAAACAATGAGCAACGGTTTCAAAATCGACAAGCTGCAATGTAGGACAGAAAACATACTTTTTCACCCATAGACACAGTGGTAACACACTTGCCCCGCACTTCGTGAGTGATTTGGCCTAAGTTCGTATCCTGGCCGGGGAGGAGTGACTAGGCGCCTTGACTGTGTACCTGTTTGCCCAGCAGTGAATGAGTACCCAGTTGATAAATGTTTGGCAGGACATATTCATGGGAAAATAGTGGGCAGAGCTTACCATGAGCTATGTGAAAGGAAAGCTCTCAGCCTGAGTCAGTAGTCATCTGTTCCTGTATCCACTTGGGGGGGGGGGGGGGAAAGTAAATGCGAAAGCACTACCAGGTGGTACACATTCACTGCTGGGTGAACAGAGGTAACAGTTAAGGATTGGTGCCAAGTCAATCCTCCCCAGCCCAGAAAACTTACCCAGGCCAAAGCACAATCGAAGCGCCGGGCAAATGTGTTACCATTGTGCTGCGGGGACATCTCAATAAAATCATCAGGACCTTTGACAAACCTTTGTCAAAGGTCATGTCCTCATAGAGGCCACTAGTGAGTGGCACTCACGTAAATTCTGGTAAACAATGTGCCCATATAACGAGTGAGCTCTGGTAATTGTCAAAAGCCTAAATGTTTTAGATTTAAGTCAAATGATGAGTTTTTGTTTTAATCGAGCTGCACTGTACAATAAGTAAAGAAGCCTTAGTTTTAGTATCATGCACAAGTGCTCTGTTCCAGTTAATTGACGATATTATATAGTCAACCATGCTGTCATTTTCCCCCCATATCCAGTGTATAGGTGACGATTATCGAGGCAGACGTAAACAAACTCTCGACACATGTACGTGTCTCCACCCACGTGACCCACACCATCTTAACCCTTGGCATATAAGTCGCACATGATCACCGCTAGTCAAGCTGAAGCGGGATTTTAAGTTTCTACCATTACCTTCCACTTGGCTGACACTATGTCTTAACTGATCAACGAAATTTAAATTATTTTCCAACCTAACTCTCGATATATTATGATATATATACAACACTATATATGAAGATACGGGGAAACAACACGACGGCGCCCACGCCCTCCCACACACGTGCACCCATACGCATTTCATTATGCTCCCTCCATTTTTCACAATCGTTCCAGGGTTGCCAGATCCAAATTGCTAAACGTAGCGAGCTGACGGTCAAAAAGTAGCGAATTTGCAAGTAGAGTAGCCCAATTTTTTGTTTAGCCAAATCGAATCAAATCACACGTTTATTCAGGTAAAAGTACATACATACAAGATGAGTTACAAACAATGTTAGATTTCTAGATAGCGACAGTACATACAGACAGACGACATTCAAATTTAGTAAGTTTATCTTCCTTCTTTGATTGAACAGACTTGATGCTCATCTGCTGATGACTTACCTCCGATATATTTTGTCCGTGTTTTAATGTTTCACTGTGTTTCTTTAAAACACTTCTATGAGCTTTTATCTCAGTTCTACAAACTTTACAATATGCCTTATTTCCATCTTCTTTCACTTCAGCCAACCACTTTTCAAACACGGGATCCTTAAGCCAGGACATCTAAAACGCTTTATGGTATTTAGACCACTTCCCCATTTTACACTTCTTTATCTTAACACTTAAGTAAATTCTAAAAGTAACAGCGGTAACTTCTTTTCTATATGCGGTAACTTGTGTCGAACTATCCTTCTGGAGGTCAGAGCCACACTAACAATGAAAGCACAGATGAAGCTGCCAAGTTCACTTGTATGCTAATCCGCTCTTAACGACAGTCATTTGATTCTTGGAAACACCTAAAGAGAAACCTAATATTTACAGTAGGCAACAGTGGGAGGTCACTTAATTAACAGATAGTACCCGGGATGAAGTGTTAATGACAATTAAGGTTGGGAAATCTACAGCCCCTGGGGAGGATTATCTTGCCTTGCGGTTACTTTTTCTTTGGGAAGTTCCTAGGATCAACGTCCCCAGGGGGTCGGTCACTGACCTGGCCTCCTGCGGTAAGTGGTCTATTCAATCAAGCTGTTGGACACGGCTGTGATTTGTACACATGGCATTATAAAAAGCATAAAAATCATCATTGAGTTTCTTAACATTAAAAACAAGTTGGGCTATTTTGGGCTATTAAAGTAGCCCAAAAAGTCGCAAGTAGCGAAATTAAAAATTTGGGAGCGCGGGGTTCTGAAAAGTAGCCCAATTCGCTACTTGTATCCCAATCTGGCATCCCTGAATCGTTCATCGAAACACACCGTGAACGCCACTTGGGCTAACAACAACAATGTTAAGGATTCAGTCACTCTTAGTTGCCTAGTGAATTCAGTTGGTTATTGTCGTCAACAACAATAAAAAAACACCATTTAGCATGCAGCTTTCGTGTAAAAAAAAAATAGGAACTTTCATCCTTACGATAATATGCAGTAGCACAGTTCATCAATAAATACAAAATGAAGATACCTCGCCGCTTACACACTTAATACAAGTAAACCTACAAATAAATAATATATTTAAACGCACACCTCTATACACACTACGCACAGCCTAAAAATACATTTAGCCAAAGAAACGAAGAGTAAATGACAGCACCGTCAGTAACAAACAAAACTTTCTGGATAATGGTTTCTAGATAGTTTAGAATGAGGAGACAGCAAGGAATGTGAAGTTAGTTATTGGCACAGGCGGGAGGCAGGATACTCTAACAGGAAGGTAGAAATATACATAGATATATGAAGATATATGAGAGATCGAAAGAAAATTAAAGAGAATGAGAGAGAGAGAGAGAGAGAGAGAGAGGAAGAGAAATATATATAATTTATATATAAATTATATATTTATATATAATTTATATATAATTTATATATAAATTATATATTTATATATAATTTATTATAAAAATATATAATTTATATATAAATTTTATATTTATATAAATTTCTTTTTAGGAGTCCCGGTAGTACAGTCGGGTTCATTCTCGACACAATTCACAGTTTCTCGAGTCAAACCAAGTACACAAATGGAATGCATTAAGCAGTGATGTGGTGGAGGCAGACTCCATACATAGTTTCAAATGTGGATTTGATAGAATCTGAATATGAGCCCAATAAGCTTCAGAATCTGTACACCAGTTGATTGACAGTTGAAAGGAGCCGCCAAAGGTGTGTTCCCCGACACAACGAGGCGAGAATAATCGAGAATTCCAGATTCGAATCCCGACTGGGACAAATTGTTGGGCACAATTCCTATCACCTTATGCCCCTGTTCACCTAGCAGTAAGTAGGCACGTCAGCTTCTTGTGGGATTGGATCCTGGGCGGGGTTAGTAGTTCGGACACGAGGGTGGGGGGGGGGACCACCTCGACATAAGCCTAACGTGTTTGGATACACACCGACTTCCTGTCCCCCGACAATGAATTATATTATTACAAATTACATAATGTAGACAAATTATTGGAAAACAGAGCTCATAATGATTACTTTTACGGAGATAAAAGAAAACGAGGTACAGACTGAGGTAAAATAACGGGTGAATGTTATGTAACAGACATTGCGGCGCTCATAAGAGGCTGTAGCAAGAGAAAGTGTGACAATAGGTGGGTCAGGGGAACTGGAATGGGGCTGCACACTCGCATTCTTATGTTTCTCTTCAGCGTTCCCAACTTAAACCACATGCGTCCCTCAAGGGGGAAACCCTGCGTAAATTGGTTCATATTTTAGATGACACCACACCAACAGTGTTAGTTTTAAAGTGTGTGGCTGAGTGCATTACTAAGAGTCAGCTGGTCAAGATTATTGTTTGCTACTGATAAGTGGAAATGGCAGAGATTAGTGGTACACATATTTTTGTTTACATTATAGAACTAATATACTGTACTCATTTCTCCAACAAATTTTAGCCCTCATTCCCTTAAATGAATCAACAGATTTCGTCTCTCCACACCCATCAAATTACCTCTGGAATCAGCACAGGTCTAGATTACATACTATATAACGCTGTGAGGTGATATTTCATTGAATGAATTACAAGTTTTTTTGTTTTCTACGTTACTGGTCGTGACTACGGGTCTTCGTCCATGTTACCGAGAACGATGCAGGCTACACCCAGGCCACCAGCAGCATTTTTTTTTTTTTTTTTTTTTTTTTTTTTTTTTTTTAGGGATATTCCTGCGCGGGCCCTAAGCCTCTGGCTGGCCCACTAAGTGTTGCTTGTTTCCGTTTTACTTAGGCGGAGTATGAGTATTTATGACATGATCGCTTCAGTAAGATTTTGCCTCATGTGTTTAACTTCAGAGATCGTGCCCAGACGAAACATCGCCAACAATGCTAAACACTATGGGACTTGAGATTTCTTGCAACCCTTACCGAGCATCTTAGTGCCACCCTCCAAATCCACATCCGTGGGGGTACACCCCCCCCCCCCCACGGAGAGCGCAGCAGGGGGCGACGGCAGCAGAAGTGATGCGGACCACTACTCGTTGCTTCACCAGCAAGAAAACCGTTAGTGCTGCTACTAAAGTCATGAATCGTCCTGCTTACCTCACACAATCCTTCAAACCGTTACACCACAAAACTCCTCGGACCTGACTAGTGTGTTTACATTAAAACTAACCCTATGTAGTATGAGTAGTGGCCAAAGACCTCTGATATATGGACCTGCCAATAAAATCAGCAGACTCCTAATGTTACTACTGCTCGGCTTGGACTTTAAAAAAAGTCTCTCAGACAGTTTACCTACTGATGTAAACCTGACCAAATGCAAACTGTCAGCTAAATTATTCGCACCTTGCATCACTATGTGATGGAGTGAGGCTAAATGACCTACCAGAAATTTTAGCAAATTATCCCCAGTTTGTTAAGGAGAGTTAAGTCAATTATCCAATCTATCTTCAAGTACGTGTTATTTAGGACGAAATAACTTGGTGGAATAGATGGAGGAGCAAGATGGAATAAAATTACTAGAATCGCACAACCAAACGTACAATTTATCAAATAATAAAACAAAATTCACAACTTAGGGGGATTAAGCATTCTGGATATTATGAAAGACATTTGATTATAAATTATGACAACAGCCCACGGTAATACTATTTTTTTTTTTGGTGGGAGGACGACGACGACATCATTCAACTCTGATTTCAAGCTTGGCATCCAGGTAATTAACAAGTCTGCAACCATACCTGGATCACGATGGTCCAATGCACGTCATAAACAAGGGAGTGCCAGCACCTTCACTCCTGAGCAGTAACATGTCACCCCAAGACTCAGCCGCCAGCCCGACACCACCACTGGCACTTGCAGCAACAATCTTGACACACAGGTGGCACTAAACTAACTTCTAGTAGACTAACATCTGGTCGAGTAGCGGAACTAAACCAACAGCTGTGCTCCGTGTAGCGTACAATCGTTATCCAGCATGACACAGGCGCGCATACACACACACACTGATGTATACGGGCGGTAGAGCCATCTAGCTCCGCCTCCTCGACACTGCCAGTGGTTACCAGCACCTCTACGTCCCCGCCACCATCTCCCACGGACTATACTACCTCTACCTTCAACAGAAAACGAGAATGGGGTCGCTTACATTGTTGCGATAATATTTATTGGAATAATATATCTTTAGCTACGAATTTAGTTCATTATTTTAAAGTAAACTTCACGGGTGAAATTCATGGGGTGTTATCTGCGTGCAAGTGTTTGTTCTATTAAGTATTAAGTAACCCCGGGAATCGGCAACTGTATAAAGGGATTGTATAAAGGATTACTGCATCCAGTCATTCAATAGTGCGGGTGAGATGTGGGGGGAGGGGGGGGGTCTGGGGTGAGGACAAAAGACATGCGGGAGCCCTACAGAAATGGAAGACCTAGGGGAGGAGGGATTTAACACGAGCATGTGGGCGGAAGGGAAAGGTCCGGATCAAGTAATGACGAAATCTGTGTAGCCCGCGCCCCTCCGCTCCGCCCACGCCCGCCCACACTGCAACACCATTCACTACGCGCGCTTCAAACACTGACATGGTCACACAGCCTAACCGATTATAATGCTCCATAACCATTTTATTAATTCACTTTCGACTTTCATTAATTTAAAAGTAAGGAGCACGTCTTGGCATTATCTCGTCGTGGTGCTCCCCGGGTAAATATTAAGTACGAAGCGACTTTACACGTTGAATGCATAACCACCTAACTCAGAACTGTGTGGAGGGTGGGCAGCGTGCTTAGTGACCCACACCAGTCATCACCCGGGGAACGGGAGGGACGGCTTGAGCTGTTACTATCATATCTACATTTGACACTAAGGAGTCTGCCTCCATCACGTCACTTCGTAATGCATTCAATGTGTTAATTACTCTAGACAGAAATTCCTCCTAATGTGTCTGTGGCTCATTTGGATACTCAGTTTCTACCAGTGTCTCCTTGTGCGAGTACCACCAGTGATAAATAATGTCTTGTCTACCCTATCCATTCGCCTGAGAATTTTGTACGGGTAAATCACGTCTCTCCTAATTCTTCTTTCCTCCAGCTACGTGAGGTGCAATACACGCAACCTTTCCCCATAACTCATACATTGTAGTTCTCTGACTAGTCTAGTGGAATACCTTTGAACCTTCAACTTCGTTTTGTGCTTGACAAGGGATGGATTCCATGCTGGAGCCGCATATTCCAGGATTGGTCTGGGCAGCTCTAAGCAACAGCCTGTTCGACCAAGCTGTCAAGTCAAGCCTGGCCCCGAGCCGGGTTTGGGGAGTAGAACTCCCAGATTCTCATCCAGCAACATGTGGTATACAAGGTTCTAAATAATTCTTTACACAAATTTCTGATGTTAGCCAGCTTCGCTTCGGATCATCAGCATACGCCGCTGATGATCCTTTTTAGGTGGGCTTCAGGAGACAGGTTCGCTGTGATATCTCCTAGACCCTTCTCTGTCCGTTTCATGGAAGACTTCATATCCCATTTGGTACCTTGACTCTAGCCTCCTGTTCCCTCCACCTAGCTTCATTATTGTACATTTACTGGAGAATGTAAAATGGCTCTAGTTAGCCATTTGTTGGATTTATCCACGACATCTTGTAACCTCTTGTTGTCTTCCTGTCTTAAATCCTCCTCATAATTTTCACATCAGTAAACACCGAGAGGAAGAAGCCCATTTCCTCGGGGAGATCATTTACATGCATCAGAAACAGGATCGGTCCAAGGACTGAACCCTGCGGCGTACACGTGTGGTGAGTGCGCGTAGGGTGGCTTGTTGTGGCGGCCACAAGAACGTGTAGTGGATGGGAAAGTCCAGAATTTGTTAGATTTATAAGCGAAATGTTGAATAAAACTAACAACGGATTCATGCTAAAATAATAAACAGCATTCCTAGTAGCCTCCAGACTCGATACATTCTTCTGTTTTCTCAGGGCAAATACCTGCGCAACCCATGATTACAATGATGTGTTGTTAAGTAGAAACTGGTTGTCGTGTAGAGATGGCTATAAAATTCCTTAGCATGGCCAAGAACATTTTTACTTTATTTCTGTTTTATTTTGTAAGTAGTGCTTCAAGTGGAGAGACCAGCGAGTCTATGAAGACTACATACTGCTAGTTGATGATCGTCACAGAGAAAGACGGTAAGTGATGAAAACAAGAATGATCTTCCCCAGAGGCGTAAGCCTGGTCCCTCACGTGGAACATTACTTCCACGATAGAAAGTCTAGACAACATGGATCCCACACGTGCTGAAACAGGACAACATGCACAATGTCCAAAAATTTCACTTGAAAGTGACTTTAGCAACCCACCCAAGAGAGGCGAGAGTTGTCTAGCCACAAGGACGACAGGACTACCACCACCTGACCTGACTGTTTAATATCACACCGCGATGCTGCAGTGTGGCGGAGCATGACAAAACTACTCTACGCCTCCCTGCCTTCCACAGCACCAACCTGCCCTCCCCACACATCCTTCTCCCGCCAGACCTCACCATTCACTGTCAGCACAGTCAACACAAACGTGACCACACATCACTACACATCTCACGGCATCTTGGCTTGATGGTTTAATATCTAAAAATTATTATTGTATTTTGGTTGAAAATTAATTATGGGAAAGCTATGAACAATTACATCAATGTTATAAACCACCATTTTCTTCCTAGATCACAGGCTGAAGTAGAAGTGTGGTACAAGCACAGACGGGGTGGAAGTGGTAGGCGTCTGGTGGCAACACCTCTCTCACACACACACACACACACACACACACACACACACACACACACACACACACACACACACACACGCACCTACCTGGCACCACGGGTGACCCACACTCACGCACTGCACCACTGTGCGCGCGAAGGGCGCGTGCTGGGTGTTGTCACCTTGTACACTTCACACAAGCAACAAGTCACTATTCCTGAGCAACATTTGTTCTTGCTGTTAATTAGCAGATTAATTACTAGATATAGGAGCATTGCAATCCCCCTCAAACATTACTATAAACTTAACAGTGCATTGCTTCATACAGAATATTAATAAAAATATATTTATTTCCAGCTAATGTGGTTTCCACTTCTATCTCTAATCTAAGATCACACTATTGTATCTCCCGGTAAGCCGTTCTATATGTTTACTACTTAATTCAAGAGAAAGTATTTAGTCCCCTCAGAGTGAAATCTTTCTGGTAATTTTAAACCATTATTGAACACAATGACTTCGAGATTAAACTAGTTGTCAAAATTTTGACATGTAATTTCATGGTTTTAATAAATTATTAAAATCTCACATTCCTCCCCTTTCGAGACTGTAAATATAATTATTTTAGGCGAGTTTCGTACAATTAATTTCAGTTTTGCTATTCCGTTGCTCGGCGCTGAACTCTTTCCAATTTGTCACCATCTCTTCTACACACAATTCTACTTGCATCGTCTGTTCATTGCTTGCCTGACTAAGTCATTACCAATTATCACATCCAAGCTCTCACTTCATTTACGTTTTGAGCACTTTAGTGCATGTTTAATTTTTTCCTTAATATTTCAAATGTGCAGCTCTTAATTTTCAGCATTAACCATCTGTCAGACCAGTTTACTAGGGGTTTAGGAGAGCTTGCATTCTGTCGCTCTAAGAGTGTAGCTCTAATGTCATTCATTATCAGCCAAATAGGCTACCATATGCATTTACGGGCAACTTGATATTCTACTTTACACTATAAATTGTAATTGGAAAACGGATGTAAGCCCTCGTCACTTACGAGTGTGTGGCGCTCTCCCACACACAACCTGACCTATACTGGTGTGTGGGAGTAAGACATCCCACATCCCTAGTGGGGACGGTGAGGGGGCGAGGCGTGTCGAGCAAGAGGACGAGTATCACCAGGAAATACTATCTAGCCCCACAACCCTCCAGCAGCAGAAGGTATAGACTAGCCTGCCACCCTTGTCCTTGCTAGTCCACTCGCCACCGTCATCCACCACACGTAACACAGCTCAACACATCTCTGCTCAGTAATTTATGAAAGCACTGTACCCTGAGGTGCCCAGTACACTTGTGGCAGGCTAGGTGTAGCAACACTGGTGAGAGAAGTTGCACGGGGACCTGCTACGCAGGCTGCCAGCAGGTACGAGACTCTTCCCACCTTGTACCCAACTAGTGATACCAGTTATTAGCCTCTATACCCACTACATATGCATTATTATTATTATTCCTCAAACTGAGCCAAATATAAGAGCTCTTCAGTACTTCATAACTCACATTTTACAATATAATAAAAATATTTAATAAGAACACCAGTTAGCCTATAATAATTTAAAGAATGACAAATTTAAGACTAGTTAATAACCCCCTTAATTCAGTTGAATATAACTCATCTACTCTGCAAGAAAGCGCTGGTTTAATCGCAGTTTTCCACCACAAGGTTTTAACATCTGATATTCAAAGTAGATCATGTTTTATGCTACAATCAGTTTAATACGAATGAAATAGATGAAACTAACTGGCGTCACTGCTCTTAGTTCATTAAGTCACCTA
Source organism: Procambarus clarkii (assembly GCF_040958095.1). Taxonomy (NCBI): domain Eukaryota; kingdom Metazoa; phylum Arthropoda; class Malacostraca; order Decapoda; family Cambaridae; genus Procambarus; species Procambarus clarkii. Next base: position 28,323,297 of record NC_091201.1, read on the forward strand.
TAACATTACTCTTCACATCAGAATGCTCTCTTTGCTCAATAGTTTTCTGCTCTACGAAATTCTCCCTTAGTGTGAGACCCGTGAAGACGACCTTACAATGAGAAGAAACTTTCAGTGTCAGAGTGGTTAGTAAATGGAATGCACTAGGAAGTGATGTGGAGGAGGCTAACTATATACCGTTTCAAATGTAGATATGATAGGAGTTCGAGAAGCTCGGGAATCTGTACACCAGTAGATTGACGGTTGAGAGTCGGGACCAGAGAGCTAAAGCTCAACCCCCCGCAAGCACAACTAGGTGAGTACAGGTGATACAAACCGCTCTTAGTCATCACATGCGGAACGCATAAAAAAATCAATGCACGCGTTTCTGCCCGTTTTCTTTGGTAGCATTGTTAAACCACACACCGAATATTCCCTTATCACTTTCAAAGTAAGAAAACGTCACAGCTATAACTCCTCTAAGCGTAACTTCCAGCATTAGTGTACGCTACGAGGAGAAAATCAGATGAAGCTGAATAGGATAATGATAAACCATCACCACGCACTTCTGCATACCACCACCTTCCTTTTTGCTATTTGCTGTCCCAACGAAATTTATCTGATTGTATTATGCATTGTTATTAAAATAAATAGGAGAGGGGTATACCTATGTGGTGCAAAAGTACACATATTTAGCAAATCTGGAGCCTACATTGAGGAGTCGTCTCCGTGTGTATTTAAGCCCCACAAATTTAATCTTACTCTGCATTTATACAGCAAACACCAAAAACAGCCGTGACCATTTATAACTACAGTACGTACAAACTGATAGTCGCAACGTCAATATTAGCATTTTGAATAAGCAGAGAGAATATATTACATGTATAACATCACCTCTACCAAACAAGAATAAAAAAAAAAAACGCAACCTCTTCCTCCCGGGGTTGGCATCCCCATAATTATCTATATAAATAAAAATGGAAATGTTCGTTTGTTCATAATCGATAATCTCCGAAAGTTCTTCACCGATTGCTTTGGATTTTTCACAGAACGTTTCATTCGCATCCGAGAGAGTTTTTATATACATACTATATAGATGTCGCTGTGACGGTGAAAAAAAATATATATATAAACTTTCATGTATATTTTATGTGAGGGTAATCTTCGAAACCTCTTTACCGATTTCTTTGAAATTTTGACAAAATGTTGCATTCGAATAGGCGTGTCTTTTTATATACCTACTATATACATGCCTCACCTGTGACAGGAATTTTTTTTTTTTTTTTTTTTGTTTTATAACAGCGCCATCGGTTGGACGCAAGAAACACATTCTGTAATTTCCGAAAATTCTTCACGGATTGTTTTGAAATTTTGACAACGTTCCATTCGAATACGCGCGTGTTTTTATATACCTACTATATAGATGCCACCCCTGTGACATGTAAAAACATGCGTTTTTTGAAATACAGCACCATCTGTTGCACATAAGACCAACACACGCTATACTAATTATGTTACGATTCCATTTCAATGTTTCAGGATTTCATTGATAAATTGAATTTTCATATTGATTTATTTTAATTATAATTTAATTATTTTGTGTGATATTGCATTGGAATTGAGCTGTGTTTTCTATTTTGGGTCTTCTGGCTAAGTCTGTTAAGTTAGAAGAGGACACTATAAATTATTTTTTTTTAACCATAGGACAGGCTAAAAAAAAAATGTCTGTAGTGGCCGGTCATGAGAGGTATCCCTTGGCTGGAATATCTATGGATACAGAGACATGGTGACTACAGAGGAAGTAATTATATTACAGGACACAGTAACGGGATGATGATGATTAAGATTCGCTACCTGGAACAAAATGTTCTAAGTAACACGGGCTATGGTGAGCCCGTAGTCAATAATGGGAGCCGGGAAGTACAAGTACAGTGTGTGTAAAGGGTTCAGGCTGGTAATGACAAAGACTAAGAAATGTGGGTGTTATAATGAGGTATTTTTTTTTTGTCTCCGACTTTACTGTAAATTAACTTTATAGTTTGCGTGCAGCTGAAAAAGATCTATGAAGTGGCAAACAGGGCAAGCTTACTAGATTAGCGATTACCTGGGAGGAAGGTATTTAACAAATAGCAAAACTATAGCTCTAAGTACTTAGAACCTAGACAAAATATTTACTCGGATCCTCAATGAATGTAATAAAATCTTTGCTAACCCGTCCTGCATATTAAATAAATCGTTATAGTCTACAGCCCCTCAGCTCATCACAAAAAATTTGTGTAATTTGACTATGTATTTAATAAACTCAGCCCGGCGGACAACCTCAGACTGCGACAGAACCAGCAGCCAACAATGGCGGCAAGTGAACTTTACCATATAGTTTTAGCATTTTAGAATTTCAAGTTCAAGGTGCGCGTGTGCGTGCGTGCGTGTGAACTGATCATCATCAGCAATGGAACCATCGAAAAAGCTCATCAGAACTAAACTGACAAGTATTTACGATAAAATAAACAATTTAGAAAGTACGACGCGCACTTTCAGGGTTCTGGTATGGTTCGAAATCCTATTATATTAACCTGGTTCTGACGTTTCATGTACCACGAACAACTATGAAGATAATGGTAAAGAAGAAGAATGGTACTCCCTTACTTGTGGACCTTATTGTGGAATTAGGATATGCAAGTGTGGATGGATAGGTCACACCTCTCTGAGGTGAGCAGAGAGAATAGTGGGGGAACAATAGAAGCAGAGATAATAAAGGAGGGATGTAGAGGAGCAGCGAGAATAAAGGAGGGATACAGAGGAGTAGCGAGAATAAAGAAGGAGAGAGAGGGGATGAGGATCCGTATATATTTAGTTTACAGAAAATTAAAGTTCCAGAAACAAAAATAGTGATGCCTCCCCCCACTCCCCACCCCTCTCATCGATTCTGCTACACGACCGCCTTCCACGCCGCCTCTCTCGCCAGTAAAATTTACCTGCCTGGTCCACTCAACTGTGATTGTCAAAAAAAGAATGTACGTTAGGCTGCATGCGTTATTGCGACACACAAAACAAATATTAAACCTTACGAAAACTAGTCACTTAGGCTGCTTGTAACATGAGAATTGGAAAAGTAAGTCATGAGTACAATACTTACTCTATTTCGTTGAGAAGTGATGAAGCTCTCTTCCTGCGAGCCATCTCCTAAGGCATGCTACACAGCTGCTTTACCACACATCACTTTAAGCTACTTTATTATGTATGTATAATTTATATACACGTTCTTTTATGCACAATTACTCTTATCTACAAATGCATACTTAAGTTTCTTATATATGCACAAGTCTTTTCTACATACACTAGGATCTTCATGTACAGCGTGCACTCTTTCTATACAGTATACAGAGAAACAAATTTCATTAAGTTTCCTGGAGCCTTCTTCACTTCGTCTCTGAAAGCGTCAATTTCTTCCACTGTACAGTAACTACGATATTGTCCTCGATACACCCAGAACACTCAGACTAAGACAGTTTTTCCAGTCCTGTCAGCAGTTTTCCAGTCCTGTCAGCGAATAATGGTCTTAATGTTTCCAGGTTACATTTTCACCCCCAATTTTAGTTTCATAAGGTAAACAAATCAATCTTCTGCGCTCACATAAACAATGTTTAATTTCAAAATATTAATTTGCTCTGGTAAGTACATTAATTTATTTTAAAAGGTAATTCCCAATAGCTTCCAAACTACGGAGAAAATTGTTGATCAGAGTAACAGGCACGGAATGACCTGTAAACTATTCATGTAACCCCTGCGTTAGGTTTACAACCTATGCTCCACTTCCCAACAGAACGCGTCATACTAAAGACAATAAGATGTTTTAACCCAACAGCTGATCAAGTGCAAGCAAGTTCATTGAGAAGAGGAAGTACATCTCTAAAGGATAGAGTAGCGTTGGCTCTCTCAACCCTCGTCTATACAAGGTCCCTCAAGGTGCTCACAAACCAATACAGTACACAATTATTAATCATTTTACATTTCACATTCCAAAAGGTAATCACGTGGCATACGGTGAGTTCTCTTATTGATTATGCTGCCCGTCATTTTTTTTGTAAAGGCAGACTAAAGTTGGAGAAGGTACAGTTGATGCCTAGAGTTTAGAACACGAGGATTATCCTTGCCGATGGATGCCGATTAATACCTTTTAAGTAGAGCAGAGGCTTCATAATCAACACTAAATGCTCTCTGGGTCCTCTTGAGTATGGAATCCTCTCGTCACGGAAAGGTTGAGTTCCAAACACTTATGAACTCTATCACAACACTGCCCCCTCAAAACTAGCAACTCAATAACAGCTATTAAGTATAAGGCAACTCTTACTCAAAACACCTGTCAACTGACAAAACTCCCTCTGACAGCAAAATATCGGAAGCACGTTGCACCACTAAATGGGAGAGCCCAACAATGGAACATATTAGTGAAGACTAGCGGCCTATCTCGCCGTTTTCCATAACCCTCCTGACACTTGCTCTCAGCTCATCACAAAAAATAAAGTTTCCCATTAAATAAAACAAATACCGACTATTTCGAGTAAGATTCCACTCTCCCTCTCCTCGCCACTTTTCATTCAAGCATGTTCAAGCCAAGATTTCACAATAATTGTGAATTAAGTAGGTACACTTTCTCACACTTCTAAGCTACTAGCGGTCTCAGTGCAAAATCTTAAGCCATACAGTCTCTTCCACTACGGAACTCGCCTGACTTATTCTGTTAATCTATATTTTTATAAATAGTGACAACCACATCTTCAATTCATCTGGAACGGCACCAGCTTCCCATGCATATTAACTTTCTCGTACACTGCATTCCCTTATATCCACAGCATTTAGCAAATATTATATATCAATACTTCACCGATACTCGTTACAACCCTAATGTATCAATTCATGATGCTCTTTTAGGCATTTGTTAAATTTGTATGTTCTCATCTGAAATTTCTCCGGTAATTAACAAACCGCATATATATATTCGTATATACGAAATCTTAGCTCAACTAACCTCCTCTCGTCCACCAAGCCTCCATCCCCACCTTGCTGCGTCCAGCAGAAGCAAACCACCAGCCAGCCAACCCTCGGTCCAGGACGTGGGTGATCGATTATTCAGTAATATCAAAAATGGCCCACTAGATACTCAGATTAGTCGCCGAAGCTTCAGCGTTCAAGCAAGCTCGGCATCTCACCCATTTAAAGTTTGAGAATAGGTTGATATATTTCACAAACTAGGGAGCCAACGACGCCCGATTACCCAGTTCTTTAAAATTGGTAAGTTGTTTTTACTTAATCTTGTTTATTAATAAACTTCACTATGTTCGGAAAATGTTAAATCGCCTCCAACTGCATTGCAGTGAGAGATTGATAGCGAAATAGAATTGTCGCCCCAGTTGAGCTAAAGTCGTTCTGAAGGGCAGTTGCATTCACCTGCGACTTTACATACCATGCGAGTGTGTTCCATCCTCACTATCAGGCCGGAACTCGTGCTGCTGCAGCACCAGCACCAGCCCCACCACTCCCCCTGGTAACATCCCATCCCCGCCACCTTGCCACACGCCGCCCCCTCCTGTGATTACACACCTTTCCTTCCTTGTTCCTTAATCTCCGCCTGACAGTGCCACTAGACTGACTAGCCCTAGACCACTTATATTAATCTACTCCACTACGGTTCTGCTCATCTCAAAGCGATAATGCTCACCTTTCTATTCTCCACCTCCTAATTCTGACTAACATTTTGTAACTGATAACTCGTCCTTCCCATTTCCCACCAATAAGCCCTACCATAGTAACCCCTTCCCCCCCCCCCTTCCTCACCAGAGAGTAATCTATAAGGTCAAAACACTTACCTATCACACCTACTGTTTACTCCTGACGTCACTACTTTAAATCTCAAAATTAAATTCAACCGCCACAGTGACGTCACCAACGGATCTTCTGTCCTGAGTTTCCGAGAGCGTACTGGCGCAGAATGTGACCAGTAGCAGCCCGGACTCGCCATCTGACGAGCTTGAATATGTATATTTTCACCGAACACAAGCAAACGAAACAACGCCAATCTACCTCGCCCTCTGACACATTCTCATTAGCCCCCCCCTCCCCCCCCCAAAAAAAAAACATGCAAGGATTTTATTATTGCATTAGTTTAATTCGCGTGTTTGCATCGCTAGCGTTCAAATGCACGCGTGGATCCAAGAGGGGAAAAAAGCAAGAATACAAAGTGGTCTTGTCTAGCCCAACCTGGTGTTGTGGACGACCTTCGCCTGCCAGCCTGCTGGCCTGCTTGTACCCAGATTCTGAATTTATACTTTGGTGCTTGTTGCTCCCGTGTGAACGAACACACGCTTCTGTTAATTGGCCAGCCCGTCCTTCTAAGGTTTCCCAACGTCAAGAAACTGTCGTACTAAAGTGCCCTTATCCTAACCTACCCGAGGACCCAAAACAGAAAACGGGAGTGTCTAATTTCGCGAGCCGCTACCATTATCTAGTACGACGATTTTTGGCCTTGAGTAGACGTCAAAATGCGACATTCTATTGGGAGGACGGGTTGCATTGGGTACATGTACATCACTCAACATACCGGTTATGTACACTTACACAATATAAACATTGTAACTTTACGTAAATGTGTGTATAAAGGCATGTCCTATATATATTTATGTGCGTGTGGGATGCACACTTAAGACTTGTGAAACTAGTTTAAAAAAATATCCACAAGTCTGTTACTTGTCTAAATGTACTATGGTGTTCAGTTCCTGAACCTATTACTGTTATGGGTATTACGAGATGGGTATGGGGTGCATAATAAATGACTAGACTAAAACGTGAGGCAAATGCGAGGCGGCGCGAGTGAGTGAACCTGCAGGGCAGAGCCTGAAGTAGTGCAGCTGCCAAGCCCAGTCTTACCACCCCCAGACAACACCCTAAACTTAGCCAACCACCACCACATCCCGCACTCACTCCATCTCGCTTATGATGGCAACACCAACAACTCTCCGCGAGTCATCAACATCACTGATAATGAGAGAGGCTTGATAAGTGATACAAATTAATAATCAAATCAAATCTCCCCCTCGACTCCCCACCCACCCACCCAAACACCGCAACTGGCCTCCCCCAACATCCACGTCAGAGATAATATTACCATCAATCTGCACGAAGCTCACGGACGAAGCTCGCAACGTTAAAACTGGTGCAGTTGGCTACCCGGTGAGAACATCCTGGCATGGGGGGATAATTTGAGCCCGGTACTGGGGACCAGCCGTTTCTTACATGTTACTTCACCCTCTTGTCAATTAGATCTTCAAAAGACCCTATTCAACCTAATTCCAACCATCGCCATAACCTTGCTTCTCTACCACCACACACTTGTAGACTTTTTATAATATAATATATCAGTTTATTTTAAAACCTTACCCTACATGTTTACCCAGAACACCATCCGGCAAGATAATCACATCTAGGTTTACAATTACTGGAGTCATACGAGTGAATGGAGGCAGGTTAAAAGAACACATTTGAAAATCTAACAACATAAAAATGACCCGAGAAGATATGACCACAACATACCAAATATTGTGACGGGAATAACCCAGGTGAATGAGCAATCTTTTTCCAGACGAGGAAGAATAATGAAAACAACGTGAGGAACTACTGAGGAGCGGGTGGTGAGCAAGTGGAATGAACCGAGGACAGAAGCTCAGGAAGCTACCTTAATTCACCATTTATCTTTCCAACAAGTATTGTACGAAAACGGTGCCCAAACTGACCCACTGGCCAGACTTCGAGGATAATTCTACTAGCTTGGGAAGACCGCGCGCTGACTAAACGCTACACCTCGGATTTCGTATCAATATTTCTAACTTCCCAGTTCATCTTAAAAGATACTATGATTTTTCGATAACAACAACCAGCTGATTGCTATCTGCTGTTGACGTGATGTCAACTTCCTACAGTTTATGAAATAATTCACAAACTAATCATATCCAGCAAGCACTTTCTCCTGGCATTCGTTCATCATTGACCACTACAACTTTAATAAATATTAACTTTATTGTTAAGAAAATACAACTTAAAGAGTGGTGTGTATAATGGTGTAGCAGGCCTACGTGATATAACAAAGAAATTAGTCAGCAGGGCAAGTAGGCTGCACCCAGCTGAATATATAACACTAATAAAGAATTGCCATAAAGATGGATTGTTAACCTGCAATATAAATCCAGTTGAACTCAGATTCCTGTTACAACATCAGTGTCTTTCAAGTGAATTTGAGCCAGGCTAACCCGTGAATCATTTGATGTTATAACACTTGTAAAAAAGCAGAGGCAATAATTTCATGTTAGATATATTGATCACGTCATATTACACCCGGCACACCTTCAGCACTAACAAAACTCCTGCCGTCTGTCAGGTAGGTTCTGCCTCCCTGTTCGATTTTTTATTGTTGCCGCCGGAGGTGGCTAGTATATAGTGTACCCCGTACTCATCCCCTGAGAGGTAGCGCAAAAAGCATTACAGAGTGCACAAAAGGTCTTTTATCAGACCTCAACGGAGATTATTACAAACAATTTAATTTATCCTTCACGCCTTATAATTACAATGTCTTGCTGTGTAACGCTCCATTCCAGGCCTGACTAAGCTAATGGTACGTGTGTGGATTAACTCTTCTTACATATGTGACGGCACCAAATTATAAAGAATTTGCTACACCAACAAAACCCTACAGTCATTAAACCACACACGCAAAACAATCCCCCCCCCCCCACATCAAAACACACTGGTAGGAAGTGAAGTTCAACTTGCACCGCCACAGCTACGGGACAACACCGCCAGGCCACACGCCATGTTGGTGGCCTGTGAGTCACGCCAACGCACCAGTTATTAAAACTGTAAATGTGCTAACCCTCCCTGCAACTGATCAATAAAGTGTACTTGCGCGGGATGTGCTATAGCTCCTTGGTTCCGCCTCTTTACCTTCAATCAACTGTATAGATTCAAGAGCCTATTAGGTTGCTCAATCTACTATTTAAGCAATAAAGTTAAGAGAGATTGCCTGCACCAATTCACTTGTAAAGTTATTCCATTTGATCAATATCTTGACATTTGACAAATTATTAATAATATATGTAGCTCATTTGGGTATTTAATTTCCAAATGTATCCCTTGTTCGTGTACCATTAATGTTAAGAATGTCCTTTACACTTCCCGGAATACTTTCTATGTGGTGACCATGTCTGATTTTTCTTATTCCTAGTGAATTGCGGTTTAACCAGAGAACTGAGAACCAAGCAAGTGTCGGACATGACCTTCAGACCCTTCAATGTATTACCCTAGCTATCATTACCAAAACATCTGCTGCTCATCATAAGTCACGTGCCACTAGGATTACGTGACTAAGGCATTTCAGCATTTTATAAAGGCCAGTAACGCTCCCAACGGCATAACCTTCAAAGGTCCGAAAATGGCAACTTTTGCATCGATCATCTAAGCTCCTAAGCGTTACACTCGCAATGGAGTTATCAGATCGAGTGTTCAACCTTTTAAGCTGAAAAACTAAACAATTACGTGACTAAGCATACACTGTCTAAACAACCTTACAAAGTTTGTCTATATATACATTCAAGAGGGCGACCGCCACGTACTTTACATGAAACACCCTGCAAAATACATTCCTATAAATATTACACGTTTTTATTGAAGTTAATTTTAACAACTTGAGCTTTGACTACCTCGTTTTTCGTACTTTAAGATGTGTGGTATTGTGATACTCGGTACCACATTATCCTGTATTGCCTACGTTCTACATTCTATTCAACGTCAGTCAAGTTTGTATGCCTTATTACAAACACTTAAAGCAAAGACAGGGAGATAAAGACTTGGTTAACGATAACGCTTATTTTTATGATTCATCATTAATTATTATTATTATTGTACGTAATGCAGCTAAATACTGTGCAAATAAGAGTAGTGACCCCAACGGTTTATTCAGCGGCACCAACCCCCAAGGGCAGCAAGCTATATCAACCATCACTTACAAACTTTGCATCTCCAATGAAAAGGTTACAGAGTGGGCGTCACTGGTGAGTCAGCAGTACTATACCACAATAGCACAAGTTTCATCAATGACATCACCAAATGTACCCAGGACGACAAGAGGCGCTGTGGACGATACTCGTCTCGCTCCGCCAATCAGGTTAACCACCACAGAGCCTTGTCAGTAACTGGGTGGAACACCCCAGTCTTGAGTAGTCAACCTCGATAAGCCTATTGGGCTTCATGTCCTCTAGACCATACAAAAGTAGTGAAGGTATTAAATCATGAACATCAAGAGTTGGAAGGAGAGAATATGACAAGCGAAAAGTAGAGCAAAAGAACGCGTGGAAAATGATGAAAATTAAGAAAAAAAAAACAGGAAAAAAAAAAAAAGATTAGTAAATGCAGTTTAATGCCGACTAGGTTCTGATTCTAGGAAATGATAAGTTACAGGATATCAGATGGATGTGTTGAAATTACGCTCTGATTGCGAAAAATATATCGGGTCTTTATTAGTAAGAATTTAAAGAGATAAAAAAAAGCATAAATGTTCGAAACAAGGCAAATATGACACCAATTTATTTTCAGGAGCGTTAGCAATAAAACACCTGGTGGTGTTCTTCAGCGCTATCTTGCTCTTGTTAGGCCCATTCGATTTATACAGGTCAGTTTTGGTCGATATACCACAGTATGAACAAATTCACTAGAATGCGATTAAATATAATTAATGGCAAAATTAATTCCGCAAATTATAAAACTTCCATATGAAGACATTACAAAAAATCTCAATTCCCTCGATTGTTCCCAGGATGTGATAGATATACATAGGAATGAGTTTGGGGGATATAAATAGGAGCTGCCGCGTGTGGCCCAATAGGCCTTCTGCAGTCTCTTCTCCTTAATTGTTATGTTCACTTAAGAGAGGAGCAGAAATATTATGAATGCAGCCGTTTGTCGCTGACGAAGAATGTTCCCCAGCCGGTGGCAGCAAGAAACCGTTGCTGCGCCATGTGGACCACCAAGACCGCTCGGGAACTGTGCCACACCAGACATCATCACTACCACCACTATCCATGACGTACCACGATCCCAACTATACTGGTGGTGGTAGAGGAGGTGCACGGCCACTACTCTCCGTTGTCAATACGTACCCACAACAATGTTTACCCTAGAAATAGCAGCGACACCCACGGAATGTCGCCACAAACTGTGCAGCAGTGGCGGCACTACATACCACTATCTTATCCCGCCCCGACCACAGGTCTGCCAGTGGATGAGTCAACGCGGCTACACAACGGCCACAATCATCACAGTCGAGTAGATGGGTTGGGCGGGACGCAAGAGGCTTCCCCGTTCTCTCGTGGGGCACCACCCTCCCACTCGCGTTACAAATGTTAATAACTGCCAATCAACATCAAGAATCCTCATCTACCGTTCTTCATCTTCCACCACCAGCTCCCTCACCCTTTCCAATTTATTCTCTCTCTCTCTCTCTAGTGTCACCCATTGCCAACACAAGAGTTCTGCACTAATATAGGACGAGAAAGAAACGGCTCAAGTGGCAAGGTCTTCTTGAGAAAACCTGTAAGGATGTCACCTCATTGGGAGGAAGAATCATACAAGATTCAAGTACTATATATGACATGCCAGCGAAGAAGTCCAGCATATTGTATAAAGAAATACGACTTCGAGGAAATTGAGAGAATCGGAAAACGAATGAGATGAAATCTAGTGATGGATCCCCTACTACTGGCAGGGCTGGAGCAAGACTAACCAGCAATAACGCCAACCCAAAAATAAAACGAGAAAACAGGGATTGAATGAGAACCGTGCCTCCTCAACGTAAGCAGAGCTCACTGCTACTGTTATGGCATTAAGATATCTAGAACAAAGCAAATGGGGAGCAGTGATCAATACCCAGCGGTCACTTTATGTAGAGCACCTTCTTAACGGAACGATACTTGGATTAAGTAACACACGATCGACCGCGTAATGGAGGGAAGTAACCCAAAGAAAGCTGTAGTTCAGAGGCCACCCAAGCAAGGCAGAAACAAGATAAAGACTCCACCGCTCGTTTCCGGCACCCGGAAATACATCATCGATCGGCCACAACAATGTGGTCTCCCGCCTGCACCACCACTCACTCCACCTGGCCACGAGGTGAAAGCGTGAGCTAGCCCAAGACGAAATTGTCAACAGGAGATATTGAACAAACAGCTACGAAGCATATGAGGAAAATTTGGCAAACCATACATTGTAAAGGCTTTGGGCAAAGCTAAAATTGTCACGAGGTCCATAATCTATGAACGAGAGCTGATATTGCAGTAACTTTTGCATTTAATACCATAACTTTCTTGCCTTGAAAAACTGAATATAACAGTAGTGCTATACGTTATATATCTAGGTACTTAATTGACATGCACTATCTACTTGATGAAGTCATTCTTGAAAGTTAACTCAACTGTGAAGGAATCTGACCAAAGAATCGCCAAAGTTGCCCCTGACCGCAGCCAGGAGTAGTATGTACAACAGGAAGAAAGGTGGTAGATTCTTAAGAACCACGAGGACCACGTCAACATTGAACAGATGGGCTGTCGTGTAACCAAGACCTGCTATGCAACTATGAAGATGGTAAGGCTCATGGTTAGGCACGATGTCCTAATGGTTCACTATGAAACCATTCTAGTTTAAAGGGAGACTATTAGCAATATTCACGAATATTTATAAATTCCCTTATATTCAACTAATAGCTTTATTTTATGAAAGAGTTTTGTTGTCTATGACGATAATTACAGTATACACTTTCAAAAATCCCCTATGTCAAAACTAGAAGCCAAGGGGAAAATCTTCCTTTAGATGAGGAAACAAATATAATCAACACCTCATCCCTGTCTACCAGGCTGTTAGAAGGTTATCTACATAAAACACTATGCTGTATAAGCAAATGACCAATTGCCCTTTCATAAACATCTGGCAGTCTAAGGACTAACATTCTAGTCAATGTGGTGATGAAGGGTGTAACCTGTTCACCAGAGGGTCCCACTGTGACGACCGTCCTGCCTGCTGATCAGATGCCAACCCCTTGTAATGTTGCATGGAAAATCTGCACGATCTTGAGAATAGACCGACGTATTGTCGATATATCGTTCATATAGGAAGATGGCTGCTACCTTTTCATTAGTAGGGAAACGTCAAATAAGGTTGTTACTAGGAAGAAACGGTCTACAATTTCTCGTGTGATCAGAATATTTAAAGACGTGTCTCTTCCAGAACTCATCAACTGGACCAACTTTCCTAGCAGTGTGTAACTAGACGCTGGTGGATTTCAGGAAGAGGACCGAGAACAGACACTCGGTAGGTGCCGTCTAACCATGAGGAGCCATATATATACACGGCACGTCCTCCACTGTGACAATACACCAACACGTCACAAGGCTATCTTACTGGTATAGCAAAATATTTCCCAAAATAAAGTGCAGATATACGGAAGAAAGCAGCACCAGGAGCCTCAAATATATCCTGTGCCTGGGAAATGACTGGTCAGCTTTTAAGAAACGGTGTACTCATATTTAAGAACATAGGAATGAAGGTAACCGCAGAAGGCCTACTGGCCCATACGAGGCAGCTCCTATTTATAACCACCCAATCTTATTCATACATGTTTAACCTATGCTTGAGACAATCAAGGGATCCTACTTCTATTATGTTACACGGTAACTGGTTCCACAAATCAACAAACCTGTTACCGAACCAGTATTTACCCTGGTCTCTCCTAAATTTAAACTTATCCAATTTTTACCCATTGTTCAGTGTTCTAATCTGGGAAAATTTACTCTTCTCTCAACATTTATATAGACGCTGGTTCGACGAACCAGCAAGATTTTCTCATAAACCACGTTATTATGATTTCATTGTGTTTACATACAAGTTACAGGTCAGATTGAGGCTGGAATGTTATGTGTGGTTATCTAGGGAGAAAAAACAACAGCAAAGGAGACGACAAACATTTACAAAGTGACACACACTAGAGAAGGCAAGGAAGACACTGTTCCAAGCAATATAATTGTAAATCGAAATTGCACATCCTGCGAAACGCTAGAAATCATCATTCAAGTCACGCACACAGTTCACTGATCAAGTTGCCGGCCAGCCAGACGTAGCGGCCAGGACGTGGACCCAGCCACCCGGCTCCTCCCGCCGCCCCTCCACATTAAAAGTTGATGAGCCGCCATCACTATGATTCAAGCTGGAGCACCTCGCCGCCCTCGGGCCCTTAGCCGCTCCTAGCTACCACCAAGGAATCCATTACCACTTTAACAAAACAAAAAAATCAAAACCACTAAGGGCTTCTACAATTTCATACTACAAAATATACAAACCCATAAAAATGGCCGCCACGAGGCTGTGGGGAAAACGTTGACACAAGTGGTACGCGACTGTCCCCGAAAGGGTCAAGTGCTCCCACCCCTCAAGAAGTGTCCACGCCCCAGCCAGGCTACACCACTCGCCTTTGTCCCGCCGCCGGCACGCGCCCTAACGCCGCCTCCCGCTCATAAACACTTACACCTTCACACAAAAGGACATCCATGATCAACCTATTACTTCTGCCTCAGGGTTCGTACAGACCGATACTTGTACTACCCAGTGTTACGACCTTGACACCAGACCTGGATTCATCATCAAGCAGTTACACAAGTACTTACAAACCTGAACATTTTCTCAATCTTGGGCGGCTTTGTTTACATCTATTAGACAAAATGTACAGGTTCGTAAGTAGTACTTGCTTAACTGCTTGACGAACCCAGGTCTGCGTTAGTACCATTACTACTGCGTTACAAGCCATTTCTGCGTTAACACTTACCTGAGACAACACCCCCCCCCCACCTTCCTAACGAGTATTACGCAGTAACTACGCGCTCCCAGCATCAGGTCAGTTTATGGAATATAGCACACATATGGCTGCCCGATCAATATCTACAACTATACTGTACTACGTTACCAATATTTCCTGTTTATATATTAGCACCAAAATAATTAATTGTTGTTAATCTTGTGTGAACATTTGCGGTACATTTTTACCCCACTGCCCAACAACTGGTTATATCAAAATTTCAACTCGTCTCACTAATCTGTTAACTGTACAGCTGAAGTATCCACCCGACGTTATCAAATCACTAGAAACGCACCCAATATTAAAAAAACCTCTTCGATAACATTACTTGGTATAAAAGTATTGAACACAAATAATGTTAACGTGTCTTTTACAAACTTTACAATATGCCTTATTTCCATCTTCTTTCACTTCAGCCAACCACTTTTCAAACACGGGATCCTTAAGCCAGGACATCTAAAACGCTTTCTGGTATTTAGACCACTTCCCCATTTTACACTTCTTTACCTTAACACTTAAGCAAATTCTAAAAGTAACATCGGTAACTTCTTTTCTATATGCGGTAACTTGTGTCTAACTATCCTTCTGGAGGTCAGAGCCACACTAACAATGAAAGCACAGATGAAGCTGCCAAGTTCACTTGTATGCTAATCCGCTCTTAACGACAGTCATTTGATTCTTGGAAACACCTAAAGAGAAAGCTAATATTTACAGAAGGCAACAGTGGGAGGTCACTTAATTAACAGACAGTACCCGGGATGAAGTATTAATGACAATTAAGGTTGGGAAATCTATAGCCCCTGGGGAGGATTATCTTGCCTTGCGGTTACTTTTTCTTTGGGAAGTTCCTAGGATCAACGTCCCCAGGGGGTCGGTCTCTGACCTGGCCTCCTGCGGTAAGTGGTCTATTCAATCAAGCTGTTGGACGCGGCTGTGATTTGTACATATGGCATTATAAAAAGCATAAAAATCATCATCGAGTTTCTTATTAACATTAATAGCCCAACTTGTTTTTAAAGTAGCCCAAAAAGTCGCAAGTAGCGAAATTAAAAATTTGGGAGCGCGGGGCTCTGAAAAGTAGCCCAATATGCTACTTGTAGCCCAATCTGGCATCCCTGCGCCACGCGTCTAGAAGCGTTGTCCACGGTGGCCGTTTTAGGAAAGCCTCAATTGAGCGCGTTATTTATATTTCCATCTCAAAACTATAACATTTTTGTCCCACTTTTTCTTTCTCCTGAATTTCAAAAACCATAAGACTAAACTATATAATCTTAAAGGCCACGGTACGTAAACTCTACGCCACTGTGCGTTTACTGGCAGTTGAAAATTGTTCCATAATGGCCTGTGTTACCTACCTGTTGATGGTTTCACGAATTAATGTCCCCCGTGGCCCAGTCTTTGACCTGGCCTCTCTGAAACCTATCAAATTTAAAATAATTTGAAACGGGAGATAACTAAATGCTTGGTGATTTACACAATATGAACACGGACAAACTCGTTTTATGTTTTGGCAGTTTCAACCGTAGATCTACATTACTGTTTATACTAAATAACTAATCAACTAAACGCAAAATTCATCTAATCTCTTGGTTTGGTACACATATTAGCCAAACTCATAAGAAGTGTTAATATTACCTAGTGATGATTTCTAGAGTTCCTAGCAGCCCGAAAACCCACACAATCAGACTGATCCGGTAACTCCAGCAGAAACTTGTCCAGTTCCCTCTTAAAAGCTTCTACTGTTGTTCCAGCGATATAAAATACATAAGGTTCTGTGGCCCTAAACAATAGGCTATAAGCCACACTCGACTGAGCTTCCGGTTGTCGGTACAAACATTGCTTCAAACATTTAGGTCAGATAAAAGAAATCACAGACACCATAAACGCGGGACAAAAAAGGCGCACACTGTCACTTCTCACCCGTACACATTAGCGTGACCCAAGGTCTCCAAAGTGGTGTATTACAACCTTCCCGACACACCAGCACCACTATACAAGCGAGGGTAACGACCCACAATAAACACAAGCTGGAGAACAATTCTCTTGACGTAGGATTATAATAATTTGGCGGGAACGCCCAATAAACTAGGCTCATTGGAGTAACACGAAAATAGTCAGGCATCCATGATCCCACCCACTAACCTGGTTGATTGATACCTGGTTGATGGGGTTCTGGGAGTTCTTCTACTCCCCAAGCCCGGCCCGAGGCCAGGCTCGACTTGTGAGAGTTTGGTCCACCAGGCTGTTGCTTGGAGCGGCCCGCAGGGCCACGTACCCACCACAGCCCGGCTGATCCGGAACTTCTCTTAACAAGAAGCCACCTCTGATAGAAAGTTTAGTCTCTTGTATATGCTATCTTCTAACGCTATTCTCCAATCTGTTAGATCATAAAAACCTACAACTACCACGTTTGTATATACGAGACCCCCCCCCCCCCGGGACAAGCTCCCTCCCAGTAGTGGTAAATATAGAACCCACCGCGACCCCCCCCCCCACACCTGGTTCCCGCTTTCATGGCCGTTAACTCTCCCTCTTGTTACCTAAACTGACAAAAGTATGCAATTCAATTTCTTTATTATGCACCCCATACCCAACCCGTGGGCGGTGGTGGAAAGGGTTACAGGCACATAATCGGTTCAGGAACTGAGCCCTCATAGTTCGTTTACCTTATTGACAATCTTTTGAAGCTGCCACGAGGAAATTACAAAGTATCCAACGCCTAATGTTTGCAACCATGAAAGCTATGGCAGCCAAGTTTTGGTAGCAATACTGTATATGGGTCACCAGTGGCTGCATTTAGTCTCGGATGAAGGAAAACTTTTTCCCTTCGACTTAACACTACACACGTGTTCTCATATTGCAATGAATATAATGCTTAAAAAATTACAATTAGGGTGTGTTGCACAGAGTTAAATGGATGGACAGGGGGTAGAGGAGCTACATGACGTGCATGTACAAAATATGTACTATCTCAGCCTCTGTTAGCCGGTACTTTGTACATTTGTCAGCGAGTGCTCAAAAGCTATGACTCCAGACGTGCTTCATCCACTTCTAGTCTAAACTATATTATAAACATTCCCTAAATCAAAGCAAGCCGGTCGGCCGAGCGGACAGCACGCTGGACTTGTGATCCTGTGGTCCTGGGTTCGATCCCAGGCGCCGGCGAGAAACAATGGGCAGAGTTTCTTTCACCCTATGCCCCTGTTACCTAGCAGTAAAATAGGTACCCGAGTGTTAGTCAGCTGTCACGGGCTGCTTCCTGGGGGTGGAGGCCTGGTCGAGGACCGGGCCGCGGGGACACTAAAGCCCCGAAATCATCTCAAGATAACCTCAAGAAGAAGCCTAAACACCTTGCCTTACCTTTTTTTTAGGCCTAACAAATTCTACATACAGTATAACATTATATACGAGGAAAACAATTCATTATCATACCGTATAAAAGATTCGTCATGGGTTGGTTATCATCTACAAACATTACATGCAAATACCGACTTATTAACATCAGTGATATCAGTGTATATATATACTACTGTCTCGGGATAGAGCATGGGTTGCCTTCTCATGACAGCCCGTCCTCATCAACAAGGCCAAATCCCCGTTAATCCAGCCACCAAACCCCGGTTATGAAAAACACTTTACACACGACTCAACTGATGACGTAACCTGTCCTCAAATCATGTCCATTCCATCCAGCTGTCGATCCCAAAGACGCATTCGTCAATTTTAACATCCTGTTCATTCCAAAAAAAAAAAAATTGTGAAAACGTAAATTAATATGGTTATATGTTTACATATTTAGGCAGTGGTTAGGTGTTTAGGTTGTGTTGGCGATAATTTATAGTACGTGGGTGAATCATTTATAGCGTTGTAGTTCGAACAAAAGTCGTCAGCGAAGAACTTTTTCTGGAAATGTTCAGACGTTATCAGTTGAGAGTCGTGTGTAAACAGTTTTTCATTTATAAACAGGGGGTTTGGCAGGTGTATGGGATGGACTTTGGGTCTTTGGAAGATGGACTGGATGACGTATGCACTGTCTCGAGCAGTGCTTCGCTGACGATCTCTGCTCGAATTGCAAGTCTGTAAATTGCCACCTCGTCCTCCAAACAGACCCAAAAATTAATCCGTGCACCCGCCAAACCCCCGGTTTATAAATGAAAACGGTTTACACACGACTCAACTGATTTCGTTCGAACATTTCTGGAACAAGTGCGTCACTGACGACTTTTTTCGAACCACAACACTATAAATGCTTTATCCACGTACTACAAATACAAATAATCGAAAAAAGAACCTAAACACCTAACCTATGTCTATATATGCACAATATGCTATTATAATAATTTATGACAAAATTCCAGTTTTGAATGAACAGCATGTAAAAATTTATGAATGCGTCTTAGGGGGCGACCACTGGATGTAATGGACCCAAGTCGAGGATGGGTTGAAATTGCAAGTCTTAACTCACGTACAACGAACTCAATCTCAAACAGAACCTAAACACTTAACCCATGCCTAACTATACTCTGAATTTTATTGCATAATAATTTATACAAGAGAATATACCTATTTTAATTGCACTTAAAAATTGATGAATGCTCATCATGGTCATCATATCTTCACCACGTTGCTACTCATCGTCTGCATTGATGAATGCGTCTCGAGTTCAAATACTTTATCCACGTACTGCAAATGCTAATAATTGACAACACTAACAGCCTAACATAAGTTGGGCTTAACTATTCAACATATTTTTTGTAATATTTATTAATTTATATTTGAGAAAATACAAATTTTGAGTGCACAATGTGTTAAAATTTATGAAAGCGTTTTCGAAGTCGATTCCGGTTGGACGAGCCTAGCCTGAGAATAGATTGCTCAAGCCATCCTGCTAACCTTTACTATCACCACCACATCAAAACCCCTTGATAAACATTGTGAATTTCACAAATAATGTCCTCGATAAATACTGAAAGGCATATTACTGTATATCAACATGATTTCTGTCTAAATAAGCATTCGCCTAAAATCCTATACATAGAATACACAATATAGCAGCAGTACCGCATATACAAACCATACCATAATCCCTTGCACAAACAGTCGGTGTCTCCTCGGCTGAGGTACTGCATTCGAGTCATTATTATCACTGGAGGCTTTGCTGTTACGGCAATAACCTAGAGATAACACTTCCGGTAACGGGTTCAGAGTGAAGGCGTCACCCCTTCCATGAAGGGAAGGGCAGGCCGGCATGCGTCGAGTTACTCACCCAAGTCACAGGACACTTAGAACATAAGAATCAAGGAATCTGTAGACAGCTTATTTTCCCATACGTGGTAGCCATTATTTATAGCCGCTCACTCATTTATATACATGTCCAACCTAAGTTTGAAATAATTAAGGGATCCTACGTCTATTATGTTATCCGGTAATTGGTTTTACAAATCCACAACCGTTACTAAACGAGTATTTACCCAGGTCTATCCCAAATCTAAGCTTATCCAATAAGCTTATCCATTGTTTCGTGTTCTATTATGCGTCGATATATTTAATACCTTATTAACATTCCTTTTGTTATGCCCATTCAGTCACTTGTACACTTAAATCATGTCATAAGCTTTTCCAACCTCTCTCTCTCTCTATATATATATATATATATATATATATATGGAAGGTTTCCAATTTATGGAATTAACTTTGTCATCTTACGATGGACACGTTCTGGTGAATTTATATCCATTACATAGTACAGTATAGCGACAAAAACTGAAATAATCTAAATGGGGTCTAACGTGAGAAAGATATAACTGAAGAATAACATCGCGCGTTTTATTGCTAGCTCTCCTAGAAATAAATCCCAGTGTCCTATTTGCCTTATTTCGAATATTTATGCATTGTTTTTTGGCTTTAAATTCTTACATAAAATTAAATAAGATTACCCGTACTGCAATTTAATTCATAACCCCCCGATATGTTTCGCAATCTCAACACCATCCACCTGATATCCTGTAACTATGATTACATAGCCTCATAACCTTGCATTTGTTATAATTCAACTGCATTTACCAGTCTTTTTGACCATCTCAAAACCCTTCAGAGTTTATTTCCCTCCCTATTTTCGTATCGTCGGCAAATTTGCAAATATTGTTGCTCAATCCTGAATCTAAATCATTGATATATATTATAAATGACAGGTCACAGTTAAGAGCCTTGAGGTACTCCACTTACAAAAGTTTCCCCACTCTGACTCCATTTATACTAACTCTTGAAATTGATCAATCTTGCGAACTAATTAATAACTAGACACCTGAATAAACCAAAATTTAGTTTTTTACATTTAGGTCAAAACAACAGCAATCTGCCCTGTAAATTTTACATTATATCAAAATAAAGGGAACAGGCGTGATCGAGTTGAACATGTACCGGGCTGTGGTGGGTATGTGGGCCTGCGGGCCGCTCCAAGCAACAGCCTAGTGGACCAAACACACTCAAGTCAAGCCTGGTCTCGGGCCGGGCTTGGGGAGTAGAACTCCCAGAACCCCATCAACCATGTATCTGGTGGACCTAAGGAAAAACCTTTATCTGTACCGACTCGTCCATCTTCATTAAGGCTTACGTGAATTAATTTCAACCTCGCAGCCTACTGTGATAATGCAAGCTTATGAATTTGAAAAATGTGCCGTATCTTCTAAACTATAAGATTGACATGTCATCCACAGGACTACCACCTAGGCGTTGTTTACAAACATTTGTCTGTATATACGACAGTATAGTAGACTTAACCCCATATCCTGATACGTTGAGGAAATATGATAAAATAAATGCATGTTCAGGTTAAGTTGCATGTAATGGAGAAATTCTCGTATACCTTCTGGTTACTCTAAAGGATATACAAATAAAATAGCATACATGTGGCAAATGTTTACCGATCCCGAGCTAATCGCTTCAGCACTTCTAATTCGACTAGGTAAGTTATTAATGTCTGCAGACATAAAACTGGTGAAGTTGAACCTGTACAAGCGTGTTCCCGCAACGATTGACTACTTTCACGATGCTTTCACCCTTTCCTCTGGCACGGCGAGAGGGTCCTCTTACATCCCTGCATTTATGATACATAAAAATACAAGAATCAAGTGCAAAAGGCCTATTGGCCCGTACGAGGCCGCTCCTATTTATAGCCACCCAAACTCATTCAAATATGTCTAACCCGAGCTTGAAACTTAAGGCAGAACTACCTCAATGTGCAGGGTTAGTTTGGCTAGAGCTAGTAATGTGATACCTAGAACCCCCCCCCCCTAGTTGTTTATGGTTGTACAATAAAGTAATGTTGGAGTGTATAACCTAGTTGCTGCTAGCGGGGTTTACACGTTAAGTGTTCGGGAGTGGGAGATTTGCAGCCACCCGCCACAGGTAACGGTCGTCCACCCTGATCTTGGCAAGTACAGGTATTATATTATACCGCCTGGTGACGGTTTTGTCCTGCCATATAAATCTCTCTCTCACACACACACACACACACACACAAATAGAGTGGTAGACGGTTGGAACAATTTAAGTGAGAAGGTGGTGGAGGCCAAGACCGTCAGTAGTTTCAAAGCGTTATTTGACAGAGTGCTGGGAAGACGGGACACCACGAGCGTAGCTCTCATCCTGTAACTACACTTAGGTAATTACACACACACACACACACACCTAAAATCACAATTTATTTTATTTGTGCTTTTCACCTTTTTGATTGTGACATTACATCAGATATTAAAAGTCTGAGAGCAATGTAGTTTTAAGACCAGATGGGGGGGGGGTACCTAGGTCTAGCTCAGTTTAACTTATACGCTATTTTAGCATGATTAATATTATGATCTTGCTGCCTATTTTACAAAATGGGCTCACTTCCTAATGAACTCAACGAGTGAAAAATTGGACGAGGGGCATCTTTACTAAATATTTAGTAAACCCACTGACCTTTACTATTAGACAAGATATTAACCTTCGGGCATCACTTCCGGAATGAACAAACCCCCTCTCCCCAACCCACCACCATAAAACTCCTTCCCTCGAGGTAACTCTTACTTCGGCACTCAGAACCCACAGGTATGTCTCCACACCAAGAAAATAATACAAAATAATTACATCATAGCCCAGAGGTGGCACCCCGCCCCCTAAGTGTTGTACATACCAGGGCAGAGCCTGGCCTCCAGGCAGCCAGCCAGGGAAAGAACGTGTTTCCAAAGTTTTTCCTTCTAATGGCAAGTGTTTCCGCTCCGTTATACAGGAATGACATGCGGTTTACTTATCACTCTGCTAACACACTCGAGCAATGTTTCAAGGTGCGGCTGTCAATGTTAAAAACCACTTACCAATAACGTGGCACGAAACTAAATACTGCACTTGTCATTTCATTTGTACACTGTGGGCTGTGAATGTTCACCAGTGAGATCCTTGGGTCAACAATGTGACCCCACGTGACCTAACAACAGACGCAGGGTTGGAATCTCTTATCACGCTCACATGTGACCCATCGGGCCCCTCCCTCTTGCTGCACTTCAGAAATACTTCCAATATTTTATCAAAACTATAAGCGCTTGATAGATAACGTGTTTAATGACGTTCCTCAAAAAACAAATTTCTCATTTAAATGTGAACATTATTCCAAACTTGTTACACAAATGGTAAAACAAGCCTCGCGTCCTAGCGACGAGCACAGGCACTCAGAATGCAACAACAATAACATATTAAGAAAATCATACTCAATGTATCACATTGTATTGATATAGGGCCGGATATGCTATAACGAACAGCTCAAGGCACTCTCACAGTTTCTGGCACCTTCACCGATGTGCAATCCACAGGCGGTTTTAAAACGACGCTCGGCCCCACACACACACACACACACACACATTGGAAATTCACTGCATGGCGACGGTATTTATATATATATATATATATATATATAGTAAATATTTATACCCTAGTTCAATTGCGGTACCTTTTTCAAAAACTCACAAAGCCATCCAATAAAGCCACAATATTAGTAAATCCCACAGGATGAAGTTTTCAGCACAAAAAAGTCAAGTTTGAGCGGAGAGGACAAAATGTACTGAGCGTGGAGGAGCAGAGGACAGAGAGCCAAGATAGTGGAGGCCACACACCCCACGCCTGGCAGCCCCCCCACAAACACCGCTCCCCACCACCACCACAACAACAACAACGCCACCCACAACCCCTCTCACTTGCTCTTCACATGCTTTGTCATTACCTTAATGTGTGCAGATAATTCATTTCAGTACAATACGCAATTTTAAAGGCTGCAAATTTTAATTAACGGCATGTACATTGTGGTAATAATTTAAAGTTGCCAGTGCGCGCCAGATTCGCGCGCGTGGAGGAAATATTACAAACCGTCCTACCCGCCAAACACACACAAACTACAACGTTGGTACAAGTTTTAACACCTCCTAACCACTTATAACAACCAATATAGCAAGTTGTAACAACGTTCTAACACGTCATAAACACGTTAAGCCAAGATGTAACAACTTTATTACAAGTTGTAACAAGCAGAAAATAGAGACAGTTTCGGTTTGTTTCCAGAGTATAGCTCAGTAGATTTTAGTATTAAATACAAAAAAGTCCACCGTTGCACGAAAATGTATATTAAATAATTTAGTAAAATATTATTTAGCAACTGTAGGATGTGCGATGGACACGGGGAGGGGGAAAGGGGGGGGGGGGTATGCTGGTGGCGACAGGGGGAAAGGGGGGGGGGCTGGTGGCGACAGGGGGAAAGGGGGGGGGGCTGGTGGCGACAGGGGGAAAGGGGGGGGCTGGTGGCGACAGGGGGAAAGGGGGGGGGGCTGGTGGCGACAGGGGGAAAGGGGGGGGGCTGGTGGCGACAGGGGGGGGGCTGGTGGCGACAGGGGGGGGGCTGGTGGCGACAGGGGGGGGGCTGGTGGCGACAGGGGGGGGGCTGGTGGCGACAGGGGGGAAAGGGGGGGCTGGTGGCAACAGGGGGGAAAGGGGGGGGGGCTGGTGGCGACAGGGGGGAAAGGGGGGGGCTGGTGGCGACAGGGGAGAGAAAGGGGGGGGGGCTGGTGGCCACAGGGGAGAGAAAGGGGGGGGCTGGTGGCCACAGGGGAGAGAAAGGGGGGGGGCTGGTGGCCACAGGGGAGAGAAAGGGGGGGGCTGGTGGCCACAGGGGAGAGAGAAAGGGGGGGGGCTGGTGGCCACAGGGGAGAGAGAGAAAGGGGGGGGGCTGGTGGCCACAGGGGAGAGAAAGGGGGGGGGGCTGGTGGCCACAGGGGAGAGAAAGGGGGGGGCTGGTGGCCACAGGGGAGAGAAAGGGGGGGGCTGGTGGCCACAGGGGAGAGAAAGGGGGGGGGGCTGGTGGCCACAGGGGAGAGAAAGGGGGGGGGGCTGGTGGCCACAGGGGAGAGAAAGGGGGGGGGCCTGGTGGCCACAGGGGAGAAAGGGGGGGGGGGGGCTGGTGGCTGACAGGTACACAGCAGTAGGGGGTCCAAGGGAGTGGATTTGGGAATTTATTTCTGGTGTTTGCTAGCCCTCCCTCAAACATGTCCGATGTCGAATAATTAAGAACTAGTATTTATTTTATAGGAATATAAATCCCATGTACCCTTTCTTGTGATTCCTGCCTTTCTGTTCACTTATGATGTATGCCATACTCATCTTGTGAGTAGTGGTGCAATGGTTTTAAGGTCCATGGGTTAAGCCAGTTACTGTACATTATTGATGAACTACACTACAGTATAGTTTGTTAACGTGTACATATTCCAGTACAAACCTGCATTTGTAAACTTTGAACAAGAACTTAGAGGACACTTGGTGAATGTCCCGTTATCAAATTTTTATGAAAATACTGTAGTTGTAAAGCTCCAGGTATCATGCCACATCATTTACTCAGTGATATGTATTATTATTATTATTATTATTATTATTATGGTAGTACAGTAGCACCATTATAATATAAAATTCAGATATTCTAAGAACCAGCTCTCCCCAGGGATTTTAAATCAATGTGTCGTACACGTGGATTCTGCCAAGCCACTTTATCTCTAGTTTATTTATTTGCCAGTTTCAAGTGTTGTTCTGTTCCCACAAGTCCCAGCCCATGGCCAGATTTTCTGGTGAATACTTGATTCATACTTGATGGCTATTGCTGGTAGCAACCTACAAGCCCACATAGCCATCAAAACCCAGCTAAACTGGCAGTTCCTGCAGAAATTTGCCCAATTCCTTCTTGAAAATATCAACCCGTGTGACACTTCTCACTGGATCTATTCTACCCATCCTAGCGTATCTTTCACTCAAATGATGTTCTATTTTAGTATGCAGATTTGGGGGCTCCTGACCTTCAAGTATAAATTGTGTGTTCCCTCTCCTATCCCTGTTCTATAGAGTACATACCATGTGCTTTCAGACAGCCCCAGTAGTCTTGGCATTTTAAAGTTAATATGAATGCAATATGAAATGTGTGCACCCTCTATTTCACATGTACTAGAATTTTTAATGAATATTCTAGTAAGCACAAATTAAATACCCAGTAACTTATTTATTAGTATTTACTATTGAAGACAGAAAACAAAAATGTTCCAAAAACATGAAATGTGGTTAGGCTCAGTGGCAGACACCATACAGTATTACAATTCACCAACCATTTGCCCAATGGCCAATTCTTTATAGACAACTGAAAGTTCCAGCTCATTGCAATCTATTTGAGCAAAGCCAAGGTTGTACCATGTATTTTTCCTGTTCATTTATGAAATTCAACTTAGTAAGGGTAACCTGGTTTCATAATTATTTTTTTGCAGAAGGGTAAATGAAGCATTCAGAAAGTGTTCATCAATGGAAGATACATTCACGGCCAACTTGCTTACAGTTTATCGAGGAATTAATACACAGTGAATATTGAGCGAGGTTATACTAGTAAGTTTGGTTAGGGTGAATATGCTAGCTAGACCATTCAAAAAGTTAAATAGCATACAGAATCATATACCTGGCACCCAGCAAGTAACATCTTGTAATGCAATGCTGTTTTTAGCCCTAAGTAAACAAGTATTTCTGGGACAGCCACTTCAGTGGCTCTCCAGAGCTTCTGCACTGGAACACCAGGATGAATACCATCTCGCCAGGCATCTATCTTGTGGCTTACCGAGAGTAGGGACCAGAATCCTGACCCCTGTATATAGGTGGAGAAGCAGTGTCGAGAAATCTCTCGCACAGGAAAAACTAGCCAAAATGAAAGAAGAAGAAGAAAAAAAAAAAAAAAAAAAACACCCGAGAGAAGAGAGAAATATTTAATATTCATTCATACCAAACACTTTAAACTCTTCAAAATAATAAAAATACTATACAGCCTTAATGCATACCTTCCCCACTACCAAACGGTAGCAATATTCAACCAACGGACCAGTACTGCCAAGACACACACACACACACTCGCCTGGTGCTTCAACTGTCAGCCAGTGTTTACTAAAAATATACCAGTTTAAGGAAAGTTCTTGGATTTTCGGTTTTATGATCCAGTGTTGGGATTCATGCTTTAAAATGCTCTTAGATTGTATATTTGGCAGTCACTTTGCTTGTGTCATGTTTTCTTAACCTGCATCAACTATGGTTTCGGAGTATTTCTCTGGCATGCTGTTTAGAGACGACCATCGGCCACCAGAGATCTTTCCTCTCTAAGGGTGGATTCCTTTGTAGATGGGAGTGACAGACTAGTATGGCACTTGGGGTTCTGCTTATTTAGGTGTTGATACCAGTATTCTTGGCTGGAATGGTCGTTGCATCTCTTCTCAATCTGTCAAAACTTGATATGCCAGTTTACCTCCTCAACTGTCTGAAGCCAGCCTTGTTCAGAGACCAATTGTGTCATGTATGGATTTGATGGGTGTTTTCCAAACTCCAATGGGCAGGTGTGTGACTTTTGTTGCTGTTCTTTGGTTTTGGCCAAGCTTCAGTCTCGAGTGACAGCATTTTAGGTGGTGGGGCAGTTTAGAATTTGTGCTTTACCCTTCTTTCTCTTTCAACATCCAGGCTGTTGTTTCTATGAGTCATTTCAGAAGTGATGCCTGTAGGGTTTTCTTTCTGTTGTGATAATGTTGGAGTGATGGGTTCTTACTCCACTCTAGTTCAGTTTTTCTTCCTCTCTGAATAGGCTTGGGGTTTCTTTTCCCTAAATCAGAGGGTCTCCGTCTTAAGGCAAGGCGATTTTTGTTTCTGCCCACTTTCGTTCAGTTTATGACTGACTATGACGCAAATGCCATGGTCTATTCAAGGCATCTGTTTAGCCTAGGTTTTCATTTTTATTTCTTGTTTGTTACAAGGTGGCCAAGAACCTGCCATTTTTCCTCAAGATTGGGTCCTAGTGTCAAAATTGGTCCCAAGTTCATTCCAATTCAACTCTTCAATGACATCATGGTTGCAGTATGAAGTACTTGCCTCCTCTTGGCTACCAGTTTCTCATTTATTTTTAGTAGTCTGTCATAACCTCATCCTCTTTATTGGGCAGTGTCCCATTTGTCCAACTTGTCTCAGGTTCACCAGGTGGTTTCAAACCACTCTTGACACTTTTCCCTGGTTCTGCAGGGTGCCTTTATTGCACTTTCCAATTAATATCCCCTTTTGGGGTTGGCTGGGATTTCAGGTGGATCAACTTTAGAATTTCTACATTTAGGCCTTGCTGTTTTAGCCTCTGCATAAGTTCTTCCACTAGGTTCCTTCAGATAGTATGCTTTGATTGCCCCATCTTTGCAGCATCCAGGTGCTAGCTTTTCCCAATGTTTGATTAGTTTGGGCTCTCAGTTTAAGTGCAAATCTTCCAGTGCTGCTATACAGTGGCTTCGTAGCCAACTCTCTGAAGCCCCAGCTGGGGCTGGGGCTTTAGGTCTCCTGATTGCTCAAGTTTTTTATGCAGACCTACTTTGGAGCTAGGTCTCCAGTTGTTGCCTAGCCAGTTACAGGAAGGGGTTCTTACCAGTTGCAGTATGCACATTGTTGCAAGTTACTACCACATACCCCTGTGATACAGGGGTATGTGACAGTTTGGTTTGCACTCCTGTGCACCAGTTTGAGGATTTGGTCAGCTGTCTCTACTGCACTGCTTTCCTGTGTGCACAATGGAGGACCTGCTTTTTTCCTTTCCCAATGTGGTGCTCCTATATGGATTAAGACTGTTTTCAGACCAACATCCTAATGAAAGTTTCCATTGGTGGAATTTCTACCAGTCTCTTCAATGATCTCTAACGCTTTACCCAATTTCGGTAGAGGGGACTTTGAATGCCTCAGTGTGGAGTTGCCAGCTCTTGGTGCTTACAGATCCATTTTCAGACAGCAAGACAGTCCAGGTGGATGATCTTTGCCCGGGTTGATTCCTGGACAATTTTTTATATGGTGCCCTTCATTTCAGCTTCTTCCAGGACCATCCAGGTTGAAGCCTTTTGCTGGTCACATCGCTCTTCCAGCTCTTTGGTGGCTGGTACATCCATGGCTCCTGCCCTTTCTCGTAGGTTGTCCCCATCAAATTCTTTTTACGAGCTTTGACTCTCGCATGGGATCAGCAACTGGCACTGTAATGAGTTTATGCTGTATGCAGTCTCCTGCCACCTGGCCTTGGCTAAGCTTCTTTTCTTTGTCAATATCATGGCTTTTATTTTGACCCAATTTATCAAGGTAATTTGTGGCTTCAGTTCTCTTCAGTAACTTATTCCTCCGAATCCATCAGGGTCTTTATTCTGGGCTCTTATCTATTTGTTTCCTCCATGGTTTCAAGTCATGCCTTCAGCAATAGTAGATAAGTTTCCAACTGTTATCTGCTTTGCTCTTGTCTTGAATAGTCATGTGGAAAAACTAAGCCCCTAATCAATGTAGGCCTTGACAATTTTTTTAGTAGTGATTTGAGTTAAATGGTTGTAGGCGCACGCATTTCCTACCTTGTGACACAGACAATACTTATCACTGTCCTTTGATCTCGTAGCTTGGAACCCTGGATGTTCTGTCGACAGGTGGCTGCTATTCGCAGCATCTGCAAGTTGCTTCCAGCAAAGTACAGTAGCTTTTTTTTTTTTTTTTTTTTTATCCTTACTCCCTTCACCCCATGCCCCAATTTTTTTCCCCCGTTTTAGCAGAGCTATCATTCCAAGTTGGCCACATTTCTTTTCTCCCAATCTTAACTTTTGTCAGTTTGCTGCACTCACAGTTTCCATTTAAATTATCTACAAACCATATCTGAACCCAGAGGCTTTTGTTAATCACACGATGGCAGTCGGATGTCTAATGCCAGCCACATCTTCTGCACACTTGTATGGTATTTGCATAAATTTTACACTACTGAATGTTTCGCACGTCCACCTGGGTCTGGCATCTAGAAATTTAAATGTTAAGAGGTAAGCGTGTTGCTTACCTCTTAACATTTGTGGTAAGCACACGAGTTTTATAGTCGTGTTGCAGTATTTTTTATGCGAGTTGCCTTGGAGAAAACGTTTCGGGAAGCGACCTAGAAGGGCCTCCCCTGAAATAAGTATTGTATTAGGTACGTATAATGAAACATGCCATCCTCATGACCCTTCAGTGGCTTCCTTTTTTCCTGCCTTGTTTTCCTTGCTCATCTGTGTTTTCTATAGTTTACTCAGGGTCTATAAAGTAGCCGAGAAGCACGGTCATTAATTAACTAGTGCTATCATCTGGTGGCATGACGAGGAAGTAAAGGTGGTGGTGTTGGGTATTTTGGCTATTTGGAATATGTACAAGCTTTTCTGGTCCTCTTTTTGGCCTTCCTGGCAGGTTGTCTCTTCACGTGTATTATCTTAGAACATGTTCAGATTTTCTGTCTATGAAGGAATAAGATTCTGCTATGTACCTACTTTCAGTAGGCCACGAGATAATCTTAGACAGGACTGGTGTATAAGCTTTGGGGAAGCTACCACGATTCCAGTAAGGAGCGGCATTTTATTTTGCAATGCTTTCTGAACATTTTTGGTTATAACATAATATTTAGTTCTAAAAGTTTAACAAGCTTGTGTAATTATTCAGGCATATCAAGTATTATACTGTTATACTTTGTGCAGCTAAGTTAATGTTATGTCGAGGTCAATTAAATTTAAATAATTCTTCAGCTAGCAATAAATAAAAGTAAATATATACTCACTGCCACTCGTCCAGTTCTTCATCAGATGAGTACGCAATATACTGATTGTAGGGTTTCCGATTTGAGAGTCGTCTTGTGCTCGCCTGAGAAGCAAAAACCATGTATACAAGTTTCATATATATATATACTGTACACAGATATTAAATATATCAGTTTATGCTTTCAGATACTAAATTCCTTCACAATGTCAGTAAAGTATCAAGAGTTTTCACATGCTTAAGCTCAATTAAGCATCACTTTTTACATAATCAAATCCTTATCACTATATCACAATCAACAAATTTAACACCCAAAATTATTAACTTTACTGTGATGTGAATTACACAGGAGTATACAGTACATTATAACCCAATGTAACCCCCCCCCACCCCCCCAAAAAAAAAGGTGGGTTATATTGGTGCTGCCACCTAATTGGCTGAAAAGATTGGTAAAAGACTGCCACTGGCTGTTGCGTTTGTGATGCCAATAGGCCTCTCAAAGAAGTTTGTGCTGTGAACAGATGTATTTAGTAAAGTAATTCTGGCTGGATTGACCGTCTCCAGTGACACTTAAAACACTTAGTGGTTATGCACTGATGCCATAGTCCCTATGACACTGGTGCCTGTAAATATTTTCATTATATATTAGAGTGCAGTCCAACCATATCCCTTTGGGGATCAGAAATTTGGGTTCCCATTTAATTATTCTTATTTATTGATTACAACTTTCAAAGGATTACAAATCAAACTTCAATTTTGTTTACAAACTACACTAACAATTACTCTTGAGTAATTGTAAGTGCACCTCATTCCACCAAGTATTTAACTTTAGACTGAAGACTTAATACTAATGATGTTAATTTTAGGAGAATTCATACCCTGAGCTTGGAAGGAGTATCAGCTCCACTAAAATAGTCACTTGTTAGACGGTCCCTCGAGTCTATTCCAGCAAAGAATTCACTAGCGGACGTAAACCTCTCGGCAGAAGGTGACGACACGTCTACTCTCTCTCCTGTCGATAAAAGATTTTTCTTAGTCATACAGTACAGTACAGTACAGTACTGTATATGGTTGCTGAAGTGGTTCAGTATCATAATATATATTAATTGAGTACACATTATAAAGCACCTTAAGAAAATCACAATGGTGCGATATATCAACGAGAAAATCTTTTTGGGGCAATGGGGCGACTTTAACTGGCAATTCCCCGACACCTGCCTTAATCCACCCCTGGGATTTCCCAGAACGCCAGTTCATTGCCCCAAATTGATTCTCTCATTGATACAGTATATAATGCCATTGTGATTTCTTTGCGATCTAAAGAAGGGTGGTAAGCATGTGAACACCATTATCTGCAGGCCAATCATAAAATCCTGGTTGGCACCAGTTTGGGCCTCTAGAGCCTTCCAGTAAATTAGGAAGAGTTCTAGATTGGTTGGTTTTTGCCCTATTGTAGCCGAGTGGGCTAATGCAGGTTTCTGGGAATCACCAGAACCCCAATTTAAGTTACCCCAAAATGATTCTCATCATTATGTACCAGTATTGTATGTTAATTCAGGATATATCATAGTGCATTTATTAACATTCATTATCTATGAAAAAATATACAAGGTAGGCACAATAGTTTATTAGTTTTTAATATTATAATACAGTATGTATCTACATCAACTCGTCTAATTAAAGGTTAGACGAGAATCTATTGCAAAGGGTTTCACATTTTAGACTCCGTGAACTTTTTGAGAGTTGTTACGTCCTTCACAAGACTTCACACATACAGGTATCAAATCTCGCCTTGAAGATGTGATTTCTTTCAGTGCATTCCACTTATTGACTACCCAAAAGGATTTTCTTGCCCACCATTTCTATTCCAAATATCTCGGGATTTGGCTTATCTTGGGTTATCTTGGCATTTTTACACAAGCTATTAAATTTTTGCCAATTATTTTGTATAGTACAAGAAATACCTAGCTTATTAGCACATTTTAAGCTATATTGAAAGAAATTTGTCAATTTCAAGTATTTCTCCCCCCCCCCTCCAAATAAACACCCAAAATATTAGCAATACAAGAGAATTGCCAATTATATTTATTTATTTATTTTTTTGGTTATGAATGCTTAAAGTAATCAGTGTTGTTGAACACAAGTCATTGAAAAATATAATCATTTATATCAGGAGACATTAAAGAAAAGATAAAATTTAAAAATTAATTTGCCTTAAAGTTGATTATCTGTTATTTTTCCATGCACTTCTCACATAATGAAAAAGTGTAACATGTACTACAAAAGTGACTACAATATTGTTTTTGCTAAAACTAAAATAAATATTTATTGTTTGGCATTTTTAAACTTCCATAGTTTTTTTTTTTTTTTTTTAAATTGTCAAAATTCAACCAAGTACTTTATACAAAAAAAAATTATAGTATCTTTCCAATGAGGCAAAACAAATTTCTTCACAATAATATTTATTAGAGATAATATTTGTAGTACTGTATTTATATATACTGTAAATGCACAAGTATACACACTATATATACCTGGAATTTATTTGAAAACGACTAAAAGCTTGAGACAGCATCTTATCGTGTCCTAATAACTAGGAGGCCTGCTCGAGGACTGGGCCGTGGGGACCCCCGAGATGATCATCGCACAACAAGGTCCTCATAGCTTAGGCCTATTAATTCAGGCACTAGTCTTGCTGCATTTCTTAAAGCTCAGTTTCATACTCCATGAGATGCAGATACCATTCCATCTTAATCCTGCATATTCTAGTAGTTTACAAACTAGAAACATTTTCTTGAAAAGTCCTCATTTAAGTTTTTAAGTGCTATAAAAATGTCTGCTAGCTTCCCACATGCTATACATTTTATATTTTCATATACAGGAATTATATCCACTAAACTCTCTCTTTCCGATTCCTGTAGTTGTCTTTCCCTTATATGTACTGTAGTTTACATTTCTTCTTGTCTTCTAATTTTTCCTGTCTCCCTCACTTCATCTGTCTAGACCTCTTAAGGATAGGTGTCTAATTCTTAGAATTTATTTTATCAACCACCTCTTCTGTCCATGTTCAAGTGAATTTATATCCATTCTCTGGTACAGAGATTGAAACTGAACTGCATAATCTAAATGGAACCTAATAAGAGTAAAAGAATGAATGTACAACATTGAATATACAATATACCTTTACCAGTTGAATTCCCTTCTTCAAATCCTGATTCTGACGATTCAACAATAGCTGGAAGATTTTTCTCTTTGGTCGGTGTGAGGAAACCAAGAACACTGTTCTTGACACTTTCGGCAAGACCTCCAATACCACCATTCATGTTTATTTCTGGCCCATCATTACTGCTGATCGCTCTCAGAGAATGTGAAACTCTTGTTCTTTGTTCAGTGGCTGTCACATTGGCATCCTGAAAATTAAATTATGTTACTGTAATACATAAGAACAGACAAGAACATCTGCCAAAAGAAACTCAACAATTAACAAGACATTACAATACAAAAAATGTGCAAGTTTGATTTTTTTTTTTATACATAATTTACACTTTTGGAAAATCAAATCTATATTTTCACACTGCAAACCTTATGGCTTGGATTGTATAGTATATAGAGAAAATAAACTTATTGCATTTCAAAGTGATAAAATCTTATTTCTTACCACATAACATTCACTCAAAGGTTGCTAAAGTACATACAACTTGTTTGGAATCTAATCCATTCAAATCCTGTTTAATCTAGTTTGTATACATTAGAAACTAATACATTTAAAAAATAAATTTTATATTTTTGTTGTCACCAGTAAGACAATTAATTGTTGTCACAATTAATACTACAATTTATTTCTTATACAGTACCTGTATTGCTACATAATTTTAAACATTTCTAAACAAATCTAAGCCTTATAGCCTAACCCAGACTTGTGTATAAACCTAACTATATTACACAATTAGGTTTAACCTAAGCTTAGCTATATCTTGTACTTTTTTTATTTCATACAATTAATCTTCCAACATATCCATTTCTAAACTCTCAAAAACACATGCTCATCTAGTGGTACATGTAATCACTGAAGTCCTACTTATACATATTGTGGAGGGAGCCACATTCAAATTGCCCGCCCAATAGTGCACTTCATACTTTAGGTGAAGATGAATCCTGATTGGTGGGTGGCAAACATGCACAGCCGCCCGCCCTATGCACATCTTAAGTAGACAAAAGACAACCCCACCTTGTTGAGCACGTACTTTATATTCCACCCACTAAATTCTAGACTACCAATATTCTGGCCGACATCGAGACTTCGCCAAACTTCATTCCACTCCTCGTCTACCCAAAAAGCTTAGACTTGCTTCAGCTACATCCCCTGAAGCCTACAGCTCAAGGCGATCAAGTTACTTGTACCTATCTTGTCTCATGTGGTCTGCCGCCGTACCTCATAGGCGACCACCTCAACAATATTAACACTAGGACAGTTTGAGAAAAATCAGAGAAAATTACCAAAGTTAACAATGATAGACCTAAATTGACTGACTGACTATTCGATGTAATCAAAATTCATCATGATTTTGATCACACCAACATGCAAAATCACAGGACTGAATCTTTCTGAATACCAACATACTGCAGACAAAATCAGGATTATTATTATAATAGGGTCCCAGTAGTACAGGTGGTTTTATTCTTGACTCACAATCAAGAATTATGGATTCAAATCCAGGATGGGACAAATGATTGGACTCATTTCCCATCACATAATGCCTCTGTTATCTAACAGGAAATATGTACCCAGGAGTTTGCTTGTTGTGGGGGTTGCATCCTGGGCAGGGTCAGTAGTTTGACCTTGTGGGGAGGAACTTGATATAAGCCTATTATGTATATTAGCACACAGGCTGCCACTCCCACCAACACCATGCATGATTATTATTCACTGTGCATTTTTTGTGAATAATTATGTATCTTGGTAGACATACAAAAACAGATGGCACAAATGAATCCCCTATAAATAGAGAATTATACATTTACTTTCATTAATTTATTTAATAGTTTTGGCTGGTTGCACTTAAGTACAGGCCTACACAAGCTAAACTATTGCTTGTATTGTGTATTCCAATTATTCTAAGCATACTTAAATTTCAAACAACAGACATCAATTCATATCTCACAAGTATAAATACTGTATTGAATCGAGCCTGGCAGCTGCAGTGGATAGCTTCCTGACCCCGGCTGACCTCCCCTAACGTAACAAATCATCTACTACCACCACCACTCTACACAACACTCCAAACTACTCATTAACAACTACAAACAGTAGCGAGAGTGGAGGTGTAAGCCGTACCTGGGAGGAGGAGAGTGTGGCCAAGTACCGTAGTGTCCCCGCTGGCCGACACCGGCGGACGGACACGACTCCGTGCCCGACATAAACAAACCGAGTTACCACCCCGCACATATTGCAACACATATTTACCTACCATCACACACCGCAGTTAACGAGCAAAGCTCCACCCTCCAAATGTACTAAACGAGCAATGCACAATTTGACCTCGGCAAGGTATGAACTTAACCAGGAGAGGCCAAGTGGAGGATTATTCCAGTTTCCCTCATATCGTTAGGGACAGGCCTAACTTGTGCACGCGCACTAGTAACCTCGTTTGTTGAAAACAAATTATTTTGTTAAACATGATAATTGCTGTTATAGTAGTTTTCTCTTCTTTCCACATTATTCAACTTTTACCAACATACTTTGAGTGAATCTAATAAAGGTAACACCACAGGTAACTACAGAAATAATAAAAAAATATTAATATTAATAATATATACTGTAGTAATAATATTAATAATTCGTTTTGTCGGGGACATACAGCCTGCGTGTCTGTATCACTATTTGTATTTATTATTTGTGTCTGCAGAATCGAGCTTTCAGCTCTAGGACCCCGCCTTTCTAACCAATCTATTTCTCCTCTATTACAGTATATCTAATACTGAGAACTCTGAGATTTCTCTCTAATACACGTGCACAACCCCAGGACCGTTGCAGCGGTCTAACTCTCAGGTACCTATTTACTGCTAGGTGAACAGGGACATTAAGGAAAGGGAACCTGCCAAACCATTCCTGTCCCGCCCGGGATTCGACCCAGGAATTCTCGATTGTGAGATAGTGAGTACAGAGGTAATAAAGAGACGACAGATTTCTGCAACAGAAAAGAAAGACATAAGAGATGTAGCCATTAATCAAATGCCAGAGACCTTCATGACCAAAACAATGGCATAAACCATACAGACAAAAGTATTGTAAATATCTTTTTTCATGAATTTGGACAAAAGAGGTTCCGGTTTCTATATTCAACTTATATCAAACCCACACTTAAATATGCAGCCCCGGCATGAACCCAACTCTAAGCACAAAGCAAAAACTAAAAAGATATGCAACCAGACTCGTTCTCGAGCTGAGAGGCTGGAGCTATGAGGAAAGGCTGAAGAAACTGGAATTCATCACACAGGAGAGAAGGAATGGAACGACATGAGAACATTTCTGATTCTAAAGGAAATTTATAAAGTAGATATAAGACAACGTTCAAAGCTATGATTTGAACAGACCAAGAAGGCATTCATGGAATCAAAAGATACAAATGAATCTAACAAATGTCAGAAACAACACCGTCAGTGTTCCTTCCTCCTTCCTCCTCCTCCTCCTCTCTCTCTCTTTTTACGCGTCCTGCGTGATATGCGACTCTCCTCTACTTATATTCGTGTTTTCTTCATTTCTCTCTCTCCTATATCCTCAATAATTCTCTAATCATATTTTTTGTTATTTTCACATGGTACTTCGACAAAACCTTTCCTTTCCCTCCCCCCCCCTCCCCTAACGTTTACTTTGTTATTTTTACTCTTCTAAGCTATTTTTCTCATTCTTCCCCTTGTTTCTCTCCTTTATCCCTTACATAACTATTTGTATCCCTGCCTGCCTCCCGGTCCCTCATTACCTTCTTCCTGCGAGGTGTCCTCGTTCGACCAACCATCTCGCTGGCTCGGAGTTCTGCTTGTGGTTGTGTGTGGTTGTTGTAGTGGTGGTCTAGTGTGTGGATACCGTTGTGGTGGTGATGTTGGAGAGCGTAGTTTACGTGGTTGTGTTGCTGATAGTGGTTGTGGTGTTGCTGTTGGTGGTTGTGGTCCTGGAGACGTGTGTGGTCATGTGACAGCTCTAGGAAGGTGGTGTCATCCACGTGACTCTGGTCAGATCGCCGCCGCCGCCGACTTCGGATTCTTCTGCGAGAGGAAAACAAATAGTTTTGTGAATTATACAATCGGTCTATATAGCCTAACATTTCACCCACGCAAAACATATTCATGGCAAGAACACTCATTCACACAACATTTTCCATAATAAAATACACCCAACATAAACTTGGTCTGTCAAAAAACAATAACTTTAAAGACAAAATGTTTTAAAAATATCTTGGCTGATGCAGTGTGTAGCAATGCCAGGCACTCAACCTGGCTATGTAAGGAAGCGGAACAAGTCAAGAGCAACACTCAGACTTAAGCAGAGCGCCTGGTGCCTTAAGCAGAGCGCCTGGTGCCTTAAGCAGAGCACCTAGTGTATTAAGCAGAGGGCCTGGTGCCTTAAGCAGAGCGCATGGTGCACTAAGCAGAGCGCCTGGTGCATTAAGCAGAGCGCCTGATGCTTACCCAGGAAGTCTTGTAAAGATCGTCAACCTCTGCCGATGATGCCATAAGGACCGACGTCAGTTGTCATATCAACGTGTATCATTTAATATTTTCAAATAACCAGACAAAAGGCACTAAAATTGTCCATAACTATATTTACTACCATAAAATCTAAATAAAACTAACTTTTTTTCTCTCTTAGAGTTACTGGACGTGTATAAATTGTAATATAAAGCGGTGTCCTATAGATGATCACTTCAGCAAGTCTTCTCCCCTCCCTCTCCTCATCACTCGCCCCTTCAACACATTCACGAGATCAATGAGCATCATCACCATCATCACAGGACGCTCTGGCAGTGTATCTCTGCACCTCCCGCTGCCCTTCTTATCACCAGCCAAATGCAGAGGCTAATTACGTATCTTGGGACAGATATGTTACTATTTTTCTCGGACTTATAAATTATTTTTTCAGCGGTTAGATTTTCATTTATCACTATGACTTAAATGTATAACTTGTACTTATTATAAATTCCATCATATTACACAAAATATATTTATATATGAGAACTTTTGGGATGATAGGCCAGTTCAAATGCTTTGTTTTTACACGTATGAAAGTATGAATTTAAGCCAGTACATCTTTAGTTTTACAACGGCAGATTAAATGTTCGGCCAAAAGAAGTTTCCCGGGAGTATGTGTGTGTGTGGTTGAGAGCACATATGTACACGGGAAGCATCCTGGCTGTCAACTGAGGCCAAGCTGTTGGCGTCGTCTGCTGCCAGCCGGCGCACGCGCACTCCACCCGCACCTTCCACTCATTTCCCACGGTATAACCTAAATCCAACTTCCCTACTGCAATATATTAAACACGGTACTAAACTGTCACGCTTCTCATTTTAATACCCAATAGCAACACACCTGTACTCTAGACAGTCAATCACAATAGATGCTAAGATATTGCATAATTCTAAACGAAACTTTCTGACAAATGTGTGATCTTTATGGCACATGTTTAGCGTGGAGAAAGCTTTACCAATAAAATTCGTAACATAAATCAGTCATTAATCAAATAAAGATTAAAACTGATAATAATCATACATCTAACAGTTGCACTGTAATTGTCAGATTTCACCAGATCAACTCAATATATAGGTAAATATTTAGCAAGAGGGCACTGTCTCTTGGGTGGCTTAATCTTCATCAATCAAGAGGGCACGTACTGGCTAAAATACCGTGCCAAATATTGGATGATTCTCTTGGTAATCGTTGTTAAAGTTACTGCTAGGATTGTGGTTGAGGCAAGGAGACAATGTTTGCCTGTCTGGTACACATAAAAGCACTTGTGAGGTGTGTTGGACATCATACGCAGACATATACATGTATATATTATAGAGGTGATTCGTTTATAGGCGTATATACACAGTTTTTTTTTTTAGTCCTAGACTATATTCAGAACAAAAGTGTACTTGCTGGTTGGTTTTTAAGCTCTTGTGGTGGCCTTAATAGTCCTCGAGAGGTTGACAGGCCTTAAACCCCCGGCATGGGACTGCTGGCTTTGTGTGTGTCTCAGTGGAGATACACTGTTTGGGGGCTTTAGAGCACTTTTCCTTAGACAAGAGGGTAAGGGGGAACTTAAAGACCCCAGCTGTTGGGGAGGCTCTTGGTGAGGGCTTCCCGGGGCTGGCCCGGACCCCTCCTGGACTACATATCCTCCTCACCTCACGTTCCGGATTTACTCCGTGGACTCACAGGATTGGCGAAATTTACCAGCCTGGTTAACTTGTTTTCAGTGCGAAAATACTGTTCACTGAGAGGGCCTACAAATATGGTAGCGGTTTGTCTAGTCTTCAGTGCCTGAAACGCCCCGCGCGTCAGTGGCTTTGTAAGATTGTACCATTTAATCACCAAAATCAATACCCCCACAACCCATTAAACCATCTTGCATATAAATAAAGAAATAAAAATATTACTTGCGTACTGCTGTAAATTTGCATAATTAACAGCATGGATTTGCTAACCAATTGACTTCGATTTGCACAATTCTAAATTCATGGAACAATTTTATGCAAACGGTGCAATCAAACTTTGAATACTTGATGTACGTATTAGAATTTAGAATGCAGCTTTATAATACTGTACTTCGTTTACAATGTGAAGTTATTTAATTTTACTTTGGGAATTTCTTTACTCGAGTGTGATGCACGGCCCTCAAACCTGTTTGGTGTATTAAGTGTGCAGTGAGACCTTCCAAGTGTCTTGCCTGTATTTTCAAATCCGGTTTACTACCAG
The DNA here is from genome assembly GCF_040958095.1 of Procambarus clarkii. Classification (NCBI taxonomy): domain Eukaryota; kingdom Metazoa; phylum Arthropoda; class Malacostraca; order Decapoda; family Cambaridae; genus Procambarus; species Procambarus clarkii. The sequence goes on from NC_091201.1 coordinate 28,364,306, forward strand.
AGTTAAATAAGTTGTCTTTTTGTACCCTCTCAATTCCCGAGAATCGTATAGGTGGTAACCATGTCTCCTCTAACTCTTCTGTCTTAGTTATCTTGAGGTTATCTTGAGATTATTTCGGGGCTTTTTTTTTTTTTAGTGTCCCCGCGGCCCGGTCCTCGACCAGGCCTCCACCCCCAGGAAGCAGCCCGTGACAGCTGAATAACACCCAGGTACCTATTTTACTGCTAGGTAACAGGGGCATAGGGTGAAAGAAACTTTGCCCATTGTTTCTCGCCGGCGCCTGGGATCGAACCCAAGACCACAGGATCACAAGTCCAGTGTGCTGTCCGCTCGGCCGACCGGCTCCTCCCTCCCCTAGTGGCGAGGTTTAATTCCTGTAGTCTTTCCTCGTAGCTCATCTCTCAGCTCGGGTACTAGTCTGGTGGGTTCCTGATGGCGACACCGCAGGTGGTAACATTACTGCTGAAGCTCAACTCCAATAAAATATCACATTTCCAAATACCAAACCAAATACTTGGTTTTGGCCAAGTTTTCAAACCATTACCGACGTGAAAATGTTTACTGGATCTACGTAAGCAGATCATCAGTCTTACGTGGGGTAAGCAATCTGTCCTCTTACAAAGAACGTCGCATTTCGATCGTATTCGTTACACAAGACCAAACATTGTCATACTAGAAAATGGAAGCGGCTGGCGAACGTGACGTACTGTCCCGTTTTGTTTTGGATCCTCTGATAGGTAAGGAAAGGACACTTTAATTTGATCGTTTTCATGACGTTGGAAAACCTTAGGAGGATGGGCTGAGGCAAGAGGCTTCAGGGCGGAAACTGAGTTGATCTAGTTAAACGAACTTTGAGGTTCTATTCATGAGCCCATTATGTGCCCCTGTAACCCTTTGGTGGGGTATGGGGGTGCTAGTTTAGTGAGGTTAATTGGGTGGGTAATAGCAGTTATTTAGAAATGGAGATCTATGGCGCAGGAAAGTGCTGCTACTGTCATCTTTGGTGAAGATTGTATACTTGCTTCATAAGGAGTTTCAATTTAGTTCACTTAATATTGACTACACCCATCCTGTGGGCGCTGGAGTATAGATTAGTCATAGCATTGGTTCATAAACTACAACCACATGTTCTTCAAGCTAAGTAGTTTACACTTGTGATAAATTAGTTAAATGTTATTTTTATTTGTTTATCATGCACAGTCGTGTTTAATTGAGCAAGCTTAGTAATCCACTTGGAGTGATGAATTGTTAGCGAGCTTCCGAGCAAGAGTTTGGGCGGTCTCAGCTTTTAATGTCAATTAGGATAATAATTCGCGTCTTAATCATTGATGCAAAGAGTGTTTAGTTCTTATCACAAAGTATTTGCGAACGAGGGCATCCGAGAAAGATCCTCAGAGCGTTCGCGATCAATTAGTTTTAGGCCTTGCGTGCTCCCCTTGTTGGTACAAGAACTTCCCCTCAGTGAAGCTGACCACACCCTTCCTCTCCCTTACACTAAGCAAGTCCTTCACTCACCATTTTGTGTCGTCCTCTGCATCCTTATCCCTCTACATTCATAATACATGGCCTTATGGTCCTTACTCCTATATTTCCATCTTCCACCAAGTTAACCTCCTTCAGTCTCCCTATTTTATCTTTGCTACTCTCTTACTATACACCAATAACACGCACGCCAACCCTCTGTTCTCTATATTATGTTTCCATCTGTCTTCTTCTCCCCTTCCTCACCATACACCGTCCCTGTCTCTATCCCTCTTCTTCACTCCTTCCCTCCCTCCCTCTTCCTCAACACCATTAACACGTCCTCTATATATCTGGGGGATGATGGATGGAGGAAGATCTGGAGGTTGATATCACACTGAACCTGTCCCCAGAAGCCCACATCAAAAGGATATCATCAGCGGCATATGCTAGATTGGCCAACGTAAGAACTGCCCTTAGAAACTTGTGTAAGGAATCGTTCAGGACCCTGTATACCACTAATGTCAGACCAATCCTGGAGTCCATACCTAGTTAAGCACAAGGCAAAGTTATAGAAGATTCAGAGGTATGCCACCAGACTAGTCCCAGACCTGAGAGGTATGAGCTACGAGGAAAGGCTAAGGGAGCTAAACCTCACGTCCCTGGAAGACAGAAGAGTAAGGGGAGACATGATAACTACCTACAAAATTCTCATGGGAATTGACATGGTGGACAAAGACAAACTACTTAGCACGGGTGGAACACGAACAAGGGGACACAGGTGGAAACTTAGTACCCAGATAATCCAGAGAGACATTACAAAGAATTGTTTCAGTGTCAGAGTAGTCATAACAGATGTAATGCATTAAGCAGTGATGTGGTGGAGGCTGACTCCATACACAGTTTCAAATGTAGGTTTGATAGAGCCCAGTAGGCTCAGGAATCTCTACACCAGTTGATTGACAGTTGAGAGGCGGGACCAAAGAGCCAGAGCTCAACACCCCCCGCAAGCACAACTAGGCTAGTACATCCGGATGCACGCGCCCCCCCCCCCCCACTGGAGTCAAAATAAACACGCTGGGGGCGTGACTACAATTTTCCCGCCACATCTGCTTTCGCTCCCTCCTAGAAGCAGACTGGTGGAGAGGAGAGGGAAGATTATGAAAGATTGCATGCAGAGTACCAGTAGTGAGTACCTCTGCATGCAAGAACAACATGCACAGGTACCCCGAAGTGGAAATATTGTTTCCCTCTCTCTTTTTTTCTTGCAGTGTATCTTACCAATTTTCCAGCCCTCCTTCCTTGGCTTCCTTGATAGCTCCATCCTGTTACTCTCTCAGTGGTTACCTCCACCAGTAACGCTGCTCTCAGTCATTCTCTTGCGGGTTACAAGATTCTCACTCTCAGCACTTTCTACCGTCTCTCCCTACTTCAACCACTTCCTCATTTAATTCACCTGTCATGAGATCCCCTAATATGGGCCATTCTTTCTTATTACTTCTTTCACACCCGTAACTATCTTACCAAGACTGTAACTTGCTTAGCTAAAGGAATGTTGGGGTTCGGTTTCGGAGCCCATTATCAACGCATGATGTATGACGTAATGTCAATTTGCATCATGTCAATTTTAGAAGTGATTTTTGCAAAAAGTCAAAGTATAATGCAAGTAGTAACATAATAGTAGATGAGGAATGCGTAGATTAAATAAGCAACTGTGAGTAGGTTCTCGTACGCCAAGCGCTTTAGCCCTGCCAGACGCAAGAGTAACACTTACAATTAAAAATATATAAATGACTGTCTAAAAATATTGTATATAGTTCCAAGCAATAAAACAAGTTATAACACCAATCACACAATAAGCCAGTTTACCAAAAATTATACAAATAATAATATTTAGTGAATTTTCAAGTAGAAGATGCGAATCAGTTACTAATTCAATTCAAAGTTTTTACTGGTCGAATCGTTAAATGAACTTATAGCATGTAATGCGCTCTATATGAATCCCCAAAATTCTGAGGATATACGAACCGACGCACTGACTATACGACAACAAACACCTGTCACATTTAATTCAATGGAGGCGGTTGAAATTTAAATAAGTTTATTGAGGTAAAATACACACAAAGGGATGAGGTAGCTCAAGCTATTCTCACCCCGTTCAGTACATTGTGTTAATACATACATATACACACATCACAAACAATAAACATATTACCAAACATTCTGAGATAACATATACATTTCCTATGGAGGCGGTTAGACTAGCCAATGAACGATCAAAGTGTCATAGGTGTGTATAAAGAATATTAATAGTACAGAGTAAGTGCCTATTTAATGGCTGCAGATGCCTACATTATTATGACAATGTCGAGACTGAGCGAGGCATTTAGTCCGCAGGGATACTTAGACATTTATTATTATATTTTGGTCAAGATAATCTGTCAATGGCGGGAAAGTAAGGTCGTGGAGGATTCAATTTCTCAATTTCTTTCTTTATTATGCACCCCATACCCATCCAGTGGGCGGTGGTGTAAAGGATTAGAGGCACATAATCGGTTCAGGAACTGAACCCTCTAGTTTGTTTAGCTAAGCAAATAACAATCTTTTGACGCTAGTTACACAATTATTGTTATATATACATGTACACATGCTCATACATACATGTACATATATATACATATAAATATATACACATACACATGCATATTCAATCACTTCTCAAATACACACATCAATAATCTTTTGTATCACAAGTGATTCAACAAGAGGCTCACAACAGTCACTATACAAGGCACTTTACATCTATGGTGAGTCGCACAGTTACTAGTCTTGCTCCACACCCACCCAACTGGGCGGCAGCTTTACAGTCATGTGCATGCATTACCTACAGTAAGCAAATTTTGGATACTTAGCTAAGATTTCGGGCAGTACATCATTATGAATGAAGTACTTACACATTTCTTGGACACCATTGATGGTGTTATCTCTGAATTCAGAGATTTTTTCACATTCCATTATATAATGACGCAAAGTATGCGAATAGTTCTGCTGACAGAGTTTACATTTAGTCAAATCTACATCCGCAGATGTTACAAACTCCCAGAGGTACTTGTAGCCGAGCCTAAGCCTAGCAGTGGTAACATCTAGAAGTCTGCTAACATTATTGGATGACCCATAGACGTGCGGTTCTTCCTGCATAACAGAATGATGATAGATGGAGGAACTGGTGTGAATTTCACTTTGCCTCAAGTCTCCGAAATTTAGTTGATGTTCCCTGAATATTACTGCCCTCAGGCTGCTCAAAGGCAGTCCAAGATGTTAATAAATTCCCTCTTTACGAGCAAATGTCTTGGCCAACTCATCAGTTCTATCATGCATTCGGAGACCAACATGGGAGAAGTTGTCCAGACTGGAGGAGGGAGAGGACATGGAGGAGTGTGTGTGGAGGGTGAGGACATGGAGGAGGGAGTGGAGACCCAGAGCCACTTCAGGATGTTATACCACCAAAGACCAACATTCACTCCAAACATCTACCACCTCCGGGCTTTTCATGCCCATGCCACCTCTTGCCGTGGCTTAATCTTCAACAACATTCACAAGTCTTCTCCTGTGAACATACGCTGCCTCACCTGCTGTCCCCGCAGCCAACCTCACTTAATTAGTCATATCAATGTTGTTTGCGTCTGTTGATAGAAGAGACCATATAGCATCAAGTGCACTAGTTCTCAGTGTATCAAGAGGCACAAGTCCCATACGTGAAGCAGTTAAGTGCAGGTGTGTAATGATGAGGACATGCACAGAGCCAGCACTCCTCTGGACGCACTGACTCTTAAACTGGCAATGAGAGCACTGCAGTGGAGGACGGCCAGAGCCAGCGTCTCCAGGGAACACTAGTAGTCACTATGAGCCTTGGCAGTAGCCTACGTGCGCCCGCTGACACCTATACCAACCCCACCCACCAATACTAACTACATTAACCATTTATACGCGGATCACGCCTCAGACGAGTTTATATATATATATATATACCGGTTATCAACCCATGTATATCTTGTAACCATCAAATACATAATAAAGCACAAAAAAAGGAAGGGGGTGGTATACCGATATATATATATATATATATATGTCGTACCTAGTAGCCAGAACTCACTTCTCAGCCTACTATTCAAGGCCCGATTTGCCTAATAAGCCAAGTTTTCCTGAATTAATATATTTACTATAATTTTTTTCTTATGAAATGATAAAGCAACCCTTTTCTCTATGTATGAGGTCAATTTGTTTTTATTGGAGTTAAAATTAACGTAGATATATGACCGAACCTAACCAACCCTACCTAACCTAACCTAACCTATATTTATAGGTAAGGTTAGGTTAGGTAGCCAAAATAAGCTAGGTTAGGTTAGGTAGGTTAGGTAGACGAAAAAACATTAATTCATGAAAACTTGGCTTATTAGGCAAATCGGGCCTTGAATAGTAGGCTGAGAAGTGCGTTCTGGCTATTAGGTACGACATATATATATATATATATATATATATATATATGTCGTACCTAATAGCCAGAACGCACTTCTCAGCCTACTATTCAGGGCCCAATTTGCCTAATAAGCCAAGTTTTCATGAATTAATGTTTTTTCGTCTACCTAACCTACCTAACCTAACCTAACCTAGCTTTTTTTGGCTACCTAACCTAACCTTACCTATAAATATAGGTTAGGTTAGGTTAGGTAGGGTTGGTTAGGTTCGGTCATATATCTACGTTAATTTTAACTCCAATAAAAAAAATTGACCTCATACATAGAGAAAAGGGTTGCTTTATCATTTCATAAGAAAAAAATTATAGTAAATATATTAATTCAGGAAAACTTGGCTTATTAGGCAAATCGGGCCTTGAATAGTAGGCTGAGAAGTGAGTTCTGGCTACTAGGTACGACATATATATATATATATATATATATATATATATATATATATATATATATATATATATATATATATATATATATATAATATATATATATATATATATATATATATATATATATATAATATATATATATATATATAATATATATATATATATATATATATATATATATATATATATATATATATATATATATATATATATATATATGTTTCATTGAATATGACCGCATATTCTGTATTTATTATTTTCTGGTTTAGGGCTTCTATCCCTCTAACTATTTTCTTAGCATCAGGGCTTAATTGAAATAGGAGTTCTCCAAAACTCATTTTCGTACTTTTAAGGTGAAGAAAAGAAGTGATTTACTATAGAGTGTATTACACTTATTTGTATAATTTGCACGACGTTTCGAACCTCCATGGTTCATTCTCAAGTGAACAGATCTTACAATACTAGTTGATTTTATACCCGCATTAGGTCAGGTGATAATACAATGAAGGTGAAAACATGGGGGGATACATAAGGGATAAACATAGGGGCTGCAGAAGGCTTATTGGCCCATACGAGGCATCTCCTATCCAAACACAAAGATTAATCCAGTGTAATTGGCCTGTTATGTTGGACATTGTCTTCTGTGTTGGCATCGATATGTTCTTGTCTTGTCCTTACTAGTAAGGACAAGACAAGAACATATCGATGCCAACACAGAAGACAATGTCCAACATAACAGGCCAATTACACTGGATTAATCTTTGTGTTTGGATAGGAGATGCCTCGTATGGGCCAATAAGCCTTCTGCAGCCCCTATGTTTATCCCTTATGTATCCCCCCATGTTTTCACCTTCATTGTATTATCACCTGACCTAATGCGGGTATAAAATCAACTAGTATTGTAAGATCTGTTCACTTGAGAATGAACCATGGAGGTTCGAAACGTCGTGCAAATTATACAAATAAGTGTAATACACTCTATAGTAAATCACTTCTTTTCTTCACCTTAAAAGTACGAAAATGAGTTTTGGAGAACTCCTATTTCAATTAAGCCCTGATGCTAAGAAAATAGTTAGAGGGATAGAAGCCCTAAACCAGAAAATAATAAATACAGAATATGCGGTCATATTCAATGAAACATGTTTGAAAGAAAACCTGCTGCCAGTATACACCAATATATATATATATATATATATATATTTGTTTTCCTAAACACTTGACGCCTGGGGTAAGTGCCACCAGTTTTTTGCAGGAACTGGGTTCTAGACTAAATAAAACAAGAAGATACCCTAGAGCTTCCAGCGCCTCAGCGTGACGATCTATGCAACCTGTCCTCTTACAAAGAGCGTTCCATTTCTATCGTATGCGTTACATAAGGGCAAAATTGTCGTAGTAGAAAATGGAAGCGGCTGGCGAAAGTGACGTACTGTCTCGTTGTACAGGATGAACAACCCAGCGGGTTTTCTTCCTGTTGGGGAGTGTTGTACATGCTCCTATGGCGGTGTGTCCACTCACAGGATTAGTGGCGCTGCCCAAAAACTCGCCCCTCGGGGCAAAATTAAAAAAAAAAAAAAATTGTCTCGTCTGTTTTGGGTCCTTTGGTAGGTTAGGAGAGAACACTTTACATTGACCGTTTTCTTGCCGTTGGGAACCTTAGGAGGCCGGGCTGGATACAGAGGGGAAATGCACACTGCATTCAGGATTCCTGCCCGCCATCTGAAGAGCTGGAGGAACTCGACACCTTATGATAATTATCTTTGTACCTTACCCACAGAAATCACATTAACGTGATGCATCAAATGAACAAATCCACAAGGGCCGTGACGAGGATTCGAACCTGCATCCGGGAGCATCCCAGACACGCCTTAATCGACTGAGCTATGACATGGTAAAAGAATTGAAACCGAAGTTCTACTGAACTTACTGGATCCCGCAACCTCTCTGAGGCACAAACCAGGGTTTTACACAACTCCCCCATGCACTCGAGCTATGCCAATAGGCCGTTCTCCCACTTCGCTACTGTGATTTGTGTGTGTAATGATGTAAGGGCGAAGAGGGAGAACGGCCTATTGATATAGCTCGAGTGCAATGGGGACTTGTGTAAAACCCTAGTTTGTGCCTCGGAGAGGCTGCGGGATCCAATAAGTTCAGTAGAACTTCGGTTTCAACTCTTTTTACCATGTCGTAGCTCAGTCGATTAAGGTAGCCTGGGATGCTCCCGGATGCAGGTTCGAATCCTCGTCACGGCCCTTGGGGATTTGATCTTTGTACCTTATATGTAACTCCTTTTTTATAATAAAATTTAAATTAAATAAATACAAATTGGTAGAGTTTTGGATATCATTCATATAGAAATTGTCTAAATCTTCAACTTTCATGTTTATTGGGGTGCTAAAGTCTCACTTATTTTAGGATTTTGCTAATTTCTTTGTTGTCCTCTGTGTATGAACCTTCACTAGAAAGAATAGGTCCAATACTGGCTGCAGGGAGCCTAATGACTACAGTGTAATGACTGCAGTCTAATGACTACAGAGAATGTTATGGCTACAGGGATTGTAATGATTGCAGTGTAACAGGAGTGTGTAATGATTGCAGGGAGAGTAATGACTACACATAGTAATAACTAGTGTAATGACTACAGAGTGTAATTTCAACAGAAGTAATGACTACGGTGTAATGACTGCAGGAGTAATGACTACAGGTCATGGTGCGTAATGACTGCAGGAGTAATGATTACAGGGGAGGTAATGACTGCAGGAGTAATGATTACAGGGGAGGTAATGACTTACGTACCTGTACTTACCGCTCGTGCACTTATAGAGACGAAGTTAACGTGCTTGGGAGATGTAGGTTGATCTGTATCTAAATACGTGTAACCAGTGTAACCACGTAGGTACGTACATACAATATAATTATAAGGAAACACTCAGGAAAAATATCACCCATGTATATAAAATATTTATATAAAATAAACATGGGTATTTATAATCAATTAATATTAACCATGGGTATTTATAATCAATTAATATTAAACATGGGTATTTATAATCAATTAATATTAAACATGGGTATTTATAATCAATTAATATTTCACTTTTACATAATAGTAATCAGATGGCCTACAAAATATCTAGAATCAAAATATTCTCACCAGATAATTGTAACTATTAAAACAAAAACAGAAATACACAAAAAGATACTTATCAGACCAGAGACCAGTTGACCCGAGGCCAGACTCCCAGCTACTGAACTCAACATGGCGTTGGACGCCCCTTACATTTGCTCTCGCAACATAACGAATGGTAAATTTATATAAAATTAATTTACTTAATGAACAACAAAAACTGTGCTAAAGCAAACATTAAAATAACTTAAATAAGAATGATTAAATTTACATGTATAAACAGAGGTAATGTAGTTCATAATGAACACAATTATTCATATATAATAATAAAGAGGAACGTTCGGGCAACTACACAACACAAGCTTTCTTGTACTCTAGCAGGAAGTGGACTCGAATATCACAAGTCTAATACCTGTGACTAACATGCCCCCGCTACTGTTCCCACGGTGTTGCCATCTAGATGATACATTATATATATATATATATATATATATATATATATATATATATATATATATATATATATATATATAACTTTAGAACACTTTCCCACCAGGAGACTCGAACCCTAGCCAGCACAGAAGCCTTCCAGCAACTGGCATAACAGGTACGCCTTAACCCGCTCCACCACCCGCTCAGACCCTTAAAAGAGATGGTAATTTCGGAGTATTTAAATACCCCAAAGATCAACACCTCCCAAGAGCACCAGAGCAAGTGAGGGGTCATTTATACGTTAATTTCATCAAGTCCCTGTTAATATGGGAAGACACAGTGTCTCTGCTTAAGGCACAACTCTCCTAAACACGAGAGTTAAGTATACAACTTTAGAACACTTTCCCACCAGGAGACTCGAACCCTAGCCAGCACAGAAGCCTTCCAGCAACTGGCATAACAGGTACGCCTTAACCCGCTCCACCACCCGCTCAGACCCTTAAAAGAGATGGTAATTTCGGAGTATTTAAATACCCCAAAGATCAACACCTCCCAAGAGCACCAGAGCAAGTGAGGGGTCATTTATACGTTAATTTCATCAAGTCCCTGTTAATATGGGAAGACACAGTGTCTCTGCTTAAGGCACAACTCTCCTAAACACGAGAGTTAAGTATACAACTTTAGAACACTTTCCCACCAGGAGACTCGAACCCTAGCCAGCACAGAAGCCTTCCAGCAACTGGCATAACAGGTACGCCTTAACCCGCTCCACCACCCGCTCAGACCCTTAAAAGAGATGGTAATTTCGGAGTATTTAAATACCCCAAAGATCAACACCTCCCAAGAGCACCAGAGCAAGTGAGGGGTCATTTATACGTTAATTTCATCAAGTCCCTGTTAATATGGGAAGACACAGTGTCTCTGCTTAAGGCACAACTCTCCTAAACACGAGAGTAATACTCCGGGTAATATTCGGGTAATACTCCGAAATTACCATCTCTTTTAAGGGTCTGAGCGGGTGGTGGAGCGGGTTAAGGCGTACCTGTTATGCCAGTTGCTGGAAGGCTTCTGTGCTGGCTAGGGTTCGAGTCTCCTGGTGGGAAAGTGTTCTAAAGTTGTATACTTAACTCTCGTGTTTAGGAGAGTTGTGCCATATATATATATATATATATATATATATATATATAGATATACAGATAATGATGATGAAATGGAACTTAATAAGTTTTATCATGAATTTATATACGTATCCAACTAGAGATACGAAACAACGACTACACGAGGTAATGACTACAGTGTAATGACTACAGAGTGTAATTTCAACAGAGGAAGTAATGACTACAAGAGTGTGTAATGACTACAATAGTGTGTAATGACTACATAAAGTGTAATGACTACAGGGGAGGTAATGGCTACACAATGTAATGACTACAGGGGAGGTAATGGCTACACAGTGTAATGACTACAAGAATCAACGACCACACGGGAAATATGAATACAGGGGGAATTAATGACAACATGGAGAGCAATGAATACATAGTGTGCCCTGACTAGCGAGTGTAATGACTACAAGAGACAGTAAAGACTACACTCCCCCCCCCCCCCTTGTTACGTACCCTTATAAGATACGTAAGTGAATATATTAATATGTACATTTATAATTGTATGTAAATTACAAGCATGTATATTATTATACTTATGTTCTATACAAATGCACATTCATGTTACAGTGTTGGCGTTAGGCCCAGCGTATCGTGGGAATGATTGTTTATTTCTTTGTGTGATCAGTTTTCCCACGGGAACTAATGATTTATATGTGATCATCAGTGGGTAACAGAGTGAAATAATAATTGAGTGAACTGTATCTGGCAAATTGTCGTGGGATCGTCCGTTGCTGGGGTGTGCATGCCATTATGCTATTCTGTATGCATATTTTAATTACTATGTAAAGAAACACGTACTTTTGTTGTCTATATCAATATGTACTAATTATTCATTAAGTTAGTTTAAGATTACTCTTGTCACAATGTAGTGCTCCATTGTTGAAATATTAATAATTGTAACTTTGGCAATTTATTCGCGGGGCAAGGCAATGTGTTTTTTGACTCTCATATTGGAGTTTAGTAGCTGAGCAGAAACCGGGGAGATAACACTTGTTGGAGTTAAGTCATTCTTTTATTTTAGCCATATAATTATTCTTAGTATTGATTTAATGTCTGGAAGTTACAGTGATATTTTTAATGTGATATATTGTGACCATATAATCATCTGTTTTGCCTTTGAGATTTATTTAATATAATATTATATATGTATCTTAGTCTTTATTCTTCAGTCCTTTGAAGATTCTATTTTATGCTCAGTACCTGTCAAGGGGTTATACTGGTGATTCGCTATTGAGAACAGCAGTTGTGTCGTATCCCTAGACTTATTAAAGTTGGCTGCTGTAGGATCACGAGCCTTAACGTACGATAGGTAACAAAGAGTTATGGGGGCCTGTGCCGGGAAATATTGTCCCACTTAACTTAACTATGCTAATCTAACCTTGCCTTCCTAGGTACCAGTGTCAAGTGTCTCTGTGTGTTTCTTAAGAACTATTCCATGTGCCAAGCAAGCCTTCCTGTGTGTCAAGTAACAACGTTTCACGATTTTGAGGTAAGTCATCCTATATATTTTGTTTGTGCAGTGAGGCCAAGCGAATTTTCAGTGTGGTGACAATTTTACAGTGAAGTGTAGTGCAGTGCCATTGTGTTAATTAATTTTGTGAATCAAGTGCCAAGTGTTAGTAACGATGGAGGAGAAAGTTGCAGCGTTGGTGGCTCACCCAGACTTTGAAGGGATTCAGAACCTTAAAAAGACTGAGTTAATACAAATGGCAAATCATTTGGATTTGACCGCCAGCAATAGAATGGTTAAAGCCCAAATATTGAAAGTCATTGTGACGCATTTTGTTGAGAATGGGGATTTAGATGAAGAAATTCTAGAGGAGTTAAGAGAGGAGTCAAGTGATCAGATGACGTTAAAGCGTCTTGAGTTAGAAGCTCGCCAATTAGAGCTTGAAGCTCAAAAAGAACAGAAAATATTAGAGGCTGAAGCTCGTCAAAGAGAGATTGAAGCTCAACAGCAACAGCAAATATTAGAAGCTGAAGCTCAGCAAAGGGAGCTGGAGACTAGGCGTTTAGAAATTGCGGCACAAAACCAGAGAGGTTTAATTGAGTTGCAACTTGAAGCCACAAAGAAGCAACAAGCCGAGGAACAAACTAGGCAATTAGAGATTCAACAACAAATGGCTGACACTAACTTCAGGCTTGAATCACAGCGTATGGCAGCTGGGCATGGAAATACTAGTAATGTTTCAACAAATAGTGATAATAATCCCATCAGGATGAATAAGTATATAGAGTTGCCCAAGTTCAATGAGGAAGATCCTGAGGTTTTCTTTGCACATTTTAATAAAATTGCCATCAGTATGAACTGGCCAAGGGATCAGTGGGTAGCCATTATGCAGTCTCAATTCAAGGGGCGTAGTCAGGAGGTTTTCACATCCCTCCCTGACGCTCATAGTTTTGATTATGACTTTGTAAAGAAAAGCATCCTCAATGCATACCAACTAAATCCAGAGGCACACAGGCAAAAGTTCAGGAACCTAAGGAGAATCAAGGATCAGACAATAGCCGATTTTACTCGTCAGAAGACGAATTTTTGCAACAGATGGTTAAAGTCACTTGCAGTCACTGATTTTGATGCTCTAAAGAATCTTCTCATAATGGAAGAAGTATTGTCCTGTCTTCCAGACCAGTTGTCTACTTTTATGGCGGAACAAAAGAATGTAACCGATATTGATGAGCTGTCAAAGCTCGCGGATGAGCATGAGTTGCTGACTAAGGCCCCGTTTATGGCCACTTCACCTAAGTCTAGTCGTAGAGTAAATTTCAATGCTCACCGTACTCCTTATCAGTATAAGTCTCCTCCTGGTGCGACAGTTACTCCCGTGAACTCTTCTCTTACTACCCCTAAGATGGTTACTCCATTGCCAGGATCATCTAAGCCTAGTAATGCTAATTCTAAACCGGCAGTTGGTTATACCAGTGTGTCCACTGTCAAACATTGTACCCATTGTAAGAGAAGGGGGCATGTGATTTCTTCATGTTTTAGTTTGCATCCTGAACTCCGACCAACTGGTCTTATTATGAGTAAAGGAGTGCAACCTATTAATTCTTCATGTATTACAGTCAGTCCCAATTGGATGGCTGAATTCAAACCCTATATGTCCACAGGTACCTTATTATGTACTAATGGTAGACATAAGACTGTTCAATTACTCCGTGATACTGGAGCTTCACAGTCTCTTATTACCCAGAAGGTACTTGATGATGTTGACACCCGAGATCTGGGTGAAGTTGTGCTTCTCCAGGGTATTGCCGGAAGTGTGCAACCAGTGTCCTTATTGCAAGTTAACCTTGATTCTAAATATACTTCAGGATGGTGTAATGTTGGTGTAAGTAAACAACTGCCCATTCCTGGGGTAGACATTATTCTAGGTAATGATTTTGGCAACCAAATGGTTGTAGGGCCCAAGTGTCCCATCATGTTAACTAAACCCCATAATGTATTAGCTCAACCGGAAGCAGATGATGATATTATTTACCCTGCTTGTGTTGTTACTAGATCAATGGGAAAAACAGGTGAGAGTAATCCTGTCTTCACTAAGGTTGCTGATCCCAAGACCAGGACCCCTTCAGTAAAGGAGTGGGAGGTGGATCTTGAGGATTCTTTTATGACTCGACTGGATGATGAGAGTGAGGCCGTAGTAGAAGCCCCGCCGAACCTAAATCACAAGGAAAGTGAAGGTGAGGAGGCTGAACTATCTGTACCTTGCCCGCTTGTCTCCAGTGCGCCAGTTGTCGAGAGTGAGGCCGAAGTAGCTATGACTCCATTTTATTCCGATCAATCGGGAAAAGAGATCAAGCTACTAGGTTCTTGCCCGCTCGCTGCTGAGTCTGAGTCATTGCCCTTAAGTGTTGTACAGACTACTGATCCTAGTTTAAGTAAGTGTATTTCTGAGGCTCCTGATAATATTGATGCATTGGAGGAAGGGACGGGTTTCTTCTTCAAGGATCGACTTCTGATGAGAAGGTGGAGACCCAAGGGAACTCCCTCTTCAGAGGATTGTGAGATTAGAACCCAACTCGTTGTCCCCAATGATTATCGTAGGCAGGTCCTGCAGGCTGCACATGATGACCCCATGGGAGGTCATCAAGGTATCACGAATATGTACCATAAGATAAGTAAATATTTTTTCTGGCCAAAGTTAAAGAAAGACGTGGTCAGATATTGTCATAACTGTATACCCTGTCAAATTGTTGGTAAACCAAATCAATCTGTACCTAGAGCACCATTGCAACCTATTGTAGTTCCTGATGAACCATTTACTCATGTTGTAATTGATTGTGTGGGTCCTTTACCTAAGACTAAATCGGGTAACATGTTTTTGTTCACTCTCATGTGTATGACTACTAGATTTCCTGAAGCTTATGCTCTACGGAATACCAAGGCTCATAATCTCATCAAGTGTCTTGAAAGATTCTTTTCGTTGTTTGGAATGCCTAGAGTTATTCAGAGTGATAATGGGGGAAATTTTGTTTCTAAAGTTTTCAGAACTTTTTGCGAATCCCGAGGGATTCGGCACAAATTGTCCAGTCCATATCATCCACAAAGCCAAGGTGGACTTGAACGTTTCCACCAGACTTTGAAACAAATGCTGAAGACAACCGGAGAAACTCATCCACGTAATTGGGATGAGAATCTCCCCTTTGTGTTGTTTGCTGCTAGAGAAGGGCTACAAGAGTCATTGGGCTGTTCACCCTTTGAACTAGTGTTTGGTCACCAAGTAAGAGGTCCTCTTAAAATGCTACAAGAAAAGTTGTTGGGAGATGTCTCTGTTCATCAGAGCGGATTGTACTTGAGCGAGGTCAAGGCTAAGTTGTGTCGGGCTCGTGAGTTGGCGAAAGAACATCTGGGAAGGACTCAACAAGCCATGAAAGTACGATATGACAAGAAGTTCAAGGCTAAGCTAAGGTCGTTTGATGTCGGAGATTTGGTGTTGGTGTTGAAACCTCGTATGGGGACTTCCATGTCCCATAAGTTCGCAGGACCCTACCAAGTGGTAGACAAGGTGGGAGACCTAACTTATAAACTAATTAACCCTAATCTTTCAGAACCCCAAATGACTGTGCACATTAACAGATTAAAAGCTTATGTTGGACCTGGTGTAGTAGCTTGTTTTAGTCGGGAAGAGTTACCACCTGAGGATAATTGTAGTGAGGGACATGATGTTAATATCCCACTTCTCAGTTCCAGTTCCAATGGCAGGGAGATGCTATGTCATTTACAGGAGGAACAACGTGATGAGTTCCAGGTTCTGCTGGACAACCATACATCTCTGTTTGGGGAGGTTCCTACCCAGACCCACCTCATCACACACGACATTCAGCTCCTGGACAGCACCCCCATTCGACAACATCCGTACCGAGTGAATCCCGAAAAGAGGAAAATTATGCAAGCAGAAGTGGAATATCTGCTCCAGCATGATTTCATTCGGCCAAGTCAAAGTACTTGGAGCTCTCCGTGTTTGTTAGTGCCAAAACCAGATGGAACCTGGAGATTGTGCGTGGATTACAGGAAACTGAACAAGAACACTACAGTGGACGTTTTTCCTTTACCCTTGTTGGAAGAATGTATAGAGTCCATAGGTCATGCCGAATATGTAAGTAAGCTTGATTTGTCAAAAGGGTATTATCAAATTCCATTAACAGAGTATGCTAGAGAGGTTACTGCTTTTGTTACACCTGATGGTGCGTATGAATTTAATGTCATGCCATTCGGGTTGAGAAATGCACCTGCTACTTTTCAAAGACTTGTGAATTTCTTACTCAAGGATGTGCCAGATTGTAGGGCCTACCTTGATGACATTGTTTTGTACAGTAAGAATTGGGCCGATCATCTCTTAGGCCTTAAGAACTTGTTTACAGTGTTAGAAAACGCAAAGTTAACCATAAATATGAATAAGTGTAGTTGGGCAAAAGGTACGATAACTTATCTTGGCCACGAGGTGGGACAAGGTAAGATTATCCCCTTACAAGATAAGATTCAAGCCATTGTGGACTACCCAGTGTTGACCAATAAGAAAGGAGTCCAACGGTTTATTGGTATGTGTGCATACTATAGGCGTTATTGTAGGAATTTTTCAACAGTAGCTGCTCCTTTGACAAACTTGTTACGCAAGCAAGTAAAGTTTCAGTGGACACAAGATTGTCAGAATGCTTTTCAGAACCTAAAGGGCATATTGTCCACCTCACCTATTCTTGCTAGTCCCCAATTTGATAAACCATTTATATTACACATTGATGCGTCAGATGTTGGGATAGGTGCTGTGCTTATTCAAGTTGGTTTAGACCAGATTGAGCATCCTGTGTATTACTATTCCAGAAAATTTAATGCAGCTCAGAGAAATTATTCCGTGGTAGAAAAGGAGGCGTTGGGTCTTATATTGTCAATCAAGAAGTTTGAGATTTACTTATCAGGAAATAAAGTGTTAGTATTTACAGACCACAACCCCCTTATCTTTATAAATATGATGAAAGTCAAGAACCAACGAATTCTGCGCTGGTCATTGTTTTTGCAGGAATTTAATGTAGAAATCAAACATATTCCAGGCAGACAAAATGTTATTGCTGATGCTTTGTCAAGAAGTTTTGATGTACCATAAATGAAATGTTTCTTTTTACCTAACATTTTTACTTCTGAAAAAATGCCATTGATCTTCAATCCATTGCATTTTTTTTCTTGGAGGTGGAAGTGTTACGTACCCTTATAAGATACGTAAGTGAATATATTAATATGTACATTTATAATTGTATGTAAATTACAAGCATGTATATTATTATACTTATGTTCTATACAAATGCACATTCATGTTACAGTGTTGGCGTTAGGCCCAGCGTATCGTGGGAATGATTGTTTATTTCTTTGTGTGATCAGTTTTCCCACGGGAACTAATGATTTATATGTGATCATCAGTGGGTAACAGAGTGAAATAATAATTGAGTGAACTGTATCTGGCAAATTGTCGTGGGATCGTCCGTTGCTGGGGTGTGCATGCCATTATGCTATTCTGTATGCATATTTTAATTACTATGTAAAGAAACACGTACTTTTGTTGTCTATATCAATATGTACTAATTATTCATTAAGTTAGTTTAAGATTACTCTTGTCACAATGTAGTGCTCCATTGTTGAAATATTAATAATTGTAACTTTGGCAATTTATTCGCGGGGCAAGGCAATGTGTTTTTTGACTCTCATATTGGAGTTTAGTAGCTGAGCAGAAACCGGGGAGATAACACTTGTTGGAGTTAAGTCATTCTTTTATTTTAGCCATATAATTATTCTTAGTATTGATTTAATGTCTGGAAGTTACAGTGATATTTTTAATGTGATATATTGTGACCATATAATCATCTGTTTTGCCTTTGAGATTTATTTAATATAATATTATATATGTATCTTAGTCTTTATTCTTCAGTCCTTTGAAGATTCTATTTTATGCTCAGTACCTGTCAAGGGGTTATACTGGTGATTCGCTATTGAGAACAGCAGTTGTGTCGTATCCCTAGACTTATTAAAGTTGGCTGCTGTAGGATCACGAGCCTTAACGTACGATAGGTAACACCCCTCACCTTCACACCAACATGGTAACAAGAGAATACTAACCCATTTCGCACTATGAGTTCCCTTGGCCATATGTTCGAGTAATGACACGTGTGAGACTACATCCAGGCTCAACAGGTTCCAGTATCTACACGTGGGGGCTTATGGAACTTCCAGCTGGATGTTCAAAGGACCTCCACCTCCCCCTTCCCCCAACCCCTCCACTTGGGCTGGACGGTAGAGCGATGGTCTCGCTTCATGCAGGTCGGCGTTCAATCCTCGACCGTTCCCAAGTGGTTGGGCACCATTCCTTTCCCCCATCCCATCCCAAATCCTTATCCTGACCTCTTCCAAGTGCTATATAATAGTAACGGCTAAGCGCATTCCCACACAGTTACAGCCCCACTCCTGTGCTAGGTAAGTCCACTACGGGCTCGCCATAGCCCGTGCTACTTGGAACTTTTTGTTCCTAGTAGCTGAATCTAAAACAACAACGGCGCATTTCCTTGCTTTGCACACTGCACACAGAGGCACCTCTGGCTCACTGTTGACAGTTGCCATGCGTCTACAATGCTGATAGCGCATGATAACACTTGATAACCGGGTATATATGCGCGTCAGTTTCCTACACTCATAGACGTTAAATATAGGTAGAGAAGGATCGTAAATCACTCCTCACTATACTTTTATTAATTCACTGGACAATCTATCGCAAACACGTAAACATTATACTTTATACAAGAAAGTCACCAACCACGAATCGAAAACCTCACTATTGGACAGAAATAAATGACAAAAAAACACAAGAATTTATATTTGTATTCATTATTTACAAAAACAATTAGCTACGATCAAATTTATCAAACACTATGAACATTCTACAAATAATTAAAAAGATAAACGATAACTATATTGTCCATATTTTTATATATCATGTGGTACAAAATATAAACACACCGTCTTTTATTTGTAAGGTATAAAGCATTGATAAAATTAGGGAACCCCCCCTCCCCAATTTGGGAGTTATGTAAATGTGTATACAATAGAGCGGTGTTACAATTGTAGTAATTGTAAAATATAGTAATTGTTATGTAGTCAAAACAAGGAAGAGGGAGGATATACACAATGTTATTGGGCGGGTCCTTCCCGCCACCCCCTCTGGAGGTCTCACCATAAACGGGTGTAACCGCCTCCAGTACCGGTCTCCCGTCTCAAGGTCGCGCCATACTTTTTGTTTTAGCCTTGAATGAATGGTGAATGAAAGGCGGCCGTTCATTCACCTTCCATGGTGAATGAAAGGCTGCCGTTCATTCACCTACCATGGTGAATGAAAGACCCGTTCATTCACCTTCCATGGTGAATGAAAGACGGCCGTTCATTCACCTTCCATGGTGAATGAAAGACGGCCGTTCATTCACCTTCCATGGTGAATGAAAGACGGCCGTTCATTCACCTTCCATGGTGAATGAAAGACGGCCGTTCATTCACCTTCCATGGACGGCCATGATGATGATGGTTATCTGGCCAACTTTGTTATGCGGTTAAATTTACCTGGCTAAACTTGTTACCTGACCAAACTTGTTATCTGACCAAATTTGTTATCTGACCAAACTTGTTACCTGGCCAAAATTGTTATCTGACCAAACTTGTTACCTGACCAAACTTGTTATCTGACCAAATTTGTTATCTGACCAAACTTGTTACCTGGCCAAAATTGTTATCTGACCAAACTTGTTACCTGGCCAAATTTGTTATCTGACCAAACTTGTTATCTGGCCAAATTTGTTATCTGGCCAAACTTGTTACCTGGCCAAAATTGTTATCTGGCCAAACTTGGTCTCTTTTTTAGCAACCAAACTTGTTTCCGTATTATCCAGCCAAACTTATTATCTGGCTAAACTTAGCCAGCAAAACTCTTTTATCCGGCTAAACTTATAATCTTAAGTTATTTACGCCAAAATGCTGTGCTAGTTATTTGGCGGCTAATTAACTTCAACGGTTGTGTTAGCGTGTTTTCCCGCGCTAAGAAGTTACTAGGTCAATGATCTCACACACCACCTGACAAGGGGCCTGACAGCTGAGTGGACAGCACTTCGGATTCGTAATCCTGAGGTTCCGGGTTCGATTCCCAGTATAGGCGGAAACAAATGGGCAGAGTTTCTTTCCCCCTTGATGCAACTGTTCACCTAGCAGTAAATAGGTACCTGGGAGTTAGACAGCTGCTACGGGCTGCTTCCTGGGGGTGTGCAACAAAAAGGAGGCCTGGTCGAGGACCGGGCCGCGGGGACGCTAAGCCCCGAAATCATCTCAAGATAACCTCACTACTGAATGCCAAGTTCTTCAGATTCGCCGGCATGAGGTACCTAGAGTGTTGCAATCAATTACTTTACTCAACTTTCGTGTTCTTGAGGAAATCCTCATAATGCACCTAAAATTTGCCAGTGTAGGCTACTGATCACATGGCCCGGAATGACTAACCATCCTGTGTGATGGGGATTTTTAGCATCACACAGCTAGTTCTTAACACACTCTGTACCGCCCTTTATATAATAGAGGGCAGCTGCACAAATGCAGATGTACCTTACTGTGTTAATACCAACAAATAAAGTCAGTTATTTTACTCCTGGTCGTTCACAGCGATTCATGTTATGCTGTATACCATGTGGAAGCGGCGACGTTTGGCGCCAAAACAGACAAAAATGTCCTAACGGGGTAAAAGTCTTTATGTTTAGTTAATTGTTCCGTGGAATATCGCGTGACAGGAGTCGGGAGGACTTCCATTATTATTGATCAGGGCGTGACGCTGGGTCCTGACACCTGCCTAACTGGCTCAGTTCCTGCACATGCAGGAACTGCATGTACAAATATTATGGTATAGATGGCAGCTGTGTTGTCAAAAATACATCCATATTATCACATAATTCAGCGTGATTAGTAATTCAAATATTGTGCAACATGTTATGAAGTTCAATGCTTCCTACATGACACCCTATAAGACTGCAACCTCTCTTCTAAAAATTATATAGTGCCTATAACTGCTATTTCTATATGCTTTCCACCTCAGATTTCACTCTTCCTGTCCATATATACTTCTTCAGTATGCATTTTGCCAGAACTTCTGACGTTTTAAAATTAACACAAAGAGCTCAAGTATTTCACGTTTAATTTTCTTTTGTGGTTATACGTTTTAACATTAATATCACGTGTTAATTTTTTCGTGTTTCACACACACATATATTATATATATATATATATATATATATATATATATATATATATATATATATATATATATATATATATATATATATATATATATATATCCATTATTATTGATCAGGGTAAAGACATTAAAAAAGTATATTTGAAAATCTACAGTATTTAGGATCCACTTTGATATAACAAACTAGTACCCAGATTATTTATACAATATTATAGTTTCGTATTTTAACTTTGAGACTTTGGCAAGAATAGATGACATGAATTATGTAAAATAAATACGAACGCTCATCCATTCTTCTCAAAATTGGAATGACCATATATAAATAATATAATTTGAACAATTTGGACATAAGATGCTACTACAATAATGAAATGTGAATATGGCCAAACAACAGTCTTGATATACGAAATCATACAAGTTTGTGTGTGGAATCAAACTGGAGGCAGAATGGTGTAGTGTTCATTGTCACAAGAACCCACCCACCCTCGGGTTCCCCGATTAATATATAACATGCCCATCTTGCTCCCCCTCACTCTTGATTTGTTACCCCCTCCCTTCCCCCTCTCCAACACACACACACACACACACACACACACACACACACACACACACACACACACAAACACACACAGTTAACAAGTGGAATGCATTAGGCAGTGATGTGGTGGAGGCTGACTCCGTACAGTTTCAAATGTAGATATGATAGAGCCCAGTAGGCTCAGGAATCTGTATATCAGTTGATTGACGGTTAAAAGGCGGGACCAAAGAGCCAAAGCTCAACCCCCGCAAGCACAGTTAGGTGAGTACAACTAGGTTAGTACACACACACACACACAGACTAAAGAGCCAGAGCTCAATCCCCGCAAGCACAACTAGGTAAGTACACACACACATTACCAAACAAATCCTCAATGGTTGCAAGAAGCGACAGAAAATTCTACCTAAATATCCCCCCCTCCACAGCAGAAAAATAAATGGCACAGATGGCAACCAGCTCAATTCTCCCTCCAATAGACTTATCTAGATACTGCTCTCTCCTCTAGTCCTGTCTCCCAACACCAGATGTCTCTCCACACCCCTATCCCTTCCATCCCACGCCTCCCTTCCCCACACCACAACCCCTCTCCTATCCCAGACAGGCTCCTACGAGCGAGGCACGAGTTTATTATTATTATTATTATTTTCTACCACAGACGTGGCCACACATTTACAATGCTAACTAGCATATATACATTTTCTTCTGTCCTCCATGAACAGGGTGAAAGATTTGTCAAACATGCAGTTCAGAGATTTATTGAACAACCACAGAAGGTGATCGTAGTGGTTTTAAAATGTTGAGCCACGAGTGAGAGAGCACCGGGTTCATACGTAGCTGCAGGTGTGGGCGTAGCAGGAGGCTTCAGCCTCCAACATTGCAGTCATCATTCTAAATCCAGACCGGAACTGTTTACCTGGCGTCCACGCTCACTCTTACTGCCATCCTGAGCGGTCTGAGAGTCACACCTTCCTCCTATCTTACTGTACTCCATAACCACGCCAACATTATATATAGCAATACACTACAACTTTTGTAACTTGTACACTAATTCAAGTAACTAAAAACTGAAAATTGATTGGGAACGGCCAGTAATTCGACCCCAGATATAAATTTACTAAGCTAAACGAAGATTGGGGATTAGCGTATTCTGTGTCTCTGGAGCCATTCTCCCACCACACACACAAGATAGTTATAAGGTGCATGATAAATGAGCTACACTAACAATCATGAAATACTCCGTGTAATGTGTAGAACTTCAGAAGAAACCTTACATATATATCCCTCATTCTGGAATAAAATAAATGTATGTGAAGAGTCTGAAGGATTAAGAAAATGTTAAATATTTTCAAATGCAAAGTGACTGTATTTACAGTGAAACTTAACCAGCCATCTTACTGTCAGGGCAAGATAAAGACTGCTAAGGAAAGAGCACACTTGAAAAAATATGTTAGTTAGTAGTAGTAATAGTTGATTGATTGACAGTTGAGAGGCGGGCCGAAAGAGCAGAGTTCAACCCCCGCAAGCACAACTAGGTGAGTACAGGGAACACCAGGCAAACTGTGCAACAAAAAACACAGAATACGAAGCTGGAGCACAAGCAGCGCTACCAACACGTTTTAACATCGTGGAAGACCCCAAGCAGCGTTACCAACACGTAGAACACACCAAGATGGAGCTCAAATGAGTCAAAGAAATATAAGATACAGGTACCCTGTACGGGCGGCCAACGGGTAATATTCACTGAAAGAAGTTGTGGAAGCCACCTCCATCCAAAATTTAATGTCGAATTCGACAAGGAATTTGAACATTGGGATAGTTCAATTAAAACGCAACAGGTACAACAAAGCTAGTAGGCGGGGCATCAAGAGCTAGACCTCAACCCCCGTAGTCACTAATAGGCAAGTACAAGACACCTTGCGCCACTATATGACGTCACCGCCCCAACGGCCCACAGAGTCAGGCTGTTGCCATCACTCGCCTCTTCAATTAATTTATACTCATATATTTTCTTATGTATAGCCCCATAGTGCTTCTAGTATAGCCTGTAATAAACAACTTTCAAAATCTACGCGCAATTAACGATATTCTATAGTCTCGCATTGATTGAAATTGAAATAAGTTTATTGAGGTAAAATACACACAAAGGGATGAGGTACCTCAAGCTATTCTCACCCCGTTCAGTACATCGTGTTAATACATACATATACACACATCACAAACAATAAACATATTACCGAACATTCTGAGAGATAAACATATACATTTCCTCAGTCTGGCATAGTCCCGTAGTCTCGCCCGTCGAACTTCACAGTTGTCAAGAACGTTTATGACGCCACTTGCGGACATCAGTGGATGCTGGCCAGGAATTGGTTGGGTGAGTGTGCCGACAGCCTCATCCTTGGCCAAGAGACTCTCTATGCCTATCTGGGGTCTTTCCCTTCTTTCCCCCTCTCCAGAACGATGTGTTAAATTGCTTTAAAATCTGCTAGTAGGTTTTGTATGACCCAATAACAAGCAGGAGTTTCTTCTATTATCATATACAAAAATCCCGGGAGGGACAGAAATGGCTGGGCGTGTTTCCTATCACCTAATGCACCTGTTCACCTAGCAGTAAATAGGTACCCAGAAGTTAGCTTCTAGTGGGGTGGGAGGGTCAACAATTCGACCCTGGGGGGGAGGGGGGAGGGACCTCAATATAAGCCTAACATGTACTATAAACTTTCCTTATTAAGACTACTTTAATAGCTCGGTCGATAAAGCTTTGGCCTCACACACGTGGGGTCCATAGTTCGAGTCTCATAGAGCCCAGGTGAATGTAACCTAACATGTACTGTATGTATAAACTGGCTGCCTGTCCCAGACACAATGAATTATATGTTATTCACAATGACAATCTGTGCTTAGGGTTCTACCTAAAATCATCTAAGTCCTCTAATTACCAAACACTAATCTGCTATTAGAACAATAACAAACTCTGGTCCTAGAGAGCTGTGGTAGATATAAGACAACTGCTTCATCTGGCTGTGGTAGATGTAAGACAACTGTTACATCTGGCTGTGGTAGATGTAAGACAACTGTTACATCTGGCTGTGGTAGATGTAAGACAACTGTTACATCTGGCTGTGGTAAATGTAAGACAACTGTTACATCTGGCTGTGGTAGATATAAGACAACTGCTTCATCTGGCTGTGGTAGATGTAAGATAACTGTTACATCTGGCTGTGGTAGATGTAAGACACTGCTACATCTGGCTGTGGTAGATGTAAGACAACTGCTACATCTGGCTGTGGTAGATGTAAGACAACTGCTACATCTGGCTGTGGTAGATGTAATGAAGGTTTGAGCTCCGAAGCTCTACGAGGTTTCCAAACTAGTAAAATCTTTAATAAATACAAATTAAACTATATACTGCTATGATTGAGGAGAGATGTACAGGTTTCGTAAGAGAACACAAATGCTTGGGTTTTAAGTGGTATATGTAAGACAAATGTTCATTTTCCATCAGATTTAAGAGAAACAATGACAGTGTTATATAGAGAAGTTTGTCCATCATTAGTGATACGTGTATATGCACTAATATGAGATCAATATGTAACGTGTGATACAGATTGTATATGTGTTTAGGGAGACTAAATATGTAATGACAATAATTACGATGAAATAAATTGTCTGATACGAATATTTTAATGATAAATAAGATAGTAACTTATCAGCTATTCTATACTTAGACTTAATAAACGCACTTAACATGGTCATATAAGTGTGACAGTTAAATGTGAATTGTTTAAATAACTAATCGAAATATGAAAATAATTAAATGAAAACTAATATTAGTTATTTTAGAAAGTTGAAGGCAATAAGAGGTACGCACCTTGTATATTTACCGGGTTACTGGAGACAATGGAACTAGAGTATATTGGCCCCAAGCCCTCGCTTGAATGTGTACGCAGTTTACAGACCTGAGTTCAGTTCCTGAGACCAGTGTTTTCTCACGGGCTTATGTTCAATATGGTGAATCCCCGAGAGCAGATTCGTTCCCAAGACTGAACCAGAAAATGTCGGAAGATGAATAAGGTTGTAGACACACCACAACACAACCACACTAGGCAACCCTCCGACACAACACTGTTCATGCTTCAGGCTTTCCCCGACAAAATACCCCTTACCTCCCAACCCAACCCCCCCTTTCACCTCACTACACTTATCAACCAGCGTGTATGAAGTGCCCTGGCTTTCACTATACTTCTCACCCTCCTACTTCTAATGCCAGCTCTTTCTCCACCCAGTTCTAATGCCTGCTCTTTCTCCACCAGTTCTAATGCCCGCCCTTTCTCCACCCAGTTCTAATGCCTGCTCTTTCTCCACCAGTTCTAATGCCCGCCCTTTCTCCACCTAGTTCTAATGCCTGCTCTTTCTCCACCAGTTCTAATGCCCGCCCTTTCTCCACCAGTTCTAATGCCCGCCCTTTCTCCACCTAGTTCTAATGCCCGCCCTTTCTCCACCAGTTCTAATGCCCGCCCTTTCTCCACCTAGTTCTAATGCCCGCCCTTTCTCCACCAGTTCTAATGCCCGCCCTTTCTCCACCAGTTCTAATGCCCGCCCTTTCTCCACCAGTTCTAATGCCCGCCCTTTCTCCACCAGTTCTAATGCCCGCCCTTTCTCCACCTAGTTCTAATGCCCGCCCTTTCTCCACCAGTTCTAATGCCCGCCCTTTCTCCACCTAGTTCTAATGCCCGCCCTTTCTCCACCAGTTCTAATGCCCGCCCTTTCTCCACCAGTTCTAATGCCCGCCCTTTCTCCACCAGTTCTAATGCCCGCCCTTTCTCCACCAGTTCTAATGCCCGCCCTTTCTCCACCAGTTCTAATGCCAGCCATTTCTCCTACTTCTAATACCCTCTACTTCTCCCTCTCTCCAGAAATACCCGTAGCACTGTGAGATCCATTCTCTCTCTCTCAACGTTGCATTATCCTACTGCCGAGTGCCAGCAATTTGAACGGCACTCCAGAGCCTGGCCCTCATGACGTCAGAGGCCTAGGAGGCTCTGTGATTGGTGGCTGCAACATGGCTCACTAAACCGTTAGAATTTAAATCGTCGACACTAATACCAGCCCCTTCCACTTTTTTTTTTTACCCACTTCAGCTCCTTCCTTGGTAGTCTAGTTGGTGTCGTTCTCAACTCATAATCACTACTAGTAAATAAATGACACATATGAGATTAATGAATAAACTGTGTAGTGTGAAGACTAATAATAATAAGCAGCAGCTCTCCTATGATCCTGTAATATCCCCATATCTAAATATTTTATATATTAGCAAAAACTCTATCATCAATGTATAATAATTTATGTAAATACATAGCTATTGTAATGATATTTATTTTATCTTGCTGAAATTATAATTATAAGGTGTGCAGGTTAGATGAAATGGTTAATGTAAAAATCTGGGCCGAGGTGTGATTGATATAAAGTTCCAACGGTAGTGTGGTGAATCTTGGTCATGTTACGCAACTGGGACGCCCAGCAAATATTTTCGTGGCGACATGTGGCAAGAGACGGGGGAGGGCGGCCTCAAGGTCACACACCGCCAGTGTTGTCACGTCTGCGGTCATGTTTGGGTGCTGCTCTTCCCATCCTACCCCCCATTGTCAACCTTCCTTACCTAAATTCAACAATTGTCTTACCAAAACAAAAACTGATAAAATTATTTGAGCATTATTCTCTGCAATTCATCCAAGTAATCACGCATCAAATTCTGTAGAAATTCAAAAAACTTCAGAGCAATTTCATGATAGGTGGATGTATGATGATGCCCAGTAAATTCGCTCTTTGGGAAAAAAATTGTTATTGCTACAGACGGGTGATTTTTAAAACTATAACAATATGCAGTAAAGTGAAATAAGAGGGGCGGAGTTGACAGCGGTGACCGGATGTGGCGGCAGACAGTGTTCTTCCACACCGGTGGATGGTGGAGGGGTAGGGGTTGTACCTGTACAAACTTATCGTGTTACTATTTTGTACACAATTTATAGAAATTGTTTGAAAAATTATTTTAGTTATATTTCTAGTGAGTAAAATTCTGTTAGATCTATCGTTGTAAACGGGTCAGTTCCTGCCTCTTTCTCCATTAACTGGTATTTCACAAGGTTAATTGTGCTCTGTCGCCTACTCTTGGCTTATTATTCATCAATGATCTTCACAGCACATCTCATGTTATCCATTCTCATGTTACCTCACTACAATTAAAGATTTTCACATACACGTCAGACGGTAAAACACTCCTTTACGCCAGGAACTGTTTGGGTGACAGTGTGGACAGTTTCATCCTTGGCTAAAGGGACCACGATTATTTTAACAGATTTCTTATCCTTGGCATTTGGGAAAAGGAAACCAATTTGATGTCAACTACTTGGACTGGCGACGGTCTCGCTTCTCCCAATTAGTTAAGACATCTCGCTTCTTGCAGGTTGGCGTTCAATCCCCGACCGTCCAGGTTATCTTGAGATGATTTCGGGGCTTTTAGTGTCCCCGCGGCCCGGTCCTCGACCAGCCCTCCACCCCCCGGCAAGCAGTCCGTGACAGCTGACTAACACCCAGGTACCTATTTTACTGCTAGGTAACAGGGGCATAGTGTGAAAGAAACTCTGCCCATTGTTTCTCACCGGCGCCCGGGATCGAACCCGGGACCACTGGATCAGAAGTCCAGCGTGCTGTCCGCTCGGCCGACCGGCTCCCTGGAGGTGGTTGGGCACCATTCCTTTCCCCCGTCCTATATATTCCAGCTCCTTGTCCCCATATCCTTTCAAAGTGCTATGTAGTTGTAATGGCTTAGCGCTGTCTCTTGATAATTACTTTACCTTAACTCCCTTTGAGACTAAAAGTTCTAAAATTTCGTTCCAATAAATCACTTTTTGTTCTCAAATACATTAAAGGATCTAGAACATTGTTACTGGTTCGTGCCAATAATCTCCGACCCTGGGTGCCTGGGGAAAATGTGCGCTTAAGTCATAAATTTCAGCCATGTTATTGTGACTTATTGTCTAGGTGGGTGACCCAAGAGCGGCCAGTTTCCAGTTCCAGCGCCTAAATGTCGTGATTCAGAGAGAAAATGCCTGCTGTACCGTCAGCACGCACCCCACCTCAGCAAAGCTAGATGATGTTTTCAAACAGTAATTGCTACATGTGTCTTTCTGCGAATTGTAACACAATGTAATAAAATAAATTAAATATTCAACAAGTGTTCAGGAAAATATGCAAGGCCTTTTCTGAATACCTTTTATTCTCTTCTCCAAAGCTATGGGTCCCCACAATTGCACCAGAATTGGTACCCCTTATATATATTATATACCCTACACTGTGTGTACTATAGCTACATTATATTCTAGCATCTGGCAGAGCTTCAAGAATGCTGATGCGAGTGAGCATGAGGTAAGCATAGCCAGCAGTCCATCAGGGACTAAGAGCTAAGAGTGCCTCATATCATTTATCTCACCGGTTCTCCACTAAGGGCTCTAAGTGCCACTAATAAAATGCAATATAACTAATATATATAATATGACTGTAAGACCACGAAGGAAGAAGTGAAACAGGAATTTCCTTAAGTACTGTACTTTCATATTTAATAATACATCTTCAGAAGGATGAAGATCTATTATTAAAATAGATGAATATGCATTATTAAATACGAAAGTACTTAAGGAAACTCCTATTTCAATTCTACCTTCGTGGTCTGACACTGTCATATTTTTTCATCACGTGTTAATTTTCGTGATTTACACACACACACATTATATATATATATATATATATATATATATATATATATATATATATATATATATCCCTTCCTTTTTTTTAAATCGCGATGTAGAGAGAGAGAAGTACGGTCAGGGTCAGGTGATAGTTCTTCCTGGGTCTCATCTCTCACATTTGCTGTTACCTTGACCCAGGACGCAAGTACACAGCCTCTCACCCACACCACTACTGACACGTGAACTGTGCTCCTCGCCACCATAACACAAGGTCCGTCTGCAGTCTTGGCTAGGCTATTATGAAGTCTTTCCTGTTATTTTACTGACACCTCTACAAATGAAAAAGGTCTTCCTGATGTCTCTGACTCATTTGCGTCTCTTGTTTCTATGACCCCTTGTTCTGCTGTTTGTAGCTTTGAACAATGCTGCTTTGTCTATTTGTCAATTTGTGTGTAATTAGCTACGTGTAATTACCCAAGTGTAGTTACAGGATGAGAGCCAAGATCGTGGTGTCCCGTCTTCGCAGTACTCTTTGTCGTATAACGCTTTGAAACTACTAACGGTTTTGGCCTCCACCACCTACTCACTTGACTTGTTCCAACCGTCTACCATTCTGTTTGCAAAAGAAAACTTTATACTATTTTTTCGGCACCTTTGTTTCCTTAACTTGAATCTGCGTCCTCTTGTTCGCGCGCGTATGTGTGTGTGTGTGTGTGTTTGCCAGAACTATTGATGTCTGCATGGCACACATCAGCTGCCTCACTGCAAGGCTATTGTGTTGTCATGGACTGTTTTTATTTGTACTTGCTATTTTACCTGTTATTATTGATTTTGTGCTATTTTATTTTCCATGGGCTGTTTTACCTGCTAGTTTATTGGTTATGGGTTATTGCTAAGCCATTATAGAGCTTTTATGGACAAGTTTCCATAAAATCATGCCTCACTGCACAGCCCAACCCTATGGGTTAAGGTTAGGGGAGGGGGGGGGGGAGGAGCTGATGAGGTCAGCAAGGTGAGCTGCCTCCCCTGCACTCCGCCTTCCTTGGCACCCTTCCTCAAGGTCATTCATTGATTTACACACACGATTACTGACACATTTGTACACACGATTATTGAAACATATTTGCATATTTTGCAATTGTATAGCTCATATGACAAGTACTGTTTTTCTTTTCTAACACCTTTTAACTCTTTAATAATGTCAACAACACAGCGGACGCCAACCTACCCTCCTAAAATTATAGTACTTTTATAAACTCTTTGCTCGAAAGTATCAATATGCTGTGATGGACCAGCAGATAGTAGAATTTTGTTTCTACTTTTTGTTTGTGTTTGAATATTCCTAGGCCTAATACAGCACATATATGTACTATATGATACCCAAGATAGCGTGTATTAGCCCTAGGATTGCGAAAAAGAGGTTAGATTATTTCTTGCATTTGTTGATAAAAATGTTCCTGCTTTGTCCAAATTCGGTAATACAAAACTCAACTTTCTGGTCGTCCATCACGACATATTGGTACTTTCCACCAAATAGTTATTATAAGTAACTATATTTATTAAGTTTGGGAGCATGGGCTGGCGGATACGGACCTCCGAGCTTGGGAAGAGCTCCCTGGGTGCTGTGTTCACATGACGCAATATTCCTCCACCAGCTTGCCTGGTTTATTTTCTTTTGTGTTTCTCTTTGGCTGCCCTTCGTCCAATCGTCTCATTGCTTCTGGATGTATTTTGTCCCATGTTTCAGGATGCTTCTCTATTATATATATATATTTCTTCCTTAGACTTGTTCATTTTCAGGTCTTACACCAGGTACTTTACGCTCGAATGTTTGTTCTACACTCCCTCGCCTACAGACGACTCCCCGAAAAGGCGCGCGCGCGCGCACACACACACACACACACACGATGACTGGACACCAGGAGCATAGCTCTCATCCTGTAACTACACTTTGATAATTATTTAGGTAATACGATTAAGTCGACTCAGTCGATTAAGGCAGCGTTTGGGATCCTCTCGGACGTAGGTTCGAACCCTTGTCACGGTTCTTGTGGATTTGTTTACTTAGGTAATCACACACACACACATCTTTCAAGAACAATAATAATAGAAATAATAATATACATGTCAAACACAAATGTAAATATATTTAAACTAATACAATATTTATTAAAAAAAACTTCACAAATTGCAATTAACAGAAGGCCAACATAGTTCTACAGCAAGACTACATACACACAACCGGTACCTGGCAAACACAACCCGACATGCAACGCAAGCACGGGCTACTTACTCTTCTGTTGTATATGGTAATGTGCCATATCTCTTTCCACTCCGAGTTTCCATGTAGTTTGCGTCTTCTCTAGAAATTCAAATAAGAAAAGGACACGACATATTAAGAACGTGCATTTACATATATATGCCACCGAGTTTGGAAGAGTGTTGTCGTAGTGATAGAAAGAACGTGTCTTTACTGAACTATATCCAGTACACCGTGCCTCACTGAATTTTATATTTTATGTATTGCCGATGTCGATGTAGAAAATCATCTTTTATTACAACAATAATAATAATATTGTACTGTCAATAACACAATTAAATAACATTAATTTTAAGAGCCATGCACGCTCGAGTATTAACGACTTGTATAAGTTAGCCTACTATTTTTCACTGCTTAAGTGCACATGATCGCTATTTACTTTTACGCCTCAATACTTGGGTCGCTCCGGTAGCAACACAACCGTTAAGTGGTGACCACATCGCCACGTACAGAATAGGGAATGCAATTAATAATTATATAACGAGGTGATGATGTAAGCAGATTCTGTATATCAACGTTTCATACAAAATTCCGGCTTCCCTTTACTTCAGTCACTACAAGGAATACAATATACACCTGTCTCTACCTCAGTCACTCCACTACAAGGGATTCAATGTACTTTGGAGATATTGTCAACTACTGATCCATTTGGATGAATGGAAGTATGAAGTATTTGAATTCAGTTAAAACCTGTGAACATTTTATTAGATTTATCTTGCCAATCTGCCAAGTTCCATAATATTCATCCTAATTTATCTGTTCCCTAAACACTTCACAGTTAATTAGTTTTACCTATTACGGGAAACATCTAGGTAAGGCAACTTATTATAATTCTCCATTTCAGATGTGAAATGATTCTACTTGTAACATTTTAGTCTCACTCTTAAACATTCAAGTCAAACTTCCGAGGAGAAATTGTCTATACATTATGAACATAATGATACAAATTCGCTAAGTAGTAGATCATTAAATGCAAAGCTTCAATGTGTTCCATGAACAGATTGACCAAAACAGATATACAGGAAGAACCCATATCCATACAGGATTTATATCTGTAAATTAGCCTTGGGTTCAATTCCTGGTATGGGCGAGACATTTGGACACGTTTCCTTACACATGATATCTTTATTTACCTAGCCGTAAATAGGTACCTGGGAGTTGTGGGTTGCATCCTGTGGAGGGCTAGTCGGTGGCTAGGGGGAGACCTCGAGAACACAACACTCTTCCTGTCACCGTCAGTAGTAAACCAATACGCAACACAATTCTACGAGATCGGCAAAATCATTAACATAAACAGGTAACGGGTCATTTATGATAAGCTAATAATATACATGTCAAACATGTTTCCTATCATGCTTCCAGTCAATAAAAACAATTGTTATCTAAAATAATTTGCTTTCCATTGACCTATTAACGTGTTCTAGTGATTGGTTTAGTAGAACTATGCATGTATTTCATATTATTTCAATTATGATTGTTTCAATTGGCAGAAAACTAGAATGGCAACATATCTCTCCTCTGTGTCTTTTTGGCTAATCTGTTCTCGGGGTATGAAGTTTGCTATTAATGCCCAGCTACTTGATTGTGTAAAATGGTATCAATATGTTGTCAAGATATTGGTAATAGCTCGACGGAGGCCTGTTTCGAAACTAATAATACAGAAAGCAGCATTAATTTCACACCTGAAAGAGAATAATGGAACGTTTTACGTGTACTGGTCAGAGACCGGGCCGCGGAGACGTTGATCCCTGGAATCAAAGCAAGGTAAGGTACCGTATACTGTATATTGTATGCCTTGGTTATGACTACTGTGGATTGGTGAGAGTTTCCGGGGTAATGAGATAAGAGTCTCAGCATAAGAATAGCCTTATCAATCTTAATCTGAAAAACTGTTTTAGCCAAACATAAAACATTTCTGGTCATCTCATTATCTTTAGTGAATTTAATTAAGTGTAATGTTATGGAAAGTATAGTCAGAGAATCTGTTTACATTTTCCTGTGTAACAAAAAAATTACACTGCAAGTTTCTTTGAATTAGACAAACAATTTATTTAACTATTGTTGGCAATAATTAGCTGCTTTAGCGACAATTAATCTTACTTTCTTCATACCTTGTTTATTATGGATTACTCTGTTTTAGATATACTGTTACTGGAATAATATCCAACTGCTTAGAATTCGATTAAATTGTCACGCAGCCTATTTAAAATGTTAGCCAAGAAGCACTGCGTTCCTTGTTACAACTCGTGAGTGTTGTCATTATGTACGGTGAACTGGATATAACCCTTGTCAACAGTTAGTTCTTTTTAACACGTCTTGGGATAATCAGAGTTTACATGCTTCCATGACTATTGTGTCCGGTTTATGTCACAATATATCCCAAGGCAAACTAGTACACTGATCCAGGACTCTGGACGAGCGGAGAAACTATTGGCAAGTATCTCTAGACAGACATTAGAGCAACAGGTGTCAAGATGCAAGGGTGCAGAAAGAGACACTACAGACTCATCACTAAATGAATATATTAAAAATCTAATTGAAGGGAGCTGAAACTTTCAACCCTAGGGAAAGTTTAATATAAGATGCATTTCTATACATATTAAAACTAGTGTGCAAATAAAAGTACAATAAAATAAACTTGAGCATAGTATCTATTCACCTAATATATTATAAACTATATTCTAGTCTATATACCACAGTCAGTATACTGGAGTAAAATGCCTCATCTCACTCAAACACTAAACACACATTAGCAACGGAAAGAAATGATGTTTGCGTCCGTCCCCCGCCATTATCTCTGCTTAAACTTGATAAATGTTTAGAACGGACACATTTCATTTTTACCGTCGCTAATGTGTGTGTTGGGTTGCTTCTGTCGCGTGACTGACCTGCGCCCATCACGTAATATACATATTGAAACCCGGAATGACCATTACAATCCCAATACCAGAATCGCTAGCGTCAATACAGGTGAATGGATGTTGTGGAAGCGGCCCAGAGATCTTGAAATATGTTTGGTATTAAGTCTGATCTGATAATATTAGTCATTACTGCTATTTACTATGTTTACTTTGGGAAGACTAATGACCAGCGAGGCTGTGCAGCCCACCAAGAGATCCAAGGTTAGCCTAGGTCTTAAGGTTCTAGGCCAATGGATTGTCAGGATAATTAAGGCAACCTATCCTCCAAAAATAACAGATTGTTTATTCAGTGACTATAGGTACTATAGTCACTGTGGGTGAAATTAGCAAATATGGATTGTTGCACCCCAAAAAGTCACTTAAGGTCATGTCATGTGTGCAATCTGAAAGTCACCGGAGATTATGTTATACATGCACACTCACCAGAAAGGTCATGTCATATGTGCACTCTACTCAAGGTCACTACAAATAGAAACGTTTATTTTTTCAGTGGTCGACCTTTCATTTCATTCAGTTTTGTTAAGTGACGGAAATTATACAAACTTAATGTTTTTAATTTTGAAGTACACAGTAATATTAATTTTTTCCTTAGGCCTTTGTAATCTACAATGTAAATGATATTTATAGTACAGATCATAATTAAACGGGCCATTGATCTGTGGCAGAATTAAAGTCACGTTAGTGGCTGCCGAGAAACAGACGTATTTTATAGTGGTGCCTAACTTTACCTTAGTAAACCTGAGATTATCCACCAAACGGCGAGATTATCCACCAGACGGCATCCGTGGCTGATGGAGTGACGGCGACTTCGTGTATGGACTAAATAACATTCATTGCTTTAAAAGTCAAGCTCCAAGATATTTATAGGGTCAGCAAGCGAGGCGAGCCGCTGCAGCGATGACATCAGTGCAGGTGTGGCCGTGCGTGGTCATGATCAAACATGCACCAAAACAAATATTTGGTCTTACCGAGCCACAGGTTTTCCTCTTATAAAAGTCTTTTTATACGGAAGCAATGTGTGTGAACAATACTGTTTAGATACGAGTGTACGTTTACTCACCTCACTGTGCTGCAGGGTAGACCATCAGCTCTTGGGTCCTGCCTTTCAACCTTTAAACAACTGTAATAATTCTGACACCTCTTTGAGTTCTGTCATACGAACTCTTGAACCAGATGTTCCACTATATTATCTTTCTATATTCCTCATCACCTTACATGGTATGTAAGGGACACCAGCCTAGGCTATAGCTGGACAGAGATTCCTGTCTCCCATCTTGTTTAGACCTAACGTGGCCTGACAGCTGAATGGACAGCACTAGGGATTCGTAGTCCTAAGGTTCCGGGTTCGATCCCCGGTGGAGGCGGAAATAAGTGGGCAGAGTTTCTTTCACCCTGATGTCCCTGTTACCTAGCAGTAAATAGGTACCTGGGAGTTAGACAGCTGCTACGGGCTGCTTCCTGTTTGTGTAACAAAAAAAAAAGGCCTAGTCGATGACCGGATCGCGGGGACCCTAAGCCCCCGAAATCACCTCAAGATAACCTCAAGATAAGAAGGGTACCAGAGTATCAAATTTAATTGGCCCTTCACTGGTTATCTTTCAGTTAGTTATCTGGTAATTGCCGTTTCTTGTGACTTGCTATATACCCTTGCAAGTGGCTAGTAAAAAGCTTCAGCTCTTTTACTGTCTTTTCACAATGAGAGTTTCTCTGGTTCCATGGTCATTGTCGTGTCTGATTCTAGTAACTTTTCCATCCCGAATCTCCATGGATATTTAGATACAAACACCCATAGAGATTCTCTGGATGGAAGCAACGGCTGAGCAGGGTCTCCGTATGGTAAGTCCTCTCTGTCTGAGGTAAGACAGAGACTTACCATTTGGTATATCATCGCCGAGACATATAAAAGATAGATAGAGAAGAAGTAAAGAAAATCAGGGAGACAAAATGAGTAAGTGCATCAAGGAAACCAGAAAGAAACACAAACAGGGCAAGCAGTACACAGTACAGGTAACAGAAAAATAAGATATCAGAGAGCAGATATCAGTACAAAAGAATAATAGTCAAACCAACCTATTGAGGTATCCGTGTATAGGTGAATGGATACCTATGCATGATATGAGGAAGTCTTAGTTAGGAAGGAAACTGAGTGGTAATTTAAAACGACACTGCAACAAAAGTTAAGGACCAACCAAAGCTGTTGTACAGCCATATAAGGAGAGAAAGAACAGTAAGCGGCCACGTAATAAAGTTAAAGAGACAAGGGGGAAGTCTCAAGGAAAAAAAACAAGGCGTATGAGGAACTCAACAAAAGATTTCTGGTCTTTACAAAGGCACCAACATGAAGACCAGAGTGATGAAAGGCCAGATGAAAGACTGGATGATGTAGCAGGCACTGTGGAAGAGGTTAAAAAATACCTGAAGGAACTAGATACAAAAAAGTCAAATGGGCTGAAGAAGGCTGCAGACGTGCTTTGTCACCTGCTAACCGAGGTTATCAATAAAACACTCGAAACAAGAATCCCCAGAATTCTGGAAAAAGGTAAATGTAATCGCAATTTTCGAGAAAGGGGCGAGACAGGAGGCACTACTTTACACCAGTGTCACTGACAGGTATTCCATGTAAAATGCTGGAGATAGTAATCAGGTTGAGAACAGTGAAGTACTTGGAGAGGATGAATAAAACAAAGACGTGTAACAAAACATCAACATGGATTTAGAAGGGGAAAGTCATACTGTACCTGACAAACTTAATCATAGTCTATGGCAAAGTTACTAAAATACGACAGGAAAAAGAAGGCCGAGTAGATTGCATTTTCTTAGACTGTCAAAAAGCATTTGATACTGTTCCTGATGAAAGACTGGTATACAAGACGGAGAAGCAAGCTGGGATAATTGGAAAGACAGTAAATTGGGTAAAGGAGTTCCTGAAGGATAGACGATCGAGCCACATTGAGAGGTGAGGTCTCCAGCTGGAAGATTATAACAAGTAGGGTCCCTACAAGGCTTGGTCCTGGGACCACTAATTGTTCTAATTTATGTCAATGATCTACCCGTGGGAATAAGCTCGTACATATCAATGTTTGCTGATGGTGCAAAGATAATGAGACATTTAAAAACAGAGGAGGAATGTATAATGTTGCATGAAGACCTTGATACACTTCAGGAGTGGACAAACAAATCGTTGCTAGAGTTCAATCCCAATAAGTGTAATGAAGATGGAGAAGGGTGAAAGAAGACCAGAAGGTGTCTAAACCATAAATGGAAGACAACAACAGGAATCGGAGAGAGATTTGGGAGTGGATATAATTCCACCACTAACACCAGAGGCACATAGGAAAACCTAATCGTAGTCTGTTTTTTCGTTCCCTTAGCGAGGTTTTTTGTGGTGAGGACTCGGATATCTATCTCAATCCTTGCCTAACGCAAAATTACTTAAGTGTATTGTATTTAGCGTTTGAGAACTATACAGTCACGTAAGAAAAATCCTTAATATATTCTCTGAATATTTATTATTTGTATAATATTATATTTTAATAAACATGTGTCTCAAACAAAACCATGATGTCAAATTCAGATGTTATTATGCTAAAGTATCTATGTTATATAAATATAGCAACTGATAAGTCAAGCCTAAGCCTTTTGCGAACTGTAATATTTGAAAATGTAAAAGCGGTTTCATTCTCATTTCTTAGGCTATTAGCATTATACAAAAGCATAAAATGTGCCAAACAAAAAATTACTAAATTAGCAAATGTACACAGGCAAAACTGATGCACGTGCATATTAAAGGTTTACTAGTGAATACAACTGTGAATAGACTAACTCAACTCACTGCTAGGTGAATACGACTGAGTGAGTATATTTATTGCAAGGTAAGTCAGACTATGAGTAACTGGGTATACTCGTGTACTCACTGCTTGCTGGGCGACGGGCTGATCCTGGAGCGGAAGACGATACCTGTGCCCATGGGACACCTGTCGTTGCCACACTGTGATCTTAGGGTGAAGGGCGACGGCCGTTGTGGCGTGTGGTGTGTAGTCAGGTTCAACGCATCACTGGACAAGCTCTCCAGGGATGTGTCCAGCTCCTCAGACGTTGCTGATACGTCTATTTTGAGTGAGTTCGAGGAATCCATCTTGTATTTCCTCAGAAGCAATAGGCTAGGTAGGCTTTCTGCACCCAACGGCAGACTAATTCTTATGTGATTTCAGGCGGTCGGGACATTCTTTTCATTTACAAAATTATATTTGGGGTTTATGTTTTGTCCTCTATTAATATATAGGTGAAATTATATATTTATATATATAGTAATATATATTGATAATATCTATTGTTAATGTATATTAAAACACGCCGGGTTCACAAACACCTGCATTTACGCCACAAAATAAATATCTTAAAAGTTTTATGTAAAGCAATTATGGTTTAAAACTAATGAATGTAAAACATTGTCGAGACTGAACCCGTCAGAAATCTGAGAAACTAAGCAACACCCAAGCCGGGCCGGGGAGAAGAACACCCCCTGCTGGGCCGGGGAGCTCAACACCCCTGCTGGGCCGGGGAGCTCAACACCCCTGCTGGGCCGGGGAGCTCAACACCCCTGCTGGGCCGGGGAGCTCAACACCCCTGCTGGGCCGGGGAGCTCAACACCCCTGCTGGGCCGGGAGCTCAACACCCCTGCTGGGCCGGGGAGCTCAACACCCCTGCTGGGCCGGGGAGCTCAACACCCCTGCTGGGCCGGGGAGCTCAACACCCCTGCTGGGCCGGGGAGCTCAACACCCCTGCTGGGCCGGGGAGCTCAACACCCCTGCTGGGCCGGGGAGCTCAACACCCCTGCTGGGCCGGGGAGCTCAACACCCCTGCTGGGCCGGGGAGCTCAACACCCCTGCTGGGCCGGGGAGCTCAACACCCCTGCTGGGCCGGGGAGCTCAACACCCCTGCTGGGCCGGGGAGCTCAACACCCCTGCTGGGCCGGGGAGCTCAACACCCCTGCTGGGCCGGGGAGCTCAACACCCCTGCTGGGCCGGGGAGCTCAACACCCCTGCTGGGCCGGGGAGCTCAACACCCCTGCTGGGCCGGGGAGCTCAACACCCCTGCTGGGCCGGGGAGCTCAACACCCCTGCTGGGCCGGGGAGCTCAACACCCCTGCTGGGCCGGGGAGCTCAACACCCCTGCTGGGCCGGGGAGCTCAACACCCCTGCTGGGCCGGGGAGCTCAACACCCCTGCTGGGCCGGGGAGCTCAACACCCCTGCTGGGCCAGGAGGTGGACAAGAAGCTGCAAGTGACACTTCCTGCGTAAGGGAGGACATATACGCCTCACCAGTACGCTGGGAGGCGTCGCTCACCCACTTCATGTTGATAATGGAGGTCCTCACTCGCCTGGAGCACACCCACTTACCTACTGACCATAAACACTTTGTAATACATGCATGTCTAATTAGTGATCGGAATTGTTTAACCCACAACTTTGCTAAAGCACAATGGTGTAAGTTGCATAAACTGCGTTTTTGTGTGGTGTATGTATATATATGTATATCTTTATTATTAGACTCTTAATCATATGTCGCTTGACTTTGTATTAATACTGGAATAA
Organism: Procambarus clarkii; assembly: GCF_040958095.1. Taxonomy (NCBI): domain Eukaryota; kingdom Metazoa; phylum Arthropoda; class Malacostraca; order Decapoda; family Cambaridae; genus Procambarus; species Procambarus clarkii. The sequence goes on from NC_091201.1 coordinate 28,405,291, forward strand.
CATTATGTTCCTTACGCACACTTATTTCATTTGAAATGTTATCTTGTAATTACTTCCAAATATATATAGCATTGATCACACATAAAAGTTCTACGATTAATTTCATGACAGTATTCCATAAGTGATAATTTATATTAATGTACAATAATCAGTAGAACTGCTCAGCACTTCACACAAAAGTTGACAACGGTTTAAACTTGGAGATGAGCGCCGCGCAGCACGAGGACAACCAGGATGTGTGCAGGACGCAGCACCACGCTGGTCTGTGGTCACCCCGTGACTGGTCACCCTCAGCCCCGCCGCCCACACCGCCTCAACTACACGCTCACGCCATCTATCCTCCCGACTCTCAACTACACCCCATTCACATCTATTTCTGGGTGGTTGCTGCTAAATAACAGCTCCACTAACGAAATTTGCGCGCCGTATTTACTTAATCCAAGGATATTTATAGCAATAGAGTAAAATGCTGTTGTCAGTGGCACCTGTAGCTTAGTTTAGTCGGTCGAGGCCTAGGATGGACCTTAAAGAGCCTAACAGGTATAATTCCTGTCCCTGACAATGATAAATCCTAAGGGTACCGTACTTATTTATATTTATTTATTATTTGTATATACAATATGTACCTGCAGGATACAAGACAGAACACGAAACAATAGGTATAAATTGGATAAGTTTAGATTTAGGAAAGACCTGGGTAAATACTGGTTCGGTAACAGAGTTGTTGACTTGTGGAACCAATTACCGCGTCTGTGTTTACCTAAGCTTCTTAATAATAAATAATTTTACCTATTAATAAATATTTTATAAAATGAAAGTCTTGCAGCAGCTACAGTATCGATTAAAAATATGACATTAAAGAATTATGTTCAAGTAACTATTTTCTAAAAATTCCAGCCCATCCTCCTGTTTAGGTAATATTGTACTTTTTGTAACTATGTGGACCATCGTACATAGATGTAATTGACAATTAGATACTTTACTAGAATTTGGTATTATTCACTTTATAGTTCGAAAAAATAAAGATAAAACAAACCTAAATATCTCTAAGCCTAGTATAGTACATTTATGTACTATACTAGTACAATATTATACTAGTACTATACTAATACAGTACATTTATGTACTATATTAGGCCAAGGAAGGTTCAGTACAAAAATTACCAGTTTGTCCAAATTCAATAGTACTGATTTCTACTTTCTATATTACCTTTTAAATCAATATGTGTACATGGTCTTCATCGTTACTATAAATACTTCATAAACAAGAGGTTGCAGTCTATATTGGAGCTGTTTCATTCCCAAGTACCTACACTTCTAGGTGAACAGAGGCACCAGATGAAAGAAACTGTCCTGCATTTGTTTGTCTCGAATGGCAATCAAACCCAGGCCCTTATGACAATATATATGTAGACAATGGCACAACAGCTGGTTTTAATGACTATATTAATGGTTGCAGTTATGGTGGATAAGATGAATGTTTTTTCTTTATTTTATTATAGACCCCCCATTCCCACCTTGTGGGCGAGTGCTAGAAAGATTACAGTGTCAAATATACTAAGCTCAGGTAATGAACCTCAATGATCTGTAAGCTAAGCCATTTACATTTGCTGCGAGCAGCAATAATTACCCACAATTTTAATTTGGCTAACATGCACCCAGTAGAAATATGACTCCTGCCTTGATGGTCAAATGATGGTGATAGTTGGAATAACTACTGTACATTTCACTTTTTCTAAGATCGACAGTTTTATTTGAAATCACGGTGTATTTTTTGTTCTTAGGCTGTTCACAGGAAATTAATCCAAGGTTATAGTCAACCCATTTGAAGATATACCATTGTGCATGGCAAAATCTTTGATCTGTTCTGTCATGCATTCGGATGCAAACTGAGATGCAGTCCACATGAAATTGGACTGTTTCTATCATTAATTCTTCTTCACAAGTATGTTAAAATTGACTAAAACTGAATAGGTTAGGTAGGTTTCAAAATCCAATTCGATTCCTGGCAAAATAGGTCAGGTAGGCTTCAAAATCCGTTGCCGAATCATCTCGTGATTTTATACCACTACAGCCTAAAGTTTAGACACTGACTTATTATAATGTTCAACACACCAGATCAACATCCACCATACTCCTGTGATCAGAAGAGATGTCATACAACTAAATGTGAATATACCGTATATAATTTTTACATCACACAGCTACAGTACTTTATTAAGAAAGAGAAGACAGCTAGGGGAAATAGATTAGTAAATAATAAAATGCATTTTATTAAAAAACAATTCACTATGATACTATGTACAGTACATGCAATTTATTATTAACATCTTTATTGACAAAATATACAAGTTTACCCATCTGAGAGGATTTTGAGGAGCATTATCTTGTAATCAAAAACATTTTGTTTATGAACACAACAGATAATAATTAATCTATTCAAAATTAAACCATACAATAAATAAAAAGAGGCACATAATTAGTAAAAGATTTTACACTTTCAATGCCTACCTGGTGATGGTTATTGCAACAACGGTTCAGAACTGTAATTATTATTAACTTTTATTCATGTTGCATACAAAGCTAGTTTATCTATCAATGTCAGGTTGCCATCAAATTAAAATTTTTAAATCTTCCTAATAAAATCTAAGACTATTTTTTACTTTTACTTTAATCATGAATTTTCGGAATAAATTATATCCTTGAGATACAGAATTTTGTCTTCATATGTAGCATGGGCCATTGAGTACCACATATAATGTGGTACTTCTTTCACAGTGTAGCCAAGTATCTCTAAGTGACGACGTTCCATTTTATGGCGACCCAACAGCTGGCGACTGTTAACACAGTAGGCATTTTCCTTGCGGAGGAGAACAGCCACCCTTGTGTAGATGGGAAAATGTTCAATGATTAGTTTAAGTATTAAGCTGCAAACAAGATAACATTACTTCAAGATAATTTTGTCTTAAAAACATGATATAAAACATGAAATTAGTTTAAATATATTTAAAACATTATGTTATAATTACTGCTTAAACAAACCAGAGTATTTGATAAGTGTTTTAGGTCTCATACAGACTTGTAATTCAGCTGCAGCATAATTATATTTTGAATCAGATATACAACAAAGTGGCATTGTCATGCTAACCTTCTATATCCAGTTGTGGTCTCAATACCTATATTTTGGTGAGTGTTAGTCTGCTCTTTTAATGGAATGTACTCATTTACCGGGACTGCTCGATTTCCTTTGTCTAAAAGGAATTCAAAATCTGAAATAAAAATTTTGGATAAATAAAATACAATGTACACAAATCTTAAATGTAATATATGGCAAAATGCAATATTCACTATTCTACACAGATCAAATACACTGGGATGCTTCAAGTAATCAGTACCCCCCTGTACCCAGTCTGTGACAAGGCGTACTACAGTACCCAGTCTGTGACACGGCGTACTACAGTACCCAGTCTGTGACACGGCGTACTACAGTACCCAGTCTGTGACACGGCGTCTTATTTACTCCTACCTGGAAGGTCTCCAGTGTGTCATATTTAAGCATAGTTTGAGTGAAGCCATCACAGGTGGAAGGAGCAGACACTTTGATGAGTATTCCCTATGGTGTAATTAGACAATAGATGTTTCATGCAATGGAAAATATACTAACATGAGGGATATGAAGTTAATGCTTATTACCATGTTAAATATAGAGACATTTCAGTTTTACATGAGGAAGGTGTAGTGTGTAAAGTTTAAAGCATGGGGGGAAAAAGGACAACCGTATCAATAAATTGAAAGAGTTTAAAGCATATAAATTATAATATTTGACAATTATATTACTCAAGCCAAATTAAAGCCACTGCCCCTAATTGGTATTTAACCAAAAAACAAATGCTAAAATATAAAATTGTATTCAAAATTTTCATATATTTACTCAACAAATTTATCTGCTTTGTGAAACATTCAGCTGTGTCCTAGCTAGTCTAAGAAGAAACACTATCAACAAGCAAGGTAGGCTTTAGTCAAGCTCCCAGAATACAAGCATGATCAAAATGATAACGGTAACAAAAACATCATGTCCCTCCCCGTCTCATCCCAAATCCTTATCCAGATCCCTTCCAAGTGTTATATACACTAGTCGTAATGGCTTGGCGCTTTCCCCCGATAGTTCTCTTCCCTTCCGAATTTTGCTTTCTTCCACGGCCTTTGGCATTTTCTAGGCAGCCCAGACAGCTGACTATTTGTCCCTAATCTGGGGACATTTGTTGCTTTCAAATTTTGTTCACAGCTGATATTTGGCCTCAGGGCCTCTATAATCATGCTAATGATGTCCCCTTGTTCCTTGTTGGATGTCCTGTGGCCTTGCTATGGTCTTGCTGCATTTGTGTACATTTGGGCAGTTTGTGTGCAGCTGTCATATTTGCTCCAATCCTCCTTTTCCTGCTATTTTCCCTCTCAAGGATCAGTCCAGTTTGTCTTTTATTTCTTGCAAAAGCCAGCTTCCTCTACTGAGAAGCCATTGTGAGTAAGATACCAAAGAGTACTTTTCAGAAATTAAGTGCCGAATGTAATGAAATGCTCTTATTAAGTGGGTTTCCAATAAACCCTAGCTCCTGAACTGCTCCCTTTTTCCTCATTGGGGGTTATAGGATTCTGAACAGGTAGTTCCAATGAGGAAGCAGTCTGGTTGAGACCTCAGGTAATCTGGTCTGCCATCTGGTGGCAGTCAGGTGTAAATTTCCTGACAGGGCAGGTGTAAATTTCTTGAAGTCAGGAATTTACCCTGTAGCAACAATTGTTTGCCTTGTTCACCTTGTTACCTTCAAGCTGCAGATGTTTCGGTTCATCATGAATTCGTATCAAGAACAATTTGATAAGGATCCTGGATGGACTGAAGAGAAGGGAACTATCAGGAGAAAGTGCCAAGCCATTACAACTATATAGCACTTGCAAGGGATCAGGATAAGGATTTGGGATGGGACGATGGAGGAAGGAAAGGTGCCCAACCACTTGGACGGTTGGGGATTGAACGCCGAGCTGCATGAAGCAAGACTGTCGCTCTACCGTCCAGCCAAAGTGGTTGGGCTGGATGGACTGAAACATCTTTCATTTCATTTCACCTGCACAGGATTGGTGATATGGACTGTAAATTGTGTTACAATAACATAAGTTAAATAACATACCCAAAAGATAATAATATGGAGCTTTGACATTGGCCCTTAGCACATTGGGACCCCCAACCAAATGAGAGAGCGCTTGGTGCACCTCACTGTTGAAAACACTATTAGGAACTGGAACTGTTCAAAGAGAAATGGCATTATTGTTATAAACAAAATAACTACATCCCTAAATATATCTGAAAAATTATATTTACTAATAATTTTTATAATAAAATATAATATTATAGATAAAAACTATAACACTGCTGCATTATGTGCATGTAATAACTCTTAAGCTTTATTTACCCACTAATGACCTGATGCTTCTAAATACCTTCTTTCCCAAAATGTATAGCAGTAGTAGTTTCTAATTTACTTTTAACCCTATTACAATTCTTTTAATTATTGACATACTGTATATAATTCATCCACATACCACGCCACACAATCATCACTCCTGCCCATCAACAATTCACTTACTCTCTTCAACACAGATACAGTACAGTATATGTAATGTAATATAAATGTATATATATATATTTTTTAAACATTCAAACTGTATTAGGCACTTATTTAAATTAAGTATGTTCCTTTATTTGCTACCAAGTATGTCATCAAGCAGGAGGCATACTGTAATTATTCTGACTTAATCATTGTATAGGAAGCTATCTGAGTATGTTCTATGAAATCCAGCTGTTACTAAGTGTAGGAGCTTTTAAAACTTTGTGTTAAATTTCTGAGTTATGTGACCCAGCTTCAAAACAAAAATACAAACCTGTTTGAAGAAGTTCTTCGCAATATTTTTCATGAAACCAAGGAATTTTCTCCTCTGGGTGGTCAATGCAAACAGCACGATTTAAGTCCATAAGTGTATAGCGTACACGTGAGGGGTATGTTGCCTGTTGAAAATTCAAAATTTGAATATAATGAACACAGTAAGCTGGTGGGCCACTCAGAGGTTCATTGAGATACTGTATACATACAGTATCTCAATGAGCCTCTGTGGCTGTCAAACCTTAGAAAATCTAACTGGGCCTCAAAGGCCAACTCAAGTATAACAGAAACTAAAACCAGAACCGGCTCTCTCTACAAGGTGAACAATACTTGGGATAAGAGATTAACCAAAACCTGAGAAAACTTACCAGAAAGAATAAATGCATCAAAATGAGCAACTGCTTGAAGGAAATTAGTAACCCTGCAGCAACAAGGCAAACAACTGGTGCTGTGGGATAAACACCCCAGTCATGATGTACTGCCATCACCAGGTGTTAGCCCAAGTCACCCAAAACCAACACAAAGTGACCATCTTATTCACAGGCTATTCGAACATAACCTACGCCTACACACATGTGTACACACAAAATATTTATAGGGAGAGTGATCACTTCAAATGTGGAACATTCAAGAAAAGTTCTGAAAAATAGGGGTTCACCTTCTTTCAGCCAAGCGCCGGTGTATGAAAGCCTACATAAAGTGGGTATCCAGGCCAGAAAAAAGTATCCAGGAATCAAGCTCATACTGAGAAGGAAAAAAAGGGAAAGGTAGAGAAACACATTTGTATGGTGTAACAAACCCGCTCTGCCATGTAACAAACCTCAAAGTGGGTGAAAGGACAACCATGGACTCAGAGAAAGAAGGCTCAGAGACTGAACCAACATCCTCTCTTGTACCCTGTGAGAGTGTGGGCAGAGACAAAACATCAGCAGAAAAAGCACTGAATCCTGGGTTGGAGACCCTCAGCTAAAGTCATTTAGGAGCCCAGATCAACAGAGAAATCTAGGAAGCCAAATGAACCAAAGCTGGCCAATTTGGACAGTCAATGTTGAAGCAGAGGAAGCCAAGAATGCTGGCATAAATTTGACCCAGGTGTCCAAGACAAAAAACTGAAGATGCTCCACATAAAACAACTGGAGACAGGCAGCCACGCCACCCAGCTCAGCCAGGAATCACAGAAACCTAGACTTATGGCTTTCCTGAAACACAGCTGCATCTTGATAAGCCACCACTCGAGAGGATTGCTCAGCTAGCACACAAGTCCAACACCAGGAAACAGCAAACACCCAAGGATGAAAGGAGTCCTGGACCCAGCAAGCATAGGCAGCAAGAATGACCATTGGGGTCTAAAAACACCAAATCACATGTTGCACACAACAGCATTATCAGGTACAGAGACAAGTGAGACTGCCATAATAGCTCATTAAAACATGTCAACTTGACAAACCACAATCTCCTAGCAGCAAGGGATACTGGCTGCTTGGATCATCCACAGACAAGAACAATCCCTCGCATGACCCAACCACATCCTTGACCAAAAGATTGGGCCTGACGGCACAGAAGACAAAGCCAGATTCAATAACCATAAACACACAGCTAAATTCTATCACTCCCCATCAACAGGCTTTGCAGTAGGACAAAACCCCCTAAACACTATCTAAAAGTCAGATGACGTGCGAAGAGCCAACTTGAAGAGGAGGTAACTCAAGTTCCTCAAAGAAGTTAAGTCTGGTAGGGCAAGGAAAACACAAGCCAGTTACCAGGGAGGGAAATACAGAAACCGACAAACAATCGGAGCAAAACTTCAATATAATAGAGCACAAAACTCAAACATGAAGCATGAAATGGAACAAACAAAAAATCAGTAATAGACCTGGATGGGACAAAATATTCAAAAGATAGCCAACACCATTTATCAAAAAGCCTGAAACAGGATGTAGGCCCGTCATTCTAACCTTATTTCCTAAGGTTTGACAGCCCCGCTTCTATTGCTCAAGAAACTACTGAGGGAGGAGGGGCCCTCCTAGAAATATGTTAGAATAATTTTAGGAAATCAAATAGATGATACAGGTATATGAGGCAACACTAGTGCCTAGTAAAACAACATATAACACTAGTGTCTAGTAAAACAACATATAACAAGTTATATATTTTCTTTTATACATTTAAAAGCTATTCAGTACCACTCAATTGCTCCTGAAAGCATGATCCTACTGACCACTACCAAGAATTTGTTGTTGGTTGTTGCTCCAGGTCCTGGCTCGCTTGGGGACTTACCAGGGAAGAGTAGTCCTGTTGGCCCCCTGGTGGCCAGCCCAGCCTTGGTTTCAGGCACTGCTGATTCGGTGTTCAAACCCGAAGGTCTTCCCATGGCCCCGTCTCTTTCAGCAGATTGCTCTGACCAGGTACGTGGCTGGTTTGATCTTCTCATCTGATGTTTGCACCTGGTCTTTTTGACATGAGTTTATTATCACTTGAATGTATGATCAGGTGGATTCATTGATGGTATCCCACCTGCATGTTTCATCTCAGCGGCAGTATAAGTTTCCTGACAGTCCTTTCGACACTTCTTGACTCTTCGTAGGTTGTCTTCGATTTATGATCGGATTGTTTTGCCCTTTCTCTCCTGGTTGTTTCAGGACCGTCATTTTATGCCGAATACTGTCGCCTCATATCGTGCGGTGCTCGTGGAGCTGTTGAAGCATGTGTTCGGGGTGGATGTCACTTCTGCTCTGTTCCACAAGCTTTCTTGGGCATTGTTTCACTTCCGGCCTGCTCATGTGCCGCCAGAGCCATCCTAGACATTGGGCCGTGTGTTCTCTTTTCTCTCTTTTCCTTGGTTTGTGGTGCCCCCTTCAGTTCAGAACTGTTTTTGTAAGGCTCTTTTCTTGTTGGCATTGACCTCTGGGGGTCGGGTCAGTAAGCTTCATGCTCTCCTCCAGTTTCTGCTCTTTCGGTCCTGGTGGTTGGTTTGTTCATTTGCAGCCATCTCCTTTTCTGGCAAAAATGAGACTGCTGCTTTCTGGAGGGGTCCTTGGGTTGTTGATGCTTGGTTGGTTCAGCCGGGGGTGCATCATGTTTTGTGTCCAGTTGGGCTCTTAGCCGATACTTGGGCGCCACGGCCTCCATGGCAGGGGACACGCTTTGGGTTGATTTCCCTTCTTCCCTATTCCAGGGCGTGGGTCTCCCAAGGCATCCACAGGATTATTCAGTCCAGCCAGCCTGCAGTCTATTCCCGTGATGGTCGTAAGTTCCCGGTTTTGGCTCCTGTTTTTGGTAATATGTCCTGGGGTGACTTTCGGGCACAAAGTTTATGGTCGACGAACAGGGTTCTGGCCAAACGGTACCTCGTTAATGTTCCGGACAGACTCGGGCTTGTGTAGCCTTGGGTCGCAAGTAGCCAGTTGTTTCAACTTCGAGTCAAGAAGCGAGTGGCAGCAGCCTTCCAGGTAAGTTCCTCTTTTCCTTTATCTTTGGTTTGGTAGCTCCAGAGAGCCAAAAGGGCTCTCCACAAAAAACAGCGTTGAATGTAATGAAACGCCTTTTACTGGGCGAGACCTGGAGGTTCCCCAGCATTCCTCCCTCCCTCCGATTGGCATTTGTTTCGAATTTTTTATATTCAGCCTCTGAACTTAGGTTGGGTAGCTGGCACGGGAAGTCTGGGGCTCTCCCATCCTCCCTTCCAGGGAGGGGGGAGATGCACAGAGAGCAGCATGGCATCTGTGGTAATGTCATGCCTGTTTGCTTGTTTCAATTCGGGGAGTTCTGCCTGCTCGTTCAGCTTTCGTTTTGTAATTTTTTACAAGTTGTAGTTTGTTTTGCGATTCTTACCTTTCTGGGGTACCTGACCAGATTGATGGCAGACATAGACTGCTTCCATCTATAAGTACTGTAATGTGCAACTTGGGAATGTCTATAGGCCATTGCTCCTCGTGTCTTTCTGACGGGGCCAGGTTCTGACTCGTGGTCCCCGTTAGGCCTAAAACTCCATTGATTGACTGTTGCCATGGTCTAATATATTCACATCAGCCCGGTATAGCTCCAGGGAGCCGAAGGGGCTCTCCACAGAAAATAGCATTCATTCAATTCATTATACCATGCACACTTTATTGCATCACAGACAGACAAGTACCACAACAGTCCAGTAATCATCTAGAGTCGCACTCCTCTAGGTGCACCTCACAAATTGTCAAATACAATACATTCACTTCATCCTTACAACCCGTTACCACAATGTATATAAACACAATAACAAAAATCATACCTTTGAATAGCATTCCGATATTTCTTCATCTAGCTGATCCAGGAAAGTGACGTTGAATATATTGTGAATTAGCTTAGAAGTCAAGTGGCCATACATATTCAGCGCCAAACACATATTGAGAATATTCAAACCTTTCAGACGACGGCCTTCACTGAAAATTAATAAAAATATTATTTCTGAGTTATATCTACAACTTTACATGGCATTGATCTAGTAACAATGCCCATGATAATTACAAAAACTGTCCTGTGTGCTGTTCTATGAAAAAATTGCAGCAGCTGTAGTCTGCTTAGAAGTGACATTTAACTGTTACAATGAAAACCATATATTAAACAAAACAATATTACATATAAATTGTCAACTACAATAAATGTAGGTAATAATATTTTATTCACTTGGGCACCTAGAAGCCTCGAATCTCCAACCCCCAGAGTGGGAGGTGCTCAAAGATTCGAGGCTCCTAGGGCCCAAGTGAATGAAATATATTACATATGGTTAAGTATCTCACTCTCCACAAAACAGGTATGTCTATAATTGGAATAACAATAATTACAGTTATTAAGAGCAAGTTACACACTTTAGAATGATGGTGGTGCATGTTGAGAAGAAGTGTTCTCCAGCAGCAGGATAATAACCCAGATTATATAAGCAGTTGAGTACATGGTCCATTGTATCTGCCAGAATATGCTCTTCATTATCAACCACATATTGTGCTAGGGCATCCAGTACCTGCAAAATTACAAGCATAAAATTAATCAGATATGTTTGGATCATATGTTATCATGAGAGTATCTCCAGACAGTTGTGACTCAGGATACAAACAGTACTATAGTAAGTACTGGATGCGCATTGATGACAGTACTGTAATGAGTACTGGATGTGCAATGATGACAGGGTACTGTAATGAGTACTGGGTGTGCAATGATGACAGGGTACTGTTATATTTTTTAACATATACTAAATACAGTAATGTAATTATATAAACTAATGAAAGCATTAACCCTCACCTCTGGTGCCATATACTTTGTATTGTAAATAGCGAAGCATATATCCTTCACACGGCGTGAATTTAATTCATGAAGACGAGGGATGAGTGCACTAATGAGTTTATCAAACAGGAATGTTCTGGAAGACCCATGTCGACACAAATAAGCCCGAGTAATGTTTGTGACATCCAGCAACGACTCGGCAGTCTGACATGTAATGAAAATAATGAAAAATTTTATCTTAACAAATATGAACTGTGCAATCATATATATTTTGTTCACATTATCCAAACTATTCAGAAATTTACTACATTCTTGGTATGGTATTTAATTACACCACATTATTGCAAAGGCAAAACATACTGAGGAAGCATTTTGCAATACACATTAAACATTTATCTCACATAATTTTCATATTAAATTATCTAGTGGTCTCCTTCAGTAAAAGTATAGCAGACACCGAAGTTCAACAACAGTTTTATAAAATTGTCAAAGTTAATGGGTGTAGCAAAGCCCCATAATGCAATATCCAGCTAAATGATAATTTTATAAATAAATGTAATGTAATTAAACATACCTTTAAATGTTCTTCTGCACATCCATCAAGCATACGGCTAACTGCTGTAATCTGCTCCATCGATCGCCTTTGAATATTCTTTAGATTTAGAGCCAAAGCTATTTGGATACCCCGAGACAAATTTAAAACATCGAGAATAGAAAACTGAGGACCACACTTGAGAATTTTGTCCACAACTTCTTCAGGTATTCCTTTATTGTTATTATAGGCCATCAGGAATGATGACATGCTTGCCAGCCTGCTTGGTATAAGTCCAGTCTGGCTGTAAATATCCTCAAGTAACAGCGATGACATAACTTTTTCCAAGCTAAAATTTCTGTATGTTCCACCTAAATTGTTATTGAAATACATGTATTTCTGGTACACTTTTCTGCGAATTGAATCTTCAAAGCCTAAGTAAGTGACAGGAGCTCTTTTAATCTCTCTCTCAACAGCTTTCATAGAGTTAATCCAAAAAGCATTGCACAACTGGATATTTGATGTCTTAAAATCCCTTAAAATTTTGAAAAGGATAACAATATATTCATGAAAATCTGAATTATCAAGGTATTCAGCAACTAACTCTTCAAAGTATCTCTTGGCTTTTAATGAACAATAAGGAGCTAAAAATATGAGTTCAGACCCTCCACCAGAACTTTTAGAAATCTCAAACAGAGATATCGAGTGCTGATGAATTTTCCTAGATAATGCTAGTGGTTCTAAACAGCTCTGTAAATAGTTACTTAAATCCATAATTTGCATAGCACTAAGCAGGTGAACTCTATCTACTAAGTACAACATTAAGCGACGAAAGAGCAGCCTGTGCTTTGATGGCCATTCCATATAGCTTACAAATTTTATAATTTTCAATATTACTTTGGAGTCACATTCTTCAAAACAACCATCATCTAAGTTTTTCTCAATTAGCTTTCTGTAATCATCTAACAAAGATTCCGTAACAAGTTTCTTTGTACTATTTAGACATATAGTTATCAAGTATAATTCATCAGGTGTTGAGCAAGTTTTAAGCTTTGCTGCCACGGCAGGTAATAACTTGGACTGCATAAAATAAGCCTTAATGCCTTGGTCACGAAGATATACTGTAAGTCTTGAAAGTGCATTTAAGCTAAAGTCATCTAATCTTTCCATACACAACACTGTTAGTTTCTGCATAAGAGTTGAATCATTTCTCAATCCTAATTTATTTAAATACAAAAGCAAACAAGAAAGTGCAGTATTATTTAAATTTTCACAGACATTTTCTAAGTGTACTAATAGCTTTTTAAATACCGAATGAGTCAAAATTTTCTCCAATAAAAAATTGCGTTGAGAATTTGTCACAAATGGAGAATCAAAACCATATCTTTCGTACATCTTCTGAAGATCCCACAGTGTAACAATAGCTTGACTTGACTGCTCTACTGTTAAATGTTCTCTACAGTGCTCCACTGTATCAAACACTTCCTGAACACTATTTGCTTGGTTAAGTTTAGTCACAACTGGATCATTTAGATTTTGGTACAAGTTAACCCGTAAGAGGTCAAACTTATCTTTCTTTAATAATCTACGTCCAATAAAACCATCATTATCAAATTCGGAATCACTAATGATACCTGAATCATCAGAGACATCATCACTTGTTTGACTAACTGATCTAACAGAAGCTTCAATTTTGGTAGGGATTACAATTCTCCTCCATCCACAAAGGAGACATGTCTTGGGATATTTTACATGATGATTAACAGGTAGGAAATGGACAGATCTGACACATGAAAAATAGTGTTGGTGATTGCAATGATGCTGTTGATAATGGATCCTGGGAAAATATGTCATCTTGCACATAGCTTCAAAGTTAAAGTGGCTCTGACTCTTCATCCGTGGGGAGAAAAGTGGAAGGATGAACTTCACTCTCTGCATCTGAAAGTATTTTAGATTTGCATTGTAGATTGACAAATATTAGAGAACAGTGTATGTGTTTTCACAAATAAATTAAAACAAAGCTGGATCAGAACTGTATATCAATTAAATCATTAGCAGCATATGATTACGAGTACTGAATACAAATATAGTTAATCTGTTCAAAAATAACTCCCAAAAATCAATAATTCTATATATAAAAAGATAAATATATTCATTTATAACTTCAATAATTTTATTAAGAGTTCATTTATATTATTTGTGGGGTTACAGTTCACATTGTAAACAACAGTTTACCAATGGGTTTTAAAATATAACCTAACCCTGCCCATCTTAACTTTACTTAACATACCCTAATGATATATTGTCCTGTTTTTAATAAATAGAAAACGAGTTTTGTTGAAATGTCTCTACAATTTGATCGCACCCCATTCTCGAGTCCCCCTTGGCCCTCGACCCAGCAAGTTCCTAATTTATTTTTTTAGTTCTACCCCAAGGGGTGAGTTTATTGGGCAGTGCCACAAATCCTGAGTGAACATATTGCCATAGCAGCATGTACAACACCCCAGTAGGAAGAGCACCCACTGGGTTGTTCATCCTGTCACTTTCTTTTTTTTTTTTTTGATATATACAAGAGTTGTTACATTCTTGTACAGCCACTAGTACGCATAGTGTTTCGGGCAGGTCCCTGGAATGCGATCCCCGCCGCGAAGAATCATTTTTACAACCAAGTACTCATTTTACTGTTGAGTTACAACAGAGGCTACAGTTAAGGATTGACGCCCAGTAAATCCTCCCCGGCCAGGATACGAACCCATGACAAAGCGTTCGCAGAATGCCAGGCGAGTGTCTTACCACTGCACCACGGAGACTGGTTCCCAAACACAGCTGAGACTTGCTTAACTTGTCAGAAATGCTATGGTTATTAGTGCCTTTAGATATTGTATGTATTAGCTCTATAAATCCAACATTATGTTTGTAAATCATCTATGTATGTACTTTCCCTGAATAAAAAAATTAATTTAATTGTAATTTAATTTAATTTAATTTCAAGTGAACAGCATATTTACACTGGCTAAGTATGTTTTTTTTCTCTCACGTGAATTAATTGGGTATTATTCAACAATTATAATATACTTTTATATTTGTGTCGTTTCAGATCATTAACTGAATACATTTAATTATAACTAGGCGTAACAGAATAATGCTTGATATTAGATCAACCTCGAATTGTAGTTAGCAAGTCCTTAGCATGTAGGTGTTATGGTGCCGCTGAGGGCGTCACACTTGGGTGGCAGCGGCACTCATGGCTTCTCAACCTCTCCTCATACTGCTTTTATGTTTTAGGCTCCTCATCTGCTGTGAATATTAGTCCCGTCGGCCTGGAATGCCTCATACTCCGCAGGCCTACACGTGCAGCCTCCTCACTACGCCATCAGCGGCTCCTCATTGTTTACATCTTAGCCAGCTGTTGTGTAAATGCTTCTTCATTCATGGGTCTGAATGTGATTTAACTAAAGATATTTTTCTAAGCCCTAAAAATTTTGAATTGTGCGCAGCTGGTTGGATTTCAGATAATTCAGCAATTCAATACTATACTGTATAACATGGCGGGTATTTCAAATGTGAGAATGGGCATATGTGTTGCCTGTACTCTCACACTTGTAATTTACAGCTTATCATGCCGACTTAATCTCTGAAATGTTCACCATTGGAGGATTCCTTATCTGCAGGTGCCTGAAAGTATTGAATCCCCTAATGGTGAACATTGCAATTGTAAACTATGTGATCAAGAGCTATACTGTTATTGCGTATTAGTGGCTTTAGGCATAGTATGTACTAGCTCTATCTATAAATCCATTATGTGTGTAACTCATTCTGAATGTATGTACTTTTACCTGAATAAACATTATCTTATGTTATCTATATATCTTCGATTGCCCTGTTATCAATGAGTCCAGACCAAATGGTATTAGGTACTTTGCGCTTTGTAACTACTTCATACATTCACGAATATTGGAAGATATTCTTGTGCTTTACTAATATTCTAAGCTGTTCTACCCAAATTTTGCTGGTGCAGGCTAATAGATTAGATTCGGTACATATCATGTTCTCTCCTGATTCCATGTATGAGTATCCATCCTGTGAGATGGGGATATTAGATGAACTTATAGCTAGTTTTTTATCTACACTGTGTAATCCTTTATGTAGAACAGGGCAGCAGGACATTGCTACGTATACCTAAGCGTGTTAATAAAAAAAATCCTTAAAGGTTGAAGTTGATATTCAACGTTCTTTCACATCTTGCTGTTAGTGCTTAATCTTTATTGTTTCCTCGTCAGTGTGGTATGTATTTGGGCTTATATAATAATTTATTTTATTGGGGACAGGCAGCCTATGTATGTATACAGTAGGCTGATATCGAGGTCCCCCCCAAAAAAAAGCCCTTACTGACCCTCCCCAATATAGATGACGCCACAACAGTTGAGAAACTCCCGAGTGTCTATTTACTGCTAAGAGAACAGCGGCATTAGGTGAAAGGCAATGTGCCCAACCATTTCTCTCCTGTCCGGAATATTACCAAGACTGATTTTATTACATAAATTACATCATAGGTCAACTGGATGACGATAGTGTCTCTGTATATGGGTTGTGTAAGGGAATTTACAAAGTAATAAACCTTTAAGCATTAATGAGCACTCCAGCTGTAACCTCTGTAAAAAAGAGCTATGACACACTGCTCAATACGTACTATGTTAGTGAAAGATTAGTTATTTTTCAGATCAAATGACATAATATACCACGAATTCCGTAACTATTTTATTCACTCGCATATTTCAGAAGACATTCTCATGCTGTACCCAGTCTGCTAATGCAGGCAAGTAGAGTAAACTAATATTCCATGTATGAAAATGTTGAGGAGCACAGATTTTAGGCATGATCCCTGCTGAGGCGTGTTGGATGTTGGAGTGAAGGCACCAGGTGTTTACTTCCTAATGAAGAATGTTGTACTATTTCTCAAGAAGGTTCTAAATGGCATCAGTATAATGGCCAATTATATGTAGGGACATTGTATAGCTTTTAAATCAGTCCATTATATCAGAGATTGATTGGTGAAGATTAAGCCATCCAAGAGGTGGTACGGGCATGAGTGCTTTTTTTTTTGAGCACGAGCATGAGTAGATTTTTTGGAGTGAATGTGATCTTTGGTCGTGAACGGATATACTGTGTGTTGAGCTCACATTTAAATCGTCAGTCATTACTATGTGGCTGCTATCGCGGGGAGGATACTGATTGACAGTATTTATGAGGGTCTCCAGCTGCTGGACACCTTTTTTGACCAGAAGAATGGCAGTATTGATGGTTTCAGGGTAGTTACTGCAAGATTCAGGGACTCTTAAACCTCTTCTGAGGTCGTTCGTTGCTTCACATTCTAGGAGATAGTGAAGTAGTGGCTTTTCTCTGTTTGTTTGACAGAAGATGCATTCCCAATCTTTGGGATAACCAATTTCCCAGTTGCATTTAGACTTTCTTAGTTATATAACAGTTCTTATATTATATCAAAAGCTTTATATACTCCTCTTGTGATTATAAGTACACATACAAGTTGGTTCATTCGGGCAAGTAGTACCCCTCGATGACGACCCTATGTAGGTAGCTACTTATCTGGCTGCGGGTCTCCCCATCATGACTATATTTCACCCTGTGCACCCGTTGCTCTGTGGTCTTGGGACTAAGGTGGTCTGCCCCTTGGCGTGGACCTGGGCCATATTCTGCAGCGGGAATATGTCCAGGTTAGGGCTTTCACAGAGCAAATCTCAAGGTCGCTCTTGGTGAGGTCCATATCCTGATTTCGTGATAATAGGGTTTCGTAGGTGATTTTGAAGGCATGTTGGACGAATCTGTGCATGGGTTCTCAATCCAAATTGTTTCTTAGATCAAAGTTTGATATATTCCATATTTCAGCTGAAGCAGTAAAACATGATATTCTCAAAGCATTGACCGGTTGTTTCCAACCGTAGTTCACTAATTGGTGTTATCTTTTTTTGTGTTGTTTATGCAGATAATCTCCGCTGCCTTGAATGGCTATGGCAATTAACCTAAAGTTAGAATTTCATTTTATATGTTAAAGTGATTGTAGATCTTTGGTAGTAATTTGACTTTTCTGACGGCAATATTTGCGGGACTCGTTGGGGGCTTCATTGCATGCACTTTAAGGTCTTGCAGTTTCCCGACGGGTTATTGATCGGGTGAGCGGGGGGGGGGGGGGGGGGGGAGGCAGTGTCGGGGTTCCGTGTCACTGATGGGGGTACTGTGTAGGGGGGACTAATCTGTTTTGTCCCCTGACTGACCGTGTCAGACTGTCGGTTATTCTTTGTCCGAATGTTAGAAGCTGATAGGGGTTTTTTTCCAGACTGAGCCCATGAGGTCTCCTGGTTCTTGTGCGTCTTCAATGTTAATGCATTGTTCCTGACAATCCTCAGTGATGTATTGTATATATGAGGTTTGTTTTCTCCTCAAGCTTGTAGACACAAGACAGTGCTGCTATTCTGTGGTTTTGTCATACATGGGACATAAGTCTACAGGTGATGTGAGTAGAATCTACTTTGAATGGAGTATAGAATGTCTTCTAATATACGTTAAAATAACAAAATAGTGTCTAAGCTTCAGGTACGCCATGCCACACGGGTTCAGGTGATTGATAACTGAGCATTCAATAATAAGCCATCCTCAGGGTAGGAAGATAAAGTACATGAAGTTATACCTGCCATAAGTAACGATACACAAACGTAATTCTGGCAATTTCAATGTTGATGGAAGCTTTTTGTTGTTTGTTCGTATAGTTTTCAGTTATAAAATAATCACAACTTATTGGTAGTGATTCCAACCCTTCGGTGCGTCAGTGATTCTTCTCCGTCTCCCTCTTATATCTTCAACTACGATAGCTTTACCAGCTGACATTGGGATGCTAGGTCCAGTTTTAAATATAATAATGTACCTGAATTTTACCTGAGGACCAATATCTCTCTAGTGGCCTCGAAGAGGACAGGAAGCTAGCAACTTGTCAAAGGTCCCACCAATTATCCTGAATATTTTATCGAGCTGGATTTCAAGTTCAGCAGCGCTTTGGCATTTACGATTTGCTGGTAAGCGGTTCCATGGGTTTATAACTCCCTATTGGTGGAAAAATATTGTTTTCTGTTCTACGTTGTTGCTTGTTGAGCTTGAAACCGTTCTTCCTTTTTTTGTTTCAATAATAATAACAATTAAAACAAACTATGGGCAGATTATATTGCATGGTATTGATACATGATATAGCATACTGGGGCTGGCTGTGTGTTGTGGAGGTGTGTTGTGGTGGTGTGTTGTGGTGGTGTGTTGTGGACGTGTGTTGTGGACGTGTGTTGTGGACGTGTGTTGTGGACGTGTGTTGTGGACGTGTGTTGTGGACGTGTGTTGTGGACGTGTGTTGTGGACGTGTGTTGTGGACGTGTGTTGTGGACGTGTGTTGTGGACGTGTGTTGTGGACGTGTGTTGTGGACGTGTGTTGTGGACGTGTGTTGTGGACGTGTGTTGTGGACGTGTGTTGCGGAGGTGTGTTGTGGTGGTTTGTTGTGGACGTGTGTTGTGGAGGTGTGTTGCGGAGGTGTGTTGTGGTGGTGTGTTGTGGACGTGTGTTGTGGAGGTGTGTCGTGGAGGTGTGTCGTGGAGGTGTGTTGTGGAGGTGTGTTGTGGTGGTGTGTTGTGGAGGTGTGTTGTGGTGGTGTGTTGTGGAGGTGTGTTGTGGAGGTGTGTTGTGGAGGTGTGTCGTGGAGGTGTGTCGTGGAGGTGTGTTGTGGAGGTGTGTCGTGGTGGTGTGTTGTGGAGGTGTGTTGTGGTGGTGTGTTGTGGAGGTGTGTCGTGGAGGTGTGTCGTGGAGGTGTGTTGTGGAGGTGTGTTGTGGTGGTGTGTTGTGGAGGTGTGTCGTGGAGGTGTGTTGTGGAGGTGTGTTGTGGTGGTGTGTTGTGGAGGTGTGTTGTGGTGGTGTGTTGTGGAGGTGTGTCGTGGAGGTGTGTTGTGGAGGTGTGTTGTGGTGGTGTGTTGTGGAGGTGTGTTGTGGTGGTGTGTTGTGGAGGTGTGTCGTGGAGGTGTGTTGTGGAGGTGTGTTGTGGTGGTGTGTTGTGGAGGTGTGTTGTGGAGGTGTGTTGTGGAGGTGTGTTGTGGAGGTGTGTTGTGGAGGTGTGTTGTGGAGGTGTGTTGTGGAGGTGTGTCGTGGAGGTGTGTTGTGGAGGTGTGTCGTGGTGGTGTGTTGTGGAGGTGTGTTGTGGTGGTGTGTTGTGGAGGTGTGTCGTGGAGGTGTGTTGTGGAGGTGTGTTGTGGAGGTGTGTCGTGGTGGTGTGTTGTGGAGGTGTGTCGTGGAGGTGTGTCGTGGAGGTGTGTTGTGGAGGTGTGTTGTGGTGGTGTGTTGTGGAGGTGTGTTGTGGAGGTGTGTTGTGGAGGTGTGTTGTGGAGGTGTGTTGTGGAGGTGTGTTGTGGTGGTGTGTTGTGGAGGTGTGTCGTGGAGGTGTGTTGTGGAGGTGTGTTGTGGTGGTGTGTTGTGGAGGTGTGTTGTGGAGGTGTGTTGTGGAGGTGTGTTGTGGAGGTGTGTTGTGGAGGTGTGTTGTGGAGGTGTGTTGTGGAGGTGTGTTGTGGTGGTGTGTTGTGGAGGTGTGTTGTGGAGGTGTGTTGTGGAGGTGTGTTGTGGAGGTGTGTTGTGGAGGTGTGTTGTGGTGGTGTGTTGTGGAGGTGTGTCGTGGAGGTGTGTTGTGGAGGTGTGTTGTGGTGGTGTGTTGTGGAGGTGTGTTGTGGAGGTGTGTTGTGGTGGTGTGTTGTGGAGGTGTGTTGTGGAGGTGTGTTGTGGAGGTGTGTTGTGGAGGTGTGTTGTGGTGGTGTGTTGTGGAGGTGTGTCGTGGAGGTGTGTTGTGGAGGTGTGTTGTGGTGGTGTGTTGTGGAGGTGTGTTGTGGAGGTGTGTTGTGGTGGTGTGTTGTGGAGGTGTGTTGTGGAGGTGTGTTGTGGAGGTGTGTTGTGGAGGTGTGTTGTTGGGAAGCTTGCGTCACCAAGGCCGTCCTGGAATAAATATTGAACACAAATTCCTCTCCCTCTTAGAAAAATAGTAATAATAATGATAATAATTATAATACAGACCATTAAACAGAACAACAAATAATATTAATAATAGAGATCGTCAAACAGAACATCAAGGCATGTGGGAAAGCATCCAATATTCGTGAGTGTATGAAGTAATTACCTTGTACTGTACCCCCAGAGTTTGCTAGTGGAGGCTAATAGATCAGCCTCGCTTATCATGTTCTCTCCTAATTCCATGTATGAGTAACCATCCTGTGAGATGGGGATATTAGATGAACTTATAGATAGTTTCTGATCTACACTGTGTAATCTTTCATACAGAATAGGGTAGCAGCACATTGCTGTGTATACTTAAGCTTGTAAATAAAAAAAATAAAAAATCAGTTGAAAGCATCGGAGTGTGTACATGTGAATGCTACACAATATTCATCTATAGACATCCATATGTGCTGAAATACATGTGAAGAACCTCACACACACTCTCACAGCTCCCTGACAAAAGAGAGCAAGCTTAGCTGTCAACACCCACATATCGTGTCAGCAAGGCGGACAGCCCGCCTGCTATCATAACTCACGCTGTAATTCCCATTTCCAAACTTTTTGATTCCCCCTTTGCCTCCTCATCCTCTTTACTTCTCCTCCCCCACAAAAAAACGGCGATGCCAGTGAGTCAGCATTAAAATTGACAAACAACGCATAATGTTCATGAGTGATTACTTAAACTGTACGAATACTTTTGTTTAGCGAAATTTGAAGGACTTTACGAATAATAAAACATAATATCTGCTTTACTAAATGTTCTTTCTGACATATATGAGCCGGGGTTGCACAGTAATGATGAGTGATGATGGTGGCGCATGAGCAACAGCAGCAGGAGCAGCATACTACAATGTCATCATCATATGCAGGCTGACGCCGTGTTGAGCAATACCACCACCAGCACCTCCAGCGTGGGAGACGACCTGCAGCACCTCCTCTATGTGGAACATCCACCTCAACAACATCACTTATCATCAAAAATCATCAACTGTCAGCAAAAAAAAAAAAAAATGGATGGTATAGGGGGGGTAGATGATAAATTGAGTCCCATTTCATAGTATAACCTGAACACTACCCTGCAATGTTTAAGCTTGCAAGTCATAAATATAGCCTACAAATATAGCCATAAATAAAAGCCTACTTAACCTATTTCTTCCCACACTTTCATGGGGTATCAATATATTTCATTACTGAGAATCAATAAATCGATTACACTACAACAGTCATCCACAGCAACACCCATCTCTATAAGACCAGGTGTAAATGCTAATTATAAATTGATTTATTCATTATATACAAATATATTCACTCCCTCTTAGCAAACTGTTTAACATCATAGCTTTTTCCTCACCATACCCAGTGTGGCATGCTTGCTTCATGCTTGCTCATGTCCTGCTTGTTCACTCCCTGCTTGCTCACTCCACGATTGCTCACTCCACACTTGCTCACTTCCTGTTTGCTCACTCCCTGCTCGCGCACTCCCTGCTTGCTCATTCCCTGCTTCCTCACTCAGTGATTGCTCACTCCCTGCTTGCTCACCCCCACGCTTGCTCACTCCCTGCTTGCTCACTCCCTGCTTTCCCACTCCCTGCTTGCTCACTCCACGATTTCACTCCCTGCTTGCTCACTCCACGATTTCACTCCCTGCTTGCTCACTCCACGATTTCACTCCCTGCTTGCTCACTCCACGATTTCACTCCCTGCTTGCTCACTCCACGATTTCACTCCCTGCTTGCTCACTCCACGATTTCACTCCCTGCTTGCTCACTCCACGATTTCACTCCCTGCTTGCTCACTCCAGGCTTGTTCATTCCACGCTTGCTCACTCCACGCTTGCTCACTCCACGCCTGCTCACTCCATGCTTGCTAACTCCACGCCTGCTCACTTACCACGTCCGCCCACCACCTTCCAGGCCTTTCTCTTTTCCTCAATTTAACAATTTCCTCTAATATATTCTCTTCGTCAGCCTACCATTGTTTGTTATTTCAGCTTGGCCCCATCATCTCAATTTCTCTCTCCACAGTCTTGCGGTTTATTGACTTTTGCACTATCACATTTCAAAATTTTATTTCTTAAGTCACTATCTGTTGTCTTAACAGCCTACATGCCTCTTAGATTAACCATTTTTACTGCTCTAACTCTTCGTTGTTTACGTTCATACCACATAAGATGTACTGAGGGGACTAGATAGACTAGGTGGACAAGGGCAGTCTTTTCATATTAATAAGAGAAAGTAGGACAAGAGGGCATAAGGGAAGGGAATTTTCAGAGGAAAGCACCAAGTCATTACGACTATATAGCACTTGGAAAGGGTCAGGATTAGGATTTGGGATGGGACGGGGGGGAAGGAATGGTGCCCAACCACTTGGATGGTCGGGGATTGAACGTTGACCTGCATGAAGGTCAACCGTACATAAGAGTCGGCTATTACTACTACTTCACACAGTAACAAAACCAGACGGCTAGCTCATACATATGACACACCATGTTGTCATCACAGTTCCACCACATCTTCACTGCAAGTATCATTCGCAGTTGAGCTTATTTTTTGGAATCTATTGATAACATGAAGAGCAAAGTGGGTAGACATAGCCAGCACCTCCCACACTAGATCATTCCTAATGTGAGGAATGGCTAGACCCATCCAGCATACGTAGCATGAAATGGCTATTTACTGTATTTGATTACAAATTATAACATATATGAAGTTCTTGCCCTGCATCCATATTTCGCATCTATGGTAGATTTAAAAAAAGAAGTATTTTTGCATAACGAAAGTAAGCAATTATGAAAAGAAGGCTGGCACTCGGGGAGATTATGTAGCAAGCATAATGTAAGTATAAGCTGTATATATAGATCGATAGATAGATCCCGTATCCTGTCTCTGTTCATATTTTATCGTGTTATGCTTAGTAGAATATACCAGCTGAGAATAGAGAACATTATGACGTCATGCTGACGTCACACACACACACACATTGTACATACCATATACATATATCAAACACAATATTTTGCATCTTATTTTGGTTAGGAAAGGATAGGATACATTAGGTTAGGTTAGGTTACAATTAATTGGGTTAGGCTAGGCCACTAATACGCACAGCGTTTCCGGCAAACTTTCCGAACTTTGGGTTACCTTCACGTTCAGCTAGGCTGTGCATTACAACAGTTGCTAGGTTTATTTATGCTAGTGAATCAGATTACAACAACGCCATTCACTTGTCTTAACCATAGATGTAATTAGATATATAAAGAAAAGTGGAAACGCACTTGGTTCGGCTGCATGAGAGGTGTGGCCTTGGCTTACATTACAAGTGCTTATCCTTTTTACATTTGTCTGTGATATTTTTCCACGCTACGCCAGTTATAACAAGCATTCCGTAGTTGTTTTATATATTTGAGTTTCATATAAGCTTTTTACTTTTGTAATAGCATATACCTTAGAGCGAAAATGAAAGTGAGGACTTAAATTTCTAACAAGAATATGAACGCTCATGCGAAGGGTTCAGGTGCCACGTCGGGAAATTTTCAGATTATTATTTTGCACACCTTAAGCACAGTGAGACTAGAACGTAATATTAGATAGTATAATTTGCGTTTACATATGACACACCAAAGTCATTCAACTCTCATACCCGGATTGTTCGTTAACATAAAACAGATGTCAGGGTGTGTCAAATCTATGCCCTGTCCTACATTCAGGCACTCATCGCTGCCATTGACCGCACATGTTTGACTCATACACACACACTCACACACAGGTACACACAAATGCAGATATGATAGAGCTCGAGACGCTCAGTAATCTGTACACGATAGACGGTTGAGAGGCGGGACCAAAGAGCCAAAGCTCTACTCCCGCAAGCACAATTAGATGAGTACAGGTCCGAGTGAACAGCGCCTGAATCTCAGTCCAAGAACCCGGGTTCGATTCCCGGCCGAGGCAGAAACATTAAATAGGCAGTTTCTTTCACGTGATGCCTCTGTTTACCTAGCAGTAAGCAGGTACCTGGGAGTTGGTCAGCTGTTGTGGGCTGTGTATGTGTGTGTAGAGAGAGTGAAATATGTGTGAGAGAGAGAGAGAGAAATATATGTAATAGATATGATAGAGAAAAATAGGTCGGGCGTCAGTACACTAGACAGGCTATCCAGCAAGCACAAGCAGTAGTAAATAAGTACTCAGGAGTTAGAGTAATCGTTGTTGTTTGCATATGGAGCCTGGGTAAGATCAGTAGCTGACCCTGAGGGACCTCAATATGGCTAACAGGCTTCCTGTCCCCGACTATGGGAAAGCAAACAGAAAGATGAAATCAGTGATAAGAGAGAATGAATCAGTGTAGAGGAATGTGGCCAGCAGGGTGGCACATGGTGGGTACTAGCGTCAGTAACACGCAGCCTCTACATGAACAATGTACCCGAAGGTATGTAGAGTTATATGAACATGTTCACAAGTATCATTAGGCTACGGGGAGGAATAAGAGACCCAGATGGGTGTCGTGGCCTTCAAAATGACCTAGACAAACCATGCACCTTGAGCAACAAATGACAAATTGAATTCAAAGTGGATAAATATCACGTAATGGAGTGCGAAATAAGTGAAAGAAGGCCACATGAATACTACAAATGACGTGAAAAGCTGCATACAGCTGTGACCTACATGCATCTTATACATCTACATGTATACCAATTATTCACAAAGTTACCTCGCTCTGGCACAGACTCTACCTCCTTACTGAGCTCCCTCTCCAGCTTCACTTGCAAGTTCACACTTTGCAATTATGACCATCGACGAGATAAATAGATCCGGGAATCTCAAGAGAGGAATTTATTCCTGAAAATTTGAGAACAGATTAAGTCAGAGTAGAAAAGTGACTGGTGCTTTGAAAACTCTCGTTAGATGAATGAGATAAGTCATTGTGAAGATGCGACCAGAAGGCTGCATTAGGCGTTTTTTTTAGTTTATTTTCTACCACAGACGTGGCCATACACTTATACAATGGTAACCAGCATATATACATTTGCTTCAGTTCTCCATGGACAGGGTTAGAAATCTGTACGACATGTGTGGAGATATTTAGCATTCAACCACATAAGGTGATCGAAGTGCCTTAACAATGCTGACCAACATACATACAACACATACATCTACGTCTGTTCTACATCTACAGGGTTTGGGATCTGTTCTCTTACATGTCAACCACAGAATGTGATATGCGTTTAAACAAATTTAATACAATTGTAACCAGCATGTACATATACGTATACGCATACATATATATATATATATATATATATATATATATATATATATATATATATATATATATATATGTATATATATATATATATATATATATATATATATATATATATATATATATATGCGTATACGTATATGTACATGCTGGTTACAATTTGGTTATATATACATATATATATATATATATATATATATATATATATATATATATATATATATGTATATACATATTTACTTGAATTTACCTGAGGGCCACTAACACTAGTGGCCTAAACGAGGACAGGAAGCCGGCAGCTTGTCGAAGGTTCCCGTAATACATACAGATACACATATATTTTCGCCTTTCCTACTTTGACAGGGTAAGAGAGCTGCTATACAATGTTCCGCCAAACTATTTTGATAGAGTTGGCTACCTTATAAAACCAAAATGCATAATCACATTTCCCTCTCCGTCTCTCACTTATAGTAAGTAATTTTGACTCAGCTCTCATATTAACTATTCTTGTGGACTTTGGAATATCAAGGATGACTCGTATAGCTTCATTTTGCAAAGTTTCAAGGGATTTTAGCTCTGTTTGTATACAGTGTGAGATGTGGAGCATTGTAGTCAATCATAACGGATAAATTATATATCAAACATTCTAGCAAGTCTCACGTTAATTCCATGATTAACACCAACAAGGACCCGCAAGGGCTTTACTCTCTCTGAGTCTCCTCTTGAGAGAAAAAATGTATCCCGGGTCGTTAATGAGGACTCCAAAGTATCTGTAAGTTAAGTAGTTATCAAGTGTACGATCATTTATACGATAATTGGGTGGCGCAATAGCGCAGGGAATGAGAGCGCGAGTTTTTTGTACTGAGATAAGAGTCCACATTCCTCAGTTCTAGTAGCACAAGCATCGAGCGGAACTGCCATTTTAGGCTCGAAGGCAGTCTGTAAACAAACATTAACATAACAAATGACCTCGTCTTCATTATTGGTTACAAGATCTTAAATAAGTTTATGCATTAGATCGTTGAACAACAAGGGGCTGAGGACTCCTCCTTGTAGGTTCCCAGTTCAGTGTGTTTATTCTGTGCTTTTAACACCATTAAACAAAACATGTTGAAAATTATTTTGAGGCAATAGAGTGACTTGCACTCGCGTTCTGGTGATTCTTAGACACCTGGCCCAACTGACTCGGTCACGGTGGTAAAGTTAATTAACCCATAACTCTACTGAGTTCTCTGGGAGGTTCTGGAGGCCCCAAACCGGAGCCTAACCAGGGTTTTACAGTCAACCCGACCACACTCTGGCCTACGGTAATGGCGCTCATGCTCTTACGCCCCCACTCATTCGAAAACATATGCTGTTCGATTAGATAAATAACCCTTTATCTATTTGAGTAATTTACCTTTGATTCCTAACTCAGCAAGTTCTAGCATGATTTTCCTGTCTAAAGTGTCGAAGGCTGTTGCTAGATACATGAAGACTGTTTGCGGGGGAAGCTTCACTATGTGCGAAGTATTCAGCAAAACAGTTGACTAAACCACACACAAGAAAGTGAAGAGACGACGACGTCTCGTTCCGTCTTGGACCATTATCAAGTCGATTGTGGTCCAGGACGGACCGAAACGTCGTCGTCTCTCCACTTTATATTGTGTGGTTTGGTCAACATTTTTCAGCCACGTTATTGTGACTCCTCATCTGCAGCAAAACAGTGTTGTGTACTGAGCCCAGGCATAAATCCAACTAGTTGGGATTACAGTTGCCCGTGTGTGTATGAAACGTGATTCTGTTAAAAACAATGCTTCCGAGCACTTTACAATTGCACGATGTTAGAGATATGGGTCTATAATTGTCGGAATGTTGTCTGGGAATAAGAACAACTACTCTCTTTGGCCAATAAACCAATAATCAGAATAACCCTTCACTTAAACTCATTCTATATAACATTAAAAGTGGATTATTTGGCACTTGTGAGACTAATCTCAGTAAGCTGTATGTAATACCGTCTTCTCCAGCAACAGTTGCTTTGCCCATCGTTAATACGTGAGTTAATTCCCATTCTGTTACACCATGAAGATCTGACCCGGCAATAGTTGTACATCAAGATTGATGAATCGTTGACTGTTGGGGCGCGTCATTAAGTTGTTCTATATGTTAATTTAGAGTGAGTGAAAGGTTGATGTATAATACCGATTGATCAAGCAAAATTGTTGTCTTGTTCCAGTGGGCTGTGGTGTAATAGTTTGGTTGTTCTAGTAGATTGTGGCATAATAGTTTTGGCTTAATAGTTAGGTTGTTCTAGTAGACTGTGGCTTAATAGTTTGGTTGTTCTAGTAGACTGTGGCTTAATAGTTTGGTTGCTCTAGTGAGCTGTGGCCTAATAGTTTGGTTGGGCTCTTTTTACATATTTTTCGTATCTTTTCCCAAAATTCAACAAGTGATATTTGTTCGTTTGTACTGTGTAGGAACTCTTCCCAACGTTTGTTCTGTATTACACTGCTCATGTCTCTCATCTCTCCATTTCCCACAAAAAATGTATGCAAACCTTCATAAATTCGTTCATGATCTTTGATACATGCGGGATCAAGGACCCATTTGTCGTGCTGTTTACCCCTGCTAGGATTATGGTTTAATAATAAAATAATAATTCACTGTGTTGGGGGACAGGGAGCCTATGTACCAGTTTTGAATTAGTAGTTTATAGCCTAGTACCGGTGCTGTAAACCTTTTTTTGGAGTCGTTATACTTATTA
Organism: Procambarus clarkii; assembly: GCF_040958095.1. NCBI lineage: Eukaryota > Metazoa > Arthropoda > Malacostraca > Decapoda > Cambaridae > Procambarus > Procambarus clarkii. The sequence goes on from NC_091201.1 coordinate 28,434,095, forward strand.
GTATAGTTACTTGTGCTAAAAAAATCCATTATTATCGTTGCTCTGAAGTCTGTTCGAAACATCCCTGTTCGGAAGTCTTTACATTATTACAAGACAGATTTCTTTGAGACAGATGGCCGAGTTGGGTGACTTCTGGTTGATAGGCTCCTACTAACCTTTAATTTATTGACCATAGTATTAGTAAATAATTATTGTCTATTATGACATGACTAGTCCAATCATTTTTGTCTATTATGACAGGATTAGTCCAATTATTGTTTGTTCTATTAAGAGTTAAAATGAATTTGTAAAGGTATACATTTTTGCTCACCCTATTGTTTTATGTCACCGCGTCGAGGTATGAAGATTTACTACGATTAAATTATTATACTTTCTCCATCTATGGAGATAGAATTACTTACGAGGATCTACTCGCAATCTGACACGAAATATTTCCAGATAGCCTAGTCACTGCTTTCCCTAGTCATTAACTCGCATTTTTATCAGTTACTACAGCTTCTCCAGTCTAGTTACAAATCTGACGTTGTGCCAGCAGTAGCAGCAACACCTGATCCAGTTACAAGCAGCATCAATAATAGGAGCAGCAATCAACCAACAGGAGCATCAACAACACCAGCAGCAAGAGCACCATAGCATCAGCAACAGTAACAGCACCAACAGCAGGAGCACCAATAACACCGACAACAATAACAGCAGCAGCAACACCAGCACCGGTAGCATTAGCAGTAATGGCAACGACAGCAGTAGCACCAGAACTAGTAATAGCAAAACCAGTAGCAGGAGCACCGGCAGCGGCCGCAACAACACCGGAACGAGTAGCAGCAACACCAGCGTTAGTACGAATTACCACTAGCCGTAACAAAAACCATCAGTACCAATTAAGTTACCAACAGAAATAGAAATATCATGAACCAGCACCACAAACATTAGTATCACCACCAGTAACATGTAGCAACAGTAACAGAAGTAACACAAACACCGTCGCGACAGCAGTAACAACAGCAAGAAATACAATAATATTAATAACGGCCTAAAAAATGCAGCAGCAAAGACAACAAAAACAGAAGTAGTGAAAAAACTAACCAGTATTCAGTCAAGGAACCACAACGTGCTGTTGCTCATTACGCATCAGCAACATGTGCTAGCAACAACAGCAAAACACCAGTAGCAGCAACAAAACTCGAGAGAGATGGACATAAAAGCCTAGAGAGCAGTCTGGTGCGTTGGCCACCACCTGATGAGTTCAAGGTTAATACCTTGTTACCAGCTGGATACCTCTGGAACAATTTATCGACCATTAAATTACGACAGGTTACGTTAGCAAATTAGGGTAGATAATCAGGACAGGATTTCCCATTGTTTGGGACAGTTAGCTTGTTAGGATTATCAAGGCTCCCAAGCCAATGACTATCCTTCACTAGAGTGCGACTCACACAAGCTCCCTGGGGTATCTATTTTCTGCTAGGTGAATAAGGCGCATCAGGTGTAAGGAAACGTGCCCGAACGACCTGCCCTTGAATCAAACTCCAAGATCAATCGGTTGGGAGCCGACTTCGTGTGGACGTACTCACATAGTTGTACTTGTGGAGGGGGAATGGGGGGGCTTGACCTTCAGCTTTCAGGACAAACCTCTCAACCTTAATCGATTGGTGCACAGGTTCCCGAGCCACGTTCGCTGTCATGCAGTATTTAAATTTGAAGCTGTGCGTGAAGTCTGCCTGTACCACTTTACTTCTTAGAGTATTCAATTTGTTTATGTCCATTTGTTCGTGTACCACACATAGCAAATAGTCTGTCCTTATCTACCCCTATCTAAAATTATCCCTGATAATTTTGTATGTGGTGATCAAGTCTTCTATGATTCTCCTTTCTTCTAGTGACATAAGCTTTAAATCCGTTAGTTTTTCCTCATAACTCTCAGCTCTGGTCTGATAGCATATATCTGGATCTTCTCCAGCTTTGTGAGCTCTTGACCTACGTTCTGTAGTCGCTCATGTAAAGAAGGTAGCAGCACAGTCATGTGTGCCTAAACTTTGTTAACGCAAAATAGGTAGTTTAGTTCGTGAATTATGCACCACATACCAATACTGCGAGCGGTTGTTGAAATGTTACAGAGCAAATAAATATAAAGAGCAAAGGAGCTGAACGAACATGTGTGTACCTACACGCAAGTTATAGCATATTGATATAAAAGAGTTACAGTATAACATATACTGCATAGCTACACAATGGGCTTAGACACTAAAATGGGTAGTTGTCTAATTAGTAAAACGTATAGTTTATGTTAAAGGAAGTCATAATGTAAGCAGGACAAATTTGAGGCAGTGCGCCACACCACAGTGAAAATTCTGCCTGAAAGCACAGCCAATACGTAGTGACTCGAGATCTTTCCAGAAGCAGAACGGGCTGGCGACATCATTGCTCAAGTCTCCCGGGTTACCACAGTACTCAAGTTGGGAAATCCACTTTTTTAGTTAATTCCTGTGTCTGAGCCCCAGGATGTATTGTATCTTGCAGCAAATAAACATAACTATTTTAAAACTATATATTTAAAATGTTTGAGAGGCGCGTGTATGAGCAAGTCTTTTTTTTTTTAGCAGTATATGTAATTTAGTTAAATCATTATGCACTGTGAGTGGAGGTGGAAAATATACAGAATAACAATTAAGGGGTTTAAGAGCTGAACCCATAATATTCGGTTGGGTGTAAGTATATATGTGTTGTTTTACTGTATTATATTTTCCAGTTACATCATGCTGATTTTGTCAAAATTTCATTTTTCCAAGCTAAATAAGTAACCTAGTGAGTGCTAGTGACAACATTTTTCGCTCATTTTCCAGCAGCCACCTGGGTGAGGTGTCTTAAACAATAATATAGTATATATATATATATATGTACTCACCTAGTTGTGCACAGAGACGGCACCACTCCCGTGCCAGGTAAGTCCACTACGGGCTCACCATAGCCCGTGCTACTTGCCCCGCTCCTGTGCCAGGTAAGTTACGGGCTCACCATAGCCCGTGCTACTTGGAACCTGTTCCGAGTAGCTGAATCTATAACAACCTAGTTGTGCTTGAGGGGGGGGGGGGGGTTGAGCTCTGCTCTTTCAGCCCGCCTCTTAACTGTCAATCAACTGTTACTACTATTTTTTTTTCAACACCACACACACACACCAGGAAGCTGGCCGTGACAGCTGACTAACTCCCAGGTACCTATTTACTGCTAGGTAACAGGGGCATTAGGGTGAAAGAAACTCTGCCCATTGTTTCTCTCCGGCGACCGGGATCGAACCCGGGACACTAATATAGTATTAGTTTAACAGCTGGAGTTGATAAGATGCTAAAGAAAGTATATCTTGAAAAGTAGAAAACGTGGTTTGTTATCTTAAAAGATAGCAGTGACAACTTTTCAAATGTTTTTTCTTTTAGGTATATAATATATGTACTGTATGCATACTATATATAATTTAAATTATTTTACCCGAAACTCTGTGCGTATTAGTGGCTTCAGGCATTGCATGTACTGGCGCTATATATTTATCAGACATAATGTTTGTAACTCATTTTCAATATTTGTACCTTTACCTGAATAAATATCTTATCTTCTTATCTTATCTAAATCGTTTTCGTTTTCATATTGTTTGACCTCATTGTTAGCATATAAATTCTACACCATTTGTAATTATGTAATGCATGTATTTTTACATGTGTACCGTACTTACAGAGGCTACAGTATTGTAAATCTTTCCATGTGGCGCCAGAATGTGGGTATCGTTGTCCCGTATTTCCTATATAATTCTTATCATCCAGCAGTAACTTATAAGTTGCTTTTTAAAACAAATTTACTTAATTTCGAATTAGCACATCGGTGAAACATCTCGTCATACTGTAGTTTAATCCAGAATTAAACAGATTGCTATTCAGTAATGCGTGAGATAAGTGACGTCAGAGGCGGGAGGGGCCGCCATTGGCTGGGTGTCGACGATGATTCTAGAAGTGACGTGCGGTCGGCGGGGTGGGCGACGCCGCCGCCATACACGCCCTGAGCGTTGCCGCGGCAACAGTACGTCTCTCCTCGCTCCTCGTTCTTCATATTAGTCGTAAGTGTAGTGACTTCGACTTCAGTCTTAAGGGCCACAAGGATTTGTCGTGTGAAGCACTGTGTTGTGGCAAGTTCCGGTTATATTCGGGTCGAGATATAGTGGAAAACTAGACTAAAATAATGGAAGCATTTGGATGGTATTTCGGAACATGATCGTTCGTCAGGATGTTATTGAACGCCGCCGCCGCCGCGGTGGGCCGGGGGCTCTTGTGGTGCTCTACAGGACATAATCTCTTATGAACATTGACGGGGGCGGGGTTCGTGCATAACAGTAGGTTTGAAGTCATATAACTTGCATTTTAACAGTTTATGGTTAAAATATAACCTTTTTAAGTGTTTGTAGTGCCACTCGTTAGTTTAATCCTCGGTATTGACAACTAAATTGCATCACCGCGTCCGGGAATTGGAACTCGATACATAAATTATGAATTTAATATAGATATATGGAATTATATCTGGGAAGCGGGAGGCTAGGGTGATCGATGAGCCTGGTGAGGGTACACTTCCTGATGCTGGTCCTGTCGCCCATGTTGGATGGGCGTCTGGTGTGAGTGAACTCATTGTGGTATAGAGCCAGATACACTTGCATCATGTATTACCATGATGTGGATATTCTTCCCGTCTACTTGGTGCTCCATGCTTTTGATCGGTTTATAATTTTGCTCTGATTGTAAAGACTTCCATTAGGCGGATTAATAAAATAACTAGAGCGGGAGTGGAGGCATTCAGTGGGTGTTGTCTACTGAAGTATAGTCGGTACTGGCAGTTTTCCATACTGTGAATGTCCGTTTTAATTTTCATTTGTACAACATTGTTTAAAAACAAACTGTTTAGCCTTTTGGTTTAGTGGAATAAACGCCCGCTGCAAAGTTTTTACCATAAAACCCTTTTGCAGTTGGTTTTAAGTGACTTGAAGAACCCGGTCTGAACACTAAAATTGCGGCGAACCCAGCCGCGTAGTCCCTGGTCAGACCCCGGACTGATTGTTCATGACGGCAAGTGACGTAAACACCATTCACCGTAAAGTTACACCAATACATGAAAGTATAACTTGACATCTACATGGACGCTATTTAGCGTGACCTGTTAAATAAACTTCATTGTACTGGCTTTTCTTATTCCTGACAAAAAAAAAAGGGCAAAACTAGACATAGGTGTTGCTCGCTCGCTAGCCCTGTATTTGAGTATGGTTAATAGATTATGCACAAAGAACTCTGGTAGTGGGATAGTTACTGCATACATCTGCATTTATAGTAACGGCGAATTTCCTTGAACTATGAGTAAAGCAGATACACATGGTTCCCAAACCCATTAACTAAACCCTCGACCGCCCGCCGCCCTCCACAATGTCTTGGCACAGCCGACTAAGGGGCGTCTGGGATCATCCCGGACGTAGATTAGAACACTCATCATGGCCCTTGTGGATCTTTTTATTTGATATCACGCTATTGTCTGTGTACTCTATTTGTGCTTGCGGGGGTTGAGCTTTCTCTGGTCCCGCCTCTCGACTGCCAATAAACTGGTGTACCGATTCCTGAGCCTACTGGAGTCTATCACATCTACATGTGAAACTGTGTATGGCGTCAGCCTCAACCACATCACTTCCTAGTGCATTCCACTTGCTAACTACAATAGCACTGAAATTCTTTCTAACGTTTGTGCCTCATTTGGGTACTAAGTTTCCACCTGTGTCCCCTTGTTCGTGTTCCACCCGTGCTGAAGGTTTTGTCCACCCTGTCAATTCCCCTGAGAATTTTGTAGGGGGTTATGTCTCCCCTTACTCTTGTTTTCCAGGGACGTGATGTTCAGCTTCAGCCTTTTCTCGTAGCTCATACCTATAAGTTTCGGGACAAGGCTGGTGGCATGCTGCTGAATCTTTAACTTTTCCTCGTGTTTAACTTGATATGAAACTCTGACAGAAGCTACATATTCCAGGATTGGTCTGACACAAGTGGTATAAAGGGTCTTGAACGTTCCCTTACACAGGTTTCTAAATACAGTTCTTATGTTGGCCAACCTAGCATATGCCGCCGATATCCTTTTGATGTGGGCCTCTGGGGACAGGTTCGGTGTGATATCAATCCCCAGATCTTTCACTCTTGCTGGACTTCACCTCCCAGATGGTACATTGTGTTCAGCCTTCTGTTCCCTTCGCCAAATTTTATTACTTTCCTGAGTTGAACTTTGGCAACCATTTTCTAGACCAATTTGTCCCGTTCATCCTGTAGTATTATCTTCATCTGTCTTGATTCTTCTCATAATTTTTTGCATCACCAGCAAACATTGAGAGGTTCTGTCTGTGTCTATCATTACCTAAGTGTAGTTACAGGATGAGAGCTACGCTCGTGGTGTCTGTCTGTGTCCACGATAGCTAGTGGTCCAGGCCGGCCACCTGGAGGACTTTGTACTCGCCTATTTTTTTTATAGATAAAAGTTACATTCTTGTACATTTTGTACTTGCGGAGGTAGAGCTCTGGCTCTTTGGTCATGGAGCAGCTTTGGTGCTATGGGCCCTTTACTCACGTGGGGATGGTTTGTAGTAAATTCTACCATGTACTAGGCCAATATGAGGGTATGGCCTGGACTACTTTAATTTAAATCTTCTAAAGGCCAATTAGAGCCACGCAAGTATTAATAGTCGGCAATACATTTACACCACTAGATAGCCTTCCCGGTTTGGTGCCTTCTATTGATACTTACACCACTAGATCTGACCAAATTAACTAAAATGTTTACATACTTCGTCACTGAGTGAGAATAGTTTGAAAGATGCGCGCATATGTAATAGGAATTCATGCTACGCCAAATCTAAGTACACGTTGTATCCATGGTTTGCCTATTGTAACTTAAACTATTGTCAAAGTCTAAAAGTTTAAATGACCATTTGGGCCGATTATGCATCTTACCACTATGCTACAGTCCGATGGCTTTTGAAAATTAAATTTAAGGTAGCCATTTTCAGCTAGCTGTAATTATAGTACTCTGCACTTTGTGGTGTACTTGACCAAAGGCTCGAATCATGTTGGTCTGTAATTTAATGGGGGGGGGGCAATATAAATGCTGAAAAGTAAATATACGCAGTGGGCATAAGTGTTTAAAGTTACCTTGGTATATGACACCGCGCAACTTGTAAGTTACTTGCCGTGTTTGGTTGGTAAGCGGCGAGTTGCAGGATGAGTCAGAGGGCCACAGGCAGCCCACGCCAGGTCTTGCCGTTCTCAGTAAGGCCAGTCAAGGATTCGCTGTGCCACTTTCCCCTTGTACTAGGCAAGAATTAAAATTTGACAGCGTAAAGTTTAGTCGAGGGAGCCGGTCGGCCGAGCGGACAGCACGCTGGACTTGTGATCCTGTGGTCCCGGGTTCGATCCCAGGCACCGGCGAGAAACAATGGGCAGAGTTTCTTTCACCCTATGTCCCTGTTACCTAGCAGTAAAATAGGTACCTGGGTGTTAGTCAGCTGTCACTGGCTGCTTCCTAGGGGTGGAGGCCTGGTCGACGACCGGGCCGCGGGGGACACTAAAGCCCCGAAATCATCTCAAGATAACCTCAAGAAGAAGATAACCATTCAAATGACTATCTACATTTGAATGTTGGCAAAACTAGTTACAAACCATCCAGATAGTTTGAAATCTAATGTCACTACAGTATCTGGATCAGTACTTTTATTTTTTCATTTTCAGCCTTAACCTACCAGTTTAGCCTGCAACATTACCAAAATAAACCACCAATGTGTTGTGCACTACTCGCCCGGTACCCTTCTAACACAGCTCGTGCCGCCGCCCGCTCATCCACTCCTTTCCCAGCCAAGGAAAGTAGGCCTACAGTATATAGTAAATGTATTTTATAATATTTGACTAGAGGAGGGACCAGACTGTGCCCGGGTCTCTGTATTCTCTAGATCGTAGACGGAAAGACGCACTAATTTACAAATGGAAAATATTGAGGGGGGGGCTGGATTCAAATCTGCACACATCACAAGAAGCCAAAAAGCCATTGCAGGGTGTGCAGAATACCCTCGCTGAAAAGCAGGATAGGTACTGAGAGAACCGGAAGGCCAGAGACTACAGTATTTAGCATGCTTTCACTACACACAAGGGGCATACTGGCAGACTCCTAATATTAAAGTTATAAACACCTCCCAAAGAAAACCAGATTCAGGCTGTAATTCGTACGTCAGGCTGCCAGCAGCCGCGTTCAACAACCTGGTTGACTAGACCTCCACACGCCCCCCCCCCCCCTCTTTTACATTACTGCCAAGGCAGACACCCGGCCGCCGCCGCCCCTTCTATCCACTGCCAAGACAGACACATCTTGTTTCATCTTGGAATTGAGTTTTTTTTAGGGGGGGGGGGTGTTGATTGCCCTAGAGTAGATCAAAGGTTTTCACCACATCTGTGAGAGGAGGGCGACTATTCTCGGTCTTGACAGCATTGGGTCTCCTAGTTTTTATATAGTACTGTTGGTTCGCTGTTGTAGCCTGATGTTTAATAGTTGTATGTTAAGGGCTTAGTGTAGTTCCTGAATTGTCTGGGCATGTAAAGTTATAACGGGTTTGGACGAAACACTAGTAACGATGTAAATGGTTACGGCAAGGGTTGTATCGACTCTTGACGAGGCTGAGGACTTTGTTGCTGCAATTACTCATTTTACTGCACGCAAGACAGTTTTTTTGTTGCGTGATAGTTTTCTTAAAGGTATGTTCCTTAAGCTGCCGCAGGACTTAAAGGCTTACAAAAGTGTCTATATATTCATTCTAACGTGCTCCTTTCCCCACCCACCTTGAAGATTCAGCGGTATGCCACCAGGCTTGTCCCGGAACTGAGAGGAATGGGCTACGAGGAAAAGCTAAAGGAGCTGAACCTCACATCTGTTTTCCAGAGTAAGGAGAGACATAACGACCTACAAAATTCTCAGGGGAATTGACAGGGTGGACAGAAACTCTTCAGCACGGGTGGGACAGGAACAAGGGGACACAGGCGGAAACTTAGTACCCAGATGAGCCACAGAGACGTTAGAAAGAATTTTTTCAGTGTAGAGTAGTTAATAAATGGAATGCACTAGGCAGTGATGTGGTGGAGGCTGACTCCATACAGTTTCAAATGTAGATATGATAGAGCCCAGTAGGCTCGGGAATCTGTACACCAGTTGCTTGACAGTTAAGAGGTGGGACCAAAGAGCCAAAGCTCAACCCCCACAAGCACAATTAGGTAAGTACCCCCACTATTGATACTCGCCCTCACACGTACTACTACCACTGTTGTCCCCCCCCCCTCCCCCTTCCATACCCCAGTGCTCCTGGGTGTTGCAGGAGCTTGTTATACCTCCATCCCATTGCTTCTGCAGCTGTTCTAACCTGCTCACTGCTCCTGCAGTCGTGTTGTCCCCCCCCCCTTCCCCACTACCTGTTGGTTTTCCACCCACTCTGCAGTTCCATCCAGGAGGAAAGTTTGAATTGCACAAGTTTTTATAAATTTAATCTGAATATTAGGTTCCATATTTCCTTGCACATTATAGTGCTGCTGGTGGCAACATGACTGCACAAACATTAAAAGGTTTGTAACCAAAGATATTGGAACTCAATTATTCCTGATAACTTAAATATTAAGGTCATTGGTAGGAGGGAGACAAATACTGTACTGTATAGCAAGTGTAAATTTATTACTTTTGCCAAAATGTTGCCATTTTGGAGTGCACTTGCTCTATGAAAGTGGCTCCCTATATTGTGCAGTATAAATGTACTGTACTTGAATGTACTAGTTTGTGAACTTCGTATTTTTAGAAGTTTAATATGGATATGTTTAATTTCCTTGGATACATTTTTATTCTGATTAAATCAGGATAAATGGCTATCCTGGTTCCAGTATTGGGACTTTTAAATCAAATTATTACAAAACTGTTAAATTCTAAATGTTCAAATTCTTGTATAATAGCAAAGCTAGTCTTTGTAGTTGTCAGAAATTTAATTGGTAATTATAGGTATTTAAGATTTTGAACCAATTTGGAAATGGTGAAAACTGAAGTGACCTGGAACACACCTTGGATATCCATTGATGTTGGTGGTTTAGTATAGAATGTTTTTTCTAAACTAGGTTTGTGCTGAATAACACTGTACCAATATCCATATGTATTGAAAGCTACCAAATCATATTTTTTTGTGCATAGATTTAATAGTACAGGTATTTCATATCTACTAAATTTACCTAATGAGACTAGAAATTAAAACATAAATTTAATTTTTTATTGAAAGTTAATTTGCTTTGATTTTTATCTTTTCAGACTATGCCTAAAGCTGTTGGCATTGACCTTGGCACCACCTTCTCATGTGTGGGTGTATTCCAGCATGGGAAGGTAGAAATCATTGCAAATGACCAGGGTAACCGTACTACACCATCGTATGTGGCTTTCACTGATGCAGAGAGGCTCATTGGTGATGCTGCCAAGAATCAGGTAGCAATGAACCCAAACAATACAGTTTTTGATGCTAAAAGGCTAATAGGCAGAAAATTCAATGATGCTAGTGTTCAAGCTGATATGAAACACTGGCCATTTACTGTAATTAGTGATGGTGGGAAACCCAAAATTCAGATTGAATACAAGGGAGAAACGAAGTCTTTTTACCCAGAAGAAATTTCATCAATGGTACTTATCAAGATGAAAGAAACGGCTGAAGCTTACCTTGGCTCCACTGTAAAGGATGCAGTTATAACAGTGCCTGCATACTTCAATGATTCACAGCGGCAAGCCACAAAGGATGCTGGAACTATCTCTGGTATGAATGTGCTTCGTATTATTAATGAACCCACTGCTGCAGCCATTGCATATGGTCTAGATAAAAAGGTTGGTGGTGAACGTAATGTTCTCATCTTTGATCTTGGTGGTGGTACATTTGATGTTTCAATCTTGACAATAGAAGATGGTATTTTTGAAGTAAAGTCTACTGCAGGTGATACTCACCTTGGTGGAGAAGACTTTGATAATCGTATGGTTACCCACTTCATTCAAGAGTTCAAACGCAAGTATAAAAAGGATATGAGTGACAACAAGCGTGCAGTAAGACGGCTACGTACAGCATGCGAACGTGCTAAAAGAACTTTGTCTTCATCTACACAAGCAAGTATTGAGATAGACTCCCTGTATGAAGGTGTAGACTTCTACACTTCAATTACCAGAGCTAGATTTGAAGAAATGTGTGCTGACCTCTTCAGAGGCACACTTGATCCTGTAGAAAAGTCTCTCCGTGATGCAAAAATGGACAAGAGTCAAATTAATGAAATTGTTATGGTGGGTGGTTCTACAAGAATTCCAAAGATTCAAAAGTTGCTGCAAGATTTCTTTAATGGTAAAGAGCTTAATAAATCTATTAATCCCGATGAAGCTGTTGCTTATGGTGCTGCAGTTCAAGCAGCAATCCTGTGTGGAGACAAGTCTGAAGCTGTTCAAGACTTGTTGCTGCTGGATGTTGCTCCACTTTCTCTTGGTATTGAAACTGCTGGTGGTGTAATGACTGCTCTCATTAAACGCAACACTACTATTCCCACAAAGCAGACTCAGACATTTACAACATATTCAGATAATCAACCAGGTGTTCTCATTCAGGTATATGAAGGTGAACGTGCCATGACCAAAGACAACAACCTTCTTGGCAAATTTGAATTGACTGGTATTCCACCAGCCCCACGTGGGGTTCCTCAGATTGAGGTTACCTTTGACATTGATGCTAATGGAATTTTAAATGTATCTGCTGCAGACAAATCCACTGGCAAAGAAAATAAAATCACCATTACAAATGACAAGGGACGGCTCAGCAAAGAAGAAATTGAGAAAATGGTTCAAGATGCAGAGAAATATAAAGCTGATGATGAAAACCAGCGTGAACGAATTGCAGCCAAGAATAGTCTCGAATCTTATTGCTTTAATATGAAATCTACTGTGGAAGACGAAAAGTTCAAAGATAAGGTTTCTAGTACTGATCGCAGCAAAATACTAGATGCATGCAATGAAGCAATTAAATGGTTGGATTCTAATCAGTCTGCTGAAAAGGATGAATTTGAGCATAAACAGAAGGAAGTAGAGCAGATTTGCAATCCTATCATAACAAAGATGTATGCTTCTTCAGGAGGGGCACCTGGTGCACCTGGTGGGGCACCTGAAGGTGCCTCCACTGGCGGTGGACCTACCATTGAAGAAGTTGACTAAACCAGTTCTTTGTAGCTTAACATTTACATCATGTCTATTTGTGAACATTATATTTGAAATATTTGCTTGCCTAGCATGTTAAATAGTTAAAAAATTCACTTAAAGCATTATATAAATATATTTTAGTAGCAGTGCTATACCAAAAAAATTTGCTTTAAACAATGGAAATTCCTAAATCATATCTTAAACGAAGAATGTACTGAATTAAATTTTTGATGTAACTGGTTAATTTCAAAAGGCTCTATTTTTTTTTTTTTTTTTATGAAAGGTTGAATCTAGTGCATTTGTGTGTGCAGATGAAATATTAAAATTAAGCTGATAAGTGTTAATTAAAAAATTATAGTAATGGAAGGATCTATGTAATTTGATGCTTTAGTACATACACTGCATTGTATTTATTTTTGGTAAAGTTGAGATTTGTTTTTCAGTTAACCTGGTGGATGCTTGTGGCATGCTTAGCTAGGAGTACAAACAAAACTAATTGATATTAATTTATTGTGTACATTAGATTACAATTCTGTATAAAAGTACATGGTAATAGCTAAATTGTAAGCAGCCATGTTAAGGTAAAGCATTTTTTGTTTTTATAGCAACATTCTACTGTTAACTAAAACAAAATTCAAATGTGAAACTTTACTAAAGCAGGCAAAATATTGCTGCCAAATCAGATTATTTGCTCTGTACATTTAATAAATATTGAACTAGCTAAAGGTTTTTCTTTACCATAAGACCACTTGCAATTCTTGAGCTTTTAAGCTAAATGATCCAAAAGTGCCATGGATCTGTTAGGGTGTCGCTTAGTCTGGGAAATGTTGCCATATTTTATTTTGTCCACGACTCTGGGGTGCAGTTTGTAGCCAGAGCTTCCAGGAAGTATGCTACCAACAGCTTTATTTAATGTGGCATATAAATGCTTTGATTGATCACCTGGACGTTTAGAAGGGTGATAATTGGTACCAATTTCACTAGCTGAATCTGCCAGCTTCATGGATTTATCAATAGGTTCTGCAAAGTTCTTCATTTCCCCAAGAGTAATGTGATAAAGAAAAGGATCTTTCACTGGATCAGATGGCTGGCATGAACCACACTGCACACACACACTTTGACCTTTCCTGTTGGTTAAAGTAGGCTCTAAGAACAAACGTTCATTTTGTAGGTAGTGGTGGACACCTGTAAAATACAAATTAGAAATTTATTAAGTACAACTATGCAAAGTACAGTACTAAATTTTCACTGAAAACACTGGACCAATGTGAGGATAAAATTCCACCATTGTATATTACTGGTTGGACTAGTAAATTAGTATAGTAATCACCTGTCCAGGACACTAATATTCTGCCATCCTGCTAATCTTGGGTAACCAGAGACATGCTATCCTGATCAAAAGATTCCTACCTAGTAAGTAAAGACTTGCCTTCATGATTAGTGACCAAATAATTATTAAAGAGAAAGCTGGAAATTGCTTTGAGATAAGGTAAGCATGAATGGCTTCAGCAGTGGTGCCAAAACCCTCGAAGCAACACACATGTAGCAAGTTCCAGCAAAACTTGGCATATTTTTCCTCGCCTTTAGTACAGTGAATTTTTTTTTGTCAAACCGGTATGAACAGCGGTAGTGCATAAATGGCAATACAAATATTGGAAGGAAACAATTTCATGACTAGGGATGGTGGAGGATTAAAACATGGCTCTACAGTACCTGCCTATTGTAACTGACTACTTATTCCCCCCCCCCCCCCCCAGGATAAGATGCCAGATGTCTTCCTTAGTCTTTTTTCTGGGATGGCTTGCTTGTGCAGTCTCTTGACTCCACCCAACCCTCCTTCCCCTCAAATTCACAACAATTTCAAAGCCTTGAACCCAGACTCCTTCAAGCTGCTCTCCTTTCCCTACTCCTCTGAGAGACCATGGGTGCATTGCTTTTCCATCTCTTCAATCTATTGTGGGTCCCTCAAGCTCTCAATATGACCTTCTTCAGTTCTCTACTTTTCAGCCTCTGGCATATGACCAACCCAACCATCATCGTGTCGCCTGCTCTCATTTCCATTCCTACCAGAGACGATGATGACTCAATTTGTACCTTCACACCACCACACCTTGTGTCTTTCAAACACAAGCCTGGTGTCTCCGAAATGCTTTAGGTCTTCCCCAACTCGTCTGTCTGCCTATTGTTCCTGTACCTCGTCTCATCTTGTCGGGAGCTGTCTGACCTTGCTATAGGACACGGTTGCTCTTGTCTCTGACATGCTCCAGATCAGAAGTAGTCTCGATCCCCGCTTAGCCCGACTTCTTTAACCACCTCTCCCCGGTGCCGCCACCTTCACTAGATAATGTCGACTCGCCTATGCTCCTTGCCGCTCTCAGCTCAACCATATCTGCTGACCTTGCCTATGCTCCCAACTGTGATTTCTCTGATCCCATTCCTGATCTTCCCTAGTTCTGTGCCTCATTTCTTTAGTTTATTTTTTATTGTAGTTGTTCTTGAATGGAACATTTGTCGTTTTTTATGCCAATTTTAGTGAACGGCAAATCGATTTCAGAGTTTTCACCACTGTATTTGCCTCATAGCGGCAATGATTGGCACTTGTCCTGTTCAATTCTGCGATTATTCCTCTCTCTCCTTCCTTCCAACTTGTTAACCCTAACTCTTGTTTTCTCTTGATCCAGAATGTTCCATTTGTTCCCCCCCCCCCCCCCACCCTTTTTCATTCATTCATTCCATCACCATGCATGTCTTTGTTAATAAATGGTGTATCATCTGTTCCATTTATCTCCCGCCATAGGTTCCAATTTCTCTTCCAAATATTACTTAAAACATATTTTAGACTTCAGGCTGGAGCCTGAGCTACTTTTAGATTTTAACTGTCAACATGCCCTCTTGGGGGTTGTGTCCTTATCAATACCCAAGACAATTTTCTAGAACCTTTCATCCTCTCTTCTCCTTTGTTTCCTCTAAATTCTGGCGAGCTGACATGTCGACTCAAACTCGCATTCTTTCCTGCATAGATTTGTTTTATCTGCTGCTCTCCCTGCCAGGTCTATGTAAATGGAAGAGTCCTTAATGACTTCCATAACAATAATTATTTTTTCAGTAATGTGACACCATCCTCCAAACTGAGACCCCAAAGTCCATTCCATGCACCAGCCAAATCCCCCGTTTATGAATGAAAGTTGGTTTACACACGACTTAGAACTGATAACATCCGAACCCTTCCGGAACAAGTGCTTCGCTGATGACTTTTGTTCGAACTACAGCGCTGTAAATGCTTCACCCACGTACTACAAATAATCGCCAACAGAACCTAAACACCTGACCTAACCAGTGCCTAAATATGCTAATATATAATAATTTATATTTGAGAAAACTTCTGTTTTGAATGAACAATGTTGAAATTGATGAATGCATCTTTGGGTCGACCGCTGGATAGAATAGACTTGGTCCGAGGATGGGTTGAATGTGAAGGTGTTCCCCGAGATAGTGTTCTGAGCAATATTTTTTTTTCTGGTTATCCTAAATAATCTGTTCTTTCACCTTCCTTCCCCCTTGGCCTTTTCTTGACCCTTTGTTGACAATATCTCTTCCCTCCAATGCAATAACCACTTTTTCTTTGGTCACAGTTCATTTGGCTTTCTAAGATTTGATTGGCTTTGCTAATTTTATTTACTCTGCTTTTGTAAGGTTTCTTATATTTTCATTGTTCTCTCCAAAGCTTTGGATTTTCTCCAGAGCTTCTGAATCCCTTCCCTTAACTTTGCACTCTCAATGTTGACCAAACCACACACTAGAAGGTGAAGAGATGACGTTTCGGCCCGTCTTGTACCATTCTCGAGTCAATTGTGATCGACATGAAAATGGTCCAGGACAGACCGAAATGTCGTCATCTCTTCACCTTCTAGTGTGGTTGGTCAACATACTTCAGCCACGTTATTGTGACTCCTCATCTGCATTTGCGCACTCAATGTTTTCCCTAATTGTTGGCATACTTCCTATTGTTTCTTGCAGATCCTGAAACTTTTTCACCAGATCTTTCAGACTGTCTTATACAGTAATTCTTTTATTTTATCTTAAATTTTTCCTCTTTATACTCATTATTTTTTTAATTGGAAATCTGCACAATACTTCATTTATCCGAATATTTAATTGAAATGAAATATGTAATTAAATACACCAGCAATCATTAAAATTTAACTTTAGTATATTGAACATAAATTTCAAATACTGTACTACAATTAATAAAAAAATTAATATAACAAAACTAGGAAAAATATTATAACTTGAATGCTTCGGTTCCCCTTGAAGAAGTCAGCATCTCAAAATGGCTATCACTGAGCCCTGATCTCTTCAACTTGAGGACGTTTTTCCCAGAGAGAGACCCTCTCCTAGGTGGCACTGGAAGGGACAGGCATAATGAACTTAAGAAGCAAGCCTTCCAACTCTGGGCTGGGAAAGAAGCCATCTTCTTCTTGAGGTTATCTTGATTTCAGGGCTTAGCGTCCCCATGGCCTGGTCCTCAACCAGGTAATAAAAACCTCATTTTTATTACACACCCCTAGGAAGCAGCTGTCTAACTCCCAGGTACCTATTTACTGCTAGGTGAACAGAGCATCAGGGTGAAAGAAACTCTGCCCAATTGTTTCCGCCTCCACCGGCGATCAAACCCAGAACCTTAGGACTACAAATCCCGAGTGCTGTCCACTTAGCTGTGAGGCGCCTTCAGGCCATTGTTGATTCTACACAACTCGCGCAGATTTCAAATAAGTTGGTGCATAATATATTCCTTTATCAAATTGGAAATACAGACATTGTGTACTTGCAAATAACACACCTTAACATGTAGTGCTCTTCTAGTTTTTAACAATAAAAAAATAGGCCAAAGAACATCAAACTGTCTGGAATTGCTGTAAAATGAACCTGCAGATTAATTTATAATGAGGTCCAGATTTGGAGATTCCACTGTACAATAAACTTGGTCAAACACAAGCAGTATAAGTAGGCATTTCACATTAACTTACATTTATTACAAGAGACGTAATCCTGTGCTTTATGATAGCCATGGAGACGAGAATGCCGAGATGCTTCTAAATCCATTGCATCCCATGATCTCCATCTTCTCCGAAAGTGATTTGTTCTGGACTGAAACATAATTACATACAGTAATTTTGATAAAA
This sequence comes from Procambarus clarkii, assembly GCF_040958095.1. Classification (NCBI taxonomy): domain Eukaryota; kingdom Metazoa; phylum Arthropoda; class Malacostraca; order Decapoda; family Cambaridae; genus Procambarus; species Procambarus clarkii. Next base: position 28,451,560 of record NC_091201.1, read on the forward strand.
CCACTTCAGCTTATTTTAACAAATGAACTAGATATTGTACAGAATATTTTGGCAACACCCAATCAAGCAAGAAATTCCCACAATCGATTTGAGAATGGTCCAGGACGGACCGAAACGTCGTCGTCCCTTCACCTAGTGTGTGGTCTGGTCAAGAAATTCACAGTCCCTATGCCAGGAATAACCCACACTATAAATAATACCAAGAATGTTCTTAAATTCCACCCTTTTCCACATATATTTATATTTTAAAATATGAACTGGGGAAGAGATTGCATGGGGTAATTTAGAGGGTGTGGGTATAGGTTTGACATAGGGATGCAAATAATTATCAAAAGAAGACACAAAGCCAAGGAGACTATGTAACACCAGTGTCACTGAATATTCAAAAGGCTATTCAGAGGCTTCGGTGATATTCAAAAGAATATCACCGAAGAGGCCAATACGCGAACAAAAGCACATGAGGAGTGATATCGAAGGTATCAGATTCACTAAAGATTCTTCAGAGGGACGAATGATCATGAACATTTTGGAAACGAAATATGGACGTTCTGAAAATTAGGCCAATTCTACAAGGAGGTACACGACTGTAAAAGAGACGATGCAGTTCAGACAATAAGGACCAGGATGGTTTCCATTAAGTGCCTGTGAGTTAAGCACATATGGCCAATATCTAACCTAACCAGAGCCATTTCTGCAGGGTGGGCCTCACTGCAGTTGATGCAGCATGCCTGGGAAGAAGAGCAATCTGTACAAGAATGTCTTGGGTCACCACACAAGGGACAAAGGAACAACTCGCTGCACCTGAAAGAACTGTGGGCCAAATTTCCAACAACTATTGAAGAGGAATGGAGAGGAAATGTACTCCTGAACAGAGCATCTGACACTCAAGAATGACAGAAGACAGAAGGGACCCAACATAAAAAATAATCTTAATAACTAAAGGGGGATGAGTGAAGGTGTTAATCCAGAGTATAGAAAAGCCCTGGACCTCGAGGATATATTTAATATCATCATGGCAATCTTTGAGGTCCCTATCTCCAGTTGCAACATGGTGTGGGAGAATGACAGTACTAATGCTGGCATTCAACAGGGCATTTTTGGACACCTGAACCGGGGTCTACCCAATGCAGGACAAAATAGCTAAGCAAGTGGCTGCCCCCTAAAAAAGAGCCACAAATACACGAGTGCTAGTCCAGGTGGGGTTAAAAGTAACTTAGGAATCCAGAGTCAACCAAGTGCTCATGGCTGTGCATGTCATCAGGATGGATATGTTCATCATGAGATAGATCAAAATATTAAGGCCCACATAGCAGGGCCAAAAAAATCTTGGAACATAGCAGAGGTAGAAGGAAGCAAACAAGTGAAAGTGTGGTAACAGTGATGAGTAATTCCCATGAAGAAAGGGGTAAAGGACACAGGTGTCACAATAGCAGACGGAGCCACACTAGGAGGCGAGGTAGTTGCCATTGGGAGCTTGTAACTCAACCCTACCAAAGAAATGGCAGGAAAACATAGAGTCAGTTGGGATAGTCTTGGACAAAGCCTGATCTGGGCCCACCACAGCCGGAGCCATGGCGCCTGCTCTTCCAACATAGTCTGACTCTGGAGAGGGGACTAGTCACCCACCTCAGTAGTCTGAGAAGGGGAAAAAGAGGGTCAAAGTACTGTATACATAAAAGTAATCTGAGAAAGACTTTGCTGCCCAGCACCCTCACCCTCTGCAGAGCCCACATGGGAGGCACTAGCATATGGGGCAAGCAACCCCAGGGGTAACTGGAACAGTATATACGAGTACCCATTGAAGGGCCAAATGGTATCCCAGTAACTGATAGGGATATCAACCCCACAATACCAACTTCATCCTATGTATAACTAGGCAGGGCTAATTAGATGCGCCAATTGATTCAGGTGGGCCGCACTGAACCTCCCATTTTACCCCCGCCCCCTCACCAAAGAAGTGTTGCTCCCTAAAGGGGCCTCAGCCGCTGAGTAGGCTCAACTTTGAACATAAGGGTATGCACAGGTCTCCATACACAGTCAACATATGGGGATGTATTTATCTTGTGCACACAGCAGGCAGGAGAGGGGAGCAGAATCCACCCGAAGACGGTGCACAAGAGACCCCCTCACCATTCCAAGGCACTGTCCACAGAGGGAGGAACAGTACCTGAGAAGCCCTAAGTGGATCATCAGATGCTTTCTAATTAAAATAAACATCTTTAGATATACTGATTAAAAAATAATGAATGAAATTCATGTCAAGCCCATTCTTTAGTAAATTATCAAATCAAGAAATTATAGTTTTAGGTTCTTAATTACAATGAGGTAAGAGGTGTCATTTATTGCATATTTTCCAGCTAAAATATTTAAGAAGAGTAACTTGACCTAATTATATTTGATGCCAGAATGGAAACATCTGTCAACACAGTTAAATTTAAATGTACTTTAAGAGAATATGAGTTTGCATTATATGCTATTCATATAATCAAAACAGAATATGACAAGTATCAACATACATATTTTCTGTACTGGCATTATACTCCTTAATTTTTGAACAATGTCATTCACTAACTTACCAAGTGTTCATCATTCCGATAATCTTCCTCCAGCTTTTGTTTTAGGTTTTTCACTAGTTCAGTTCTTGGCTCATAAGGAATCCTTTTCGTAAACACAGGTTCTTCTTCACTGTCCGAGTGAAGCATAGGTGATGGCAGCTTCTTTTGTACAGGATTTCCAGTTTCATATAATGATGTTTTTGTAGAATCTTTCAAATCTGATGGTGTATGAGAATTGGCTTTATGTCTCTCACATAACTCACAGAAATTTTCATCATTAAAGTAATGCCATCCCCCATACCTTCTGCACAGTAAACACGGCTCTTCACTTTCATATTTTGATAAATATTGTATGGGATCCAATAAGTAGTCTTTATCATGATGTGCATCTGATTTGTATGTCATTCTGTCTAATAAAGAAGTATGAGGATATTGATATCTGGGCAAGTCACAGAGCCTGCAATATTCTTCTCTAGTTTTTCTTTCTCTATTAAATTTCACTGCATTATCACTATCATCTAAATCATTACCAGGCTGTGACTGATAGTTAGGGGAAGCTAATGTTTGAGATTGGTCCTTAATGTTGCTGGAACTATTAGGGTGGTCTGAGTAGTTGTTCAATGAAAAGTCTGAGCAATCACTGTCGTTTTGGCTATGGTCTTGACTGGAATCAATTTCTCTAAGAGTATTTATATTCTTACCAAGTTGAAAGTTGTTAACCTTTCTTGATCCATTTTGTTTGATGGATTTCTCAGAGAACTGAACTTTTTTCTTAGAATTTTCCTTGTTCTCTTGTGTATTTCCATTATTTCTAACACATTTACTGTAGGCATTTAATGCTTCTTCTCCAATATTGTTTGAGTATGCATCTACACCAGGTCTCCAATTTCCATCAAGTATAGACACACAGTCATGTGTTTCTTTATAATTTTTACGTCCATTCATCTCGCCTCTCGGTAGTGAACGGGTTGAAATCAACATTCTTCGTGGCATATCAGATATTCCAGATTTTTTTCTTTCTTTGTTCACTCTCTTCTTAATGTCAATAACAGAACATTGGCATTTAGGTCTCAAATGGTTGCAATTTAATCTAGTCTTTGTTGGTATCCCAATAACGGTAGTTTTTGAGTGAGGTTTATTAATTTCACTACTTGCTGATTGCAAATGCATGTGTTGGACTGGCTGTGTAACTTGGTCCATGAGGGATGACTTGAGAGGAGATGAAAGAAGAGTTCGTTTTCTTGGAATTTTCTTTGTTCCTACATTCCGTAATTTGTCTCCTTTCCTGAAAAATATAAAAATCAGGTGTTGAATGCAATGAGAGACACTCTTCTGGCTGACCACTAATTAGATCCTCAAGCTATGACACTGAGGATGCCAAGCCTCTGATACCTCTCTTGAACCTACTTGGAGCCAGGACCAGAATTTAGCTCTTTATGAAATAAAGGGAGCTTGAGGATCAAATATGAGTTCTTAGACAAAATCCAGCAGAAACTACTGCATAAGTACTGTACTTTAAAACCAGAAGCTGCTTGAAGGAAATTGGTAAGGTAGATTTAAACAAGGCAAACAGTCACTGCAGAATGGTAAACACCATAAGTTTATTATCCAGTGGGTGAAACAGCATTTCCTGCTTTCTATCCTACACTATAGCTTGAAGGTGTTGCCCCTTGTGTGAATTACACTTAGCTTTTTGAAGAAGTGGAATGTACCAATTGAGACAGGTCTGGAATGATGCTCAACTGGTGTACTGAATAACTTGTACATGTGAATAGCTGGTATGTGAATGTCATGTAGGCCACTAGTAAAGTTGCTCACATGGCATTGGAAGGAGACAATGTTTTGTGGCCTCCTCTCATTGCATTCAGGGTAATTGCCCTCCAAAGTGAGCTGTTATGAGAAGGCAAGAGAAAATTGCAAAGGCCCTTGGCTCCAGAAGATTATAAAAAAAGTCTCACAGTACATGTTATTGGATAGTTTGATCCATGTTATTGGATAGTTTGATCCATGTTATTGGATAGTTTGATCCATGTTATTGGATAGTTTGATCCATGTTACTGGATACTTTGATCCACAACGCCCAGTGCATAAGCTCAGGTGCTACTGTGGAGGAAGCCCAACAAATAGATTTATGTTGAGTTATGAGTTGTGTGCTAATGAATGACTTCTCAATTACTCTATTAAACATTTGATTAAAATGATTTTATCAAATAATTTCAGCATACAATCTGTAAACAAGACCCTACTAACCAAGAATGAAAACAAAATATGATTTCTTCCAAAGAACCTGTGGATAATATTGCTTGGAAACTTTTTACTTTACACATCTTAAAATTACAGTATAAGAGTACATAAACCAAGAGAGAGAGAGAAAACTACAGACTGCTTCTGCAAGGTAATGAGAAAGTAAGTGATGTTATCTTTTTCTTTTAATTGGGGAACAAAAATCCATAACTATCAAAGTCGATTGATTTCCAATAAATATAGAAAAATACAATACTGTATAACTGCCCTTGTAGTCTGAATAATTTTAAGCATCTATTATTTAGTAATTAGAAGAGTAAGTAACTTCATTCATGATTAATTAATCTTGATACAGTATTCATTTAAGTGAATAAAACTTACGTGGCCATAATAGGTCCGCAAAAAGTAACTTTCTTCTGAAGAGGAGTGTTTGTATTTTTTTTTTTAATACGTTCCTTGGCGCCACTCTGCAGCATCTTACTGTCTTTTCATTAACAAATGACAAACTGAAAATAAGAAGTACTGTATGTATTTGTATTTTATTTATTTTATTTATTTACATGGAAGAAGGAACATTGGATTTAGAAAGTACATACATTGAGGTTAGAGCATAACATTCTTATAGAGCCACTAACATACACAGCATTTCAGGTAGAATGTATGTGCAGGATGTAAATGTGTTGTAAACCGACATACAAATTTTAGTAAAGTACCAAACTGCACAACTATTGTACTAGTTGTTATTTGTTACTAACCTCTCTGAGATACCTTATACAAAAATACTATATATACTAACTTTAACTAATTTGAAAGTGAAAAATTAATTTGAAACAAACAAATATTTAATTGATATTAAATAATTCAAATTATATGCTGTATCTACCATTCCACATTGTATATCTAAAACTTCACATGAATTCAAACATGATTTAAATTTTGCAAAACTCCCAAAGCCTAATTACTCTTAAATACTTTTATACTAAATTAATGTAACAATTGTCACATTACAGTATATAAATACAGTTTCCAATTGTTAGGCTTACCAAGATCCTTCTAGGCCAACGGCAAACCTTCCCCAGCATGTAACCCACCACAGTTGTCTAACTCCCAGGTACCTGAATATAAACAATATTAATATACAGTACTCTGTGTACTGAAAAAATATTATTATTATTATTATTTTATTATTATCATCATTGACAAAATTTACAAAACAAATTTCAAATTACCAATACTGATAAACAAAGTTCTGTGGACAAACATAATTATCAAAATACTGTAATATTGATGATGAAAAAAAAAAGTATAATTAATTCAATTATAATTTTTTAATAAGCTAATTATTGGAGACATTAAACCGAAGGGAAGGAGAGATTATAGTTATACGAGTGATAACAATACTGAAAGATTAACTTAAACGTTTAAGTAGAGATAATAGACATTATATTAATATTGATGATATTGAGAAGCAAAATTAGAAGTTTAGCATAAAGATGTTTTTGTTCAAACTGTCTGTAACTAACCTGGAGAAGCAAGGCGGGACTCATGGCCCGGGCTCTCGCCAATCACATGCTTTAGTTTAGTTGATTTATTATGCACTCCATACCTATCCCGTGGGCAACATACTGAATATTCTTTTAACTCGGGTAAGTTCGTCTCTCAAACACAGGCTCATACATCAGACCCTTAAGTCCTGACCCACTGAGAACTGCCAACTGTGCGGTGTTGTGTTCCTGTAACTCTCGAACTTCAATCCGGATTCTTTGCTCAGGTATTCCATAAGCTCATTTGTAAATAATTCATAATTAAGAATAATTTACAAATGAGTTTAAGAAAACATAAGAGAAATGGTTCAATTATATTAAGATTACAATTTATTTTAAAGGTAAAACTAAACAGCCTCAAGGATGATCACACAAATCACTGGAATACCTTGTAGAAATAGCAGAGCTACTCGCTAAGCTACTCGCGAAATGAACCACAAAAACGTTCAGGGAATTCAGAGGCAACAGCTAGTATATACTGTACAGTCTCTGACCAACACACTGTAATCCGTCATATGTTATAGGGCAGCAACACGAACATTGCTATATACCTAAGTTTGGGGCGCAGCAGTTGCTTAATTTACAACCTGTACTTGAGGTAACTCCATAGTCTCCTGAGACACATGGATGCCTACTACTATTTATTTATTTATTTATTTATGCATATACAAGAATGTACATAAGGAATGTGAGGATACAAATATGGTAATTACAGTCTTGTAAAGCCACTAGCACGCGCAGCGTTTCGGGCAGAGACTACTACTACTACTACTTGAGGTCGATCTCGAACCCATTGTTGATGTGACGACTTATATTGAATTTTGTAACTAGCTCATCAAGATTGTAACTTGCTTAGCTGAATGAATTGTGGGGTTCAGTCCCTAAGCCCATTATGTGCCTCTAACCCTTTCCACTACCGCCCACAAGATGGGTATGGGGTGCATAATAAATGAACTAAACTAAAAAAAACTCCGATCCCACGATCGTCGTCGGGTATGGGGTATGGGTATGGGGTGCATAATAAATGAACTAAACTAAAAAAAACTCCGATCCCACGATCGTCGTCGGGTATGGGGTATGGGTATGGGGTGCATAATAAATGAACTAAACTAAAAAAAACTCCGATCCCACGATCGTCGTCGGGTATGGGGTATGGGTATGGGGTGCATAATAAAGAAATTGAATTGATCGTCATCGCCCCTAAAATCGACAACATACCTAAGTTTGTTTATAAAACTATCCACTAGGGGGGAGGGGAGTGCTCCATCCCCCCAGTAAAAGTGCTCACCTAGTTGTGTTTGCGGGGGTTGAGCTCTGGCTCTTTGGTCCCGCCTTTCAACTGGTGTTGAGAGGCGGGACCAACCCGCCATTGTCAGCCACCCGTTGATTGTCAACCCAATCTCCCAATCTTTATGTACTTAATCCAAACAACTTTATCATTGTGTTCATTGCTGTCTTCTTTTATGTGCTAGCCATATGCTGTATTGTGCCTACTAATTTTTGTTAAACTACCATTCAAGCTGTCATTGCAATCAATCTGAGCTGCTTATGTGCTTTAATATACCTACAATTTTTCTCTCATCTTTTATTTTTTTTCTTGCTATGTAACTGTTATCATTTTTATAAATTTTGCAAGTATTTACCTACTTAAAAAATTTTTAGATTAAGGACCTGCCCGAAACGCTGTGCGTAATAGTGGCTTTACAAGAATGTAATTACTATGCTATGTATCCTCACAATCCCAATGTACCTTCTTGTATATATATAAATAAATAAATAAGTAAATAAAGTGTACAGATTCCTGAGCCTATTGGGCTTTATCATATCTATATTTGAAACTGTGTATGGAGTCAGCCTTCACCACAGCACTATTAATGCATTCCATTTGTTAACTACCCTGACACTGAAAAAATTCTTCCTAACGTCTCTGTGGCTCATCTGGGTACTAAGTTTCCACCTGTGTCCCCTTGTTCGTGTTCCACCCGTGGTAAAGAGTTTGTCTTTGTCCACCCTGTCAATTCCCGAGAATTTTGTAGGTGGTTATCATGTCTCCCCCCTTACTCTTCTGTTTTTCAGGGTTGCGAGGTTCGTCCCCCTTAGTCTTTCCTCGTAGCTCATTCCTCTCAGTTCCGGGACCAGTCTGGTGGCATACCTCTGAATCTTCTCTAACTTCGTCTTGTGTTTAACTAGGTATATAGACTCCAGGTTGGAGCTGCATACTCCAGGATTGGTCTTACATAAGTGGTATACAGGGTCCTGAACGATTCCTTACACGAGTTTCTAAAGGCAGTTCTTATATTGGCCAGTCTAGCATATGCCGCTGATGATATCTTTTTGATGTGGGGCTCTGGGAACAGGGTCGGTGTGATATCGACCCCCAGATCTTTCTCTCTCTCTTCGGGAGTTTCACCTCCCAGATGGTATCTTGTGTTCAGCCTTCTGCTCCCTTCGCCTAATTTCATTACTTTACACTTTCCTGAGTTGAACTTTAGCAGTCATTTTCTAGACCGTTACTCCAGTTTGTCCAAGTCGTCCTGTAGTCTCTGTCAATCTTTATCTGTTTTGATTCTTCTCATAATTTTTGCATCATCAGCAAACATTGAGAGGAATGGGTTATACCCTCTGGAAGGTCGTTTACATATACAGTACTAGAAACAGGATGGGTCCGAGCACAGAACCCTGTGGAACCCCGCTGGTGACATCTCGCCACTCTGATGTTACCCCCTCACCGTTACTCGCTGTTTCCTATTGCTTAGATACTCCCTTATCCACTGGAGCACCTTACCTTTTACTCCTGCCTGATGCTCCAACTTTTGTAACAGCCTTTTGTGAGGTATTGTGTCAAAGGCTTTCTGACAGTCCAAGAAAATGCAATCTGCCCACCCTTCTCTTTCCTGCCTAATTTGTGTTGCTTGGTCATAGAATTCTATTAGGCCTGTGAAGCATGATTTACCATCTCTGAACCCATGCTGGTGGTGTGTTACAAAGCTGTTTCCCTCTAGATGTTCTACGAGCCTTTTCCTCACTATCTTCTCCATCACCTTGCATGGTATACAAGTTAGGGAAACTGGCCTGTAGTTCAGTGCCTCTTGCCTGTCACCCTTTTTGTAAATTGGGACTACATTAGCTGTCTTCCAGCTTTCAGGAAGGTCTCCCGTTTTCAGTGACCTGTTATACACCATAGAGAGTGGCACACTTAGTGCTTCTGCACCTTCTTTTAGAATCCACGGTGAGATTCTGTCAGGCCCAACAGCCTTTGACACATTCAGCTTCAACAGATTCCTTTTGACCTCATCACTGGTGAGGTAAAATTCCTCCAAGGTAGTTCGGTTTGCCTCCTCATTTAGTGCAGGGACCTCTCCTTGTTCTATTGTGAAGGCTTCCTAGAATCTCTTGTTGAGTTCTTCACACACCTGTGGTGGATGATCCCAAGTGATTATTTGGGGATCTAATGCTCATACAGGTCGGTTTTACCTTTATTTTTTTATATATACAAGAGTTATTGCATTCCTGTACATCCACTAGAATGCACAGTGCTTCGGGCAGGTCCTTATCTTAATTTTCTTTCAGCCAAGCCCTTGCAAATTTCAAAACTTTCTCAAGTTTCTTTTCAGGCTGGTTCTGGTCCTATGGTACCAGAGCCAATTAATGCAATAGGAAGGGAGAGTCCAGAAAATCCCTTTATATACTGAATTTATTTACCCTATTTATGCACATTATGTATCCTTAAACCATTTAGGGTATGTTTAGCATTTTTCCTTGTATAAATAATGGAATAAATTTCAAGGGTTTATCCATTTTAAAATGCACAGCATAAGTATTGAAATAAGACCACCACAAGGCATCTATATAAGCACAAAACATAAAATACTGTACTTTCATTTCTGGTGTGTAAATAAGACAGAAATCAATTTCCTTATTATTTAATTTATTAATCAACCAACGCAGATTTTTCTGCAAAATGTGTTCTGAAGAATAAATAAATTGTGGCACACTAATACATAACTAAAATTAATCAAACCATACAACATTGAAAACATTGCATATAGGGTAGTTTGCTTCCATGAAAAGACATGATGTTCAAACTGGGAAATAGTAAGAGATTCAGTGAATACTGTAAAGCAAAAAAACAGAACACATCCAATTATAGATACATATCTTTAATTAACATCTAAATTATAATTGAAGAACACAAAATGAAACCTCCAAATCAACATTATACTGTACTATACAAATAAAGCAATATTAATCACATTAGCCATAATGTTATCAGATAGTCAACAACAACAAAAAATAATAGTATTGTCCAGTAAACTTGTAGTCCTGCATAGATGGTGAGATCCAACACTAAAAATTTTGAGCATTTTTTTGTTAAATGCAGCCAACTCCAAAGTTTCCATGTCAATTTGACCTATTGGTACCAAGAAAATGCAATGTATCTAACTTGAAAGGGAACATTGATCATATATAATTTTGTTGTATATGGTTTCTCAAAACTCTAATTCTATGTTATTGTGCAGTGTCCATTAAAGAAAAATTTTCAAACACAAGTAGACAGCCCATCCTCCTGTTTTGGTAGTACAATGTACTTATTGTACCTATAATAACGATGAGGACCATAGTATATATACCGACGTACGAAATTATAAAGAAATCTGAACTATTGAGTTGGACAAACCGGAAAACAATTTTTTACTTGTGTTGCTTTGACAAACTAAACTAACCTATCCTTCCTAGGCCTAATACACGATATCTGAGGCCTAACATAGTACATGTGTCTGCTATACTCGGGGGGAAAATTCTTTACTAGTCAGTATACTACTATCTAAAAGCCAAGTACGTACGAATTCATGACTATTGACGATCATCACAAAAGGTACTACAGTATCTAAACAGGAGGATGGATTGCAGTAGAACAATAGGTAAAAATAGGTGTTAACCTAAATGCCCCAAAATATTTGCTTTTCTACAAGATTGTAGAGCATAACATATAAGATTAAAACAAAATTTTATTTGAAAGTATAATTATATTTTAAGTACTGTACTGTACTTTCTTCAAAACTGTATGTTATACTTTCATTGACTAGCATTTGTACAAATCTGTACACATCCATGTAAATTGAATACCAGATTTTAGAGACAACATTATTGTACATTCTGATCTAAAGAAATTCTACTCAAAAAAATCACAAAAAGAATGTTTTCCATACCTGTACTATATTAGAATTTTCCTGCTGCTGGTGCTCTTACAGCCATTGACCATTCTAAATTTCAGGGATGAACTGATTGATGCACGTCTATCATAGCATGAAACTACACCAGTCAAGCAGATACTGGCTTAACAAAAAAAAATGTACACCATCAGTTCATGGCAGCAAGGTTGAGAAAATGTACAGATTCTTGTCACTGATGGAGGTGCAAGGATCAAAGTTACAGTATACCATCTCCCCCAGTTCAGTAGGTCCATCTACAGAATAAAACTTGATAATGAAGAGCTTTCTATTTTGTTTGCCAGCTCGTCCTCCAAACAAAGACCCAAAAGTGATTCCATTCACCCACCAAACCCCCTGTTTATGAATGAAAAACGGTTTACACACAACTCGCAACTGATTTCGAACACTTCCGGAACAAGTGCTTTACTGACAAATTTTGTTCGAACCACAACGCTGTAAATGCTTCACCCACGTACTACAAATATAAATAATTGCCAACAGAACCTAAACATCTAACCTAACCTATGCCTATATATGGTCAATATGCTATAATATAAATTTACATTTGAAGAAATTCCCGTTTTGAATGAACAGCATGTACAAATTTATGAATGTGTCTGTGGGGTCGACCGCTGGATGTAATGAACTTGAGTCAAGGACGGGTTGTGTCTGCAATTACCCCACCCTACCTTTAACCCCATTATTCAAAGAAACTTCTTGACTTGCCAAAGAGGGTGAGCAAAACCTTGCCACTTATATAAACCAACTACTGTATTTAAATGTTGTAAACTATTGTCCCATGACCCAACTCTTCAAATTTATGTTAAGGCCATCAATGAATGTCTTTATTAATTCAATTACAACAATATGAAATTATATATGATACTCCCAATTCAATTTGTTCTGCCACATGAGGCGAAATTATAATTTCACTTGGTAGAAGCTACTAAGAGAAATCAGAATTTCACCTCATTACAGATATCCAGATATAGAACCTATGTATACAAAGCTCTCGAATCTCTCTTTCCCAGGGTTGTTTTCTGTTATATTAATGAACTACTGTAATTCATATTCAACAGTACAGTACCATACTTTAATTTAATAGTTAAATACCTTAAACTAAAAACTAGTATTCCTAATAAGATCAATACAGTAAAAATGTGTTATATTTGAACACCAGTTACATAAATTGGCTGCTTACCCACTTGTGGCTTGTCTGGTTTGAGTTAATAAAGTTGTCTGGTTAAATATGAAACTGTTATCAGCTACTGAGGTACAACATGAAATGTTTTTAAATGTTGTACGAGGTATACGGGTATATGACATCACCTCCCTTTGTATCGTTGGACTTATTTTTAATGATGAGAAACATCTTTCTATTATATTGGCTCAATACTTTAATTCATTATTAAAATACACAAATACCCAATACAAATATATGAAAAGAAAGGGAAAGTGACAACATTTCAGCGCATATTGGACCTAATCAAGCCTTTTCATATACAGTATGTGGATTGATTCATTTATTTTAAGCATCATTATTGTGACATTATCAACATTAAGATGAAACTTTCTCTCAACAGTGTGTTAATATAAATATAAAATCAGCTGCCAGGGGGCTACATGGCTTAATATTAATTAATAGGGACCTTTCTTGACCCCCTAGACATAAGTTTTGAAAAGTTTCACGCCAATATACAAAGGCATTATCCAGATATCGCACATAAAATGGACATTTTGGAAAAAATGCAAAATTATTAGAACCATAATACTGTATACCTCAAACAGGGATACCTAAATATACATCATGTGGTCAAAATGAAGCCTTTGCAACTCATCTATAAGTAACAGGAAATTAATTGGATACCAGAAATACATTAAAATTAAAACTAGAAAATTAAAATAAACACCAATAACAAGAAATTCCAACAAGACCAAAACACCAACAACAGGAAACACCAGCGTGACCAAAACAAATTACAGTAATACCAAAAAAATTGTCTAAGAAAATCTAATATTAACTGTTACAGCAATATAACTATGTGTTCTGATGTGTATCATGTCATGAAGATTACAAATATACACATATGTATTAACTGCTTGACAATTTTGCAAGATACACTAAATGATTTGTGGCTCAGCTTTAATTATTGATCAAAATGATCTTCAACAAATCAATATTGATGAATCTGGATGAGAATGATTAAAATACAGTGTGGCCTCAAAACTCTACAACTCAATGTAACTGAAACCTTAAAAAGACATTGCTACCAGTTAAAATATAAAAAAAAAAAAAAAATAGAAACAAATTTCCAGACTTTCAGTACTGTCTATTTAACACATGTACACAAATCTGAACCAATTCAACATAAATACTGGCAAAATTGATTTATTCTACAATATGTAAACATTTCAAAATTAAACAAGTGGTGGTAGAATGTGGCATGTTCTGTGACCGACTCAGTCCTACCACATATTGTGACCTCTCCTGGCCACAGTATGTCTCCCCACACTGATACAAACAACCTCTTGTTACGCATATGATTTCCACCGATTTTTTTAGGTCACTGCATTTGCAAGCAGAAAATGTTTGACAGCAAACATAGTCAGGCTAGACCAGATAGGACGAAGAGGTACATTAACTATGACGAGAAGGCTAAATTGATGGTGAAAAGTGATGAAGGATGGGAGAGATGAGTGTGGTGTTGGCAATAACACCTGAGAAAAGAAAGAAAGAAAAAATGTGGAAAAATAAAGATTTTAAAATTCATTACTAAAAGTGTGTTCTGAAGGGCAAAAAATAATGCACTATGGCTCAAATTTTGATGAGGTATATCAAGAAAAATTCCAGTTTCTAGTAAATAATTTACATTACAAAAATTCATTTATATTATTTCCGTACAAACAGGCAAAAAAAAAAAGTACCGTACTTTTACCAGTTTTAGAAAATGAATCCCCCCCAACAAAGTTGTCAAAAATTAATAAAAAATCCATATTAGGTTAAAACAGGAATTTTAGAAAAGCCAGGCAAGGTCCAAAATTGCACACAGTAATAGTTAGTCAGAATTTCCAAGATCACACTGTATTATGCATCCTCATCTACATGCATACATATTATATATAAAAAAACAAGCATATAATGAAACATTTGTATCTTTTATGCAACAATTCTCCATTACTCAATTTCAATACGTAATATTTTAGCATGAAGTACATAAACTTATATACTGTACAGTACTTATATTAGCATAAACTAACATATTATAGTACTTATTAAAGCATAAGTACTTACTAGTATAAGTACTTATTATAATATAAACGAGGTATGGTGACTTAAAAACAAACACCTGTATATCACTTAGGCATAGCAAGGAATGGGAGAAGTTAACACATATTCACCGTGTTCTAAGATATAGAAACAACAGATGTACATTATTGCTCAAGTATACTCTGGTGATAGAACCCACTATAGTATACACAGGTGATGCAACCCTCCCTAGTATACACAGGTGATGCAACCCTCCCTAGTATACACAGGTGATGCAACCCTCCCTAGTATACACAGGTGATGCAACCCTCCCTAGTATACACAGGTGATGCAACCCTCCCTAGTATACACAGGTGATGCAACCCTCCCTAGTATACACAGGTGATGCAACCCTCCCTAGTATACACAGGTGATGCAACCCTCCCTAGTATACACAGGTGATGCAACCCTCCCTAGTATACACAGGTGATGCAACCCTCCCTAGTATACACAGGTGATGCAACCCTCCCTAGTATACACAGGTGATGCAACCCTCCCAAGTATACACAGGTGATGCAACCCTCCCTAGTATACACAGGTGATGCCACCCTTCCTAGTATACACAGGTGCAAATTAACATGAAGCAAAATATGGCATGTCAGTTTTGAAAATAAAAGATGAAGTTACCTTTATAGAAAAGAAAATAGTCTTTTGCTGGAGTGGTTAAACATGAAAAAAGAGAGTTAAAGCAATCTAGACAGTTAAGGTACTGTATTAACAAGATAAATATTTTATGTGGTTAACAGATGAAACAGATACTGTAATACAATATTTTCACGCATGTATTATTGAGTTGACAAAGTTATAAAAAGGTGTTCTGAATTTTTAAGCACAAGTTGCACAGTAAAGCCTTGAGGGCAGAACAACATTTTTCACGATACAGGTATTTGGTGACAAAACTACTATATAAACGAATGCATTAGTCTAAATAAGCTTAGCAAGGCTCTTGCAAAACGCATTTAATCTTTTCATATCTTGTTACCTTGTACTGTATCTATTACACTAGCTACTTTCTTGTCAGCCAAACATCATGCATGGTTGGTTTGGTAGATAAATTTTTTCTTCTATAATTACAAGATGCAATCACTATTATCTTTGCATACTCTGCTATAACAATGCCCATGCTAACGACATAACCATATAACCATTCTCACTTTGTGAGAAAAGCTTCTTGTGACTATATAACCATATAGTCATTCTTAAAGTACTGTATCTCTTATCATCTATTAACTCAGGAATACCTAACCAATCACAGTTTTTTAAATTATTGGTCATTCATCATTAAATTCACTGCCATGTAATCTGATTAACATTCCCACTTTGAATACAGGATTTGAACACACGACCACCACTATTCCTCTTATAGACAACTCGTGTCGTCTTTATACATGTACGTTCCGATAATAATGAGATCTTATACGAGCTATCGTGTTGAACTACAACACTTGAATTGGACTATTTATGAACACATCATCTTTGTTACATGATTAGCATATGCCTTTCTCATAAACACTATCAGATATTTTATACTACATTTATTACCAAATATTGCTAATTACTGTAATAATGTTTGTTATATAGAACCCTTAAGTAAGCAAGTTCAAAAGTTACATCAGAACAATGTACAAATTAATAGCCATAGTGCAAAAATATTGTATAATACTCTTATGTACCCTAAACCAGCTCACACAATTTCTCTAATTCAGTCAGCTGATAAGCATATAAATATATTGTACAGGTACTATCAAATTTATTCATACAACTTACAATACGTATTAACATAGGTTTTTGGTAAGTTACACAGCAATGAATCCTGCATGTAGCATAGCCAAGCAAGGACTGATCTGAAGAGGACAACTTTTGGAACCTCTTCCTTAAGGAATAATGGGAACTGCAGATGGCAATTGGCCCATATGAGGTAGCTCCTATTTATATTCACCAAACTCATTCATATTCATATTTATATATATAATATATGTATGTATGTATGTATGTATATGCATGTCTAAACTACACTTGAAACAATCCAGTGATTGCCAAAAATAGAATGTGGTCAATTAGACCTTAGCCCCAGTGGTGTAATGGAGTGAGATGCACCATACAACTTGATAATGGTTCAAGACAGACCGAAACGTTGTTTCTCCATCTTCTGATGTGTGGTTTGGTCATCATATTTTTAGCCACGTTATTGTGACTCTTCGTCTGCAAATGCACACTAAACTAGTGGGATAATCTCACAATGCTGTAGTCTGGTGATGGTCACATTAAACACCCCGTATAAACAGTTATAAGGCATGCACAACTGTCTTAAGTTGGCATTTATATGTATAAAACATTGCATCAGCCACATTGCATAAAAAATTGTATGAAAGGAACACATATTAAAAGTTCTTTTTTTTTTAATATTGAACATGCTAGGATTTGGCATTTTTTTTTTCAAATTTGAATATCTTCACATTTTAAAAGAAAAACCAAGAATAAGCGTGAATAAATTTAGCCCATTAACATACTTTGGGGGTTAAACTTGACATTAGTATACAAAATAGATCAGATCCACACAGAGCCTTAGATTATCTTTGCAAGCTATAGCAAATTATCTCCACAACAATTTTATGTTTTACCCAATTGTGAAAGACCAAAACCTGTCTGATAGATGTAACAGGTAACATTGCTTGTTTATATATATAATTAACACCTGTCAGCCTTGAGTTAAAAAATTAACCAGTTACATTATTTCTGTAATATGCTACTCTATTATTTTTACAAATTTTGTTAAATAATTCATATACTGTAGCTAACAGTAGCACAATGGCTACTAGAAAGCACCAGGACAAATAACTTGTTTAATCAAAACTGAAACACTACCTGTACAAAATGGCCTTAAGTATGTTTAGTCAAATTAATTTCCCAGCCACAACAGCTAAACATACCATACTATATAAAATGATCATACACAATACTGTACTGTACTCTACCTCTAAATACACTCATTGAGGATATACACTTGGAATGACTGGCAAGCTTAAGAAAACTATGCTGGAATGATCAAGTACTGTATAGGCATTGAAAACTACAATCGTAAGAAAGCGTTGCATTTCACAATTAAATAGCAACAAATTATGTACTGGTACTTACTTTGACTCAATGTTTGTCGCACTGTAAGGTGTGAAAATAATTTTGTGCATGGCCACTGAAAGTTGCCTACAAAATACAAGAAAATCATCACATCTCTTCATTGTGTACAGTGTGAGGGAATTATATCACTTGTCCTCAATGGGAATGGTGAGCAGTGCCTCCACAAAAGGACGTGCAACGTTCAAACAAATTTTGCTGACCAGAACACAACCACCGTTATCAACTATAGTATAGGATAATTGGTGCACTGCTGGGGAAAGGGGTCCTCCATAATGTCAGAGGGAGCATGTGATGGGTGGCATCCACGAGGTTGGAGAGTGCACATGGTGTGGGGAAGGGATGCCTCCATAACGTTGGAGAGTACACATGGGGTGCAAGGCCTCCATAATGTCAGAGAAAGAGAATGGTGTGTGCCACCATAATGTTGGAGGCCACACATGGCGAGGACAACATGGATACCGAGCTCCAAGTGTCATCATTTATAAAATGCTCGTTAGACAACAGATGATTCTACCACTAGAAGGGGTGACAGGAGATGGGCCCTATGTCTCACGATGATACTTCCACAAAAGAAACAGTAAACACTGCAGTCATTCTCATCAAATCAGCAATAGTCCAGTGTGTCTTGAATCCCTGTAC
The DNA here is from genome assembly GCF_040958095.1 of Procambarus clarkii. Taxonomy (NCBI): domain Eukaryota; kingdom Metazoa; phylum Arthropoda; class Malacostraca; order Decapoda; family Cambaridae; genus Procambarus; species Procambarus clarkii. The sequence continues at coordinate 28,470,197 of NC_091201.1, forward strand.
CGTAAGTTGGACACTCGAGGTTTCAGTACTGAGGGATCATTGTCAACTGAGCACAGAGCAAACCCTGGGTAAGGGTATAATGTTTAAGTATCACATCAAAGCAGCTTCTCTGATGCAGCCTTAGCCATTGGAAATCACAGAGCTTGGACTGTCCTCAGCTACACACACACATTGTCACATGCACATTCTGGCAAAATTTGAAAGTCAAATGTTCCCATAAAGGTTATAAGAATAGGGGATCACTCCACACAACCTCACATTATGTTCAAGGTTTTAAGTTCCCAATATTGACGGACTTTGTCAGCAGTTTGGGCAGTCACTTCACATGCTCAAACAAAATCTACTATGTAAACTGAACCAGCTCTAAACATGACCACCTTGAAAACAGGGTGTGTTTTCAAGGTCATCATGGTCTAAGAATAAATTGAAACAACTGGGTTCCAATATGGGATCTGTTCAAAAGGCTTCAAATGACTTCTGTTTCACAGCGCATACTGAACAGATGCGATTGCGAAAAGTGCAAAAGATACAGCCAGCTGCCACAAAATCTAATACCACTTAGCATCTCCTTTGAGGCAACTCATTGATTTTACAACCTGCAACACCTCAGCCAAAGTAATGAAGAAAACATGACAGCCAGGGAGTGCAGCTGGCATGATATAAGGTTTTGTCAGAAACAAGATTCATCACTTAAGCAAAGTACTGTATGTGGGTTCACAGTCCAAACAATCTTCCCGTGGGTGGAACCAATACAAAATGGAGCCCTGCGTACTACAATGGGTGCTATTGTATATTTGCCAATCCTCTCCCTAGGGGGTCTTGCCCTTCAATTTGCCAATACTAGAATTATGCTCATCTCCTTGCAGTTCACCCTCTTTCAGGGATACAACATGATATCAAGTAATGGGACAGATCGGTTATCCACCTACCATTCCTAGCCAAGGCTCGGAGCATATTCATTGCTCTCCATTATGATTCCAGATCTAATCCTTCCATGGAAAGAGTAACTTGATCATGTGAACCTAGAATTATCTCGGCCCTATTACCAAAAGAAGAATCTAAAGGGGGCAGGTACCCTCGATTTTTGAAGATCTTCAAGCCATATGATATTTCAGATATTTCAAGGAATAAACAAAAGGGTCCAGAAAGACCTCTCATCTTGCCACTCTGCAAAGACTGATTTTGTGACTGACTTTCTGCAAAAGTTGAAAACTCTCCCACCCCAGCCTGGAATGGGAAGTGATCATATTCTTACAAGGCCTCAACTTACTCTGATGGGCATCCCATTGTTCAGCAGTCATATTTTATACAGACTCCTATACAGCCCATTCAGTGTTCTCTTAGACAGCAATGGGTACATCCCCAGTGTCACCAATTCACGAGAAACTTATGTGGTACTATGAAATTCCCAATGGGGGCCCCTTTATATTTTGGTATGTCGGGGAATATGGTGGCAAATGCAGTAGAAGTGGTGCACATTTAGCCCACAGCACTGGATCTATCAAGAGATCCTATCATTAATCAAGATGGCCTGTCATATGTGCTGGATCACATCTGATCCAATGGGTCATCTTCATCCCTAAAATGGCAACATACCTGGCCATCTTTTTCCCTGTCTCTATATACAGAACTATCGACATTAGTATTTTCACACGCCTGTGTTGCAGTTCTGAAAGAGCCCTAACTTAGTTAATTAGATCCCTAATCTGATTTAGGCATCATACAAGTTCATTTCAGTACTACTGAGAAAATCAGTAGGAGCCATGAGGATGATTCGAACCTGCACACTTGGTACTCCCAAGCACTCGCCCTAAACCACTAAGCCGTGACATGCTACAAAAGCAATGAAACCTGGGATTCATCTGAATCTTCTAGGGTTCCAGAGGCAACTTCTGATACCAAATCAGGGTTTCACACATTACCCGCATACACACTGGCTGTGGTATAGGAGTTCTACCCCACACTTCTCTTCAAATGCACATATGCCTCGGGAACCTTAGAGGATTCAGTCCAATCCCATGTTAAATTACTTTTGTAGCATATCATGGCCTAGTGGTTTAGGGCATATGCTTGGGAGTACCCAGTGTGCAGGTTCGAATCCTCCTCACGGCTCCTACCGATTTTCTCAATACATCATGTTAATGTGATTTCTTTGTGCACCACAGTACTATTGCCAATAATACTTTAGTAATCATCATATTTTCCTACTGTTATGCAGTGGGCAAGAATCAGCCCAATGGGGACTAGGCAGAGATTATGGGGAAAAGATGGTTACACAATCAAAAAATTACATTTTGCATTCACCATGTCTTACATACTTTATTATGTAGTGGTAAAGAACCAGCATCACACACTAGAGTAAAACTTCTACAACAGTGTCTCACTACATCCTAACTTAGTCACATCTTAAGACTTGGTGTACAGTGTTTTCTTCAAAACACTTATTCAGTCAATACAATATTGACATGATTTACTCTCCATTACTGGTATCACCCGATTGATATTTACAGGAAATGGCAACTCTGCCATATCTCTAGTTTACATCAGATACTAAACAATCCCAAGATAAGAAAGATTGTTTTTAAAACATTTCAATTTTTTTCTTGTTATTCTTGCATCAACAAACATTCTATTTCGCCAATCTCTTCCCCCACGTACAAAGTTAGATACCATTGATAGCTTTACTTTTCCAGGAAAATTATCAGATCGCAAATCATACTGCATTTTGCAATTTAACAATATCCACCAGACTTATCTCGCATATTAAGTATGATGAAAATTTGCCGTTATACAGTTCTCCTTGCATTAGAAAATCATACATTTTTATTATTCCTTACTTTATAACAGCAGAAATGGGTTGACGTAACCAAGCATGGTAGGTAAAACCGTGTGGAGGGTTGGTTTAGGGGAGATGCTACCGTTGGAAGCTCACCTGCAATTCATTGAAACTTGCATCGACTAGCACACACTAGTCCCTTGTTATAGGATGCAAATTTTCTGATATAGGTCCTGGCATTAGAAAACAGTGCTTTATTTGATCTACTTTATATTTAATAGTGTGGATGGATTATGTGGAGATCTTGAAGGAAGCATGTGTGCTGGGTGACGCTCAATACTGTACTTCATAAGGATACATAGTATAGAGCCTTATGATTCGATATAGCATCCTACATATTATTTATGCATCTTGTGTTAGGCATTTAATCTCTACCATCTTTCATATTATTTAGGATGGCATTTTGCCAATAGACGTTTAAGCTGGTAACAAAGCTAGTGAGGGCCGGAGGATATTAGAGGTGTGTCAGTACAAATATTTTGACCAATACTGACACTTCATATGTTTTTTTAGACATCAGAACTTCAGATCTCCTTTTTGTAAACAATGACATTAAGTAAATAACTCAATATTAATCAATGCACATCTACTACTGCAGATTCATCTAAATGAAACTTAAACAGCCTCTTCAAAACATTTTTGATTAGCAACCAAAAAAATAAAACGAAATCTAAAATAAATTGAGGAAAAATTTTAAGCCTACTAACGAGAGTCAGTCATCTTCTATAAAAAAAAAAAGCTAATGTATTGAAGGATCAAATAAAATTTTAGATATGGTTCAGCAAAATTAGTCCAATACATTACCACCGATACTGATACATTAGAACACCTCTAATGCATATTTAAAAATTTGTATAGGCATTATGTAGATTTTCTGATCAATGGAGTGAACCACATTGAAATTATTTCCATCCAGTAAAATGAAATGGAGAACTAGATATTTATATTTTCTGATAACCCAAAATCCAGAAGAATGAGAGGAGGTGAACCAGATAAACAGCATCTAATTTATACAAACAGCATCCAATTTATACAAATAAATAGCATCCCATTTATACATGTGCAAATACAGTATATAATACAAGTGCTTATAATACCATATTTGCATTTTTTTTTTTTTGCCAAAATAATGACAAACATATGAAGTGGCTTTAAAAGTAGAATGCAAATTATGTACAGTATACATAACAATTCCTTGTGAGCACTGCCACCACCACCCATTAGTCACTTCAACCCGAAGGCTCACCATCACCATCACTCCGCACACAAATAAATCAATGTCAAGCAAGATCTCTCTCATTTTGACACAAATACAATATACAGCATATTTATATGTATCCTTATTTGTAATACAACAAAGCCTGGAAAGGTTGTCAAAATATTCACCACTAAAATGAGGCCTTATGTTTCAAGTTCGATGAATAACTGCCTTTGATCGACAGGGAACTATTAATGTCAAAGTATTTGTAGACATTAATGGACTATTGCTTCTACATGCATTTATCTGAATTAATAATAATAATAAATAATAAGAACAATAATTTATAAATTTAAAAAAAAATATTAGCAAATGATTATTCATTCGAAGAAATGCATTATTCGCCTTGACAAATAGTGTACTGCAACAGTTAACAGTACTAGCTGTACATATATGTTCACCCAACTGGAAGTGAACCATGTCCACCATGTCCACCGCTCGTTCGTGCGCCACTAACCTGAGATAAGACATTAAATTATTAGCGAGGCCATAATTGCCAAGTCTTATTTTCACTTATTATTCTAAATTTAGGAAATTAATAATTATCAAAAGAAGTTGCTAAGCCTTGAAGAATACTAGGCAAATTGTTACAAAATTAAAACAGTCTTAGTTATTGTTCAGGATGCCAATATGAGGTCAAAGACATGAGATGTGCAAATGTCAAAAGTATCCAATTCCCCAAGGAATTTATCGAGGGATAAATGACTTGGATACTGGGAAAACAAGATTTCCATTCCTGAAAATCAGGACATTCTATGAGGAGCTTGACACAGGTGGACAATACAGTTCTGACAGTACGACACAGTCTCTGTTCCATTAAGTGCTCGTGAGTTAATCGTATATGGTTAATACATAACCTAGACAGAACCACTTCCCACCAACTGTTACAATGATAACAGGAAAGCCATAGGAATGTCACATTTAATAGTACACATTATAGTTGATAGGGTATAAATAATTATTAAAAGAAGGCACCAAGCCAGGAAGACTATGTAGCACCATCAGTGTCACTGGATATTCAAAAGGTGATAAATATCACTTAGGATGCTAATACAAGAACAAAAAGACAAAATATGAGCGATATCAAAGTTATCAGATTCACCAAGGATTGTATCAAGGAACTAATAATCTCGAGGGACATTAGGAAATCAAAAGATACAATTGTCCTGAAAATCGGGACATTCTTCAAGGAGTTGTACGACTAATTGGGACAATACAATCTGAACAATGATAGAGTAGAAATCCATATAAGGAACCAGTTTTTGGGAGATGAGACAAGCATATATGGCTCTAGAGCAGCAGCATCTATGAAGTCATTAAGACAAACAGATGCCGGATAAAATGGATATTAAAAGCTACACCAATATGTATGAGAGAAAAAAAATGCCTAGTATCAGCATCAGTACCACATTAAAGATGAGGAACAGCCAGTGGTGGATTTCTATTACTGAAAGCAGGACAGGCGTCAAGACTTCAGGACCATAAAGACACCAGAAGTCAACCACATTAACAAACTAACACTGGCAAAAGAAAAGTAACTATCTTAGGGCATATAAAATTACAGAAAAATCCACAGTAAAAATGTTAATCTCTGAGGGAAGGTGTCACCATCGTTTGATTAAAAAAATAACAGAAGCTGAGGTAATTAGCAGAGTGACTTATCCTAAACAGAGCAGTAGCATATGAATGGCAGTAAAAATGTGATCAGAAAGGGCATTTCAGGCTTAACCACTGTGATGCGCCGAGTTTATTGTGAAATTCCCCTAGTGTGCATGAAATAACGTGTTCCCAAAAAACTTTTTTTCTTCGTAAAATGATAAATTTCCTTCCCTGAACATGTCTATGTAAAAATAAATACCAAATTCCACTTACTTTAGCTGTGGGGATGTGGACAAGGTTCACTGTGACGTCATCAGGGCTTGGTCGTCCGTGCGTGAATCGCCCAGACACGGTCGCACGGGCCATTGAAGCACTGGATGTTGCCACAAATATATTTTCAATTATTTGTTTTATGTATTTCCAATGCGGTTTTATTTGATTCTTTTATCGTATACGATGCATATTTGTGTCTTTACAATATGTATACAGTAGAACGCTCATATGTTCCCTGGAACTGTGATACGTGTGTCAGTAATGTGTCCACAATAAATGTTTATTGTTGCAATATTACCTGTTAAAAATTCACTAAAATTACAATATGTACAGTTTCACACACTATTTACACAGTAACACACTGTATTACACACTCGGTACTTTGGAAGTGAGTAATAATCAACGAAATAGCCCATGGTACACAGCGCAACTTCGCTCTCAGTGCACCAGGTACAGATAAATTTTCACTTCCTGTTTCTTCATTCTGTGTGCTTGCAAATAACGCACTCATGTACACCCTTGGCTTTAGTACTTGTAGGTTGTATGTAGCCAAGCTTGTAAAGCATAAGGTAGTATTGAAAAGATTATAGGAAAAGATCAATTTGTAAGGTAGTCTTGAAAAGATCGCTTTGTATGGTTACACACAGGAAGAGATTCAGCTTACCTCAAGAGTGTCTATCAGTTAGGAAGAGATTCAGGTATTCTTGAAAATATCTATGGAAAACACCACCATGGAAGCCGCTAACACTGTTCGTCTATGCTATTTGTATCAAATGCATCATCACTGAACGCAGAAAACGATTCATCTATGTATCATCTAAATAAATTGTAGGTAGCATAGGATTGCAAGGGTGACGCTCAGAGCTACAACTGGATACGTGCGCCTAGCTTCACCAATATTATTACCCTTATGTTCTTCAAACAATAAGGTTTGAATTTCACCGACAGAGCATTATATTTCAACACCGCATCGGACAGGTGTTTGGGAGCCAGAGGCACGTGCATCTCCCATGGTTGCTCATTCAGTACTAACCCAGCCAGCAGCTCTAGGGCATTCTGGGAATTTTTTCCAAGATGGCTGTAGGAGATGAGTCACAATAACGTGGCTGAAGTATGTTGACCAGACCACACACTAGAAGTTGAAGGGACGACGACGTTTCGGTCCGTCCTGGACCATTCTCAAGTCGATTGTGACAATCGACTTGAGAATGGTCCAGGACGGACCGAAACGTCGTCGTCCCTTCAACTTCTAGTGTGTGGTCTGGTCAACATGGCTGTAGGACCAGGTGCTGGTGATGAATAAAATATATTTTACCTCAAGGCATTATAACATGAAGGGGATTTGCAAACCAAATTTTGCTGAACACTATGTGGATTAGGTCCCAAGATTATCGTTTTTCAGTATTGAAGAGAGACATCTATCGAGAAAGGAAGTGGCTGCAAATTTACAGTGGTTAACGAGACTCAAGAGTACCTCAAACACTGGGTATTACAAGACCACCAAATTTTCTTGGGAAGATTGAATCACCGGAGCTCTTGCTCATTTCATTAATATGCAGATTGCATATCATATCTTGTCTAGATCCTGTTTTGGTTCACCTTTAAGAAGTATGTTGCTGGAAGACACAATTTCAAGGAAAACTATTTAAAAATCATGCCATTATATTATATAAACTTGGCAGTTAATAGTTCTTTATGGAAAAGTAATTGGTGTGATAATGCATGATGGCAAACTCAAAACCAGTAAACCTGAAACGGGTATGAGGAAATGCAGAAATTTCTCATGTGTAAGTTACACCTTTTCCATTTCCTATAAAACTGTCTCAACTTAAAATTGGACACTGAATAACAAGTGTTGTTCTAGCACCTGCTTTCAGCTGAATACAATTAAACTAACAATGTGAATACAAGTGATAACTAAGCAAATTTGATTCCTTTATAAACAAATTTGTAAACACTGCAAGAGAACCTAATCAAACACGAAATGTTTCATTACACATGACAAAATTACCAAAAGAAAAAATGGATAAGATAACAGCCCTTTTCCAGAATACAGTGAAGTGAAAATGCATTCCAGCTATAAAAGTTTTGCTCCCCATCATTGTGTAAAAGGGCAGTGGTTTTCAGTGGCTGCCAATAACAGGAAAGCAGAGTTTGATAACAATGAGCAGAACTGTATTTCATGTTATCTGTGTTACGAATCCGTTATTCCCAATTGTAAGAATAATGAACGTGTAACTTTTTTTTAGAAGTACAGTGAAGTAGAAATTCAGAGGAATAAAGGTGTTAGGCATTGCCTTATTATAGTATCGTATCTTATTATCTGTGTGTGTAGGAAAGAAGCTAAATGCTTACATATATTAGAGTAGGTGTTGTGTAGTTATTTGTAAAGACACACTGAGAATAGCCACTGGTGTGAGATAGGTTTTAAGTGGCTCAAGTGCCGTGACCTGAGGTAATGATGAGGGTTTTACCAAGTCTAGGAAAATGGGATGGCCTAATCGTAGAAATGTTGAATTGCTGGAACCAGAGAGATGTTACCAGGAATCTAGATTCGTTAAATACTTTGATGGCGGATTAAGACCAACCATGTTGAGTTTCCCAGTGTAAGCTGGACTAATGGGATTTCATACAAATAATGTAGGTAGCTTAGCCATCTAACATGGCGGCTGCGGCCATGCTGTTTTACCCCTCAGGTTAATTGTAAAGTTTATGATGTACCTATTAGTTTCGGTAAACAAAACCCTTGCATGTAATTAGAAATTCATTTTGCCAACCATTGTGAGAGTTGGGGTTTGTAGTATTCTATGATAGAGAAATGACTGATGCTTTATCATGCATCTGGCAACCCAGAGTTTGTACCAGGCCACCACTGGTCCTGTGAAATGTTCCTTGTTTCAATAGGCTATTGTTAATAGTATTGTTCCATTTGTGTAAATGATTGTTAACTGAATTACAAGCTTAGATCTGCTTAACAATTCTAAGCAAATGATTGTTCGAACACGGTCCCATGCCCATATAAGGAAGGAGCACCCATGCGTCGCTCTCATTCATTCTAGGGGCAAGGTCGAGGATGGTAGTCTGATCACAGTGAAGCCATGTGGCTATTAGGCTAAGTGTTATTTGTTAACACAAATATTTGTTAACTTGGGTCCTACTTACTGTTATTTGTTAACACAAATAACAGTAAGTAGGACCCAAGTATTTTAAAACTGTGTGTGTGTTAGTGCGCAGTGCAAGCCTATTTTACTGTCCGTTCCCAGTGCGTGGAACTGGTATATTTAAATTCATATATAATTCTTGACCCGTGTCTGTGTCCTTCAAAGCGAGCCACGTGGTGTAACTAACTTGTATCCGTGTGATTTTATTGTGTGCGCGCATCCCTATAAATATACTGGAGTTAGGCGATCCCATTTTTCATTAACCATCACTATCTAAACCTCCTGCTTGGAGTGGGGAAATTAATGGAATTCTGTGCTATTCTTGAGCATTATTAGATTGGCATGTGATAGTCTGTCATTAACATTTTTAGCTTGCTACAACTATTCTGAGCTTCAGGTTAGCTGGCTAATTACCTAATTAATTATACAAGTTATTAGCTCCAGAGCTGGAGCCCCTAGGGCAGTTTGTTGTTGCCTTCAACCTCGTTCTGACAGTTCCTGCGACGGCACTGGAATCAATTGTATTGGCGTTTGCCTTTCCACTGGAGATTTTCGGCGCCGTGAAGAGGGAGGACCTGCTGCATAGGCAACAGCTTCTCCCCTGTATCAACCTATCTTGGCTTTACACCTTGGAGAGGCCACACCTGAGCGCAACTCCATAGCCTCCCGAGACTGATAGATGCCTACTACTATACAATTAGATGGTAATTCATAATTAATCATATATTACTGTACAAGTTATAAATGAAATGCTCATAGAATATTCTTGGAAAGAAGTATTACAAATACTCAAGAACCCGTTACCTTAAGCAATGCCTTTATTTTCAGCAGCTGCAGCATTGGCCTTGTCCTTAAAGTAGCGAGTTTCCTTGTATAGGAACCATATGTTACTTGCCCACAGGAATACATTAAGGAAGCCAAGAATCTGTCAAATAATATATTTCATATAAACATTTAAACATCGGGAAATCACATAAAATACTGTCAAAATATCTTTAAAAATTATTACATCAATGATCTAAAAATTATTAAAATAAAATATATTTGTAAACAGCCATGCAAGCAAGTAAAATATGGTGGCTCTGTGTGGGTTAGTGATTTATAAATAATTGTTACTGTACTATAACAATGAGGTCATTAACACCAAATACAAGTAAAGTAGTCCAATTTTCTTCAAGATATGCCCGAATGCCCGAAACGCTTTGCGTAATAGTGGCTTTAGGCATTGTATGTACTAGCTCTATCTATAAGTCCACCAATCTTTGTAAAAAAAATTCTTGTATGAATGTACCTTACCTAAATAAACATTTATTTATTTATTTATTTATATGTTTTGATTGTAACACTTTATTATACTAACCTTTGATAATTCTGATTAATACTGAGTAACACTTCCTACTGGTTGCATTTGGTAACACTTTACTGAGGTAAAATTTTGATGATTGAACACTGGTAATTTGTATTTAATGAAATATGAACTGACATGTGATGTACCACTGATGGTTACACCCGGGACCAATGGTACCTTCCCAAGGAAATGCTACAGAGATAAAACTTATTAATTATACGCTGCCGCCATCCTGCCTGGCAGGCAGCTATATCAATCAATGAGGCAAGAAGCATTGCTTGGCTTTGAGAGTTCTCTTCTAGCTGTCATTAATTAAAAATGTCCTAGCTGATTCAGCCTACCCAGTAAAAAGAGTTTTGCACACCTAACCCGTTCGTCAGCATTTCAAGGAGTCAGATACCCATGGTGTGTGCAAAAACACTCAAGATGTACCATTAAGTTTGTTTGCCAAGATTATCAGGATTAATCGAAACATGAATCAAGCTGAGTAGGGTGTAGCCAAGAAATATTTCAAATAACTCCAGATGATCTGTGGTTACTTGACTGACCTTACTATGGAGGTTTCCATGGTGAGTCATGGGTGCACTTTCTCTGGGGGGTTACATGATTCTCAAGATTGATGTCAGAAGTTCTAGTGCCACTTCATTTCTTGGTTTAGTTTTCAGACGTTGCTCTTGAAAATATCCATTCAACTTGGCCTTTCCTGATTTTGGCAAGCTGTATATTTTTCAAGGCAAACTCACAGTTCAATTAACATGGACTCTCCACAGCATTCTTGACAGTTACAACTTTGGTCCAAAATGATAATCCAAATGCTGGAATTTACCCCCATAAATGTTGGTCTAGCTAATGATAAGAGTAGATTTCACTGGCCTTCAATTTCACTAAGGTTTGACTGGTCAGCTAGAACTAATGGAAATTACGAAAATGGTAGCAACGTATGGCTAAGGAGTGTATATGCTAGACGAGTGGTTCTTCACCTTTTTCTAGGTTTCAGCCTTACTAGGACTGTGAGCAAGCTCTTCGCAAGCTCTCACTAAAAATGTTTGGCATCTGTGTTGAACAGTTTAACAGCTTTTCCTGGGTTATAGCATTGCTTTTTTTTGTTATTGGCCAGAAGTGTAGAAAATTCATAGCTTAAGTTCACTTTCTTCAGGGGCAGATAAATGGAACTTAAGTCCAAATTAACATGAAGTTTTGTATCATCAGGATGCGGCATTTCAAGAGTGAAATTTCCTAAATCAGTGCAAAGACAACACTGATCTGCTTCATCTATTTGATAGGGAACATTAATCCTTTCAACAGCAGGCCACCGAATCACCTTCAGTGGTTGAGTGTTCAATAAACCCTTGAACTATATGTTTAACACATCTCTAACCCTGTCCATGGAGGACAGAAGAAAATGTATATATGCTGGTTAACATTATAAATGTGTGGCCACGTTTGTGGTAGAAAATAATAATAATAAAAAAAAAACTTTCAATATCATTTAGGATTGGTTTGAGGAATGTAAACTAAAGCTTATTGACAGAATCAGAGTACATTGAAAAATAGTTGCATTGCAACATATTTATCACAAGAGGATAAATCTATTTGAAAGGTATGTTGAAGAATCCCACTGATCTAAAAGCCACTTTACATTATTCCTCCTTGCCAGCCATTGTGCTCCTGACAAAGTAACAGATGGATCTATATATAAAAACTTCTAAACTTCTAAAGTTCCGAGCCACTAATAGTGACGACACAGAGGGAGGCATGCCACAGTCATACCATACCAGTCCAGCACGCGAATCTCAGGGTTGGTAACCTCTCACATTCAGTTCGAACTTAAACATACAATGAGTGAGAAATTTAAACTCGGATTATATGATCAATTAGAAATACCGTAGTTAGATTTATAGTCTTCTTTGTCTTCAAAAGGCAATTATATTACATTATAAATGCATAAATACTGTAATATATAATAAACTTCCTTCTCATTAGTAGCATAAAATAATCAAGCTTATATTAAAATACCCCAAAAAGTTGCAAGTAGTGAAATTCAAAATTTATTAATGCTGGGCTTTAAAAATTAGCCCATTTCACTATTTGTAGCCCAATCTGTTTGCAAGACCACCTAGAAGGACCACACACTGTAGGACCAGGTGCTGGCAAAAAGGGGTTAAATGTCCCCCCCATAGCACTGTTAAAGGAACAAACAGCAAAAGGGCCTGGCTGAAACCCAAAGCAGAAGCACCCTACCACAATGCCGAGAGCGACGCCGACTAGAAGAGGCAACGACTAGAGGAAGTGCAATGGCCCAAGAATCTAGTTCCAATGGTGGCCTACCCTGACAAGCCACAAGTAAGATCCTACCCTGGAAGAACTGCCTTCAAGCATAAGGGACAGTTGGGTTCATACTTAACTCATAATTGGCAATCCCAGGTTCGAATCCCAGATGAGACACCTCATCTGGGATTGGTTGGGCCCATTTCCTTTCACCTAGTGATTCCATTGGCTTAGCAGTAACTATGTACCCAGGAGTTAGTCAACTGTTGTAGAGATGCATCATGGGAAGGGTCAGTGGTTTGACTTTGGGGGGGATCTCGATACCAGCCTAATACACAGTATATACATACACAGGCTGCCTGTCCTGACAAGAGGAATTATTATTAACTGAACCAAGGGGCTGGAATAAAGAAGCCACAGCTTAAGAGTATAGAAGAGACCGAACCTCATTAAAAAAAGGGAGGGACGAAAAATGTGAGGCAGACAAAATGATAAGGGACCATACCGAATCTGATGCTTGGGCATGCGCAGTATGCAACACATGAGATAAGCCAGGAAAAAGGCTGCCACTGCCTCCCAATTGAGAGGAGTGAAAGCTTCAGCAAAGCTGCCGAAGCCGGGACTGCAGGTAACATGGCAGCAGCAGCAGCAGGCACCAAAGCCAATACATCCAGGATGCATCAGTTGGAAAGCAGCTCAACTACAGCCCAGATGAACAAAACAGCAGCAAAGTGAGCACAGGCCATGTGACTATGTGGTCTGGGCTCCAAAAAGTAAAGACAGCTCCACATATAGCCAACACACACTTACACCCTTGGGTAAAACCTGAGCAAACGGGCAAACCTCCAGCAACGCAAAAGAGGTACTACCCATGAAGACCTGAAAACTACACTGACTTCTCCCAACTCAAGCATTTGTGTATTGCAAAAGCCATGCCAAGCCCCTGAGGAAATCAAAAAGCTGCCACAAGAATTACAGATCTCATACTGCAACTATAAATCAAAAGCTGACCTGAACATAAGCAAAGCTTGGTTCATCAAGGTAGTGAGGTTTTGATCTCGCAGGAGTAACCAAAATAAATCTGATTCAGCTGAAGATGGCATGAAGGGGACAATGGAAACCTTTGGAAATGACATCTGAGAACTCTACAGGTACACAGCAGTGAAGGCAGGAGCATTCAGCTCAAACATGGGTGAAGTCCTCTGGTCAGACCAAAAAACCTTACAGAGAGGAAATCAAAGACTAAGAAGAGTTGAAGGGCACCCAGGAACCCTTCTCGGGCTCCCTGCAACCCCAAAAGTCATGAAGACTCTGAAGCAGAGCCGCATTTCATGCATGGTGCATGTGAAGCTAACACTAAATTTTTGAATGATACACAAGCAAATGCCCCCCCCCCCCCCCCTACAGGACATAGTCCAAAGAATGGCAAACATTTGTGTAAGAATAGTTGGAACCCAAAAGATTTGCAACCAAAGGAGAGGTCCAAACTGTTGGCATCATGAGAAGGCCTGGGGATTGTTGACAGGGAAAGCTGGCAGCTCCTGGTGGTGCTGCCACCTTGTGGTGGCCAGCTGCAACTAGGGAAGTTTCGCCTAACTTCCGGGTGAATTATTTGCAGAGTCGTTTGCTGCATCATTTCTTTATTTTCTGTGAACCTGGCAGTTGTCTGTTATGCTTTGTTTACTTTCTGGCCATTTCTTTGGTGAGAGAGAGCTTCAGCTTTCTCACTCCCTGTGCCTCTAAGGGGTGCCAGGTTCTGGCTCTGGTCTCCAGTAGGCTACTAAGGATTCCTAGAGTTGATGTGATTAGTGTATGGAGGGAGCTACAGGGAGTATCCAGGGACTTAAATTGTTAAGGCCCTCCAGAAAGAAACATCTTTTCCCCCCACTTAACTGTTAATTCTCGAAAAGTAGATTCATGGGTAACAATAAAAAGTAAGATTACATTTGCAGTGTTTAACACTTACCACTGAAATTACAAGTTTGGAGAATGAAGCTTCCTTTCTAGAAAGGCAACCATAAACTTTGCATATTTCAGGATTTTCATCAAAAATGTTTTCAAGATGTGTAGCATACTTTAGATTAGATAAATTGTTGGCCCAGGCACTACTTGCAGCTAGCCAGAGAATGGCAAAGAGAACATGAGCACCACAGTCCTGAAAGATAAATACTTATCACACATTACATCAATTATTCAATATAACTTTTCACTTTTCAATGAGAAAGTCAAGAAAAGGCTGGTATAACTAAGTAATACAGTACACATCATTACTCCATTATTATTTTCATGGGAAACACATTTAACTGGAATAAGGCCCTTAGTGAATGGTCCAGGACAGACCGAAACGTCGTCGTCCCTTCACCTTCTAGTGTGGTCTGGTCAACATAATTGATAAGGAAGAATTCCCAAGACCTGAATACTTCAAGAACACGAGGTCATAGATTTAAGCTATCTAAACAAAGCTGCCGAAAAAACACAGTACTGTAATGTAGAGTATATGAAAATTCACTATCACAGACAGAGTGGTAGACAGTTTTCATATCAAACAGATAAGTGAATACAGCATTGCCATGTAAGCTCCTGGCTTGTTTTAAGATAATGTGTAAATTAATGAATTATTAAACAGCCAGAAGGGTACATTATATATGAGGTAACTATATAAGATATCAGTGGTGGCTAAATGAGTCAGAGTAGACTAATACTGTATGACCATTTCAACTACTCTGAAACACCATCGGAACACGGAGTCAATTAGTAACTGAACTGAATGGAGAGCGGTTATTGTGTGTTGACTCTTGGGAAATTGCCTCAGATAAGTCCTTATATATTCTATAAGTCTTGGCCACCAATCTACATTAATAACTACAAGTATTATTACTGTGTGCATCTCCAGGCATACTCCCCAGTTAACCCTTAGACTGTGGTTATTGTTTATTGACGATCCCTGTGGTTATCATTAAAACAGGATTTAAACAATTATTGTTTGGGTTTTACATGTATGAAGCAAATATGGATATAATAGCACTGAGGATGTAAATAAAGAAAAACAATTGGTGAAACATCCAAGAATAAAACAGGAGGCGTCAGCAAAGTCAAGCATCAGGCGTTGACAAGTGCCTTGCAGAGCACCTCCACCCAGTGAAACGATAAACATTCACTTATTTTCATGTTTTTCTTACATTTTGCATACAAATTAATAATTCTATAATAAAAAAATAGTGTTTTAGGAATTATTTTATTTTTTTGTGCATAGGCTGGTACGACCATTTCTCCATAGCTGCTGTCTAAGCGTTAATGTGTAGTGGGAGTAAGCTCGTTGAATGATGTACTGATGGAATTAAGGGGGCATTCCAGCTGTACCTCCTTCAAGGTTTTTTTGGCCCTGCCTAGTGTTTTCTTTGTAAGCCCCAGGGATCCATGGGCTCCAGGACAGGTTCCTTGTCCCAGGGAGATTCTGAGCATGATACTATAATACATTAAAAATTTTCCCCAACACGTATTGCTACCCCCTCCCCACCTTGTCAAATCTGTATTTGTGTGAAATAATTTGAATCCCTTAATTTTATATTCAGCTAACAGTTCCCTGTTTTCTACATTCCTCCATGTTTTGGCTACTGCAATAGGATCTAGTGATTATCCAGACAAAGAGCATTAAAATCATCTATTGTATTTTGTTTCTCAGACTCCTGCTAGTTGTGCGGTACATTATAGGAGTATTGTTATGTTGAGGCACATCTCTACTTCTGTTCATTTTTCCAAAAATTGCCAACCCATGCTTTTATTGACCCCTTTTCCTAAACCCATTCCCATACCTGTATCATCCCATACCAGTAGGGCTTTAACAGTTTAAAGCCCTACCACAAACGATTCCAACCAGATTCCAACGAATTGGCAAAGGCAACACAACCCCAGCCCTAAATAAATGAACCCCCATTCCATAGAAATGGTCCCAGTTATCAATGAAGGATATTGCATTTGATCTGCAATATTTGTCTAGTTGGTAATTACTTCAATTGCCCTAGACAGCCATTCATTTCCGACTTCCCTTCTTAGAAGAAGGCCACGCATGATCGGGCTCCTTCCCTCACTCCTTACAAATTTAATGGCCGTTTTAAACTTCTGTATTAGTCAATTATTCTTTTTCTGTAATCTTTTTTTTCTATGCCACAGCCATTTTGTGGAATGGACTTCACCCTATTTTATCCTGACACCTTTGATAATGTTTCAATGAAACATCTGTGGAACATTTTCTTAACCTTTGTCCAATTTATTTTCCATTCCTAAGATAATGAACTCTGAAAAGCCAATGTTTGCCTTTACATAAACATATTAAAAAAAAAAAAAAAAAAAAAAATACAACAGACCCATCACCCACATCAAGACAAAACAGGTTTTTATGGTCCTGTACTTTCACAACCACCAACATAAACAGCAGCAATGTTAAATAATCTTACCGCAACAGGAACAAACTCATTGTTCTCATATATACTGGTAAATGCACAGTACAGGGCCAGTGCACCAATAGTATACAGGAAAGCCAGCACTCCAACAGCTACAAAAAACTGTGCATCAGAAGAAAAGTCTCCACTTATCTGAAGCTGTTCTTCGTTTCCTTCACAAATCTTCACAAGTGGCTTCACTGAGTCAAGCCTAATAATAAAAAACATTCATTAATAACTTTTAGAATATCTAAAATGCAGCTATAAATCATTATCCATTATCCAGGAAATCTTAACGACACACAAATCCTGATAATCCTGATAATGTATTAAGTACAGTACTGTGTAGCCGACTTACTTTACATGTATTCTTTATCTGAAGAGCTTCATTTTTAAAAAGGTGGTGCTGTACTGTACACTATATATAATTGCTTTTTAGAAGTTCAGCTGTACTATACTGCACGTAGGACCTAGTTACATTTACACATGCCAATCAGTGGCACAAAATATGATTTCATGGATAAAAAGTAAACAATACTGTAACGAAGGACAAATAAATGGTACAGTATTCAAAAAAGATTAGTTAAGCAGAAAACAAAAATCTAAATGAGGAGATAGGGCAAAAGATAAGAGGAAATTAATTAGAAAACAGGAAGCTTATTTGAAAAGAAGAATGCAGCAGGGAGATTGATGAACAGATACATAGAAATGTTAAAATATTGTCATCGGAGACTTATAAAACCAGCATTGTATGTAATAAAACGCCATTTTCTGGGCGAGCCCCGGATGCTCCCTGGAGCTATCGGACTGATATACGCTATATTAGTCTGGGGCATCAATCAATGAAGTTCAGTTTACCAGGGACCACCATTGGCAGAGGCCAATGCCAACAGAAACAGAGCCTTGGAAAATAATCTGGAACCGATGTGGCATCCACAAACCGAGGAGAAAAGAAAAAGAGCATGCGGTCCAAGGACCAGGACAGCTCAGGCGACGAATGAGCAGGCCGGAGGTGAAACAAAGCATGAGAAAGCTTGCTAAATGGATCCGAAGTGACATCCACCCGAAATACAAGCTGGAGCAGTTCCGCCAATGCTGCATGATAAGAGGCGACAGTATTGGGCATCAAATGACAGTCCTGAAAAAGCCAAGAAAGAAAGGACAAATCAAACTGATCGCAAATAGAGGACAATGCCAGGAAACTTCATACTGTCGACGAGACGAAGCTCACAGTTGGGACACCATCAACGAAGCCATCTGATCACCATACAAATGGAGATACACCCATGTCAAAAAGACCAGATGCAAAGGTGGAGGAGTGGACCGAACCAACCATGTACCAGACCAGTCTGATCTGCTGAAAAAGGCAGAGCCACGGAAAACGACTCGGGTTCAGACACCGAGCAAGTAGCGCCTGAAACCAAGAAGCCACCAGGACAACGCTTCCGTGATAAGACTCCAAAAGAACCAAAACCCGAAACAACCCCTGGAACGGAGGAGGGGGGAGGGGAGAGGTACAGGTAACCCCACCTCGACCAGTCCTGCCGAAAGGCATCCACCGCAACGGCGCCACAGTCGGGTAAGGGTGCCACATATTTTGGGAGATGACGTGAAGAAGTCACCATGACGTCACCATGCTGACGTGAAGAAGTCCACCTCAGTAGACCATACGTCCGGCAGAGCCAACTGAAGGAGTCTGCATCGACCGTCCATTCCGTGGACAGGAGAATGAACCGAGACAGGCTGTCTGCCAGGACATTAGTCACTCCCCAGATATGAACCCCACAGAGAGCCAAACCCTGAGAATCCAGCAGACGAGTCACTCGAAGAGACCAGCCCCAATGAGCCAAGGAAAGTCCGAATGGAGCCGGATCATAGAACAATGAGCAACCCAAACCCTCCGAAGCAATAGCCAAACTGCAGCGAACTCGGGCACTGTGCTGTGAGCCCGATGTAAGGATGGAGCCCATCGCCCCTGGCCAGTCTGGTGAGCACTGGTCACAAAATCCCAGCCGACCAGCCGAGAGACGTGGCATACATGAACTCATTAAGTGATGGCTCGGGCAGGCACCAAGGCACTGAACCCTGAAAAACCCGAAGAGGAAGCTGGCGACGCAGCAACCGATGCAAGGCCCCTGGAGGCCGAACCCAGCGATAGTAAGAGAGGCAAAAGGGACATCCTCGAAGGAACCTGAATAGACTCTGAAGCCAGACCCGACTTGGCAGGTAAACCCGCACAGCTGCTCAAGCAACTGGCAAGTGACCCAGAAACCCCCAGAAACAGGGGGATTTCCTCTGGCTGCAGCAATGCCGCCAGAAGAAGAGACATAGAAGCGGTCCGAGAATCCCACACGAGGCTAAGCCAGGTCCGAATCTGGGACGGAACCAGATGGGACTTCCTCCAGTTAACCTGGAATCTGAACCCACCGAGCTGGGAAAGAACCACACCCTGGCGAGGAAACAAGCAGACCGGCTGGGAGCCAACACCATCCAGTCGTCGAAGTAGGCCAACACGAGAACACATCTCGCAAGACTCCAGGTCAAAGGTACTGTAGTTACTACTGACCACTGCATGCACCACAAGGAGCAGGAAACACCACAAAGGCACAAAATCTACCAAGAAATCGTGGCCAGAGTTGACGACCGCCCCAGAGCACATCAGCCTACAAACTGAAGGTGTGAGTAGCCAGTACAGGGGATCTGGGGCTCCCCCCTCTCCCTCCTGGGGAGGGGAGGGCTGCGTGGACAAGCGGCGCAGCAGCAGTGTAAGACGTTTGGTTGTTTACTTGTTTCTTTAAAGTTTTGGGGAGGTCTGCCTCTCTGTTCGGTCTTGGCTTACTATTTCTTACCAAGTGGGGTCTGTTTTGTTATGCCTACCTTTCTGGGTGCCTAATCCCGGTCAATGGCAGACATGAAATGCTCCCAAACACATGGGGGTTTCCATAGGCCATTGCTCCCTATGCCTCTCTGAGAGGGGCCAGGTTCTGGTTCGTGATTCCTGATAGGCTGAACTCCATTGATTGATGCTCCAGATAAATATAGCATACATCAATCCGATAGCTCCAGGAAGCTGGAGGGGCTCCCCACAGAAAATGGCAAAGATATCAGAAGTACTGTAGGTGGAGAGAATACATTTAAAAATCTTCATATATAAAGTGATGAAAAATGAGGTAATGTGAACATAATTGGATTTGATGGCAAGAAGAGTTTAAATCATATGCCAGTTGATGTAAAGCGAGTACAGTATATCTGAAGCTGAAATGTTGGGGAAGAGAACTTATACCCAACAAGAGGCTTTGCTTCCAGTGCTCACTAATACAGCCAGGAGTGCTGGTCTCTATCAATGTAAGTGACAATATTTGGGGTGATGGGGGTAGCATGGAAAGCAGTGAAATACATAAATACAAATCCTAACAAAGCAAGTACAGTATTGAATTTGCTTTAAACAACACACTTACTGGAAAGGATAAGCAATATTTTCCGTAATATTGTAGATCTCTCCAGGACATTTCACACCAAAGGAAAATGAGGTGCTGAAACTTGTGGTGGTTGCAAATGCACAAATACCAAATATCTGAAAATAAAAATCTCTTAGAAACAAAAACAAATAAAGCAAATATACTTGACAACCTATCATTTTTATTTATCACCACAAAATGTTGCACTCTTTCATAACATTATTCTGATAAAATGATTCTGCCTGAATAATTATTATCCCCCCCCCACACTATCAGGGACAAGAAGCCTATATTTAGGACAAGTATTTACCTTCCCCAGGATGCAACCCCACAACAGTTCCATAACTTCTGGATACCTATTTACTGCTAGATGAACAGAGGCATCAAGGTAAAGTAAGTGTGCCCTACCATCTCTATCCTGCCCAGGGGCTGACCCCGGATCCATCAATTAGGCAACCATTGTGGGTTGCATCCTGAGTAAAGGCCAGTTTCTGGCCTAGATAAGACTTTAATCAACTTAACAAGCTTCCTGTCCATAACAAGAAACAGCGAACTACATAATGTTATACTAATACCGTATATGGATATCAGAGACGACTACAACTTATCTCCAGTACTTACGAACTGCAAAACCTTCATGAAACCTCGTGGCTCTTTCAGTATTCTAGTGTTAATGGTTGTCAATATTCCCTGCAAACAAAAAGGTTAATTTACTATCAAATGCTATGTATGAAGTTTTATTCAAAAATAGTCACGACATCCAAAATTTGTTGTATTATTCTTATACTCTAATCTTTGTTATTGACATGTATAATTATACTGCACAGTAAAGCCCAATTATAGTCTCATAATATAAAAACCATTTTATAAATATGTTTAGGCATTTTTTATTTATTTATAATTATGGGTAATGCACTATGCTCAGTGTGTCTCATCTTCCTTGTGTATTATGAAAAAAAAAAAGCAATGAATGTACAGTAATATGCTAAATTTAGTATTGGCCATTTTCATTTATCAAATTAGATAAAAATTATAAAAATATCCATTAGTAACATAGATAGCTATTAACAGTATTTACTGTGCATTTAAGGAAGAGAAATAAATTTCTGGCAACCCTTTTGAGGGGATACAGATGCAGGGAGATACACTTGTTTCCTCCTGACACCCATGTCAACAGTACCGAGAGGGTTTTTTTCAACCACAGACGTGGCCATATACAGTGCAGTATTTACAACAATAAATACAGTATCAATGCTAACCAGCATATACACATTTTCGGTTAAAAAATATATACTTGTACCTGTATGGTTAGAGATATGTTAAACATATAGTTCCGTGATTTATTGAAGAATCACAGACAGTGATTGTAGTGCATTTATAATGCTAATCTAACCTACATATATAAATATAGATTTATGTCTGTCCTACATGTCACGGCCTGTCCTACTGTGAGGGTGGCATGGCTTCTTAACACAAACTAATATCGTTAATAGCCACATAGCTTCAAAACCAATCCTAGGTATCCCCCCCTCACATCCTTGTAATTCTACCCGAGTAGAAAGGGAAGGGGTTGATTAACCAGAGGTGAATATTCAGCCCAAGATGCCATTGTGCGGGTGCCAAATCCTTCAAAAACATATTAACCAGCAAAAATACTATTGGTACTTTGGATTATCACCATTACTCAGCTGGCTAATATTTTTTGAAGGCATCAGAACCTGGCTGACATCTTGGGTTGCATATCCACCTCTGCTTAATGCATTTGGAGTGAGTGAGGCAGGAAAGGCAAGGAGTGAGTGAGGCAGGAAAGGCAAGGAGTGAGCGAGGCAGGAAAGGCAAGGAGTGAGCGAGGCAGGAAAGGCAAGGAGTGAGCGAGGCAGGAAAGGCAAGGAGTGAGCGAGGCAGGAAAGGCAAGGAGTGAGCAAGGCAGGAAAGGCGAGGAGTAGGGGTGAAGAATGAGGGAAAAAAGGAGTGCAGAAAGAATTAGACAATCATGTTTTCTAGATTCTGAAAATATTACAATACCTGAAGAGGAGTTTTAGGTTGCTCCATATAAACTGGTGGTGGCTGCTTGTAAAAAAAAGTTTATGGCTTAAAAACTTTTAACAGGATATTTCCATTCCAAAAATGTCAATACAGTGTACCTGTATTTCTTAAGTTTCAATGTGTAATTCCGTTCATAAAATAAATTTATAGCTATTCAAAAGATTGCATTAAGATAAATATTTCAAATATTCCTTAATATTTTATATGCAATCATACCTGCTGATCATACTGCATAGGCATAGGCTGCATGTGGAAAATATCACATTAATATATAATCACTAAACAAACACAATTGCTTATAAAAAAAAATTTATTCTCGGCAATTACACACGGTCTTTTTTTAAGTTCCAATGTTAACAATGAATTTACTGCACAGTTAAATGTACATTTTAGTGCTTACAACTGGATCCCATATTTATCAAACTTTGAAGGCAATACAGTACTGTACTTGAATATTAATGTAAAATTAATTCATTTCTGTAATTTATAATTTTAGTAATCTTGAGCATAGAACACCAGACCATATATTTTCATCCAAAAGTTAACTGAACAACGGACTTCAATCAGTTAACAGTCAACTGCATTTCTTGAATTAAATATTTAAAAATTTCCCCTACAAGTTTATACACTGACTGCAAGACATGAAACTTAGGTTTTCCTTAGTCTCCACTTAGAGAAAACTGTCTACATAGGTATGGCAAACATAACTATGATCTTGGATAAACATATTTATGTAACACAAAGAGCAATATAGTAACTTTGATGATTGTCATACCCTTCAAGAAGACCTGGACAGAACAAGTGCAGTGGAACCTCGATTAACTAATTTAATCCGTCCCGGCAATGTGCTCGCCATGTGAAACGCTCGTCTTTCTAAACAAATTTCCCCATTTAAAATAATGGAAATAAAATTAATCAGTTCTACCAACGAAAAATATCAATATGATATTCTATTATTTAAATAATGGAGCAGCCTACCTGACACACACTGAACAAACCTTTATGACATTTTTTCTTTTTCCAAATTAGTTTAATTTTTTAGTTTTTAATTTTTTTTTATAGAAAAAGATTCGTTCAGTGTATGTCAGGTAGGCTGCTCTATTTTGTATAAAAAAAAATAAAACAAAAACAAAACAAAAAAAAATTGAAAGAACTTGAAAAAAAAATGTCATAAGGGTTCGTTCAGTGATTATCAGGTAGGCAGCTCTAGTTTGCATAAAAAAAAATTAACAAAATTGAACAAAATTGAAAAAGGAAAAATGTCAAAGGTTCGTTCAGAGTTTGTCAGGTAGGATGTTCCATTTGACTTTTTTCTATTTTTCATATTTGTTCAATATGGTATGTATTTTAAATTTTTTTATTAATAATGGAGCTGCCTACCTGACAATCACTGAACGAACCTTTATGACATTTTTCTTTGTTTTTTCAAACTCTTACTATTTTTTCTGTTTTTTTTTTTTTAGTGTAGCAGCCTACCTGACATTCACTGAACGAACCTTTTTGACATTCTTTTTTCAAATTTTCAATTTTTTTTTCTAATTTTGTCTAATAAACAAAAATCAATGCTTTCCAACATTACAGCAGTCACCCCTTTACATCCCAGCATCATTAGCATCTTTAAAAAAAAAAAAAAGTTATTTGCATCGTTGGAGGTGTCTGAGAATTTGCAAGAACCAGCGGGAACGCTTGGAAGCACCATGTGCTTTTCTCATTAATCAGGTGAAAGCTTGTGAATCGAGACAAATTTTCACCGAGTGATGCACTCGTTATTCGAAATGCGCGTATATTAAGGCATTCGTTACTAGAGGTTCCACTGTATATGGAGCACCACTTGGCAAATGAAATTTAATGTAAATAAATGCCATGTTATGGCAAGTGGAATAAGAGAACATAGACCCCACACAACCTATAAATTATGTGAGAAATCTTTAAAGAAGTCTGATAAAGAAAGAGATCTAGGGGTTATCTTGAGGTTATCTTGAGATTATTTCGGGGCTTTTTAGTGTCCCCGCAGCCCGGTCCTCGACCAGGCCTCCACCCCCAGGAAGCAGCCCGTGACAGCTGACTAACACCCAGGTACCTATTTTACTGCTAGGTAACAGGTTCTAGTGGTTCTAGATAGAAAACTATCACCAGAGGATCACATTAATGTACATTATGCTACACTTTCTAACTTCAGAATTGCTTTTAAATACATGGATGGCAAAATACTAAAGAAATTGTTCACGACTTTTGTTAGATCAAAGCTGGAATATGCAGTGATTGTATGGTGCCCATATCTAAAGCAGCACATCAACAAACTGGAAAAGGTGCAAAGACATGCCACTAAGTGGCTCCCAGAACTGAAGGACAAGAGTTACGAACAGAGGTTAGATGCATTAAATATGCTAAAACTAGGAGATAGAAGAAAGAGGCGATATGATCACTACATACAAAATAGTAACAGGAATTGATAAAATTGATAGGGAAGATTTCCCAAGACCCGGAATTTCAAGAACAAGATGTCACAGATTAAACTAACACAGATGACAAAGAAATAAGAAAATTCACTTTTGCAAA
The DNA here is from genome assembly GCF_040958095.1 of Procambarus clarkii. Lineage (NCBI taxonomy): Eukaryota > Metazoa > Arthropoda > Malacostraca > Decapoda > Cambaridae > Procambarus > Procambarus clarkii. The sequence continues at coordinate 28,495,442 of NC_091201.1, forward strand.
CAGAATGGTAGATGGTTGGAATAAATTAGGTGAGAAGATGGTGGAAGCCAAGACTGTCAGTACTGTTGTTTCAAACCGTTATATGACAAAGAGTGCCGGGAAGACGGGACACCACGAGCGTAGCTCTCATCCTGTAACTACACTTAGGTAATTACCTGTCGACTGACGGTTGAGAGGCAGGACCAAAGAGCCGAAGCTCAACCCCCACATGTACAACTAGGCGAGTACACACACCTCTCACTACCAAAACAAAAAACTTATAAAATTACAAAATGCTTTTCCCTAATGCTGATACAATAGAAAGAAAAAGTTAATCAAAATGAACATGCTTCTGTGTACCTGTGCTTCCTCCTGTGGTTGTGCCTGGAAAGATAGAATGTTTAGTACCTTAGTGGCAATAATAATTCATGCTTGCCATTAAGAAATACCAGTATTGAACTTGTACAAAACCTCAAACTATTAGGTATACAGTAGTATTCAGTACTGCAAAAAATGCATGCCATATATACAGTATTCCTCATTATATACTGTACAACTTCATACTTTATATTTCTCAGTAGGTTGTCTCCAACTAATAACCTGAAATCTATTAATACAAAACAAAAGTTTATCAAAATTACTAAACTTGAAAGTACTTTATTTATCTACGCACTTTACAGCTTCAGATCCCTAGAATGTACAGTAGTTCTATTCTTGTTCATCAAGAGCAGATCAGTCTTTATAAAACTCGATACAAACTAGACACAGTTTAATTGCACACGTGTTCAATAAACATATTCCCGGATAGCATATCACATGGTACAGACTAGTGTGACTAATACACGCTGCTGTAATTATGATTGGCCGTCTGTCTGGCCATACTAACGGAAGAGGAATGAGGGAAAGTGCATATCAATCAAGTTGAGCAATAATCAATTGAAATAGATGTGATTGCTAGGAATTTGGTTACCAATACCAATGTCAAGAGGTTTTGACATACAGATATTATACTGCATTACAGTACAGTATTATCCAATTCCAATACAGTATTACAAAAAAGATACAGTATTCAGATATTGATATTTACTTTTAAGAGTTAGATTCTCATGATTGCAACTTTGTAGATTATAACAGGTTAGTAAATTAATAACTTATAAATTATATAATTTATAATTAAATTAATTATACTGTATTATATTAATAATTAATATTAATAATAAATTTATAGGATCTTTGTAGTATAGTCTGGTTCATTCTCGATGCACGATTGAGAATTCCGGGTTCGAATCCCGAGTGGGACAGAAATGGTTGGGCACATTTCTTTTCACCTAATGCACCTGTTCACCTAGCAGTAAGTAGATACTCGGGAGTTAGTCAACTTCTTGTGGGGTTGCATCCTGGGTGGGGTCAGTAATATGACCTTGGGGTGGGGACCTCGCTATAAGCCTAACGTGTATGAATACACCCTGGCTTCCTGTCCCCCGACAATGAATTATAACACATTAATTATAATAATCATAACTATTCTTGCAAAGTCCCATAAATTAAACTGTTTAATGGAGTACCATCGGTGAATAGTAACAAATAGCAAATCTAAAGATATATTTTTTGCATAGCTACTCTGTCTTGGAGTGTTCAGGTCAAGATGATGGTACTGCAATTGTATTACAAATCATACTTACTATGGGTCATTTTTCTCTCCCAAAACAAAATAAAAACAAAAAATTAATTTTCTGTATCTGAACACACTGTTGACGAAACCCCTTGCACTGTTCTTGTCGTCATATTAACACGTGTGCTGGAGCACCAGCCAACATGTGATTTTGTTAGTACAGTACCTGTATATCATAAGATTCCAAACTCCCATGCATGCAATGGGGTACGCAATTGCTTCCTCAGGCATCCAGTAACCATCCCTCATCTTGAAAAAACATCCTTAGTCCCTGCAATGGGGCACACAATTGCTTCCTTAGGCATCCAGTAACCATCCCTCATCTTTAAAAAACATCCTTAGTCCCTCGTTTTCCTTCCATGGGCTTAGTAATGTGGTTTAGGTTATTAGGGCCTACAAAATGTTCCTAAGGCCATGGCTTTAGGAACGTTCAGGGCAGCCATACTATCTTGAGGTTATCTTGAGATGATTTCGGGGCTTTTTAGTGTCCCCGCGGCCCGGTCCTCGACCAGGCCTCCACCCCCAAGAAGCAGCCCGTGACAGCTGACTAACACCCAGGTACCTATTTACTGCTAGGTAACAGGGACATAGAGTGAAAGAAACTCTGCCCATTGTTTCTCGCCGGCGCCCGGGATCGAACCCGGGACCACAGGATCACAAGTCCAGCGTGCTGTCCGCTCAGCCGACCGGCTACTATGAGTCACAAAATTTTTTAGCAGCAAATGAGTGATTACCATTATGTATTTCAGGCATTGTATAACCACGAAGGAAAATTAAAACATGAAATTACTACTTAAGCACTTCTGTGTTAATCAACACATCAACCAAAGTATATTATGACATGTTGATTATCACAAAAGTGCTTAAGTAATTTCCCGTTTGATTTTTCCTTTGTGGTTAAACATTGTTATATGTACTGTATATATTTTCAGATTATAATTCGTACCATGTAAATATCTCCGAGTGAAATAGTGTACATTCGTATTTTTTATTTTTAATACAACAAATATAAAAAAAAAATATTTATTTATAATAACATTTATTTATGAGTATTTATAATTTTAGTATTTATGATATGCACCTTCACCCGAAACACTATGCGTGTTAGTGACTTTTGCAAAAATGTACTAATATACAAATACCAATATTATGTAATCTCACAAACCCATTCTACCATCTTGTAAATAAATAACTACTGTATTAATATTATTATTGGTAAATGGTAAAGATAAATGGGCAGGTTTTGGGCAGATCTAGAAATGCCCAAAAGCCTTTGCGAGTTAGTGACTTAAAAAGAAATGTAAGAACACAAATGTTATGTACTCTCTCAAAAAAATGTATCTTCTTGTATATAAATGAATAAATAAATTCATTTGTTTAATTCTAATACTTGTAGGCGAGAAAAGTTGTGAACACCAGCTAGCGCAGAAGTACATGAGCGCCCAAAATACTTTTACACAAAAGACATGTACAGACAGGCTTCCGACTTCGTTTTTAACGATTAATATTACACATTAGGTGCTTGCCTATAATAGTTATTATATACAAGTATAACTATTACATAATAAATGTAAAAGGAGTTTATCCAAAAACTGACAAAAGTGTTGTGTTTTGTGCGTTGTATCGTGTTTATGGGCATTCGGGTGTGTTGTGTTTACGCTGGCCGGCGGCGTCCTTACCAAGCCCGGATTATACCCATCACATCACTAAGCTTCCTTTAATAATTATATGGCTGCTAAGTAGAAGATTTTAATTGTTAGTAACATTATATTGTCGTTTTAATATTGATCACGTACACATATGCAAAACGTCCAAAGCTGGTGTCCGAAATGGTAAAAATATTAGTGTGCAATGGTGTCAATGTACAGTGTCTGATCACTTTTGTGATCACCAGGCAAAACTCTTGGGTATAAAAAAAAAACTCATTTGCATATACAGTACCTAGTTCCTAAAGCCAATTTTTCATCACTGATGATATGGTAGGTTTATATTTAATAAAGCTACAATTTAAGATTCATTTCAATAAGATTATCAGGACAAATGTGGGACCTTTGACAAGCCACCGGCTTCCTACTCTCATCAAAGCAACTAGATATATATAGTGTCTCTCAGGTACATTCAAGCAAAAAGATTCTCCCAATTTGCACCAGCATGATAAAGTGTCTTGGAGTTGATAAATACATTTTTGTTTAAAAACCTGTTCACATCTTAGCAAGTCTCAGCTACGTCAGGATAAAAAGGTAACATGATGAACAACCCAGAGAGGTGTTCATCCTGTTGAACATGCTGCTATAGCGGTGTGTTCACTCAGGATGAGTGACGCCAGCACTCTCAACTAAAAAAAAAAATTATAACTCGTCAGTGACAAACACTCCCTTTAAACATTGATATACGTTGGCAAGAGTCCACTATGAGTAGGGTGTGTTGTAATACACTCCCACACGGTCATTACCTTGCAACCTTTTACCGTAATACTAGCTCAATTATCGCCACCATGTCGCTACAAATGGGTGGTGCCATAACACGTACGAAGTGGCCTTACCTCCATGTTATACAAAAGTTGTGTTAGAGCAGTGGTGAAGGTTGTGGGTAGTGTGTACACTTGCGCCAGGCCAGGATCGAGCCTCGTCAGGAAAGCAGTGGGCGTTGCGCAGGCCACAGGCGCCACACACACTCCAAATTCTTGCCTTCTATACACTCCTATTTACAGCACTCTACGCCCAACCCTTCATCTATATATATTCCTTTCCAAGAATTACCAAGTTTATTCTTCTTTTTTCCCCGATTTACAAACAAATTTCCACACTTTAGACTGCATGTAGCAAGCATCCACGCAGTTCGTGATGTCGCATTACTTTTAACTTATTATTATTAGCAAGCTTCTAGTAAGGTAGTTCTGTGTATATAACACTTAGGACGGTAGAGTATGCATCAACATCTACTTATAAACAAATACTGTACCAAATAAGTATATATGTAAATTCAAATAAGTAAATAAGGAAATTCTGGTAAATTCAAGTACAGTAAATATGTAATCTAATCCTCTATATTTTTATACATCAATTATTATTATTATTATCTCACCGATGTATTTTTTTTTTTTTTTTTTTTTTTTTTTTTTTGAGATATATACAAGAGTTGTTACATTCTTGTACAGCCACTAGTACGCGTAGCGTTTCGGGCAGGTCCCTGGAATACGATCCCCTGCCGCGAAGAATCGTTGTTACAACCAAGTACATATTTTACTGTTGCGTTAAACAGAGGCTACAGTTAAGGATTTGCGCCCAGTAAATCCTCCCCGGCCAGGATACGAACCCATGACATAGCGCTCGCGCATCGCTAGGCGAGTGTCTTACCACTACACCACGGAGACAACTATTAACAAGGTTAAGTACACACGCCAGGTGGGGGGCCAGTGGCTAAGTGGACAGCGCTCGGAGCTCGTAATACTATGGCCTGGGTATCGATCCCCGGCAATGGCGGAAACATATGGGCAGAGTTTCTTTCATTCTAATGCCCCTGTTACCTAGCAGTAAAAATAGGTAGGAGCTGTTACAGGTTGCTTCTTAAGTGTGTATGTGTGTGTGGAAAAATAAAAAAGGTTGATTGATTGACAGTTGAGAAGCGGGCCGAAAGAGCTCAGCCCCCGCAAGCACAACTAGGTGAATACATCAATGTGCTGCTACACAATTCTATATGAAAGATTACAGAATAGAGGTCAAGATCGAGCTATACATATGAGTTGCATTGTAATTGCCAGAATTAGGCTGGGATGCCGATATCTTATGGTAGGTGACGGCAAGTAATGAATCCCCCAATGGTGTACATTCCAAATGTAAACTATGTGAACAAGAGCTAGGACATACTCTCCAACACTATATCTGTGGTTGCCCTGTTATCAGTGATTTCAAATAGATCAGCCTTACATTTCGTGTTCTCTCCTGATTCCATGTATGAGTAACCATCCTGTGAGATAGGGATATTAGATGAACTTATAGCTAGTTTTTGATCTGCACTGTGTAATCTTTCATACAGAATAGGGTAGCAGCACATTACTGTGTATACCTAAGTTTGATAATAATAAAAAAGGTCAGGGCTAATCTCGTTGAAATTTAAAAAATACTGAACAATTTGTAGGATATTGATTCAGGCCACTTCTTCAAAAGGTCAGATATAACACGAATAAGCCTATCATTCACTGTATGTATAACCTAGCAGCTTCCTGTACCCCGAAAATGAATTATTAATTACAATATTATTATTTAGAATTTGCAGTGATGTTCCCCCCCCCCCCCCCTCCCCCCGAAGGCCGAACTACTTACTGGCCTTCCCCAAGATGCAGTCCCACAATAACTGCCTAATTCCCAAGTACCTATTTACTACTAGGTAACAAAAGCATTAGTTGAAAGGAAATGTGTCCAACCACTTGCATCCCGCCCGGGAATCGAATCTGGGACCCCTATTTGTAGGTCGAAAACGAAGTTACTGTACTACAAGACCCCAACCAATATCGTTAACTTTATGCTAAGAACCTTAATTGCATTTGTATTCAACTAGTTATACAATTTGAATTTACCTATCATACATATACAGTAGTTAATTGTTTCTGCTAGCGACGCCTAAAGTTTATTGTGCACCCCATACTCATACTCATCCTCTGAACGATAATTTATTGTGCACCCTATACTCATCCTGTGAGCTGTAATTTATTGTGCATCCTATACTCATCCTGTGAGCTTTAATTTATTGTGCACCCAGTACTCATCCTGAGAGCGGCAATTTATTGTGCACCCTATACTCATCCTGTGAGAGGTAGTTTATTGTGCACCCTATACTATTCCTGTGAGCGGTTGTTTATTGTGAACCCCATACTCATCCTGTGAGCTGTAATTTATTGTGTACCCCATACTCATCATGTTAACGGTAGTATATTGTGCACCCCATAGTCATCCTGTTAACGGTAGTATATTGTGCACCCCATAGTCATCCTGTTAACGGTAGTATATTGTGCACCAGGTGGCACTTTTGTGTAATGAATGCTCATACACCTGCTAGACCGCGTGATAATAAGGCAGTAGAAAGCCTAGTTACCTGTCAGCCCCTTGGCTATATTAGTTCCTGGGAACATCAACATGGCCACTGCCCCCAGACTGGACAGTATCACACACTACCTGGCTCTGGGACCAGAGAAATTGCCAGGGATCCTGCAATTATTCACAATGAGCATTTGGATGCTCATTGAAGACGAGATTATTCAATTCCAATTCTGGAAGACGAGATTAATTCTCGGGCTGAAATCTTTACTTCCCTAACAATAATATACCAGCTTGCACAAGACCCCCCAAAAAGTCTACTAAAGGTGACCAATTCTTTTAAGGTATCAGACTAGAATTGAAGATGACTGGACTGTTGCCACTAGTGCTGTACTGATGGCTGAATATCTTGTTTATCTCTCTTCTAGCCTCATACGCCAAATGTACAAATTCCCTGACGACATAAATGTTAGCAAGACCATAGACCAGACTTAGCCTTTACATCATATGTGCGGCCTTCTTAAATAAAACTTGTATTGATCACCAAACTTGAAATATTCTAAAGATCACACAAGGCGTATTAGGTTCTCTACAACTCCCTCCCTCACATATATCACAGGTATTTACAGGACGCGCCACACGTAACCGCAAGATAAGTGCTTCCTGTGCACCAAGATAGCAATTTCGTCGCTCGTCAGCATTCGAAATATATGCAACATAATGCATCTTAAACAAAAATAGTCACTACAGCACTTTATATATATATATATATATATATAATATATATATATATATATATAATATATATATATATATATATATATATATATATATATATATATATATATATATATATATATATATATATATATATATATATATAATATATATATATAAAATGTCTCATCATTGAATATGACAGCATATTCTGTATTAACTATTTTCTGGGTTTAGGGCTTCTATCCCTCTAACTAGTGTTCTTGCATCAGGGTTTAGTTAGAAGAGGAGTTCTCCAAAAGTCATGTCCGTTTTCAAGGTGAAGAAAAAGTAAATAACTATAGAATGTATAACACTTATTATATAATTCCACAACGTTTCGAACCTACATGATTCATTCTCAAGGTTGTTGTTGATTTAGATTCAGCTGCTCGAAACGTAAGTTCCGAGTAGCACGGGCTATGGTGAGCCCGTAGTGGACTTACCTGGCACAGAAGCGGGACTGTAACTGGAAAAAAGAAAATACGTTGTTGTTGTTTTAGATTTAGCTACTCAGAACGAAATGTCCATGTAGCACGGGCTATGGTGACCCCGTAATTGAGTTCGGTTATTCGCGATAACCTTGTTACTCTGGTATTTGGGTCAAAGATTAATTGGAGGTGGGGTTTTCTCCTTTTTTCCCCTGTTTCTATTTCGCTTCTGTTTTAGTCGTGTTTTAATAACATTATCTTGGTGGCGGATGTAGGTGCAGAATGTTCACTAGTGAGTCCCATTCTTTAATGGCTTTTCTATTCATTGTAGTGGCTGTGGAATGTGCATCTAATGCAGCTGCTGTCGTTGGATTAATGTTGAGTTTGATGCGCAGGACTTCAGTAGCTTCACATTCCAGTAAGTAGTGCAATAGTGGCGCCTCTGCTTCTGTTCCACAGATATGACACTCTTTAACTATTGGGTTTATTACCTCCCAGCAGCACTTGTAACCAAGTCTGAGTCTGTGTATGGCTACTGCAATGTCTCTGGATATCTTTTTGTCAGGTTTGAAAGAGTAGTATCCAGTGGCTTGTTCGTACCATATCGCAGTGGATCTGCCTTCCGCTACTTTGGCTCTGTGGCGACTTTTGATAGTTGGGAGTATTTTCTTCTTGATTTCCTCCTTAATCTGTGAAAAACTTGGAGGTATTTGAACTTGTACAACAGGTAGAACAGTGACAGTTTTTGCTAGTGAGTCTGCCTTTTCATTACCATCTATGCCAATGTGACTTGGTATCCAATTTAGGGTGATTGACAGCCCTAGATTATGGGCTTCTTTTCCTATATGTTGGATTTCTGTGAGGAGTTGTATATTATCTCTGTGCTGACTGGATAACAATGCCTGAAGCGAAGATTTAGATTCGGTATGAATGATGACATCATGTCAATTATTCTCAATTGTATAGTTTATGGCCTCCTTCAGGGCATATAATTTTGTCTGCAATGTTGAGCACCCACTATTCATGCTCCAGTGGGTGCAGCTAAAGACTACATTACCAATATTACAGGTGAAAAAAACGCTGATAAAACTGGATTTCAAAAATGCTTTCAATCTGGTAAGAAGGGATGCAATACTCAGTGGGGTTCATCACTTTTTTCCTTCCCTCTACTTGTTTGTAAAATCATGTTACAGCAAGAATTTAGCTCTGTTATTCGGGGAACATGAAACTGAATCACAAGAAGGTGTCCAACAGGGTGACCATCTTGCTCCTTTTCTTTTCTGCCTAGTGAACAAGGAATTCACTAATAACCTGTCCAGTGAGCTCAACATTTGGTTTTTGGATGATGGTACACTAGCTGGCTCCCCAGACTCCCTCCCGGATGACGTAAGAATAATTCAGGAGCAAGGAGCAAGTCTAGGCCTCACCCCGAAATCTTCCAAGTGCGAAATAACTTCCACCAACCAGCACATAATAGAGCGAATAAAGGGTGTTTTGTCTGATATTCATATAACCAACCTTGAGGACAGCACACTTCTAGGAGCTCCTCTTGGAGGGAATGCCATCGACGAGGTCCTTGGTAAGAAGATCACTGACCTGAAGAGGATGAATGAGAGGATTGAAGACATCGATGCTCATGATGCACTTTACCTCATCACCAGATGCTTGTCCTTTCCCAGGCTGACCTATTTTCTTAGATGTTCGCCATCTTTTAATAATATTAAATTAGATGAGTACGACAGCCTGCTGAAATCAATGCTAGAAAAAGCCCTCAATCTTTCTCTCAGCGACTCACAGTGGAAACAGGCCTCCCTTCCTGTCAGACTCGGGGGCCCTCGGCGTTCGCACAGCATCACAAATTGCTGTACCAGCGTTCCTGTCCTCTTCAGTGGCATTTGACAACCTGGTGAAGGAAATCCTACTTGAGTACCAGGTCAACAGGCAGGGGTACATGATCCCAGCTTTACAGACTTCACCACCAAATGGGTCTCTCTCGCAGGACCAGCACCCCAACCACTACTTTCTGAAGCCCATAAGCAATCCAGCTGGGATCGCCTCATTGTCGAACAAGAAGCTGCGACATGCCTAGAAGCTGCGACAACATCACATGACACTGCCCGACTTAGAGCTGTAGCAGCTCCCCATGCAGGTGACTTCCTATTAACAACCCCAATGTCAGCAACCGGCACCCGTCTCACACCGCAGGCCCTCCGAATTGCTGTTGCTCTCCACCTCGCTGCCTCAATCCACACCGAATACAGGTGTATTTGCAGCGAGGCAGAGGCAGAGGCCGACAGGTACGGACGGCATGGCCTTCTCTGCCAAAGGACAGGAGGATGGCCTGCAAGACACGGAGAGGTTAACGACATTATTAAGAGAAGCCTTACCACAGCCGGTTGTCCAGCAGAGATCGAGCCTCCCCCCCCCTCCCCCCGTTACCTAATGCCCCGCGCAACTCTCATTAGCCTGTCGGTCGCCCAAACGGGATCACGGTGAACCCCTGGAAGAATGGGAAACAGTTGGTGTGGGACAACACTTGCGTTTTAACTTTAGCCAACACCTATGTTGTCTTCAGTGCTGCACAGGCAGGAGGTGCTGCCAGTCAACGGGCAGCAGTCAAGTCACGTAAATACAGAGACCTTGATCACCACTACAATTTTGTCCCCATTGCCTCAGAGACACTTGGTGCCTGGGGTAAAAGTGCTGCTAGGTTTTTGAAGGAGCTGGGTTCCAAGCCAATTGAAACAACTAAAGACCCTAGAGCCGCCAGTTTTCTCTTTCAGCGACTTAGTGTGGCGATCCAGAGCATCCATGGATGCTCACTGCATCCATGGTTCCTGCCCGCCATCTGAGGAGCTGGAGGAGCTCTACAACTTGTGACAAGTAGTCTTGTACCCTGCATGTAACCTATGTTGTAACCCTTTTTGTGTAATGACATTTTAAAATAAAGTGAGATATATATACACATACCAAAAGAATAGGGGTGGTAGGAGAAGAAAATATCAAAGTGTTCAGTGAGTATCCACAAGGTCTTCTCTGAGTACTCTTTATTTTCTTCTCCGAGGCTATGGGTCCCTACACTTGCACCAGAGGTGGTACCCCTTCTAGGTTATGTATATATATATATATATATATATATATATATATATATATATATATATATATATATATATATATATATATATATATTATATATATATGTCGTACCTAGTAGCCAGAACGCACTTCTCTGCCTACTATGCAAGGTCCGATTTGCCTAATAAGCCAAGTTTTCATGAATTAATTGTTTTTCGAGTACCTAACTTACCTAACCTAACCTAACCTAACTTTTTTGGCTACCTAACCTAACCTAACGTATAAAGATAGGTTAGGTTAGGTTAGGTAGGGTTGGTTAGGTTCGGTCATATATCTACGTTAATTTTAACTCCAATAAAAAAAAAATTGACCTCATACATACTGAAATGGGTAGCTTTATCATATCATAAGAAAAAAATTAGAGAAAATATAATAATTCAGGAAAACTTGGCTTATTAGGCAAATCGGACCATGCATAGTAGGCTGAGAAGTGCGTTCTGGCTACTAGGTACGACATATATATATATATATATATATATATATATATATATATATATATATATATATATATATATATATATATATATATATATATTATATATATATATATATAAAAAGGGGGTGGTAGGAGAAGTGAACACTCTTTCGTATTCAGAGTTAAATGTCAAGTTTTTCCCTGAGTGCTCTGTGTTCCCTTCTCTGAGGCTGTGGGTCCCTATAATTACACCAGTGGTGGTACCCCCCTATATATATATATATATATATATATATATATATATATATATATATATATATATATATATATATATATATATATATATATATATATATATAATAAACCCACACACACACAAGAGTTCTTGCATTCGTGGGGTTCAGTCCCTGAGCCCATTATGTATCTCTGTAACCCTTTCCACTACCGCCCACAAGATGGGTATGGGGTGCATAATAAATAAATTAAACTGAAACTTGTGCAGCCACTAACTAGCACGCGTAGCGTTTCATGCTTTTGTTTAATGAATGTTTAAAATAACACAAAATGATATCCAACAGATTTCAAATATCCCCCATACTCATCCTTTCAACGGTATTGATTCTGTATATAAAAGTGCATTTCTCGTTTGCATCAATCAAGCAACTAACATATAATGATCAAGAAAAACTATCATTTGTTTTTATTATTATTTACTGTACAAACAATGACAGGAAGCCGACTTCCTGTCCGCAGGTCACTAGAGATTTTCACCTCAATATACCTGAGGGACCACTGTCTCCCTACTGGCCTCGACCGGGACAGGAAGCCTGGAGCATATCAAAGGTTTTCCCATTGTTCCTTGGGATTTTTTCTGTTTAGATTTTAATTTGAAGTAATATCTTGGTGTTTACAGCTTCGGCGGGTAGGCGGCTCCACGAGATTTTAACCCTTAGGGGTGAAAAATCATCGCCCGTTTTCTGTTCTACATTATGGTTGTTTAGCTTGAAGTTGCTAAGCCTTGTTTTATTGCATTTGAACTATAAAAAGTGTTCTAAATTATTATCCTCCAACTTGTTCAGCATTTTAAAGGTCTCGATGAAATCAGCCCTTTCATGTCTGATTTGCAAAGTTGCTAGACGTGTGATCCATCATCCATTCGTGGTATAAAAATTGACTTGGTTCTAGGATGATTTTTGTTGCTCTGTGTTGAACGTTCTCCAGAGGAGTTATATCCTTTTGAAGGCGAGAGCTCCATGCTTGGATACAGTAGTCCAGACGGGGCGCACTAGAGACTTATACAGTCCAATAACCACTTTCTCTTCCCTTGAAGTCAAAAGTTCTTTTGAATGTTCCAAAGGTTTGGTTGGCTCCTTTTTACACCCACAGTTGCAGCCACTTATGCAACTTTCAGAGACAAGTGAATCTCAACTCCCGGGGTCCTTTTTTTCATCAATCTGCTGCATTTTAGTGTTGTTGATATGATATTGGTGATGTGCAGTGTTATGCACATCGAAAATTTTGAAGTTGCAGCTCTGTGAAATTCAAGTTCTTGCATTTTTTAATATTGAAAATTTTTTGCCACGTTTCTGACCATTTGTGGAGTTCATATAGATCTCTCCTTAAAGCCTCAATATAGTTTTCGCCTTCTATTTTATCATAGATCTTAGTATCATCTGCAAATATGATGATGTGGCATGTCATCTATGACATGCCGACATCATCATCAACACCGACATGTTATCATACATACAGATTCGAGAACTGCCATTGAAACCTTTCAACAAGAACACATACGTGATAACTTCCATCTGATCACAAATGTCATATCATTAATGCAAACACTCAAACGTCAAGACCGACGGGTACTTATCAACTGGGTGCCAAGTCATGTGGGAATAATAGGAAATGACATTGTAGACGAAGCTGCAAAACTTGTAACTAAGAGTAGAAATGTAGACATTTATACACTACGGCAGTTGCAACATCAGGATCTGCGGGTTGGTACAAGAATTCAACCAACTACGAACCACTTAGTTTGATGAAAGGGAGCAGTAGAATAACAGAAGTACACTTCACATCAGGCTTGGATACCAATGTGCATGGGAAATAGGCTTACAGGTTCCCGGAAGATGAGAGGAAATGTGAACACTGTGAAGAAATGCCAGACAGACCACTGGAACATTATCTAACACAGTACACAGTTACAAACCCATTAAATTTTCAACTTAGATTCAATAGAGTAAAAGAAGTTGTTAAACACATTTGACAAAATAATACTAAAGTGACCATACGAGTATTAAATACTCATACTCCGCCCACGTAAAACAGAAACAGCAACACTTAGAGGGCCAGCCAGAGGCTTAGGGCCCGCGCAGGAATATCCCTGAAACAAAATCTATGACAAACATCATCATTCTCATCTATATCATTAATGTCTGTGACAAAAAGGGTTGGCCCCAAGATGGAAACCTTGCGGTATTCCACTCCCCACATTTCTCCAGTCCGATTTGTTTCCATTTAGGATGACCCTTTGCTTTCTTTATTTTAGCCATAATTTTATCCATTCTAGTATTTAAAAACCAATTCCATATGCTTCTACTTTCCTTCCCAGTCTTTCATGTGGAATCTTGTCGAAAGGTTCAGGAAAGTTTATGCATACGACGTCCACTGCAAGTACTTTGAATTCTACATTTTCCAGGAATATGAGCAAGTTAGTAAAGCAAGATTTATTTGTATAAAAACCATGCTGTGGTAATTTTACTAGAGTGTACACTGATGGTGACTGATTCTCTTTCTCGGGATTTTCTCCGTGACTTTCCAGATGTGAGAGATTAGGCTGATTGGACATTAGTGACCTGCTTAACGTTTTCTGTCTTTTAAAAAAATGGTAGAGGGAGGGAGGCGGGATTTGCTTATTTCCAATATAGAAGAACTTGGTTCAGGGATTTTCTGAATAGGACTTTCAGTGGTAGACAGCTCTTCAGCCAATTACTTTACGATTTTGCATTGAATTCCATCAACGCATGGACTTTAGATTCATTTCAATTAATAAATTAAATTAAATTTTGTGTTCAGGAAAAGTACATACATAGTTGATTTACAAACATAATGTTGGATTTATAGATAAAGCTGGTACATATAATGCCTAAAGCCATTAATACGCATAGCGTTTCGGGCAAGATGTGGGGAAAAAAATAGACTAAAACTTAATAGTAATTGGGATTAGGTATAAATTGCGTTGAAAAAGGAATAAAAAAATAAAAGGGGGCGGGGACATGGCAGAAATTAGTAACTGTACAAGTTGGTGAACAAACAGCATTATTTAAAAATAGCAAGACATAAGTTGACATTTAGGGAGTATGATAGGTTACATGGAGTTAATTAGGTAGTACTTGGTTTTATTCTTAAACTGGTTGAGAGAGGTACAGCCTTTGACATGATTGGGGAGGTCATTTCACATTCTGGGTCCCTTGATTTGTAGAGCATTTCTAGTTTGGTTAAGTCGCACTCTTAGAATATCAAATAGGTATTTGTTTCTGGCGTGATGCCCATAAGTTCTGTTACAATCTTCTAAGAAGCTTCTAGGGTCAGGATTAACATTGCAGTTCAGAGTTTTAAATATATAGAGTACACATAAGAGGATGTGCAGTGACATAATATCCAACATATTCAAAGATTTGAGTAAAGGTAAGAGTGCTTACCAACCCGTTCTCGCACTTGCTTATAGTCAATATTGGCTTATTTAATAAGTACATATGTGACATACTAATTGATTGTGAATATTTTAGTTTACCTTGAAAAGCTTCATAGAAAACACCGACCTCACCTAACCTTCTTAGTATGTTAAGATAAGCATCTTATTGCTTCGTAATTACAATTATTACTTAGCCTATATCTATAATAGGTTAAGTAATAATTGTAATTACGAAGCAATAAGATGCTTATCTTAACATACTAAGAAGGTTAGGTAAATTCGGTGTTTTCTATGAAGCTTTTCAAGGTAAACTAGTATGTTTAGTATGTCACATATGCACGTATTTAATAAGTCAATATTGATTATACGAAAGTGCGAGAACGGGTTGCAACCGAAGCGTATGTAGGTAGGTGTCAGCCAGGGTGGATACACTCTGCAAATTAACTGTCCCAAACTACAGAGAGGCTCTTCTTCTCTCAACCAGTTCAAAAGAGAAATTAAGAACTACCTAATTAATTATACAGCCAAATGTCAACCTGTGTTTTGCTGTTATGGAACATTAATTACCGAGCCGACTAAAGAGCCTAAAACTGCACTCCCTTGAGCGCAGGCGGGAGAGGTACATAATAATTTACACGTGGAAAATATTAGAGAGGCTGGTCCCAAACTTGCACACAGAAATAACATCACATGAGACCAGAAGGCATGGCAGGATGTGCAGAATACCCCCGTTGAAAAGCGGAGGTGCAACAGGTACTCTGAGAGAAAACTATCAACCTCAGAGGCCCGAGATTGTTCAACAAGCTTCCACTACACATAAGGGGCATAACTGGCCGACCCCTCACAGTGTTCAAGAGAGAACTGGATAAGCACCTCCAAAGGATACCTGATCAACCAGGCTGTGACTCATACGTCAGGCTGCGAGCAGCCGCGTCCAACAGCCTGGTTGATCAGTCCGGCAACCAGGAGGCCTGGTCGACGACCGGGCCGCGGGGACACTAAGCCCCGGAAGCACCTCAAGGTAACCTCAAGGAACCTGTACTGTTACCGATAACTGCCGTGTAAAAAGTTATAAAAATTGTATACCGTTTGTATATTATTTTCTTTTTATTTTCGATTTATAATCGTTTACCAAAACAATTAATTTGTGGTGTTCTGTTGAAAAAATTGCAGTTCCAATTATCATGTAAAAAATTATTTTATTTTATAATTCTTTTCTTCATTTCAGTGTAGTTTTCCTCCTGTCAGAGACACTGGCCTGCAGCCCTGCGACAAGTAACTGCGGCTAGTGCAGGTTAGTGTAGTCTTTATTCTCCGTCAGTCACTGGCCTGCAGCCCTGCGACAGGTAACTGTGGCTAGTGCAAGTTAGTGTAGTCTCCCTCCAGTGCCAGAGAAAACGTGAGTGTGTATGAGCGTCCGGCGATGCTCAGCTGTTTACAGTTCCGTCGACAGGATGGTCCAAAATGGCAGCAAATCTCCATCCTGAGGAAGAATTGGTTAGTAAATTGTATATTATAGGTCGGTGTAAAGGTTACGTGAAGCAAGAGGGAATAATAGAGGCGTGGGCGAGCGTTGGAGGCTGGGAGGCCGGGGCCCAGAGGGAAGACGGGCCAGGGAGGCTGCTGGCCTTCTGGCTCTGGGGCTTTTTCTCGTTTTATTGAATCAAATTATGGTAAATTAACACCGTTTTCCCTGTCGGATTTAGTCTCACAAACTCTACCAGTTACCTTTTATGTCCGCCGTTAAAATGTCTAAAGAGGATCTGTTGGGATGAGTAAACGTCGATGAGGTTAATGTTTTAAGAAACCCATTCAACTTGTTGCTATGATGCTCTGTTGCCAGTTGTTGAGAGGTTTGTTGCACTCTATGGGAAGGAAGTTGCTTTTACAACCCAGTTTCTCAAGTGTTGTTAAACCGTGTCCTTGTGAGGGCCCCTGTTGTCACTCGCAGAGGTGTTCATGTGCGACGCTGGGGCTTGGTTGCAAGTTGCAGAGGTGTTTGTTGCAGTGTTTGTAAGGGAGGCTGGACCCCGTTGTTCCTGCAGAGATGTTTGTTGAGTTTATGGGATGGAAGGCTGAGTTATGGCTCAGAAGGCTCAGTTTCAAAGGTATTTTTTTGCAGTCTTTATGAGGTTGGAGGGAGGGGGGGCTCTCTTTGCCAGTTACAAAGGTGTTTGTTGCAGTTTGTGTAAGAAAAGTTGTGGGTTATTCTGCTAGTTGCAGGGATGGTTATTACAGTGTGGGGGTTAGATGGACGTGTTCAAGAATTAATTGGCTGTAAGTTCTTACAGGAACTCAAGTTCCTTTAAGAAGTTACAGTCCAACTTACCTTTTTAAAGTCCAACTGGAAAAGATCATCAAGGCAAAAGGGGGACCTTCGACAAGCCACCAGCTTCCTGTCCTCATCAAGGGCCACTAGTGTTAGTCCTAGGGAGATCTCTGTAAACCAGATAGGCTTCCTGTCCCCAAAAATGGGGGAACTATAACGATAAAGTTCTCTACGGTATTATTCTTTGCAGTCTCTGCAAAATAAGTGGGCAACTCTGATGTAGAATTGTAACAAATAATTCATTGTTTTCCTTCTTTCTTTGAGAATATATGTTTCTGTTTATTGCATCTATAACCCATTAAATACAAAATGTCTAACATTTCCTTAAATTTACATGTTTAGAATTATTAGGTTACAGAATGTGCAATGTACATCATAATTGCAGATTAATTCCAGTAGCCTATGGTAGTAGGCAAAAACACTATTCAGGAGCAAAACACTGTGTGGACAGTATTATCAGGTACTGTATGGACAGTATCATTAGGTATTTTTGTTATTGGTGATGTACACAAAATGTACAGTATTTGCATATTGGCTTGAAATTCTCAAGGTCTATGTATCTTGATGTATGGAAGATCCCTAATCATTCATGAACCTTCTAGAGCTTTCTTGCAGATTCCAGAATTATTTACAGTAAAAAAAAAAAAAATCAGATTTGGGGGATGTACCCTGAGCAATGTCTAGTATATATAAAAGATGAATTAGCAATTTCTAATTCAAAATTTCTACACGAGCGCTAATGCCAGACGATAATCACTGTATGTACTGAACTGTACAGTGTGAACATTTATCCAGGTTAATGCAAGCAAGTAATTACCAAAAGAAGGCACCAAGCCGGGAAGGCTATGTAGCACCATCAAATGTGCGGAATAATCATAGGGCACTAAATATAACTAAGGATGCCAATATGAGAACAGAAATGCATAAGGTGGACGATATCAAAGGTATCCGATTCACCAAAAATTCTATTGAGAGACTAGCAACCGCAAGGGATGGTTGGGAAGCAAGACAAATGTTCGTCCTGGAAGTCAAGACATTCAACAAGGATATGCACAACCGTAAGAGGGACAATGCAGTTTGGACAATAAGGAGCAGGGCAGTGCTCCATTAAGTGGTCGCGAGTTAAACGTGTATGGCCAGTACATAACCTCGCTAAAGGCGTTTCCCACCGCTGGTTATGGTGGTAGGAGGAAGGCTATGGGGATACATTACTCTTAAGAGCGCACAGTTTGATACCAGTAACAAAAGACCAAAAATACTGCCAACGGGCAAGGATGGAGGAATGAGTAACTGGGTAAAAGTCTGAATTAGGAATACCTTTACCGGAGATGGGACAAGTGCGGATAGCCTCCTTAACGGCAGCATCCGCATGCCCATTTAAGGACACACCAATGTAGCTGGGAACCTAGCAAAACTCCACTGTCATAAATTTGCTGGAGATTAAAAACGGCCCATGTTGAATCTCGACTACCTCTGGATGGACTATATTAAAGGAATCTAGAGCCATGAGGGCACTGTGAGAGTCAACTACAACAACAAAGGAGGATTGACAGCGAGAAAGCAGTTGACGAAGAGCATACAGAATAGCATAAAGTGCTGTCGAGAAGATGTTAGTCTCCGGAGGCAGGTGACACATATAGGTGTGGTCAAGAAAAACAACTAAGTAGCCTACACTATCTGCAGACTTAGACCCATCGGTGAAGATGGAGTGTGAAGAGAAGTGTTCAAGGAAAAGGCATTTCAGAACTGTAGGTGGGGTAAAAGCTTTAAGTCACGTGAGTCAAGGTTTTAGAAAATTTAGGAAGGGGGACCCTCCACAGGGCTAATGACGGAACGACACGAGGAGAAAAATTGGCAAAACTAACCGAAAGAGAACCTTGTAGGCAAGACAACCATACAGAAAGAGGGAGGGGGTGAGGGGGAAACAGGGACCACAGGAAGGGCAACTGTCAAAGCACGACATAGGCGAGAGTGAGGGGTGTTGTAAGGATCGCGCAAGGTAGCGAAGACAGTAGCATTCACATCAGTCCTGGGGAGACAGGATACCAGTTTCAACTTACAAGCTTTGGGGAGACAGGATGCCAGTTTCAACTTACAAGCTTAGGGTAGGAGTCGAACGAAAGACACCAGAGCCGAGGCATAACCTAGTATGGTGCAGAGCATCAAGACGGCAAAGAGTAGAAGGAGAAGCAGACAAATAAACAGGGCAATCATAATAGAGTTTAGACAGTATGAGAAAGGAATGTAAAGAGAGAAGCGTGTGCCTATCCGCTCCACAAGAATTGTGAAAAAGAAACTTTAAACTGAAAACTTTGCAGTACTTTAATGAAGGTACTGCATAAATATTCATATAGGAAACAAAACTTTTATTTGGGTTTTATAGAGATGAGTTCCTGCCTTGTAATCCCCTCATATGGCTAAAGGAGAATGTATTTATTTCATTGGATTTTCTTAAGTTACATATAAACTTCTCAACTACTGTATTAGCAGCAATCTCTGTATATTACCAAGTGCTGTAATGCAACAAAATAATAAATAAATAAATACTACATTTAGACAAAAAAATTAAATACTGTATATTGTATATGCATATTCATATTAACAGGCTAATCAAGCTTAAATATGCAGTACTACAAAATATAAAACAAGTTTTGTATTATGTAGTATCAGACTTGACTAAACAAGACTTGAGTAGGTCTTGACCCGAGTTCCTACTACATTGATATCATATTTAGAGATATATCCACAGACTTTATAGTGCTGTACTTTCAAGAATCTTTATGTACCGTACTGTATACATTGTGATATTCCTCTTGTCTCCTTTCCAGAGTTCTTTGGGAGTTTTCCCAGCATTTTAGGAATTTTATAATCATGTTAGCATTCAGAAAGTGTTTGTAAGTCTGCCGTTCTCAGCTTTGAACCAAAACTGCTACATGCACAGTACTGTCCTATATATAGGGGATGTGTTCACAGACCATCAAAAATCAACCCATTTTTACAAAATGGGTGTTATATAAGAAAACTTTGTGATTACTGTACCTAGCTTGATGGTGGAGTTTCCCTCCTGTTTTACTACACTTTTTGATGTGTGAAGAGGCAATATATGGTGGTGATACATAGGGGCAGAGTTGATGGGTCACTAGCTTCTGTAGATAAAACTCAAATTTTAACTCCTTTAAGAACATAAGATTCAAGGAACAGTAGTAGTCCTATGAGCCCTTGTAAGGCAGCTCCTTTTTAAGGGTTAGGTCAAATTGTACATTGGCATTTTGTATACCATTGGTTCCATACAAATTTTTGGGGATTCACAATACAGCAGTTTTTGTATATAGAAACCATTTTGTATAACACACACACACACACAGAAGCAAATAAACAAATAAAGGAAGGGCACACACACTAGGGGACACAAGTGGTAATTGAGTGCCTAAATGAGCCATAGAGACGTTAGAAAGAATTTTTTCAGTGTTAGAGTAGTAGACAAATGAAATGCATTAGGAAGTGATGTGGTGGAGGCCGACTCAATACACAGTTTCAAGTGTAGATATGATAGAGCCATATAGGCTCAGGAACCTGTACATTAGTTGATTGACGGTTGAGAGGCGGGACCAAAGAGCCAGAGTTCAATCCCCGCAAGGACAACTAGGCAAGTATACACAGCGAGTGAATGCAGTATATATACAGTATATGCAATAATGTGTTAGCTACAATACTCATCTTCCAGCTCAATAAAATTGTCAAAATGAAACATTAGAATTCATTTTTAATATTTATAAATTAAAAATGTGAATAAAAAGTCTCCCAGTCAAATAGAGTAACCTCATTCATCTTTGCCAACATACAAGGATTTAAAACAAGAACGAAAAACAAAGTACAATTCATAAATGACCTCCTCACTGAGTCAAATGCAGTATTTGGAGCTTTCACAGAAACCCATGCAGGGGAAATTCTTGGACAGTGAGATCTGGATACCAGGATATAATCTATACAGGTGTAATAAGGTGATCAGGTCACATGGAGAAGTGGGTCTGTATATTAGGGAAGACCTTGTATGCTCGGAGCTCCTTAACTCTACAATTGAGGTGGTAGAGGTACTGGGAATAAAAGTAGAGAAAATAAACTTAGTTATTATAACATACAAACTGCCAGATGCAACGGCTGAGGAATTCACAAAACAGATAAACAAAATAGGGAATAGCCTTGATAATTTGGTAAACCCAATACCTGATATCTTCCTAGGTGACTTCAACTTGCCAAATCTAAGATGGAGAATAGCAAGCAATAATATTATACCAGGAAATCTATCGGGACATAACCAACCACAGATTAGAGACCTGCTTAGATTCTGTAACAAAATTTCAATCAACCAGCAGACATCAGAGCCAATGACAAATGAAAATATTCTAGATCTGGTCTTTACAAACAATGAAGACAAACAGGGACATTACGATCTCGAATACTGTACCACATACTCAGATCACAAGCTCATTGAAGTGCAGACTACTGGTACCATCAATACTCAGAATAGACCTAAAATAATGATCAAGCGAGAGGGGTTATTCTATAAATTCAATTT
This sequence comes from Procambarus clarkii, assembly GCF_040958095.1. NCBI lineage: Eukaryota > Metazoa > Arthropoda > Malacostraca > Decapoda > Cambaridae > Procambarus > Procambarus clarkii. Next base: position 28,517,462 of record NC_091201.1, read on the forward strand.
TAATAATAAAAGGATAGACTGGGAGATAATAAGCAGGGAACTTACAAACACTCCGTAGGGAAACTGTTCTAAGTAATACAAGTCCTACAGAAGGAATAGAAAAACTAACTTCGGAAGCATATCAAGTATGGAACATATTCCTTTGAGGAAAGCCAGAAAGAGGTCCAATGTAGAAAGAGAACGCAGAAGACACTATAAAAGAAGGAAAAAAAATGACGGAAATGCTTAAGCAGACAACTTTCTCTGCAAAGAAGGAATAATTTAAACAGGGAGATTGAAGAAATCAAGCAGAAATTTAAACACTCATATCAGATTGAAGAAAGGAAGCTAGAATAGAAAGCAATTCAGGAAATAAAGAAAAACCCAAAATATAGCTTCACATATGCAGAATTAAAAGCAAAAACCACTGCCAGTATTGGACCTATTCGTACAAGTAAAAGTTCATACACGGAGGATGACAAAGAAATCGGTAAAATCCTAAAAAAGCAGCACGAGGACATGTTTAGCACTCCAATAAACAACATGAAAGTGGAAGATCCAGACAATTTCTTTACGCGTGATATCCAAACTTCTGTAAATATAACTGATATCAACACGAACGTGGCAGATTTTGAAAGAAATTGAAAACATGCTCATGCACTCGGTGCCGGATCCAGATTCATGGACTTCAATATTTATAAAGAAATGCAAGGTGCCAGTAGCACAGGCACTCGGTATAGTGTGGAGGAAGAGCTTGGGCACGGGGGAGATACCAGATGCACTTTAAGTAGCAGACATAGCCCCTCTACACAAGGGATGGAGCAAAGCATTGGCAAAGAACTATAGACCAGTTGCACTAATGTCCCACATAATAAAAGTATTTGAGAAAGTGATCAGTTGTCATATCACCAATTTCATGGGGACCAATAACCTTCGCAACCCAGGCCAACATGGATTTCGAGCGGGAAGATCGTGCCTCTCATAGCTACTTGATCACTACGACAAAATCACTAAGGCATTAGAAGGAAAACAGAATGCAGATATGATGTACACAGACGTCGCAAAGGCTTTCGATAAATATGACCATGGAGTGATAGCACAAAATGAGGTCAATGGGAATATCCGGTAAAGTAGGACGCTGGATACTCAATTTTCTGTCAAACAGGACTCAACGAGTAACAGTCAATCATATAAAATCGAGTCCAAGAGCAGTTAAAAGCTCTGTACCTCAGGGTACAGTCCTTGCACCACTGCTTTTCCTTATTCTCATATCAGATATAGTATAGATAAGAATACAAGTCACGGCTTCGTATCATCCTTTGCAGATGACACAAAAATCAGCATAAAAATTACCTCTGCTGAAGACATTGAAAAACTTCAAGCAGATATTAATAAAGTTTTTGACTGGGCAACAGAAAATAACATGATGTTTAACAGTGATAAATTCCAGGTACTCAGATACAGTAAAAATGAGGACCTTAAACATAATACAGGGTACAAAACACAATCAAATGTGCCCATAGTAGGAAAGCAGCATGTAAAGGGTTTGGGAATAATGATATCTGACGACCTAACATTTAGGGAGCATAACCAAGCAAATATTATGTCAGCCAGAAAAATGATTGGATGGATTACGAGAACTTTCAAATCCAGGGATCCCATCACAGAGGTTGTACATTACTCTTCAAATCACTTGTACTGTCCAGTCTTGAGTACTGCTCGGTACTCACTTTTCCCTTCAGAGCAGGAGAGATTGCTGAAAGAGGGAATACAGAGAACATATACGACATACATACACACAATAAAGCACCTAAATTATTGGGATCGTCTCAAAGCTCTCCAAATGTACTCACTAAAAAGGAGATGGGAGAGATATCAAATAATATACACGTGGAAGATACTGGAGGGCCAGGTACCAAATCTTCACAGTAAAATAACATACCAGAGTGAATGATATTGAAGAAAATGCAGAATAGAACCAGTGAAGAGCAGGGATTCCATAGGCACAATCAGAGAACACTATAAACATCAGAGGTCCACGGTTGTTCAACATCCTCCCAGCGAGTATAAGAAATATTGCCGGAACAACAATGGACATTTTCAAGAGAAAACTAGATAATTTTCTCCAAGGAGTGCCAGACCAACCGGGCTGTGGTTAATATGTGGGCCTGTGGGCCACTCCAAGCTACAGCCTAGTGGACTAAGCTCTCACAAGTTAAGCCTGGCCTCGGGCCGGGCTTGGGGAGAAGAACTGCCAGAACCCCATCAAGCAGGTATCAAGCAGGTATACCATAGTGTACTTTCATTCTTGTTTGATAAGTTCACTTATGACAGTAAGCAAGTCCTAGCTGTGTCTGGGTACATGTGATCGGATGAACAACCCAGCAGGTTTTCTTCCTATTAAGGGTATTGAATATGCTGTTATGGCGGTATGTTCACCCATAGGATGAGCGACGCTGCCCATTAAACTCGCCCCTTGGGGCAAAATTTTACATTAAAATTTTTGTACTTTTGTGACTGTTTTCCATGAACAGCCAAGCCATAGTTGGCTGTCCATGGAAAACAAAATTTGACATGCATTAACTTTACCACCGAGCTGGTTAAGGATTTTGATTTTTTCTTAGGAATCCATCAGGGATTATTTTTGTGCAGGCTTGTAGGTTAAGTTAATTCTGTTTTAGGTCATAATTTACTAAAATAATTAATTTCCAGCTTCCATTATGTGTAATTGCATTTTACATTCATTACCAATAACACAGTAGGAAAATATGTTATATAAATTATATCAAGATTGGGTAAATTTTTGTAATTCTACATATGAAGTACTGTATGACCTAAGGTAAAATGTCATTATAAAATGTGTAATTATGGAAGTAAAATTATGTTTATTAATATTCTACATTCATTACAAATATTGTATTTGTATTTGAAAATATTTAGTATATATTTCATATACAGTACTGTATTTTATTTTTACAACCCAGTATTTGTACAGTTCAGTTCTTGTTTATACAGTAAATAAATAATTTCGTAATCATAGATCAGTTTGGTGAAATTTACATTTTTGCCATACAGTATTTTGTTATAAAATCAGTATTTATCCAAGTAAAATTATGTTTATTTACATTCCACATTCATTGCCACTATAACTGCAGGAAAATATTTCATACGTGTATGTTATATTTGTGTATTTGTAGGTCAATTTGGGTGAATTTGGTAAATCAATTTTTTTATACTCATTTTATAATGAAATATACTTCCAACTTAAATTACTGTAGTTCCTTTGTTGCACTGTGGAAGCTAGATTATTGGGGCCAGATTCATGAAGCCGTTACGCAAGCACTTACGAACCTGTACATCTTTTTTTAATCTTTGGTGGCTTTGTTTACAATTATTAAACAGTTAATGAGCTCCAAAACACCAGGAGGCTGTTTATAACGATAACAACAGTTAATTGGGAAGTTTTCACGCTTGTAAACTGTTTAATAAATGTAACCAAAGCCGTCAAAGATTGAGTTACGATGTTCACATTCGTAAGTACTTGCGTAACTGCTTCGTGAATCTGGCCGCTGGATATTACAATATTAATTTTACTTAATTTTATCCTGCAGGTGAGTGATGGTTGCGATTATCCTGGTGAACTGCTGCGGTGAGTTGTATTTATATGGTGTTTCATGCTCATGCTGTTTGAGCCTCGTAGTATAGTTGCCTTTGTTCTTGACTCGAATGGGAATGGCAGGTTTGATTCCTGGGTCGCACAGAAATAATTGGACACATTTCCTTTCACCTAATACCTCCATTTACATGACAGTAAATAGATACCCTTGAGTTAGACAAATGTTGTGGGGCTCCATCCTGGGGATGATCAGTAGTTTGACCTTGAAGGGGACCTCCATACAAGTCTAAAGTATATATATGTACAGTATACACACAAGCATCCTGTCCCCCAATAAAACAAATTATCTCGTCTAAAAATCTACTAATATTTTCTTGTGTGTAACAGTGTTGATATGCCAGTACATAAGAACAAAGGTAACTGCAGAAGGCCTATTGGCCCATACGAGGAAAGTACAGTACACTATATTCGTATTGTAATGGGGTGCTGTACAATCATTTCCTCAGCTTCGAGTCTTTGTCGACTTGTGTTCTTTGTGTTGGGTTAGTCTGGTGATGCGCATCTTTAATATCTGAATATTGTGACTGCCATACCTAAAATGATGTACTGTATATACACTGCATATGTATGCTCTGTCATAGCTATGCTGCACAAGTCTTAAGCATACAAAAAAAAAAGTCTTGGCAATTTTTCTTGGATTACAACGTGTTATAACATTGAATCTACAACAAGAGCTCTGTCTTCCCAGTATTAAAAAAGAGGGTTAAGGAGCTGAATGCCAAGCTTGCAATTTAAATTTTCAGAGACCCTTATTACAATGATATTGACAAATTCTGAAATAATTGTACAAGGAAATGGGAACTGCACAAAGTGGCAAAACCAGTTTGCTCAAGCAAGCTCATGCATAAGGGTAATACCTCCCTGGAAGGATGGACCATAGTAGATGATAAAAATGACAGGAGATCGCTAAAATCCATGTTAAAACATAACATGATAGAAAGTATCTAGGAAATTAATAGAGGCATGAAACAAATTTGATCAAATCTTTACCAATAGATTTGCTAATCCTACTAATGCCATGTCTGGAGCAGCATACACTAATTAGGAATAGTGTCTTTCATAATGGAAATAAAGAAAAAACACAGATTGCAAACTCTTTGCTGTAAGAAGAGCTCACTGCCATTGGTATGGTATTCAGACACCTAGAAAGAGGGCACAAGAGGGCTATACAAAAAATTGAGGAAATGGCGACAACTGCCAAAATCAAGAGAACTGCAATAATGCCAACCAATTAGGGAAGAGTGTTCAGGTTCCCGAGGATTTCCTCATGCTGGAGGAATGTGGAAATGAATTAGCATGTGCGCTGGCTGCTGTGGGTGCTGAAGACCATATTGTATACTTTATCCCCCAAGAGTCATCTGCAAATTAGAAGTATCATAGAACATAGTGACATGGTTACTGCTAGAATCCACCCGGTAAAACATCTAAACTATTGGGACCGACTAAAATGCCTAAATCTGTGTTCTCTTGAGTGCAGGCGGAAGAGATACATAATTTACACATGGAAAATATTAGAGGGGCTGGTCCCAAACCTGCACACAGAAATAACATCACATGAGACCAGAAGGCATGGCAGGATGTGCAGAATACCCCCGTTGAAAAGCAGAGGTGCAATAGGTATTCAGAGAGAACTACCAACATCAGAGGCCCGAGACTGTTCAACACGCTCATAACTGGCCGACATATGGAGGGGCATAACTGGCCGACCCCTCACAGTGTTCAAAAGAGAACTTGATGAACAACTCCAAAGAATGCCTGGTCGACCAGTCCAGCAACGAGGAGGCCTGGTCGACGACTGGGCCACATGGATGCTAAGCCCTAACAACACCTCAAGGTAACCTCAAGGTATGGTAGCCGAGGAAACATAGAAGTACAAGTCAGGATATCAGTAGTTGGTAAAAATTATGGATGAAAATGAGGCTTCTATACAAAGGACAGTTTTACAGCTAGAGAACGCAGTACTGTAGCAGCAATAATATTGTAGAGTATTAGAAAAGGATAGAGAAATGAAACAACAGGTAATTCATGGATACACCAGAATAATCTGCTTGTGGTGGCCATGTAGCACAGAAGCAGCAGTAATCTGACCAGATCACTATCACTTGGGAAAGCTTACCATTTGGTTGGGCTATGAGAACATGAACATTGGGAACCTGCCATCAGGTAAGATAGGGAATGTACTACCATCCCCCCACTCAACGACATCTCCTCCCCCTCCCCCAGCTTTGACAGATACGTTACCCCATATCTGATTATAATTACTTGACCTATAGATAAGATTAAGCGAGTGTTGATTTAGTGCGTCATTCAGAACACCTGTGGTGTAAAATGCGGCGAGTGGCGCATACTGGCGTGTGGCTGCCACCTGTCTCCTTTGAACTTTCCTCTTTAACCATACTGGAATATTGACAAATTGTAAAAATATAAAAATGACTCAAAATGTGTAAAAAAAACACTATAAATTTAGTCTGGTATATTTATATATTTGCTAAAACAAAGTTGTTTTAAAAATTTAATGAAGACTAGCGGAACATCTTTGGATATCTTAATTCAATGTGAATTATATTCAACCTATATTAGTAAGTATTGGTATTTGTGAAGGTCACGAGGAAAAAGTTGGTGGTGATTCCAGATTGCACTAATTTTGCTACACTGTGCCTTGAAATACATCTATTTATTTAACCCAGTCATTACGGAATCGAACCCTGGAATATCAAAATAGGGAAATCGGTGAAGCAAAGCCGACGAAGGGCAGGAGGGTTTTTAACCCACAGGTCCCGGGAGCGGCAAAAGAGGTGGAACGGGAGAAAACGGTAAGAACATAAGAACAAAGGTAACTGCAGAAGGCCTATTGGCCCATACGAGGCGGCTCCTATCTATAACCACCCAATCCCACTCATATACTTGTCTAACCCGCGCTTGAAACAATCGAGGGACCCTACATCCACTACGTTACGCGACAATGGGTTCCACAAATCAACAACCCTGTTACTGAACAATTCCCAGAGCCAAACCCGGCTCAGAGGATAGCCAAGCATAGTTCAACCGCATGACCAACTGGCGGAGAAAATGTAGATGTTTCTCTGTCAAAATGTTTGGTAATATGTTTATTGTTTGTGACGTGTTTATATGTATGTATTAACACGATGTACTGAACGGGGTGAGAATAGCTTGAGCTACCTCATCCCTTTGTGTGTATTTTACCTCAATAAACTTATTTCAATTTCAACTGGCCGGTCACCCGGGCTGATCAAACGGTGAGACGAAATCCTCAGGAAAGAGAAGGGGGAAAACGGAGCGGCGCCAGATGTAAACTTTGAAACAATATAATAAAGTAAATGGTGTCCACAGGACAAGGAAGTCCGTGGACGGCCGGCACTTAGCTTGAAGCTCTGGGGCTCGCCCAAGAGCTGGCGTAACCGGAAGCATCAGAATGTGGTGTGGAGACACCACCACCTTCAGGAACTGACGTGAGTAGGCTGCTAGTCGGGGCCGAGCCACCTGGTGGTGGTAATCGGTACTAATGAATCTTGAGCTCGTTTGAGTAAATGCCTTGTTCCGTGTGACTCGTTAACGGCGAGTTGGCTATTTTTCGAGGCTTCGTTTTCTGTGAACCGTCCAGTTGTCTGTAAAGCTGCGCTGACTTTCTTGAAGCTAACTCTGGTGAGGTGGTGGATTGACACCTGCTCTCTGTGCTTCTGTGAGGGTCCAGGTTCGGGCGCCGGTCCCCGCTAGGTCTAATAGAACTAGCCACGGCTAGTTCGTGGCCACGTGGCTAGTTCGTTCGAGCTCACAGGGGGCTCCCATTAGAAATTTTTATATTACAATCATATCAAAGAAGCCAAAATTCTAAAATGCGCAGTTAGTGGCATAGCCAGTAAAGCCAGAGGTCCGGAATCCTCTACTCTCACCCTCCATTCCTCCTCCCTGCCTCTCTACGCCCTCTATCTTCCTCTACTTCCCTCCTCTCCCTCCCCTTCTCTCCCTCCCCTTTTCTCCCTCCTTGTCCTTGCTCTTCCTCCCTCCATCCTCTTCTTCCCCCTCCTCCTCTCTTCCTCCTTCCTCTACTCCTTGTTTTTACGCCTGGTCGCTGCGGTTGCCTTTCGTTTTCCGTTAAGGCAGTGTGGGAGACATTTTATCGGGCAGTTGAAACTTGGCCATAATCAGTTGAGCGCCTTCGTTTCCGACTTGGCTCTCGAGGCTATTAAAATAATTTAGCTAAATTATAGTCCATAAATACTGTTGATTATTTTACTTGCAAATGTTGCGCCAGATGTTGCAGGTCGGGAGAACTTGAAGCAACCCCCTCCACCCCCCCCCCACTATCCGAAACCTCCCCTAGGCTCACCTAACACACACAGGCTTCCCCACGCAAGTCTAAATTCTCTCATTCTCACTCTCTCATTCTCTCTTTCTCATCCTTTCTCTCCCCCTTCTCTCTCTCTCTCTCCCTTCCCGAGAGAGGTGCATATAAAGAGGATAGTGTTGGCAAGGCGCTAGTCTCGTCCCAGAATTATGTGGGATGGGATACCTGTAGCACGAGGCACGATGGGGACTCACCCAGGTAACCAGGTACGAATATGGGTGTCCATTGTGACAGACACCGGACGTGATGATGCTAGTTAGGAAAGAAGGCAGAGAGGAGAGATGATAGACATAAAGTACCTAAGAACGTAAACAGGATGGGGGGAGAAGCGTTGATGATCACAATTCCAATGTAGCAAGAGGGCTCGGAGTGGAAGTTTGAGACATTGATGAGCCATCAGCGTTACCTTGAGATGATTTCGGGGCTTTAGTGTCCCCGCGGCCCGGTCCTCGACCAGGCCTCCACCCCCAGGAAGCAGCCCTTGACAGCTGACTAACACCCAGGTACCTATTTTACTGCTAGGTAACAGGGGCATAGGGTGAAAGAATCTCTGCCCATTGTTTCTCGCCGGCGCCTGGGATCGAACCCAGGACCACAGGATCACAAGCCCAGTGTGAGAAATAATTTTATAGTGTAAAAAATAGTAGGAAAATGGAATGAACGGGAAGGACAGGTTACAGAAAGCAACTCCATCCGCTGTTTGGAAGATAGATACGATACGAAAAATGTAAATTAAGTGTCTTTATTAGATGACCGCAAGCTGGCAAGGGCCATGAGCTCGAGCCTGCAAGTACCAGAAGGTGTGTACACACATGTGTGCACATACACACACTTTCCTTAATACACACACCCAGAGGCGACCATACACAACATAACACCCAGCTGAAGGTGCAGCAAAATTTATACCAAGAGAGAGAGATGCAGAGCTGGGAAACAAGATTAGTTCAACAGAAAATGCGAGAGGGCCAGAGAACAAAAAGCAAACAACATGGAATCAACATAGAAAGAGGCCACATCCTCAAACATACCACCAATACAAACAAGCAACTACACAGCAGTGTACTTGTTTCTGCACTGTCATTGAAAATGACAGTGCAGAAATTGACACCTGAGAACCATCTGTATATGGTCCATCATGTGAAAATTGTCACCCCCAGGACAATAAAGAACACTAGGAGTCTATGCAACGCTTTCCAACTCCAGAATTAAGTTTAAATGCATAGATGGCGAAATATTAAAGTCATTATTCACGACTTTCGTGAGACCAAAATTGGAATATATGCAGCGGTTGTATGGTTCCTATATCTCAAGAAGCACATTAACACACTGGAAAAGTGCACAGTTTCCAGAACAGAAAGACGAGCTACGAGAAGAGGCTAGAGGTGTTAAATATGCCAAAGATAGAAGTAAAAGATGGAATATTATCACACTCACTAAGGGGAATCGACAAAATTGATAAAGAAGAATTCGTAGAATCTGGAACTACAAGAAGAAGAGGTCATAGATTGAAGCAAGGAAAACACAGCTGCCGATAAAAACATTCGAAAATTAAATTTTACAGGGTGGTAGACGGTTAGAACAAGTTAAGTGAGAAGGTGGTGGAGGCCAAAACCGTCAGAAGTGTCAAGCGTTATATGACAGAGTGCTGAGAAGACGGGACACTACGAGCGTAGCTGTCATCCTGTAACTACACTTAAGTAATCACACCCATCCACTCCCTCACTCACACTCGCGGGGTTCACCTAGCAGTAAATACGTACCTGGGAGTTAAACAGCTGCTACGGTTTGCTTCCTGGGAGTGTGCGCGCGTGTTAGAGAAATATATAGAGAAGACTTTAATAGAGAAAAATAGATCGGTTAGAAAGGTGGAGTCCAAGAGCTGATAGCTTGCCTCTGCAGGCACAAATAACAAATAGTAAATCTACAAACAAAATAATACAAAGGTTAGTAATGTAATCCCGAGTGTGTTCCAGTTATTTTTGGCTTGGGTGAGAACTGTGCGAACTATATATGAGAACTTCTCTCTCATTTGTGTCTGAGTGACTGACAATTACACTGGAAGGAAAACTTAGATGAACATTACTCCAAGAATGTCAGAAGCAAAAAAAAATCCATGAAATGATTTTGTGGCTGCCAGATGTATGAAATTCACATCAGGGTATTTCGATGTCAAAATGCTATGCAAAAACGTGTGAGAAAGTAATTAAATATAGAACAGTGTGATTGCTCAAGCTCGACCGGGTACAAATTAAGTGTTACACCACACGTATATTAGAAAGAAGTGAACATTCGTACAAGAGTTTGGGTATCTTGTGTGCCGTCCCCTCCCCCCTTTCTCGTGTCCCGCGTCATTCAGTGGTGGTACTGACTGGCCAACGGAAGTCATGCTGGCGGTGAGGGTGACAGTTAGTGACAGTTAGCAGGTTAAGCCGCTTAGTGAGAGGCGCTCACCACAGGGGTGACCATCACCGCCGCCGCTAGCGACACTTTCCCTCGCGTTTTGGTCAGCTGGGTGAGTTACCACGCTTTACACTATTGTCCTGCCTCCTCGCTGGGACCTTGGGACCCCTGGCTCCTCGCTGGAGCTATGGGCTATGGGTCCTCGCTAGAACTTGGGCCCCTGGCTCCTCGCTGGTACCTTGGGCTGTTACTGGCATGGGAATTTTAGCATGGTGATCAATCCTGGTTAACCTCTTGACCCCCCATAGTCGTGCAACGCCTGGGTGACTATGGCATTGTTTAGTCATAGTCACAGGGTCGCCACCTCCAATTAAAAGGAGCTGGTGCTGTTGGATGATTCAGTCCTTCCTCCACTAATGTCACGTTTTGTATGTTACGGTAACCAACATACCAAATGCAACTTATGAAAAATAGTGGCTCGCACATGTTTTCTATGCATTGGTTCGATAAGTTGGGTGGGTTGCTTGGGTTCGTGTGGGTTTTATACGGAGAGGCAAATGAAGAGAACGGGGTAGGTGTTCAGCTGAAGCCACCAGGAGAACGACAGTACTGTATTTAAGTTCATTGTAATGCAGCCTCAATACACGTAAACTTCAGTGTCAGAAGCCAGAGTGGTGATAAGCCACACACCTGTGCGAAGGCAAATGACTGCTAGAATCACTCGGTTACTTGTTGTTTGTCTTAAAAGTTAAGGTTTGAGTATCTCATTGAAGTTCTGCTACTTGTTGTGTCCAAGTGAACCTCGGAGTAGGGTGCAGTACCACGGCTGGAGGAGGGCGTTTGCACTAAGTATATCATGTGTGTGTTTGTAGAGTAACCAGCCACTTGTGCCCAGAGTGAGCTGGCAGCTGGCCCGCACGCTGCCACACTGCAACCCGTTCTCGCATTTGCGTAGTCAATATCTTGCTTATGAATAAGTGCATATGTGACATAATAATTTATTGTGAATATTTGAGTTTACTTTGAAAACCTGAATAGAAAACCACAACCTAACCTAACGACCTTAGTATGTTATTACAATTAGTACTGAACCTATACCTATATTGATTAGTTTTATAAAAATAAAATATTTAAATTGTAAAGTAACTCAGGATATTGTCAAATTTTGTATAAAATCTCTTGCTTAAAAAAACTGAGAAAGTTAGTGCCTTAAAAAAAAATATGGCTTGGCATATGTCACAAATGTACTTATTTATAAGCAAAATAGTGACTATAATGACCAGACCACACACTAGAATGTGAAGGGACGACGACGTTTCGGTCCGTCCTGGACCATTCTCAAGTCGATTGTTAGTGACTATAAGCAATAAGTCATATATGTGCCGTCTTGTGCGAGAGCGGTCGCAAGCTATCAAAGGACCTACGAACAGAGAACGAGACAGTCAATTTCCCGAGCCGCTAGCATTTTCTAGCACGACAGTTTTTGGCCTTGAGTAAACTATACGAAAGTGGCTTTGGTGTATGTCGTTAATGTGTATAGCAAGACAAATTTTAACACTAGTGCTTCAGTGATGATTGATCTGGTTTGTGGTTTGTGGAGAGCTAATTTAAATTTAGCTATATCTCCCTGACATGGCCAGCTTAGGTTCGAAACTGTAGGAATGTGGTCAAAGCTCCTCTTGTGCGATTATTTTGGAGTAAACCCTATAAGGTTTACTCCAAAATTTTGGAGTAAACCCTATCACTTAAGTGACAGATTGATAGCTAATCTCGGCAAGGGTAATTAAAGTGAGTACATTCTGTGTTATTACTTATCGGCAGCTTGGGTAAAAAAAAGTCTTAAAACCCGACCGTCCTGGGTTAGGATGGGTTTGGTGTTTAATTTCTTAATTAATTAATCAATGGATAAAAGATAAGTATAAATTTAAATAGAAATAAGATTTTTGTTTAAAACCCCGGGGCTGGCGGCGGGTATCTAGATAGGTACCACGCCTACCCTGGTAGTTTTGTTCCCAGTAGCTGAATCTTAAACACCTACCCTGGTAATTACACGTGTTCCCGGATACTTTGACGACCTTCCCCCCCCCCCCCTGTATCTAGTGGTAGCTACACATATCACTCAAGCCGACCATTGTTTAGTGCTGGAAACCGTTCTGAGTGAACCGTGTCCAGCACTTAGCGAATTCTATGTAAACTAAGTATGACAATCATATGTGCATGTGCGATCGATCCTTAATGATAGTGGTGGAAAATGTTAATCTTTGAAAGAGAATTGGGAGGTGAAGGAATGAAGAAGGCGAACGAAGATAGGCTCTTGTGAATGAGGGAATGGTGTGGAGGGGGTGAGGCGCGTGTGTGGTGAGGGAGGGGGAATGTGATGACCAGAAATCGTGACGTTCGGGAACTAATAAAAAATCCCCGGGTGTTGTAAGGTAGGCCAGGGTGTGGTGGGTAGTGAGTGGTTAACAGCAGGGTGTAGTTGACAGCAGGGTGCAGTTGACAGCAGGGTGCAGTTGACAGCAGGGTGCAGTTGACAGCAGGGTGCAGTTGACAGCAGGGTGCAGTTGACAGCAGGGTGTAGTTGACAGCAGAGGACAGGTTTTGTTCACACAGCTTTTCAGAGGTGTTTGGTAGGGATGGTATAAGCATGGCAGGGCAGGGTGTATTTGAGAGGGTGTAGTGGGTAAGTGGGCAAGTCAAAATGTTATGGGTAGGGTGAGCTGGACTTGACTGACTACCACGACGACTACTTGACTACCCAGAACATCCTGAGTAGGATGTGGTGGCAAGGGGTGAGGAGCGGTGTGATGGGCAGGATAAGGGTGTATGATGTGGTGAACTAACCCATCCTCCTGTTGTAGACAGTACTTTGTGTAACTGTGTGGCCCCTCGGACATACATACACGTAATGGACAATTAAATACTAGAATTTGGCACTGTTCACTTTATAGTCCGACAAAATAAAGCTAAAACCAAACTTAAATATTTCTCAAACATACTCATCCCTAGGTTGCAGACCGTATTCTAATTACCAGGTACCTACACTTCTAGGTGAACAGAGGCACCAGATAAAAGAAATTGTCCTGCATTTGCTTCTGTCTCGACTGGAAATCAAACCCGGGCCCTTATGACGCTCGCACGCGCGCGCGCATGTACGTAATGGCACAACTGCTGGTTTTAATGACTAAATTAATGGTTGCCGTTATAGTGGATACGATGAATATTTTATTTTATTATAGACCCCCCCCCATTCCCACCCTGGGGGGGGGTGAGTGTTAATTAAATTATTAAGAAAGGTTTCAGTGTGAAATATACCGAGCTGGATGAGTACTATAAAGGGAGGTATTGTGAGCAGGGTAGGACAGTTAGTTAGGACCTCACGTCAAGAACTGTAGGTGAGGGCGCTGGACAGCGCTTCGGATTCGTAGTCCTGAGGTTCCGGGTTCGATCCCCGGTGGAGGCGAAGACAAATGGGCAAACTTTTTTTCACCCAGAGGCCCGTTAACTAGCAGTAAATAGGTACCTCTGAGTTAGACAGCTGCTACGGGCTGCTTCCTGGAGGTGTGTATCAAAAAGGAGGCCTGGTCGAGGACCGGGCCGCGGGGACGCTAAGCCCCGAAATCATCTCAAGATAACTACTAAAGAGGTGAAGAGAGCATTGCTGTGTGTTGCCATATACTACAACTCAGTGACACGCAAAATTGACGATGTCCCGTTTTCTGTTCGTAGGTCCTGTTTTAAAAAGGTTAGGTTCGGGCAATTTACTAAAACAGTTTAGTGACGTTGTGAATGGTAGAGAGGACGGACACCCTTCCCTCCCCTCATATCTTTATCGGTTAAATTTCTCCATCTTTCTACCGCGTCTCAATTTTTGCGTTTTTTCTTCCATCTATTCATTGCATTTGGAGAGGGAGAGAGGGGGGAGGGGGGGGGCAGGCAGGCAGGTTGACTAACCAGCTAAGAACCTGCTGATATTAATGTTACAAATATTACATTATGGTCACTGTAGAGATAGAGCATTGTGCGCTCTAATTATTTTCTTAATCTGTGCTAGACTCTGTAAATGTTTAACATTACACCTTTTAGTTGCAAGTTTTGCCTCTTCATCTGCAGTGTCATTCCCTGGTATTCCTACATGACTTAGGAATACCAGGGAATGGTATTCCCTGGTATTTGGTGATTCAAATACCAGGGAATCAAGGTCGCCAAATACCTATTCCCTGATAGGTATTTGGTGACCTTGACATTTGAGTGTTTGAAGCGATCGATGACAGTGATTTACTAGCGAACGCAACATCTTGCTGTAAACTTTATTTCTTCTCCCATTACATAATTGAGTCTTCCTTCTAACAAATGTGGGGTTAAGTACCTATAATTCAGTGGCTTAAACCTTTCATGTCTCCTCTTAATGCTTTCATAATTTGTAATCGACTTCTATTAACTCTAATTCTTTTAATTTTCTTAATGCTATTGGGATAAACGGGCATGTTTCTCATTTCTATGGTTCATGTGTGTAAAGCTTCACCCGAGCCTTTTTATTCTACTATTATTCGTTGTTAACTTTCCTTCTTTTCGAAGCTGTCAATTCATCTAAGTATTTTGTCAAGCTTCCTTTCGCTCTTCTCATCTGTCTTGAGGTTATCTTGAGATGATTTCAGGGCTTTAGTGTCCCCGCGGCCCGGTCCTCGACCAGACCTCTACCCCCAGGAAGCAGCCCGTGACAGGTGACTAATAGCCAGGTATCTATTTTACTGCTAGGTAACAGGTGCATAGGGTGAAAAACTGCCCATTGTTTCTCCCCGGCGCCTGAGATCGAACCCAGGACCACAGGATCACAAGTTCAGCGTGCTGTGCGCTCGGCCGACCGGATCTAGCGTCAGGAGATCTAATTCCTTCAGTCTTTCTTCGTTCCCCATACCAGATAGTTCTGGGGCGAGTCTCCTTGCAAACCTTTCTTCCATCTACAGATAATATATTCACTTTATTTTATACATACACTCCAGGTCGGGGCTACATACTCGAGGACTGGCATCATGTAGGTGGTGTACCTGGTTTTGAACACCATCTTAAGGTTCTTGAAAGCTGGGTTGTTGTTCGCCAGTTTCACTTGCTGCTACTGTAATCCTGTTTGTGTGCTTCTAAGATGAGAATTGGGGGTTTTATGTATTTTTCTTTAGTTGATTAATTGAGGTGGTTCTCTTTGCAATGTTTTGAAGGTTACCTGTCCCGATTTTCGTAATTTTACACTTACGGTTGTTGAATTCCAATAGCCAATTCTTGTAATACCTCACCTGTTTAGGTTTGTTTAAATATTCTGCAGTTTCATCTGTTCAGACTCATTCATTCTGTCTCTCATTAGCTGTGCATCCTCCACTGACACGTAGAACTTTTATCTCCGTGGCCATTTTTTTTTTAATACAAATGATTAAAAGTATGGATCCTGGAATCGATGCTTAGAGGACTCCGCCAGGCCTCCTACTTCCCCCCCCCCCCCCGCACCCGTCACGCTACCTTGTCGGTTATGTACATTTGTCACCAGTTTCAGTCGTCTTCCGGTGTCTCGGTCTGGTATGGGAGTAGGGAGGAGGGGGGGGGGTGATGTTGGAACGTGTGGGTTGTGAAGTGGTATGTGTGCGAGAGCTGTGGAATGGTGACTCCCTCTAGTGTGCTGGGGGTGGGTTTGTTGGCGTGGAATGCGTGTGTATATTTAGTTTTGCCTAGTGAAGACTGATATGAAGTAGCATTATCCTCATCAGTCAGTTGTTCTGAACATTACTTCAACAACCTGGTAATATATTGTCATTATTATTAATTGGGGGTGTGTGCGCGCACGAAGTCGCTAGCTGTGCTTGCAGGGGATAGAACTACAGCTCTAAATGCGCTTGTAGGAGAGAGTATTAACATCTTTAGGTAAAATTGTAATTATATTTTTGTCAATCTGAGGATTTAAATTAAGTCTTATTAAAGTGAGGATAATGCTGGTATTCACAGTCACACAGGAAGAGGGTTATACACAAGACAATAGGTCTAAACTGTAGGCTGAAGTTCTCATATATCCCGGTTAAAATCAATGTTTTAATGTATGAATGTGAAAACGGCATTCTCTCGTGCACTGTCACACAAGAGCAGGGATGGGTAGTGAGGGCTATAGAGTCCCGCCTTACCAACTCTCGTATCTGGACTAATGCTAGCTAATACTTATCTGGTCTAGTTATATCGTCTTTTCTGAGCTGTATATACCATTAGTTTCTACCATCTTTGCATGTTGTCTATTCCAGTTGCTCATTTGCCTGCTGCTAACAGAGTTATTTATAATATTCTTGAGACGTTATCTGCGCCGCAAGTTCTCTTCCCTGTCATCTTGGGTTACACTGAACATGTACTCTTGTCTGCCTTACCAGTTTCCTTGAGAATCCTGTATGTAGTTATCGTGAAGACTCCTCCATGCCTCCACGTGTGCGCTCAGCTACCTCGGCCACTCCTCTTAGTGCGCGCGCAAAAAAAAAAAAAAAAAAAAACACGCGTCAAGTATAGCCTCGTTGCGTACCTCTAGACTTAAGTGTGGCTTTGCTACCTTCGATGGGGAGGGGGGGGGGGGGTAGTTAGTGGGGGTGGCGCACTCCAAAGGCTATTCTTAGTATCATTGTTGAGATACGCTGCTTGTGTTATCGTATTTATGCGTGCCTGCGGTGCTAAATTTGAGGATTATGTAAACACTAGCACTTCTAAAAATGCGTCAGGGTGTCAGTTTCCTGGTATTTGGGGTTGTTCAGTGTGTGTTCATATTCTATCCCCCGTGTTCATAATCTTCCATTGCTATGAGTTGGTGTGGAATAGCCATTTCCTCTGCCATCCGTGACTGTTACCTTGTTGTTGTTGTTGTTATAGATTCAGCTACTCGGAACAAGTTCCAAGCAGCACGGGGTATGGTGAGCCCGTAACTTACCTGGCACAGGAGCAGGGCAAGAAGCAAGGGCTATGGTTAGCCTCTGGACCTTGGTCATCTTGCATCTTTGGTAAAGTCCTCCTGTGTTGAGGTGACTCAGGTGCGCATCATCCGCTAACATTGATGCGAGTGCATTAGCTTCATCATTTATGTATGTATTCCAGCACTAATAAAGGCAGTATGTGCTGACTTACACTACTCTACTTACTGGACATGGGACCGGGCTTCCCTGGGAGGTTTAATAGTTTCCTCTCACATTGATTGATTGATAAAGAATTTAAGCCACCCAAAAGGTGGCACGGGCATGAATAAGCCCGTAAGTGGTGGCCCTTTTGAGCCCATTACCAGTATCAATAGATGATACTGGAGATCTGTGGAGGTGCGACTATACCCTGCGTGACGGGAGATAGTCTCCCCCGTCAGAGTTCCTCTCACAGACGTGCTCCTTCTCTCCTATAATTTATCACCCTCCTGGCAACCCCTGCGTATATTGTCAGTATCGTATAGAATTGTCTGGGTGGAGCTAAGCCAAGTTGCCTGGTGACCTTCCATGATGACAAGGTGCCCATGCTACCCACCCTTCCCTTTCCTGTTGATCGTGTTGCCTCGGCATAAAGTTGTTGTTGCTTTTAGATTCAGCTATTCTGAACAAAATGTCCATGTAGCACGGGCTATAGTGAGCCCGTGGTTGAGTTCGGTTATTCCACGATGACCTTGTTACTGTGATATCTGGGTCAAAGTTTTAAATGAAGGTAGGTTTTCCTTCTTTTCGCACTGATTTTAGTCTTTTGTTTCAAATCCTTGGTGGCGGATATAGGTGCACAATATTCACTACTGTGTCCCATTCTTCAACTGCTTTTTTAACCATTGTAGTCTGTGAATTTCTACATTTAATGCAGCTGCTCTTGTTGGAGTTTGATGCGCACAGCGCTATTGTTTCACATTCAGTAAGTAATGTAAAGCCCGTCCTCTAAACAAAGACCCAGTCTACTCCATGCACCCGCCAACCCCCAGCTGTTTATGAATGAAAAACGGTGTTTACACACGACTCACAACTGCTGACGTTCGAACATATCCGGAACAAGTGTTTTCACTGACGAATTTTGTTCGAATCACAACGCTGTAAAGGCTTCAACCCACATACTACAAATACAAATAAATCGCCAACAGAAGCTAAACACCTAAACACCTGTGAATAGGGCTGTGGTGGGTCTGTGGGCCTGCGGGCCGCTCCAAGCAACAGCCTGGTGGACCCAACTCATCACAAGTCAAAGCTGCCTCGGGGCCGGCTTGTGGAGTAGAACTACTCCCAGAACCCCATCAACCAGTAATCAAACCAACCTAACCTAACCTAATCTATGCCTATATATGCACAATATGCTATAATATTATAATATTAATTTATACTTGAGAAAATTCCCGTTTTGAATGAAACAGCATGTTAAAATTTAGGAATGGCGTGTGTGGGGTCGACCGCGGAGGTAATGGACTTGAGTCGAGGACGGGTTGTTTTGTTACAATAACAAAGCTGTAAATGCAGTACCTACGTACTACAAATGCAAATACTCGCCAATAGAACCTAACCAGTGCCTAAATATGTACACTGTGCTAATATTAATTTATATTTGATAATTCTTGTTTTGAACGAACAGGATGTTAAAAATTGATGAATGCGTCTTTGGGGTCGACCGTTGGATGGAATGGACTTGGTCCGAGGACGGGTTGTAATGTAATGTTGGCATTTCTGCATCTGTGCCACATTATATATGACATATAAAAGTGTCATATCTGTGGAAGATGTGACACTCTTTAAGTATTGGATTTATTACCTCCCAGCAGCACTTGTAGCAGAGTCTGAGTCTGTATATGGCTACTGTAATGTATCTGGATAGGTTTCTGCCAGGCTTGGAAAAAGGAGTACCCAGTGGTTTGTTCCCACCACATCGCAGTGGATCTGCCTTCCGCTACTTTGGCTCTTATGATAGGTGGGAGTATTTTCTTCTTGAGTTGTCCCTTAATCTGTGAGAAACTTGGAGCTATTTTCACCTGTACAATAGTTAAAGCAGTGGCAGTTTTTGCTAGTGAGTCTGCCTTTTCATTACCATCTATGCCAATGTGACTTGGTATCCAATTTAAGGTTAAGGTGATTGACAGTCCTAGTTTGAGTGCTTCTTTTCTTATTTGTAAGATTTCAGTTAAGAGTTGTTATATCTGTGCTGGCTGGATAACAATGCCTGGAGCGAAGATTTAGTCAGTATGAATGATGACATCATGTAAATTATTCTCAATTGCATAATTTATGGCCTCTTTCATGGCATATAATTTTGTTTGCAATTGAGCACCCACTGTTCATGCTCCAGTAAGCGTCATGGTTGTTAGTATAAACTGCTCCCCCAGCAGAATCTTTCTTGATCAACTGATCCATCTGTGAAGATGTGAGTGGTTGTCGGTCTTGAGATGGTGTCCATTTGTTGTTCAATGATTGCTTTGAGCCTCTGCGAGTCACACGCTGAATTCTAACCGGTAATTATTCAGTGATTATTTTAACTCTCGGCAGCCTCCTCCATGAGAAGAATAATGTTGATATGGGATATCTATCTTCTCCTTTGTTTCTAATGGACCGTTTCAAGTCCATTCTATTATGACTCCTAGGTATTGAAAAGAGGTGACCCACTCAATTTCTTGGCCGCCTATTGCGAGTCAGATGTTTTGAGTTCTCACTTTAATTGAAACAATTGAAGAGGAAGGGGCTTAGTACTGTATTCCTCCCTACGGAGCTCCATTTTCCAGCTTCTTTGAGGAGGAGTGTTTTTCCTTGAAATTTGACTTTAGCTTCTCTGTTGAACCAACTTCTTTTGGAAAAGGCAAGAGCGTGTCCTTTGATTTCCTTATCCAGCAGGCAGCACAGTATAGCTGGAGCATTGGCTAGCTCGAAGGCTTATTCAAGGTCCAGAAAAATGAGGAGTCCTTGTTTGTCATTGATTTGATCCGGGAGGGAAGTGTAAGGCATTCCGTGGTTCCCACACCTTTTCTTGAGTCAGCATAATGCTTGAATAGGTTCTTAATGGTGTGG
Organism: Procambarus clarkii; assembly: GCF_040958095.1. Classification (NCBI taxonomy): domain Eukaryota; kingdom Metazoa; phylum Arthropoda; class Malacostraca; order Decapoda; family Cambaridae; genus Procambarus; species Procambarus clarkii. The sequence continues at coordinate 28,537,902 of NC_091201.1, forward strand.
TATGTGGGTGGAGGTGGGATGGTATGTAAGGTATGTGTGCGCGCGCGTGGGCAGAGGGTTAGGAATGTGTGTTGCATATATGGCTGACTGGGTAGGCAGTATTCATTTAATTTCTTTATTATAATAGCAGGGTATGCATGCGTTGTGTGCGTGGGTGTTGGCACGGTGTGTGGGTGTTTGGCAAGGTATGCGTGGGTGGGTGATGGCGGGTGTTCGCGTGGCGGGTGATGACAGGTGTTCGCGTGGGTGAGCGATGGCGGGTGTTCGTGTGGCGGGCCTGGAATGTAAAGAATGGCTGGGAGGAGGAAGGCTCACGCTGGCCATGCCGGCCTGGTCCACCGTGTACGGAAATCAATGGCGTAAGGCTCCGGGACGTTCGTCACCGCTAAACTGTTGAAGCTTCGCGCTTCCTTCCAACTTGTTCTACGTTCTCTTTGCATATTATTATTTTCTGCGAGCTTGTGATAACTGGAGGTTGGGTTTGACGGGTGTATGGTTTAATAGTGTATAATTGTTTTATATTTATTCGAATGTCATTCATAGAGGTATAATTACCTCATCTCTAAGTACTGGGACAGTACAAGCCCAGCATCTTGTCTCAGACTTCAAACGTCTGAAGTCTGCGACAAGACTGGTGCTGTATCTCTCCAACGGGGGATGGGTATGGGGGTTGCATAATAAATATATGAAATGAATGAACGCCGTTGTGTGTTTGTCAAGTGAGTCCGCTACTCGACCTGCGTAGAGTAGCGGACTCGCTTTCTGACTGGAGTCCTTCAGTTGCATACACAGCTGATGATACTGGGCTGATGAGCACTTCTCAGACACGTGTGTTGTCTACACTCAGGTTCTTTCTCTCGGACTCTGCCAGGATTTCTTTCCTTTGTAATACTTTGTCGTCCTCTCCCTAAAATTCCTCTTTACATACAAAAGAGGTGAACTCTACCAGCCATGTGTTAAACAGTTTTCCAGGGCTTCTTGATGTCTGCGTTTAAATTTAAAGTCAGTTTAGTAATTTATTATGCACGCCCATTCCTTAAGCGGTGGTGGAAAGGGTTACAGAGGTAGCAAAGTAACAATTCACAAAGTATGTGAATAGATCAGCTGACAGTTTACATCTTGAGGTTATCTTGATGATTTCGGGGCTTAGCGTCCCCCGCGGCCCGGTCCTCGACCAGGCCTCCTTTTTGTTACATACCCCCAGGAAACAGCTCAAGATAACCTCAAGCCCGTATCAACTGTCTAACTCCCAGTACCCATTTACTGCTAGGCAAACAGGGGCATCAGAGTGAAAGAAACTGCCCATTTTGTTTCTTGCCTCCACCGGGAATCGAACCCGGAACCTCAGGACTACGAATCCGAAGCGCTGTCCACCCAGCTGTCAGGCGCCCGTGTGTGTACTCACCTAGTACACTCGCCTAGTGTGTGTGAACGGTAAGTTTGAAAGTTGTTTTCAC